>NC_046612.1:1292942-2492942 GCF_900324465.2 Anabas testudineus | reverse complement strand
AGATGTGGTGGGTCAGTGTGATCAAGATTTAAATAAGGGGCAAATATTCTAGTATTTGTGGCAGTTGTATTGTTGTTTTATTTATTGATATTATATATTTTTGGATGGAGGAAAGCATAGACAGTAAGATCTGTACTGTAGCAGCAGGTGTTGTACGTTCTCATAAACCACTTATCTGTGTAATCATTTTTTTTTTCTCTTCCTGGAATAAAGGCCTGGTTTTGATTAAGTACAAACACCATTATTGGTCAGCTGGGATTCTGTAAATCTTTTGCTGAGTTGGATTGTTTTGTATTCATACAAAGACATTTCTCTCTCTGTCTTTGGTCATTGTTTTAAGAGTGTTTTGTTTGCAAGGTTCTGTGAGAGTTGACTTGTCAGCCAGAGCTGTGCAGTGTGTGTGCTGCAGTCAGATCTCACTCGGTACATCTTAGAAAACTCTGATCACCCCACAAAATGAAGAGCTCCTAAATTACTACTATGAAAAACAAATTCAGTATGATATCTCACAATATATTAGTGTTTGTGTCTTATTCACTTATATCATTCATCACAGGAACACAAGATGACACATCCACAATAGCAGTGGCTCCATCTCTCTGGTGCACTGCGACAGGTACGATGGTCCCCAGTTTTGTGTTGACACCAAATGTCCAGCTGCAGCTTTATGTAACAGTAATAAGATGACAGTTGTTCAAGATTTATCTGCACATTTAACAGCTTCTGTGGTGTTCCTTTGGAAGGGTGGTCTTAATTTTGGGCTCTAACGCTTCCTGTAAATGTCCTGTATTATACTTGCTCCTATGTGGGTTCTCTTTGTTAATTGGACCAAGTTATTTTGAAGAGTATGAATTTTAGTTTTTAGCTAACATAGAGATACTACAGAGGAGCAATTTGGTGTTTTTTTTATTTTCAGTGTCTTGCTCTAAGCTTTGCTAAAGTGCTGGATGATTTTATCGCAGAAAATTGCTTGAGATGATTTGCTGCTTTTTCTGGTGTCTGGCTGTTTGGCAGCCAGGAGAAGCTGTTGGCTGTTTCTTTGGTTTACAGCACTACCTCACATACACACACTACACTTCTCCTCCCTCCTCTTCCCCCTCTTTGTACGTTTCCCTTTTTTCCCAAACTCGTATTCCCCCTCTTATCTGTACGGTACTTCGGTCCTTCTCACTCTTCCTTCTTCCTAGCTTAAATCCTTTCGTTTCATGTCTTTTGTGCTGCCCCTCCTCCTCCACTGCTCTGTCCTTCCTCGCTCTCCCTCTTCTTCCTCAGAGCCCTTGGAGGAGCACCATGTGGCCCAGTTGTTGAGGCGTTTCTCCACTGACCTCAGCCTGGGCCGCCACATCTCTCTGGACAGTGCGCTGGCCCACCACCTCCACCAGTGCTCCTACCACCTCCGCCTCTTCCGAAACTGGCTCATCTCCGGCCAGGACCCTCTAGAGTACCTCCACGGTCAGCCTCTGGCCCGCCCTCCATACCCCAGCCTCATGCTCTGTCCAGCCACTGCTCACGGTTTAGTTGGGACTGTGCTTGTTCTGTGGTTGACTCTCATGCTTTGCCTCTTGATGTTTCTGCATGCTTGCCTGTTTCTGTGGTTATGCAGATTGCAAGCTGGAGTGGTGTGAGCTGTTTGGGGATTTTTGGGCCATTTTGCAACAACTATGCTTCCCCTTTGCAATGGTGTCAGTAACTTTTTTCCCCTCCTTTTGTCCAACCTGCAAATCTTCCCACTCGAGCAGTTGGAAAATAATTTTTATTGATATGTATCCTGAACCTTGTAATATTTTGTGAGTATTGTATGCGGCATCTTTATACCATAAATCATTGTTTCAGTTTATTCTGAGCTGTAGGATTAATTATACATCACAACATTTTTAGGCAGATGTTTAAATTCTGATAACAAAAGATGAAATACTAGACACCGGTGTTTCTTATCTTCTTTCTTCACTTTCTTTTCTTCATTTTTTCTCAAAGCCGGTATTACCAGGCTTCCACACTATCACAGTTTTGATTGGGCTTAGAATTTCAGCGTTGTGTGACTTCAGACTGAAGTGTGTCTGTGGGAGCTGTAAAGGTTTGAAAAGTCCTCATCAACTACTCTGTTGGATTCATATTGTTCTTTGGTTGTTTGATCAGATTTTGCCTGATCTAAATCAGGAAGGTTTTCTAATTTTAGGCAACATTAAATATGGATGCACTGAGTTTGGCATTTTTTTTTTTTCAGATAAAGGAAGGGAAATGTTAAAAACCTTATAAAAAGTGTCTTTTTGACATCTGTGCCGTTGACTGTTAGCTATACACACATCTATAGAAAGTAAGTAAAGTGTGTTGTGTTACACTGCCTTACTGCAAGATTAAACTACCGGTTTTAAGAAGACATCACTTCTTAAAGCTCATCCCTAGCCTGCACCTACAGTATGTTTCATAAAGACACAGAAACTTGTATTATTACTTTGTGTGCATTTGAAATCAGCTGCTCTTTGAATGCTAGTTGCCCTCCTACCTGACCTTAACCAGCATGTGATTCCTGCTTGTTTGCTGTTAATGCTGTGCAGATGAAAACTGCAGAAACATCCTCCATGGAGGTTTTAAATGGTCGAGGCAGGCTGCGGTTTAATGCTTCTTCATTGTGAACGGCTCTGGTGAAATGCAGCTTGGTTGTGAAACTGACGGTGTATGAACTGACAACTTTTGTTGGGACGTGGGGCTGCAGTCTGGACAGCTTTGACCGCTGTGTGCTGCCATAAAGCTGCAGCGTCTGTGTCTTGGGACTGACCACAAAGGCAGATGTTTTGTTTTTGAGATGTGCTTGCTTTTGCAAATGGAGATACTTAGGAAGTGTAGACTTGTTATCGTATGATTTGGTGTCATTTTGTCTTGGCGTCCAGCATGGTTTTTGCAACTTGACTGCCTGGAAATGAACTGCAGAGGCTCACAGGAGTTGACAGCCACTTAGGGCCCGTCCAGAAACAGGAGCAGGATTTCAGAGCACCATGTTCTGAGGTGTAGTTCATAGGTGGCAATGGTGCTGCAGTGATGGGTGTCAGCTGAAGTGATTCTGTCTGCTCCTCTTCTGACTGCTCGGTCTAACTGAGTGCTGATGTGCCTGCGGGCATCGTGTTTCTCCTCTGCCGCAGGCTTTGAAGGCTGCTCCATGGTGCCCTCCATCTATCCTCTGGAGACACTGCACAACTCGCTGTCACTAAAACAGGTCAATGAGTTCCTCACCGGAGTGTGCGAGAGTGCTGGGGACCCACACTCGAGGACGACCAGAGGTGAGAAACTCTCACGTTGTTATTTATAATCATTTCCAGCATCGCAACTTAACTTGACCTGTGTGTCTTATTTTATTCCTGCAGCGCTGTCAGCCATGTTTGACACACACAATCAGCCATCGGTGGACTCGTACATCCCCCAGAGAGTCCTCTCTTCCTCCATCTCTCTCAGATCTCGTTCTGACAGACCTCCTTGGTGTGAGTATCACAGCGTCCTCTCATTCACACCAAGATTTGACATTTCTAGGTTGGCCTCTCTGCGGTCTCAGTTTCAGACATCTGTGGATTATTTATGAAATACAAGTTATCCGTTACTGCCTGTCTTAAAATGAACCCCTCATTTAGTCGCTGTTACTTCTGCCTGTCATCTTTTCAGACTCCTTGCTCTGCAGAACCTAGTGAACCACACTTCTTGTAAATAAAACCTTTTCAATTTTTTGTTAACTGAAGGGGAAAAGCTCTTCAGTTCGGTATAGTTTCTTATTTCCTCTCATATTGGTTCTGTGGTTTATTTTCTGTCTCTGCAGACAGCAGTGGTCCATCCAGCACAGTATCCAGTGCTGGACCATCTTCTCCCACCACCGCTGACACTTCTCCACGCTTCAGCTTCAGTGATAAAATCTCCCTCAGCCCTCAAAGCAGTGAGGAAACTCACTCTTGTCAAAACATTTCCACACAGCCAGCACCTGGAATTGGGTCACACGTCCTTGACCCATCTTGCCCTATAGTTTCAAATCCTACTGAGGTTCCTCTGACTCCAAACAACTCACCAGAGGATGATGACATTACTGGTCACCAGCCAGGTAACCCTGAATTTATGCAGGACGGGCTGGAGGTGGTTCCTGTAGCCGTGGACCCTCCCATTTCAGATCCTTGCCTCAGGTCGCCTTGCTCTGCTTTAACTGAGCTCACACTAAGTCGGATGGAGGGTTACTGTCTCCCAGGCTCCCTGCCTGTGCTGCTGGAGCTCAGAGAGAGCAGCAGCGAGGCAGGATCTAGCTCCCAGACACCACAGTCTCCTGAGGGACCTGACGAGTTCTTCGACACCCAGGAGTCCATGGAGTTGTGGATGGACAGTCCTGAAAGCCTTCCCAATTCTGAGACACCACTTGAAGTTGGAACCACTCACACAACAGAACCATAGGATGCAGAGACAAAAACTGGCTGCAGATCTGTCAGAAACTACTGTAGTTATTTATCCATCACTAGCAGAAAGGCTTTGTACCGAGCCAACCAGGCCTTCCCTCTCCTTTAGCTTAATCTTCATGTTGGGCTCTGTGTTGGACAATCATGACAATGCCATACATGCTATGTGTTGCCTTTGAAAAGAACACTAGTCCCACACCAGTGACACCACTGAGTGTCCTCTGAGTTCATCTGTCTGTAAAGATGTAGGAAGGCCACTTGTGGTAATGTGAAGCTTTAGTGTTTTAGTTAAACAGCTCTTTGTTGCAGGATACTTGCTGTCGCACAAGCCCCTTTCTTAAAGCTGCATTAATTGATTTTTAGCCACTAGGTGGCAGAAATTCCCCCTTTGGCCAACGCCTCTGATAAAGATCTTTATCATCCCACTGGAGCTGTGTTTGTTTCTATATGATAAACATATTTTGCTTTGTTTTCTCTCTCCACAAAGAAGAAGAAGAAGAAAAAAATATTTGGCACTTGAGCTGCTGGGTGTCCGTTACATTCAACAGCTAGTCTCTAACATTGTCGCTCTGCCATTTTCTGCTTGACAAGTAGTGTACAGTGGATTTATCTGGGTTGTTAAGAGCTTTGAGTCTTAACCATTCAAGCTGCGAAGAGTTAGAGGAGTTTACAACATTTACAGTTGCTTCGGAAAGTATTGAGACCCCTGTTCTGTTTGTACATTTTACTAAATTGTAAATTTTATTTAAAATTTAAAAAACGTTGTTTTTCCCATTAATCTACTTGTAATTACCAACAATGAAAAATTGAGAACACAATAGAAATGCCTCATTTCCAAGGGTATTCAGACATTAAAGTGCCTTATTTCAGTACTTAGCAGAGGCTCCTCTGGCAGCAGTTACAGATTTTGAGTCTTATATCTTATTAACTGACATAAAATATTCTCACAGGTGAACTTGGGCAGTCTAGCCCATGATGCTGCCACCACCGTGCTTCACCATGTGGCATTAGCCAGGTGATGAGATTTCATAACATGTACTGTTTGGACTTCTTAAGGCCACTGTGCTTCTGGGAGCACTCAGCTTTAGAAACACTTGAGTAACACAGTTACCAGAAATTTTAAATGTATCATCAGGTTATTTCCTGTAGGTTTAAAGGTTAGAATGACAGCGACGTGCAGGAAGTAAAGGGGCCTGAATACATCTCGAAGCAACTATACGTGTGAGTTTTCACATTTCATGTTTTCAGTTGATTCATTTTTACTCTAAAGACGATTGATGAACCTTTAATGTTTTACCTTCAGCCCTTACTTAATGTCATTCATCACAAACAGGTGACGGGTATCAGGACGAGTTTCCTGGCGATGGGACAGCCACGCTTTATCTCTGCTATGAGCTTCCTGTTTGCCCTGTTTGTTGTTACAGAGAAACCGAGGAAATGAATTGCAGTACAAGACAGGAATTGACAGAAAACACAATCAGTGGCTTTTCTAAGCTTCATCATATGCCAGTGAATGTCCTGTGCTGAGCTTGTATGGCGCTACCTGTTTAACACCTGCAGTGGTGATTTTAAAACGGCTGAATCATCATTACTGCCAGTAAAACATGTTGAATCTTCGGGTCAAACCATGTGTGCACTGCTTACTGCCAAAGTCCTTAATAAGTCTCATTGAAGATTTAATATAACCAGTAGTTAATATTAAAGAGAAAATAATATTTATTTTGAAAATGCATGAAAAGAAATGTCTGGTATTTTTATTACCCACACAACAGATATTTAATTGTACCATAGCCTTTGTATATTTTTTGTAAAATCACCTCATGATGTGGGAAAATCTGAAAGCTAATCTCTTGTTTTATCACAGGAAGGGCATTATACATGCAATGTGCTTTTATTGTGACAAGCAGTTATGTAGCAGGTGTGTATGGGGAGAGGGGTGCACACATGCTCGAGAAGTAATTCAGGTAGACGAATGCGCCGATGTGCAATCCTGTGTTTAATTAGTGGAATCTTATGTTACTTTAAAATGTACTGTAGAGGCTGTTCGCGGCTGTGAGTGATGAACCTCTGAGCGGTTGTCTTGTCAGTGTGTACAGATATAAACAGATGACACTAAGATGCTTGTGTCAGTTTGGTTTTTTGTGCAGCAGCTCCTGATTGTGTACAGGGTCAGTTCATTTTCTGTCCTCTTTCAGTCTTTCCGTCCTCTATAGAGGACATGTTGTCTGCGGGGGGCACCTCAGGCACTCACATGATCCTCAGTGCTATATTGTACTTGACCTACATGCACTTGATTGTTTTCCACCTTTGAAGAAAAGAGCATCCGTCACCTGTGTCGTTCCTGTCGTACTCCATCCGCCCTGATCATGTGACCTGGGAGGTGATGTCATTGCAGCAGCTTCTCACAGCAGTGATTGTTCTCCAGCTGCCAGCCTCTTTTCTCCAGCACACAGTCGGCTTTGGATGGCATGGTGGTGCACTGGTTAGGACTGTGTGCTCAGAACCGGTCAAGGGTTCACATCCTGTGGCTCTTCTGTGTAACTTTGTATGTTCTCCCTGTGACAGACCTGGGTTTCCTCAAGGTACTTCAGTACTCACGGTACCCTGTTCAGGTCGCACACCTCATCCTACCTATAAGAATAAGTGGTTGACACTCCCCTCCTCATGTTTTCCCGACAGATTTTTCACTAGTTTTGCATTTGGTTAGAGTCAGTGTCACTGCTGGTAGCAGAACATAGAACACATTATGTTTTGGTCCATCCAATGACGCCAGGTTGGTACGTCAGGCTATCCAGGAGCTCAGTGAAGCCTTGGACCAGACCTGGGAGGAGATACCGCTGGGCATCATCCGTCGTCCCATTAGGAGCATGGCCCGACGTTGTCAGGGATGCATACAAGCATGTGGGGTCTAAACAAAGTACTGAGTACCATTTTGAGTGGACAAAGTGGACTGCATCATTTTTCCACTGTCTTTGAATTCAGAATTGGCAGGTTGATAATTTAAAGTTCCATTAAACGATGTGGCCTTTCATTCCTCACATCACCCACCCAGTGGATATTATCAGTATAAATATCCAGCATGATTTTTTTCCCCATTAAAATGTTTTTAAAGAGTTCCTTTAATTTTTTTTAGCAGTATACTTTCCACCACTGCTTAGCACACGTTCAGATAAGGGAACAGTGACCAGTATAGTATATACTAATATTAGCTCGTCACTCTAAAAATTCTAACATCATGATACAAAATGACAAGAAGAGGGATATTTTTCTTCCGTAAATGAAGTTTTTATTGGTCTTCACCACACTTTTCCCTTTTTAACAATAAATCTGTTGTATATTTTACCTTTTGAAGCATTTAGATAGAGATAACAAGAATATTGCACTCAAAACAAGAGATGAAAGTAGAACGGTGAGGCAGAAAGGAGGAAAAAAGAAAAAACGATCACGAGGCTTTCTTAACAGCACAGCACAGCCAGGTTACATGTGCCTCCTCAGTACCGGACAGCTTACAGTAGCTTCTTAAATATACATCTTTTAAAATAGCATGTTTATGTTAAAGTCAGTTTTTCTCCAGCTATTACAATACAGGAAAACTCAAAAGATACACATGCACGTACAAGCAGGGCTCACTGGAAACCAACAGTGCTTCTGAAGACTTGTTTCACGGCGGATGAGTTTGAATGCCACAGGTATTTTCTTTAACTTTTTTTTTTTCTTGCACAATACGAAAATGCAGCAGTTATGTTTGTGTGTATGTGTTTTAAGCGTTGCCTGCAAAACAAGTGTGGTGAATAGTAGTAAATCCAGTATAGATAAAAATGTTTTGACACGTCATGTCTGGCAGTCTGGGTTTTGAGTGTTCTGCTCATACTGTGCAGTATGTGAGTGGTGTTAATGCTATTAGCCTTTACAGTGATGCAGTAGTTTATAGGAATGCAGATTACACCGTCACTGACTGACTGGGCAGTGCAACAGGTTAACACTGACACACGGTTAACCTAGTTGCATCAAACAAGCTGTTAGATCTTTTTTAATTCAGCAGGAACCTTAGCATCAATCCCACCTCAACGAGTCAGACGCTGTTCTTTGTTTATCACGCTGACGTTTGAATCTACAGACAGGAATCACAATGGTTGTCAAACTGGTGGGTTTAATCTGCACACAGATGTGAGGTTGTTGCTGCCAGTGTGACCAATGAGTCAGATGTACCATATGAAGGCAACCAGGAGATCAAAGTCCTCCACGGAGAACGTAAAGGTAATCTGCTTCTTCACATTCAAATCATCCGGAGCCGCTGAGGTTTGGGCTCCGCTCCCTGCAGCCCTCTGCTTTTTTAAAGACTCGTCGCCTTAGTGTACATGCATCTGTTGTACATGCATCATTAGGAGAGTGGAGGAAATACAATATTATACAGAGGAATACTACTACTACTACTACTACTGTAGATTTGTTACTGTGGATCATAAAAAAGCCACCCTGGTGAGGCTTGTTGGTCCTGTAGTGTGTTTGTTGGTTCTGTTTGTTCTTGTAAAGTTTTAATGTCAAATCAAAAACATCTACATGTAATACTAATTTAATAACGTGTCTTAAAATACTTCAAACATCCAAAATATTACCACTAGAAGTAAATAAAATTAAGTTAAATGATACAATTTTAAAATATGATGTCATTGTGACTAAAAGCAATTTGGAAAACTTTTTTTTGTCTTAATTAAAAAAGTCAACAGAGAAAGAAGGAAATGGATTCAGCACAGCTTCAGTGCAAATGTGGTAGATTTGAAAAACAGCAGATCTGCAGATTTAGTTACGGTTTGTGCTTCTTTACGTGGCAGTTCCAGGAAATCAAAAATGCAGTGACTGAAATATTGAGCTGGTGCTTTAAAAGTCCCATTTTATGCTCAATATGTACAACTCAGACCTTTGTGTGCATTGATGTTCTCACCAACAGCGGAGGAGACCAGCTCGCCTCAGCCTCTGCCACAGAACCATGGATGTAGCACACATCCTACATTTCAACAACAAATACACATTTCATTTCCCTTCCAGCACAGCAGGACAGAAAGGCACATGTGGGTGACACTCTAACCTCTACCATCAATCAAACCGGCCCACTTCTTCTTCACAAGACAAATTCAATCTCTCCTCACGACCACATGTTCTTATTGTTGTAGCAGAATACATTCTTCATTCTTTAACACAGCTTTTGTAGAAAGATCTTTAAGACGCAGCAGCTGATATGAGTGCTGTTCTGCATGTATAGATATAAACAGGAAGAATCCAAAGTGCAGGATGATGATTTTGTACCAGCATCGCCGCCTCTGCCCACATCTCTCCCCATGATCCTCTGTGACGATATGATAACTGGGAATACACTGAAAAAATACATCAAAGACTACAGAAACAATCGTAGAGATAAAAGTATTCATCAAATCCACTGTAAGAAATAACAGCCACTGAGAACAATTGATTTTCACTTTGTGAGAACCGTAGAAATATCATAATTCACGACAATACAGATTTTGAATATGATATATCCCTATGCTACGGCAAATCTACTCAAAAGACATATTGAAGGGACGGCTGGGGTCTACTCGAACACTTTCTATGTCACTAAGTCAGTAAGAGGCGCACAGCTCAACACATCATTGTTTTTGACGAGAGACAATAAGAGAAAGAGGAACATAAAGATAAATTGATCACTTTCAAATTTATCAGCTGAACTGTGAAAGGTTTGATAGTTTTGTGGTTGGTTTGTTGCTGGCTGAAGGTGAGCAAACTTGTGCTTTGATTTAGGCCAACTAGAGGACAAAGCATCAAATTTTGAATTGTTTTACTTTGTGACGTAAGTTACAGGAACCATTTGCTTCTATCAGCCAAAAAGAAAAAAGAAATAAAATTAGTAGTTGTAGTAATGAAGGACGATAGTCAGAAAACGACTCCTGTAATAGAAACGGTGATAGCACAACAAGCTTCTAAATAAATAAAAACTAGACATCTATCCAGATCTGTTTCTGCTTTTGGTCAAATGAGCGCACAGTCGCCAAAGCAGAGACAGATTTGCATATCGGAGCAATTAAAAACAGATGTACGCTGGGGAGGAGGAAGAGAGGGAAAGAGAAGCTTAGAACTCAATCTTGCAGGCGGGGAAAGACTCGTCCTGCATGACGACGGTGCTGCTGGAGGCCAGGACCATGATGTTGAGCTCCTGCTGCCTCTCGTGTGTCTGCTGGTACCATTCGCGAGTCACCTCTGTGTCGTGGGTCGGGATCAGCGTCACCTGAGAGGAGGACGAGAGGCCAGGATTGTTACGACTGATGCAGGTGACAGAGGTGGGGGATGAAGTACTCAGTCACTTTTACTGCAGTTAAAGTAGTAAAAAAATGTTGGCATAACATCTATTGATGTCATTTGGGGGTTTTTAGCAGAGTAACATAGTTTTTTTTACCCTAACATAACTGTTTTTTCTATTAAATTAATGTGTCTGAGTCAAATATAAATATTTCTTGTCAGTAACTGTCAAATGACACTCTTGGTTTCTATCAGCATTATAACAGGAATCTTGTGTAACATAAAGTATGAATTTATTATTATTATTATTATTATCTGTGCACAAGATATGGAAAACACTTTGGTCATCATTTTAAATTTCAAAACACAAGAAAAATAAGTTTGATCATCTTAGAATACAAGTTAAGGTCAGTTTCATGCTAACTAGAGCTTTATATGTTACCTGAAGGTTCGATCCCCACTGAGCTTTTCCATCCAACAGCGCATCAAGCACTGCTCGGCCAGGCTCACCACTTGCCGCATCATTTCCGCTCACCACATAATATGCTGAGCGAATGCGTTTGAAAAACTCCTGGTCCACATTCTTGGCACTGCAGTGATTAGGAATGTAGGCCAAGTCCACATAAATAGGAAAGCCGGGAGCAGCTGCAGAGCCAGACTTCTGAGAACCTGGGTCAAAAAACAAAATCTAAATGTCAAAAACGTACCTTAAAAATTTTTATTTTATTAAATATCGATGTATGAAAAGATTTCAAGACCCTCTTTTTAGTGAATTGTGGTCACCTGAACTGCTCTTGACACCGTTAGTCAGGCCCTTGCCAGGGTTGTAGCTCGACCTAGAGAGGTCATTGTCTTTGGAGCCTTGTCCATCTGACAGGCGAGACATACGTGAGCTCTTGTCTGCCTCCTTCTTCTTTAGCAAGGCACTGCGAGGAGATGGTGTCTGTTTCACAGGCATAGGAGACTTCTTGCGCCTAGCTGGGGATGCTGATTTGGTTTTCCCAGAGGCCTTCTTCAAGGTCTTTGTTTTGGACTCCTTCTTAACTGAGCCATTATCCAAAGAGTCAGGATCCACCATGCAAACATCTGGGCGTGGGGGGTGAGGGTAGGGGTCCTTGAGTGGAGCAGGACATGGGTCATGGCTTTTTCTGGAGGAGTGATGGCTGCCTCCTCCTGGGACAGAAAATTTATCAACAGGCATGTAGTCTGCATCCTCATCTGAGTCCATGTTGCATTCCCCAGTAACCGAGGGGTATTCTTCAGTCCCTGGAGGCACGTCAGAATCTGACTGAGAGCCTAGAGACTCGCTGACGGAGGTGGGTGGCGTGTCCTCTGTGGCCAGGCCCAGCCCTGCTGACATGCCACCAGTTTGATGCAGAGAGCTGCTGTCTCTGCTGTGAAGCTGATGATGGGGCTGTTTGTGAGCCCTTCTCTTCACTGATAGATCCTGGTCGTCACCTTCCTGCGATTGGTCACTTTTGCATCCTTGCTCTTCGTCGTCCTCATCGCTGGAAAAGTGCCGCATACAGGGGTTGATGAAGGATGGTGAGAGGTCCTCTTTGCGCTGCCTGTACTCTGAGGAGGAATATCCAGGAGAGGTACGACTGGTATATGAAGATGTAGCTCCCATTGGTGCGTCACCATCAAGATCCTGATCGCTGTCGTCATCGTCATCCTGCTCTCCTCGGCTACACTCCTCAGCGTAGAATGGCGAGCGGAACGGTTGTTCGGTGGAAGAGAGAGAAAGTGGGCGGGCAGGATGCTCTGGCTCTATCTCACACTCCTCTTCAAATTCATCATCATGGCGGTAATGGGGAGGGGAATCTCCGGGCACCATGCCCATTTGGGACTTTGGCATCTCCCACTTATAGGAGCTCCTGTAACCTGCTGCTCCCTCTCTGGGCTCCACCTTGGCTAGGCCTGAGGCTGCACCGCTGGGTGGTGCTCCAGCAAGGATGGTGGAGCTAGTGCTGACCTCTGTGGGGCCGTTGGCTGTATCTGGTTTGCTGGCCTGGAGAGGTGAGGGCATGTAGGAGCCAAGGACATCAGGGAGTGCACCACCTGTCTTTTCAATGGCAGCTGGAGCAACAGGCTTGTCAGAAAACGAGAGGCTACCAGCCGGGCCGGTAGAAGGAGACCTGCGAATCTCACGCATGTAAGCCTCCTCATCCTCTTCTTCACTGCTGTCAGTCTCTTCAAAGTAATGTTTACCTTCTATGTCTGGGCGTGGTGAAGAAGTGACACCAAACAAGGCAGCACTGGCTGCCTCTTTGTCTTTGGAGAGCTCTGCAGTTTGAGAGAATGGTCCTGTGGCCCCAAACCCAACAACTGAGTCTAGCTGGGACCCTTCAGACCATTTAGGCTTATAGAAACAATCAGACTGAGGGCCTTTGTCTGTAACACCAGCTAATGAAGACATATGCTCCTTCTTGTCTTCAGCAAATGCAGTGGATGAAAGTGAAGGGAAGGACTTGACCTCTTCAAATGGGCTGAGGGGTGAGAAGCGGGCTATATTAGAAGTGGACTCAGCTGTAGTTGTGGAGGTGATTTGTTTTTCTGACACTTCCAGGTAGTCGTCTTTGGTCCCAGCATATGCAGAGAAGGGAGAATCCATGGCCAGTGAGTGTTCATCTTTAAAGGAGGAGTACTCAAAGAGGGGCTCAGCAGAGGCAGGAGTCTCCAGCTCCTCTCCAAACTGACGGCTGGTGGAGAGGGAGCCCGAGGTGGAGGAGGAGTAGCTATAGGCTGAAGAGGAGGAGTACCCAGGGCCAGCAGTTGTTGTGTACTGAAAGCTTGTGTCCAGTGATCTCTTACTCAGAAGATCTGGTGTCTTCTGTTTCTCAAAATCAGGATCAGCTCTGTCATTCTGATAATAACTGTCATCTGTTGATTTTAAAGTGAAATCCTCTTTTCCTTTGTCTCTGGTCTCACTTGATAAAAATGAGTCTTTCTCACCACTTTCGTACGAGTATTCGAACCCTGAGGAGTGGCCAGAGAACCCTGTAGCCCCCAACTCCATTGGCTTTCCACTAAAGGAGGACTCAGCCTTTGCTTCATCTTCAGCCTTTGTGAGTGAGCTTTCTTTCGCACTTGGTTTCCCCTGACTATTATAGCCATATCCAGCCATGGAAACCATAAATTCAGGCCTATCTGAGCCAAACATTTCACTGAATGGACTTTTTACTTCCTTCTCAGACCTCTCTTTGGCTCCTTTCTCTATATCTGAATCAACAGCACCTTCGTCATCATCCACCTCATCCTCGTCGTCCTCTTCATCATCATCCTCATCCACTACTTCGTCATCATCGTAGTCCTCCTCATCCTTTGCTGTTAGTTTTCGCATATCAACCTCCAAACATGCTCCTTTCTCACTGAAGCTTGTGGCAGCAGGTTTGTCTACATCAAAAGCTGTCGTAGAAGAGCATGACTGGGGTTTTACGCTTTCAGTCTGGCCTTTAAGGGAGAAGGAGTCTTTTTCTGATAAAGAAACAGACGAGGCTTCAGGTCTATCAGTCACTGGAGGGAATGCCTCCTCTTTCTGAATTGGAGATATAGCAGAAGTGTCCTTTGAATCAAGCCATGATGACTCTTTTCCAAACGAGACACTAAATCCCTCCTTTTGTGTCATTTTATCTGTGGCTGACTCTGGGGAAGAGGGTTTGTGTTTCTGCAAATCCACTTCACCCTTTGCAATGTCCTTCTCTGTCTTATCTAAAGAGTCCTGATGATATGAATCAGAGTCCACTGAGCTTGTTTTACTGTCATAAATATCACCGTAAGAGAATGTTTTGCCATGCACGTAGGGTGTGTCTTGTCTTATATACAAGGCCTTTTCTTTGCCCTCCTTCTGTGGAAAGTCATAGAGACTGAAATGAACACTCTTCTCCGGCTCTTTAAAAGCAACATCTGTTTTCTCCGGGCTGTCATTTTTAAAGTCTACCTTCCTTTGGTCAGTAGATAAAGGTTGAGACGCCACACCACATGGGAAATCATCTTTTTCATCTTCATCTTCATCTTCATCTTCATCTTCATCTGAGTACATCACCTGAGGTTTTGGTTTCTCCTCTGTACTAAAAGACACCTTATCCAAACCCTTGATGTCTGTTTCTGTCTTTGCAGGTTTTGCATCAAAGGTGTAGTCGTCATCCAAAAAGCAGCCCTCTTTTGCCTCCATAAGCTTGGCCTTAACAGTAGGCTGTAGGTCCTTTTTGGTGTAATAGTCGTCTTCATTGTCTTCACCAGATTCTTCAGATGCTTCAAATTCTGCCTTCTCACCTGGCACACCTATGAAGGAGGTAGTGTCTGAAATGGTGACTGATTTCTCTGTTTTCTGGGTGTCAGCTTTAACATCGGTCACTGCCTCATCTCTGTCTTCTGTCTTAAAGTGTTTCTCTTCTGTCGGAGAATAGCCACTGCTAGTAGGCACAGACTGTGTGGGTGAGGCCAGTCTCATGGTGCTGTCATCTGGACTAAGGCACCTTTCCTCGCTTTCTTGCCTGGAGTGGGACTCTAACCCAGGGGAGAAAGATGGAGGGGGTGAAACAGACTTTATTTCAGCACTGGTCTTGAATCCCTCTGTGCTAAAGAGAGAGTGGTCGTCTTTGACAGCCTGTGTGGGAGAAAGTGGAGGAAGAGAAAAAGTGGCAGAGGGAGATTTGGCTTTCTCCTGGAGCATCATGGAGGCGGCATGTTCGTAGCCTTCTTGGAGTTTACCCAGAGGGATGTCAACGTTTGGTGTCTGATCTTCATCCTCATCTTCATCGTCGTCTTCTTCATGAACCAATTTAATCTTTGCATCCCCCTCCATCTCTGGAATATTTGGTTGGAATTCATCAGAAGAAGGAGACTTGAAACACTTGTCATCCTCTAGAGAAGAGGTGGGGGAGATGGTTCCTGCTGAGTGGAGATAGTCCTTTCCATGTGTGGCCTCTGCACGTGAAGGAATACTGTTGATGGTGTCCAGCATGAGAGAGCTCCTCGCAGCGTCCTCAGTCTGGGGTGCTGTCACTGAGGCTATTGACTGGTCCTCAGCTACAGATGTGGCAAACGAAGACAGTTTGTCATATTCTGTGATGGATGTTGCTGAGGAAATGTGTTCTTCTTCTGCAAGAGGAGCAGCAATGATGGCAGGGTAAGGTGCAAGCTCAGGCTCATGACTTCCTGTGAATGCTTTGGGTTTGATTTCTGGGATATCGGACACAGTGGAGCTCTTCATCTCTTTTATACCATGCATGGAGTCAAAGGTGCCAGGGACATCGGGAACAGAGATGTCATAAGATCCCACATCATAGCGCAGCTGTGGGATCCTATCCTCTGTTTCCTCGTGGATCTCTTCATCTGAGATGGTCTGTTCCGTCTCAGAGTAACCAGGAATCATCTCATCTTGGATGAATGAGAACTGCTCCGAGGCAGATGGTGCTGCTGCCTGTTCAGACAGAGCTGCGTTTGGTGAAGGCTTTTGCTCAGATGGCTTGGTCTCCCACTCTTTTCCCATTTTCTCCCTTTTTGCGTCTTCCGTTTTATATTTCAAGACTTCGTCATCTTCTGTTCCTTCAAGTTCAGCCTTTTCAATTACATCACCCTCCTCCTCTGAGCTGTCACTCTTCTTTGATCTGTCTTTTATGTCGTCCTTTTTGTCATACTTCTCCATTTTCTCCTCTTCATACTTCTTGTCAAAGCTTATATCCTTCTTTATAGGGGCCGCAATCTGTTCCGTTGTGCCCTTGTCTTTGTAGTCATCTTCCAGTTTTACAGGGGATTTAGGTGAAGCAGATTTTATCTCAGTGACTGCAGATGTGACTGTAGAAACACTAATGTCTGTGTGCACTGAATGTCCAGACATCACATCATTCTGAATGGGCTCTGTCTTCATTCTCGACAGCTCTTCCTGTTTTAAAGCCTCAAAGTCCTCAGTGAGGTCCTCCGGGGAGGACACAATGGACCTGTCAGCCAAAGCTGCTGCAGCCACTTCTTCAGGGACATTATTTGGGACTGGCTTTTTCTCATTTGCTTCCTCTTTAACAGCTTTATTTTTGTCTGTCTTGGGCTTCGCTTGAGACTTGGCCTTGTGCAGAGTTTTTCTCACTTCTGGAGTGAGGGGCTTCAGGTCTGGTTTAGTGATTTTTCTCAGCTCTGGTTTAGTTGAGTCCTTCTTTTTGTTCTCCTTGGCTTTGCTATCTTTTTTCTCTTCTTTTCTTATATTTTCATCTTTCTTTGCTTCATGTTTCTCTTTTTTAATTTCTTTCTTTTCTTTGTCTTTCTTTTCATCCATCTTGGAAACTTTCTCTTGCTTGGCAGTTTTGTCCTTGGATATTTTCTTCTTCTTTCCTGCCACGGGGGCCACCTCACTATTCTTCTGCTGCTTGGTGGCTTTTAGACTTTCACTTTTTACTTTTTTCTCTTCTTTCTTTTCTACTTTATTCTCTTTAGGGGTTTCGCTCTTTGACTCTTCCTCCTGCCCACTGACTTCTTTCTTTGGCGTTTTAGAGTGTGGTTTAGGTGAAGATTTGAGACTTTCCTTGCTGTCAGTTCTCGATCTAATTTTAGTCTGTTTGATGATTGGAGGTGGTGCGCCCGCTGATATGTCTTTTTGAGTAGCCACTGGGTATCGAAGGAAGTCAAGGTGTTTTAGTTTTTCCAGCCCTTCAAATATTTTATTCTGTGGTGCATTTCCCGGGAACAGCATCCTGACTATCTTTTCTGTTGGACGATGAGGAATCCAAACAATGAGAGCCGTAACTGAAGTCAAATATGGAACAGATATTTCTCCTTCTTTTCCATTCGGCATTGTAATTCCTGTCTTTGCTTTGCTGTTTCCTGCCCATTTCTGCATTAGGAACTGCATCTCTTTGCTTTCTTTTACCGGGTTTAAGACATACATGTCTAACTTTCCAACTCCAAGTTTGTGAAACAGTGTGATAGGTTCAATGGTGTTGCTGACTACCCTGTGAAGAGGCTCTGGTGTGATTCCAAGCTTGTGTAGGTACTGCAATGTAAGAGATGCCTCCTCGATGCTTCGCTTCACTTTCAGTGTGGACTCAGGCATCCGAAGCTTCTCTGGGACATTAAAAAACACAATTCCAAGCTCAGGAGAGATCAGGTTCTTCATCCAGTCACTGTTAGTACTAGAGCCATTTCCTTGGTTCTGTTCCTCCTCTTTCTCAGCAATCTTTCTCTGGAACAACCCATTGATGCCAGGTAGGTTGTCTGCTCCAATATGGGTGAGCAGGACAGAGTCGATCCTATCCAGGTGGCGAACCAGCTTCCAGAAGCAGGACTTCCGCTCAGACCCTCCATCCACCAGGATATTAAATCCGTTGACAGCAAACAGAGCAGAGTCTCCTCTGCCGCCGGGAAAGATGTAACAGCAGGGTTTGGACAGCTTCAGAAAGCCTCCAGAGGTTGGGGGTTCCAGGAGGTCAAAGGGTGATGGCACATCCACAGTCTCTGAGACATACTCGGTGAACTCTGTGACTCCGTCCATTTTGGGGAGGAAGGGTTCAGGGTTCAGGCAGTATTCTAGAAGGTTTTGGAGTGGCTGCTGCTCCTGGCTTTGGCCCAAGGAGCTCCAGCCCCCGTCTCCCTGGCAGGAAACAGTAAGCCTGGACGGCTGCTCGGAAGAGGCCCTGGACAGGACTTCAATCACCTGAGAACACAGCAACAGGGAAAGAAAAAATTCAGTCAGCCTAAAATAACTTTAAGCTTTATAACACAAGTTGTCCTCTACTCATACGCTGTAATAAAGTATTTGGAGACAGGGCTGTCAGCTTACTTGAGGGTTGGAGATGATGTCAGAGAAGTGCTGCCAGGTCAAGGCCCCACCTTGCAGTAGGATGTCACCTCCCTGCTCAGAACTCTGGCCGCTCAGTATCAGCAACTTATTTCCAGCACAGTCAGTGATCAAAGAGGAGATCTGAGTAGAGAGAATAACCACTATAACAACGGCTGATATTATCATACCAAATAATAATAATAAAAAAAATCCTTCAAAAGTCACTGACATCAAAACAAGAAAGTCGAGTGGTGCCGTACTCGAATAATGAAAAATTAGTTTTTATGAGTTTTTAATAAAGTAAAACATACTAAGTATGAGACCAAGGATTACACTTTTATTATGAAGAAATGGCTATCCACCAAAAATAAACCTAACAGTCTAAAATACTCCTAAGTTAAGAATGAAGGCTTAATGAAATGCACTGTAAAGTGTGATTAAATGCTTTTTAAAATCAGTATTTTTGCCTTTCACCATCAGGCAAAATCCCAAATTACATCTCACTAAAGCGTTGCTGTGTCACAATGTGAGGCTGAGTGATAAATGTTTAATCAAAGCAGTGATGATCAGTAGCAGGAGGAACACAGCCCTCCCACTGCAGCTTAATGTTACTGTAGTTCAGAAGTAAAACTCGCTTCAACCCAGTTTTAATACTTCTACTCCTCAGCATAGTTCAAATAAAAACAGAACTGTCCTACAGGAGTCCATCACTCAGGTGTGACTCACTTCTGAAGCAGCAGTTTCTTCCGATGGGTTCACCAACACCACTGTCTTAAGGACACCACTTTGATACTGGAGAATCCGCTGGCCTTCAGGAGACAGAGACAGAAGAAACAACGGATGAGGAATGAAAAGCAAAGCATCACTGAGTTATACAGATGAGTTCTTGCTTGTTGCTCCAACTACAACATGAACAACATAACAACATAAACACTAAAACAACACACAGCTTTATTATTCTGCTTGATTTAAAACATCTACATCCGCTGAATCAAATACTGTGCAGCCGGTGATTGAGCCCATGTGGATGCAATAATGAGCTGTGAAACTAAAGTAAATAATTAGGGCTGAGAGAAAGTGAATCAAGTCTAAACATTGATACTGGTAAAACATGAAATCCTATTAAACCCAGTAAACCCAGTAAACATTACAAACTACACTAAAGTCACAGCTAATTCAAGCAGATGTTTGTTCCAGATGTAATGACATTTCTTCCAGGTGTTTCTGAGATATAGCATTAATGAGAGTGGGACATACACAAGGTCACAGCGACCTTGACCTTTGATCTTTGCCCACCAAAAACGAATCAGTAACTGGATACTGATTTAAAGACCTCCCTTTAAGGCGTTCTTCACATTTCACGTTCACAAAAATGGTGACTGTGACGTCACTGTGACCTTGACCTTCAAAGCGAGTTAAAGTAGAAGAAAACTGGTTCCCAGTATGAAAATACTATGTAACCACCACCATTTACTATCAATATGAATAAATAGGCACTTGTGAACAGTATCATCCTACACATGGCTGTGCACAAGCTTCCTCAACCCTGCCCCATCGTCTGTTTTACTACCGTGCCAGCTCGTGTCTCCACTGGCAGTAGCTAAAACCCCAGATGGGATTAATCCTGCAAATACGCTCTTTTCATATACAATTGCAACAATGGTGCAAAAAAAATAAATAACTCTGTCAGTCACAAGCATCATTAGCCATTGGCTGTTGCTATGGGGACGCTGCTCTGGATGTTTCTGCTGGTAGACGAGTTACACTGACCCAGTCTTGGCTGAGGGAGACGCATTGCAGCATTTCTGCGAGAGGGAGGGAAGGCTTGTGCTGCATGAGAGTATGCACGCAGCATCACATAGTACAGGAGGGGCAGGCGACTGCCAAAGCAGCAGCGGTATAAGCAAGCGGGCGCTTCATTAGGGCAGTCTATATTTAGAATGATGAAAGATGCTCTTCGTCCACTGTAAAAAGGAGAAGGAGCTGTCAAAGTCACAGATACACGAGACACTGGCACCGTTTCATAAAGGTCTGTGAGACGAGTCAGAATCACGCAGACGGTTTGTGCAAAATAAGAGCCAACGTTGGTTCAGGAGCACGTTTGATGAGTTAAGATACTGTGACCCAGATTATACACTGTCCGTCCAAAGAAACAGTCGCCACCTGGATTTAACTAAACAAATAGATAAGAGCCTCCCATTGGATAATTACTGCATGAATGATTGTTATTTAACCCACTGATGCAGAGAGTAGCTTCTCATTTCTTAAACAACCATGACTGAAGACACATCCTGTTTCAGAAGAGTCAAATTATTGACGTGAATCAAGTAAAGAAAACATCTGAGGAGATGATAAAACTACTAAAACTGGGTATAAAACTGTAGAATATTTATTTATGGGATAGAAAAAGTATAAACCAGATTTCCAAGCATTTTCATTGTGTTTAAGTTGGAGAAGCTAACAAAAACATCAATGGCCATTACATTTATTATAAAAGTAATATTTGCTGTGAACTTTCCACCAGCCTTGTTTCAACGTTGGCTTCTGACTGCTGCATGTCAGGGAGGGCCTCACATCAACAGCCCACCTCGTTATCTCATCTCTTACGATAATCTGAGGACTGCTTTGGTGTCAGAGAAGGAGAAGAAGTGGACCATGCTGAAAAGGACAAGACGATGATTTCTACAACCAACAGACAACAGATATGAATGTTTCCTCTTTACTGTCCGACTGAATCATCTTCTAACTGTAGCTCTGGTCTTTAAATGGGGTTAAACTGGGGTTTAAGAAAACTAAACTAAAAACTGTGATCAGAAACCTTGATGCCACCTCTCAGTATCTGTTTAAATGGAGAACCAACTGAGTTTAACTGTTGAATCTAGTCACTGCTGACTATCACAGCATGTCATAAATACAATGGCCCCTTTGCTTCTCTGCGCTGTGACAAAATGCTGCCAATCCAACCAACTCATAGAAATGCTCTGCATATCTGAGAAGCCTGTTAACTGCCTCGCTCTTCTCATTCCCATTTCAAGTTATTTATGCATTAAAGGACAATCTCCTGTAAAGCCACTTGTGTGTCCACATTTTATCTCGACTGGTATCATGGAAACAAATGCTCGACTAATGGAGTCTGGGCCTGTCTGAATGTCACATGCTAATAATGAAGGATAACTGAAGGATGACGGACGCTGGTACAATTGTCCGTTCGTCCTGAAGGGCAAAGTGGCTGTAAATATTTGTGAGTTTATAGTATCTTAATAAACATTAAGATAAGGAAATATTCCTCATACGAATTTAGTTTTAAATTGTGGCAGATGAACACTCAGCAGGACAATTACAGTGTACGAATCAGCTTAATTATCTCTTGTAGTAAAACTTCCTATTGTTGCTAAATATTTTATGTCTGGATCTGTTGAGATCGTCATGGTTGATACAAACTATTATATTCTAGTGTTGTATTTCCTTCAATCCTAATTTCTGAATGAGTGTGATTCACGTCAGCTGACGCTGTCTCTATCTGAGATGATTTAATTTACAGTTCTGTGCATCACTTCGTGGAGTGTGAGACAGCAGTGAAATTATAATATTTCAGGGTCTTAAATTAGCATAGAAACACACAAACAATCCTTTAGCCTGTGTTTTATTTGTCGTGTTTCACTGAGCTTCACTAAACGAGCTGCGGCAGAAGAAAAGCTTCTCACTACACTTGAAACTGTGAGTGAGATGTCTAATAGTGAGTGGGTGTTTTGCAGGATTAAGAAATAAATGGAGAGCAGAGTGAGCCTACACACTCGTGCCTCTGGTGCATGATGGGAAACAGTTTGCAGCCTCTACTGTCCAACTCGTTTTCTGCCCACTTGTTGCCAAACGGCCACAGCTTCGGGTGCTTGAATGTCACCTGAGGCCAAGAGAGACATGAGCTGCGTATTAATGTTTATTTGTGAGAGTAGACCATGTCCCATATATGTCGCTCTGCGTGACTCCGCGTGGCTTCACACTCCTACTGCCCAACCGCAGTGGTTAAAAATAAAACAGGAAATGTTCCCTGTATGCTTCAGTGTTTCCACTGCTGTCTAAAAGATTCTGGACACATACAGCTACTAACTACAACACTAAAGCTCAGCACAACTCTCTGTCATCACGTATATTTCAGTTTATCCAGCAGAAGTTCTGAATCATTTATAAAAGCCAACGTAGTGTGAACATATTCAACCTACAGTAAGTGAACAGTCTGCAGCTGGCAGCAGCTTTTGCACCATGTTTAACTTACAAGCTGCAGATAAATGATACAGGCCCTTCATAACAACAGCATTGAGGTACCATTGTTATGACTGGTCAGAGTTATGATTCACTGCAGTGAAGCTGAATGTGAATATAATGAGCAGAGTTACTGGCACTGTTCAGCCGCTCTGTAATTATTACCTCATAAAAAGTCTAATTACCAGGCTGCTATCTTACAGCCTCCTTTCATTCTGTGTAACACGTTTTTCTTTGGTTAAAGTTAACTCAGCACAACATCACAATATTTTCAAGCAATGCAAACAGATTGGATTCACCAACAGAAGCACAGCTGATTGATTGGAGTATTGGTAAATCACTGAACTGGCCTTTAATCAATCAGCTCCCCGTCCATCAGACTGTGCAGCAGAAACGAAGCAGAATTTAAATGGCCGCCGTGCACAGAGCGAACACAGTAACTGTGGGAAATGAAACATTAAAATGAATCACGACTCCAAACACTCCAGTGTGCGTTTCCTTCGAGAGACGTAACTGTGACGTGCAGGTGATTTAAGCCCCTTTCACTGTCAGACCTATTAACACCGATGCAGTTTTCAGGTGAGCCGTGAGGGAAATAAACAAAAGGCTGAACGAGAGTCTGTGGTGCCGCAGCAGCCTTCTTCATATTAAAAGCTACGTCACTGTGAAGCTGCTGCAGCCAACGGGTTCACATTAAAGTCCTGTTTTCTGCTACAGGCCTCTGCAGTTATACAGTGAGATGACGGTACAGTAGATATAATATGTAATTCTATATACAGATGGTACTGGATAATGACTTCATGAAGGTTTAAGAATTTTCTAAACCTGTCATTACGTCACTTACTTTATGTACATACAGTAATTGTACAGGACGACCTCCTGACCTCAGATGAATAGTTTCAGTATTGTGACATTTTTTAATTATGTTTTTTATTTATTTTATTGGGCTTTAAGTGCTCTGAAAACCAAAAACAATTGAGAATCGATCGTCAGTGTCCTGTGAAACAGTCTCACTTGAGTATCGTGTGATTTGTGACTTTTATGATTTGACAACTGTTTCTTAAAAACAAAGACTGACTGGTTAGAAAGACGGAGGGGGAGGGATATATCTGCAGGCTCTTCAATAAGTTTGGGAGCATATTTCTACTAATAAATTATTCTAAAAAGTGACAAACTGCAGCTTTAAGGATCATAATGTGGCTCATTAAAGAAAGTAAAAGTAACCACAGATGACTCTGATGGACGGTTGAATATTTGTTTTCCCATTAATCACATGTGTTGTTTATTTGTATATAAAGTTCATTTTGAGATTTATTTATTTTCTTTTTGCAATTTATATCAATTCACTGTTGAATTTGTGCTTCAAGGTTACAGTAAATTGTTGTAGTGGAAGAAACATTGAACTAAAAGAAAAACAGAATGAAAGACGGTAGAATCCCAACTGATGAATGATGATCTTCACTTAAATCTTCCCCACTGTTTTAATTTAATTAGGATAATTCAGCTTTTAATTGGCGTGTCCTTATTTGCATTATATCATAATTAAGTTGCTCTTATTCTGGGGTCTTTTAAAAGAGAACCACATGAGCACAAACCGTCTATCCTGTGCTTTGTTAGAAAGGTGAGCTCAGGACATTGTAAAAGGATCCATCAGGAGGTGGTCTGTGTGAGATGAGGGTGTAATTACAGCTCACTGCATGAACAAGCACAAACTCAGCTACTTTCAGCGCTCATCCAGTGTTAATACAGCAAACATCCAAATGTCATTAATTCCTCACCCTGACCTTAAAACCTTGTCTCAACATGTCTCAGCTCGGCTCTATGAGATGAGCGTATTTCACTTCTTCCACTTTTCACCTGCTGAAGAAATAAATCTCACCTCAGGTAGACGTGACAGAGCGAGTTAGCAGCAACAGAAACCAATCTTCTCACTTACAGAAACAGCCATCAGTCACTCTTCAATCTCAGGGCTCGTTACAGATTACGTCATGTGATGTACATGCAGGATGTTTCTCATAATCCTGTAGGAGCATTTAAAGGTGTTGTTCTATATTTATGCTTTGTCAGGAAATCTGCACACACTGTTTCTTTTCCTACTAGTTCCTAGATTAATATTTAACACTAGCTCATAAAAATGTGTGTTATTCTTAAAAAAGGTGTTTCTAATGTTCCAAACACTGTGTTATGTAGTGATTGTTACTCAGACAGGGACTATTTTCAGCTGCGGATTACAGTTTGTGCGAGCAGGAGTCTGATTAAACTGCACTGTGCATGTTCGTGGTGATAAAGCAACATGTCGCTCACAGCAACACACACCACTGATGTGTCGACTGTCTTCTCACTGGCTTAGGGAGACGACACCGGCCTTGTGCTTTAAATGCTGCTGAGTCTTTTCCTGTAAAGTTGATCAGTATCACACCATTGGATTCTGGGCCACACCTCTAGTAAAGCAGGAACACGGGCCTCTCCCTGCGGCTGGGCATCTAGTCTATCCAGCTCCACCCTGCCTGGTCCTGCTGAGCTCAGCACTCTGCCCATGGATCCATGACTCCACTTCCCCACCCTGAGGCTTTATGGGGGTTCACAGAGCACCGAGAAGGAGCCTCTGTGGATGGATCTGTCTTGTAGGAGAATCCAACAGTACTAAAACCTGATCTAGTTCAGTCGGCTTCTGATGTTATGAAACAAGATCACTGAAAATGTGATTTTAGAGTCATTGTGAAAGATAAGACACCTGCTGTCGGGTAGAATTAATAAACCACTGGTCTGTTACCTGAATAATCTGGTTACGGTGGAGGTACAGCAGCTGCTTACATTCATTTTAATTATTTAAATTAACAGATAAGTTGTTTTATTGAGATTCATTTATTCAAAAATGCTGATGCACAGATTAATCTACAACAGAAAATCATCACTATCAGGTCATTTTTTAAGGAATAAAGACAAATTACAGCTTCTTAGAATTAGTTTTTCCTTTGTTTAGGGTTTTTGGACTGATGGCACTTTGAATTTACAAAGTATTGTTATTAATTGACTTAGTAAAAACTGAAATATGGTCAGTTAGTTATCAAAGAGAACTTCAACTTTACAACTGATGATTTATGTTTGTGGAACATGTTGACTTCTTTTTTTGGACTCATTCATCAATCAGGAAAACGGTTAATCAATAATAAATCAATCACGAGCTGCAGAACTAAATCTAAAGATGGAAATACATTTTTAAAAATGATTCTGGATGAAACAGTGAATCAGCCCTTTGGGGACTTGAAAACACAGGATTCATTCGATCTGTTGCTGTTGACCAGTGGCCTCTGATAAACGCTGCATTTCCATTATGTAAAATTCAATCTAACTCAATCACGTCGCTCATCTTGCGTGTTCAGGGTGAAAACATCTGTCTGTGTGTACTTTTCTATTTTTAGACATTTTTGTCTGACCTGTTGCATAAGTTTGGGGCTGTTCACACAGTGCAGTCTAATCCACATCCCTACGGCTTTCAAACGCTCGTCGTCACAGTCAGCGAGTCTCAGCTGTCGCCTTCAGGATAGAAGATGCTCTGCGTTTGTCCGCCTTAGAAATCAGGTCACCCAAATTTACTCGACTGAACTGAGGGCAGCTCGTGCACGAATACATGAGCTGAAACGGAGTTAAACCCTGAGTCAGAGAGGATGAAGAGCTTCAGACCTGCAACCTGCAGCATCACCTGCAACATAAGAGAATGAAACAGGGCCGGGAGCAGAGAGGCCTGTAGCTGCTGTGAGGTCACGTCATGCTGCTGTTTACCAACCTGAGGAGTGTTGATGATGTGTGAACACACACGGCACAGTTCATGAGTCTCTGATGGAGGATTCTCACTTTTTAAATATGTGGCCAAATAAAAATCAATCACATCATGGACTTTGTATTCCTCCACCAGCTTTAGAGATGTGGCTCTGAGTCTTTGAATGAGGCTTTAAAGCTTCATTTACCCCCTCACGTAGAGAAAATGTACGTTTGACGTTGTGCAGTTCCCGCCCTGTCAAACCCACTGCTCAGCATGTGAACCTGGACCCTACACACAGTCAAACAGCTTATTTACTCACTGTATTTGGATCCACGGCCTCTAAACCCTCACGCACAGTTACTGTCAGCACAGATTCCTCCGGACACTTGGAGCGACCGTCTCCACCGTGACGCTCCGGTTTAACGGCGCGCTGTTATGAAACGAGCGGCACCGGCCCAGTCCCCGTCCAGATCCCTGTCCGGGTCCAGAATAACATCACAGATGATTGAAATACAGGCTGTGGAGCAGCTCTCCGCCGCCTGCTCTGCAGGATGAGAACAGACTGTGTCTCACCGTCCGTCGGCGGTGAGGATGGAGCAGAGGGAGGGGCGGTGCTGATGCTGCTGATGCTGCTGCTGCTGAGCCGCTGATGTGGATGGAGGCAGCATCGGCCTGGTTCAGCTCAACACCTACACCCTGCTAGCTGGTGCCTCGTGCTGCATTCAGGAAGAGCTCGTAAACTCCCGTTTCCAGGGTTTTAACGCGAACCAGACGTTTTTCCACCAACCCGAGTCTGCTTCACCTGACGAAGCTGATAGGGTGGAGGAGGGTCGTATGATCAGCAGCGAGGACTTGAGGGACGATTTAGAAAGTCACAGGTGCCCTGAACACACCAATCACCACCCAGAAGAATGAGCAGAAAGCACCAAGAAGTGGAATCAGCAGCTTCATGTTGGATCAGAGGGATCAGTTTGAAACAGCTGGACAAACATCAGCCTGGTTCCATGTTAGTGTAAAGAAAGTTCTTCATCAAACAGCTGCTGGGTGGGACAGGAACTGAAATAGACCCTGGTCTCTGCCAACCTGACCCACTACACACCATGAATCACTATTTGACTAACAGAGAAAGAGACTGACGCAGCTTCAGTTCCTCTTAAAGTGAATCCAGACATTTTTTAAATCCCTTTGTCCTTTAAATAGACAGAACACACAGAAAATAATAGTTTGATACAGAAATAGTTCAGAACGGTCGGTGTAAAAAAGACTGAACAGCACTAAATATAATGCAGCTGTCATTTACTGTCTTCACCCACCAGCTGAGTTCAGATGAGAAAACTGCCTTAATTGTGTTTGTGTTCATTTAATTTTCTCGTCTTCGGATCGTTTTCTGTCTCCTGGTCTCTTGCCTCCTGTGTCCTTCAAGTCATTTTGTGTCTTGCTCTAGTTTTTTTTGGATCTTTGTGTTTTATCTTTGTGTTCATCTGTATTTATTTTGTATTTACTGTGTTTTTTTGTCTCTATGTAGTTATTTGCAGTTTGTGCATCCTCGCACTTGGTTTCTGTCACTTCGTCTTTCTGTCGTATCTTTCTGTCATATTTTGTATCTTTAAGGTCACATTATTTATTTTGTACTCAGTTTGTGCACTTTGCATATCTTTGTAGTCATCTTATGTGTCTTTATGGTTGTTTGGTGTCTTTTTTATAGTTAGTTTCATCCACATTTTGTATCTGTTGCCCTCTCTTTGTAGTCATTTTTAGGGAAACAATGCTTAGATAACCTCTTCGTGTTTTAAATGTCTGTGTAAAAACCCTGTTAGTGATCACGTCCACTCTGAAGCAGCCTGATGTAGCATCGTCTCAGATGACCGGCCGTGTCCTCTAAATGTCACACAGCTGTTAGCATACAGCTCATGTGCCCGGCCGCCGCGCCCTCTCTCTCCTCCTCTCCTCCATCAGCCACTCCTTACATCACTCTGTCACACATGCAGCAGCTGGTCAAGGTCACATGCTTCTCCAGCATTTGGAGACTAATGTTTCTGAGAAGCATTTCTGCCGTGACTGGTTGGTTTCAGCTTGACTGAATCTATTCTCAGTGTGGAGACGATTTTCTAAAAGGCAGCAGCACGACTCCGCACAGAGAGGGAGGAACTAAATGTTAAGCACAGCTAGTTACGAAAGTCAGTCTGAGATCAACTATCTTAACAGGTACTGAGAGGGTTTTTAAAGTTCATTGTTCCCAGATGATGGGCCCAGTCACCTTGGTAATCACACGTCATACTTAGCGCCACCCAGTGGTTCACATTTGTGGTTTTAAAAAGGATCTCTGCTAATGTGCTCCTTAGAATGATCTGAAATAACCTTGGTGATCACTATCATTCATAATCAGCTAAAGCCAAAACAGACACTCCAGCCTCAGCTCTGCTGTCAAGTGCTAATTAACAGAAATTACCATGCTGATGTGCTAAACATAACGTTTCTGCATTGTCATTTGAGGTCAAACACATTAGCATGTAACTCAAATCACTGCTGTGCAGAGCTGAGGAGCTGCTGAAGATGCACTGTGGAGGTTTCTGGTAACAAACAAAACATTTCTTTACATTTAGACTGTGTGGCCTAGAAAACATGTTAATTTAAATAACTAACTCTAGGTTAACTGTAATTTAACTTTACAGTGAAATCAGCAGTGTGCACAGTATAAACTACACAGGACACAAAACATGGTTAAGGCTAGTCTGCTGTAGAAAATCAGTTCCACTGTTCTATATTCTTATAGATTACAAATGACAGATTATTAATGAAAAGTGTCTGCAGACAAATAAGAAGACAAATATGTATTTATAACAATTCCCATTGTTTAGCTATTGTATGTAAATGAAGGTGGATAAAATAAAGGAAAAACCACAGTCGGTAATTTGTCTCCATAAATTAAACATCTTCTAAACAGAGCTCTCATCCAGTGGACTATGTACAGTAGATGTCATGTCCTCCATTAAAGAACATTACAAACGCCCTCACAGACATGGTGCAGTTCACTTTACAGATCTGACTCTAACATCTTTTAGTGCATGTGTGTGTGTGTGTGTGTGTGTGTGTGTGTGTGTGTGTGTGTGTGTGTTCACACACGTGTCGGTATGTGGGGGAGCGTTGCCAGGTGCACATGATAGAAACCAACGCAGGGGACCCTCCCTCTTGATGTACGGCCCAGACTGCAGCGAAGCCGAGGGACAGATCAATAACACCTACTGAATTATTAATCAGCACACGTTCATCTAAACCACACCCAGGACAAGCGCTGTTTACCAGCACATTTTTAAGGCGTGTCATGTTGATTACTGACCATGAAACAGAGACTGTGCGTCGTCCCTGCAGGTTACTTTGAAAACCCTATCCATCAATTCCTTCCTCACTGATATGACCTGTGCGTATCACTTTTCTCAGCATGTCTCTGTGACTTGCTGTATATTTGAGCCCTTCTCAGTTAGAAATCAATAAAGAAACAGAATACTGGCAGCAAAGCATGAGCAGAACTCATACCTGACCTAACCTTCTGTTGGTCCAGTGTCGTCACCAAAATCCCAAAGAGATTTTTAGAGTTCATCGGAGAGCAGTAAGTGAGTAGTAAGTGTAGAAAATGTAGTAAATGCAGATGTCACACACAACAACTGGAGTACTGCTGACACTGCAGTATTATACGACTGCCAACTCGTGATCTATCTTCCTCCATTACTCTGTGAATACTGTTTGCTCTGCCCTTTTTCCCTTTTATCTCCCTGCCAGCACGTCTGTCGTACAGTGTGTACGTGAGGAGAATATTATACATCTGTATCTGCTGCATGTGTGTATGTGTGATGGGTCTTTGATTATGCCGCTCTGCTCCCCTGACAGCTTCCTCACTGTAGCAGCCATCATTCATCGCTGCCTGTCAGGCTGAGCCTGCCGTTACACCCGTCACACTCTGTGAACACCCACCCACCCGGCCAGTGGTTGGTTTGTAGGGAGATGGGGTAGTGTGTCGCACGTGTTGTGAAACAGAAGCTACAGAGGAACGGGGACAATTTAGAGGCAAAAAAGATTTATGACGTGTCGACTGCTTTGTGATCATTGAATTTAACTTCAATTCTAATTCATCACTTTGTCTCGATGGATTACAGTGAAATTTGTTCTGGTTGACTGATTAATGTAGATGACTTCTAATCACTTTGGTGACCTCCTGACATTTCATCCAGCAGCTCCAGAAGGTCCTAATGTGTCTAATGATTAATTTTGGGTGAGATTTGTGGCGACTCTGAGCTCAGCCCGTGTAAGAGAACACAACCAGAGCAAAGTAAGAAAACATCTTCACCAGTTGAAAACACAGACAGTGGAATTACCAGCATTAAACAGTGGGTTTAATTAATTATATTTGTTCATTTTTGTTTGAACCAAGTGGCCTCTTGGCTACATTAAAGCTTCACTCTGCTAAAACTAATAACATTCAGCCTGAGCTGCACCTAGATCAGTGAATGTTGAATATATCCTCACAGAGCTGCATGGATGGAGACCTTTAATAGTGGAATCGAATATGGATGAGTAATAGTTAGCCTAGATTTTATAAAAGCAACCCAGTGCTCCTTTTGTTTAGTAACCTTCATCAGCTGGGGCTGGGCAACGTTAGATCAATAACGATCAATAAGATCAATGTTTGTCCAGCAGAGCACCACTGTGAGGTTCTGAATAGCTGGAGTTAGATGGATGTGAGTGTAGATGTTTGTCTGTTTGTGTGTCAGTCAGCAAACTGTGTTTCATATCATCTGTATCTATCACATGATGAACCATTGTCAGACTGTGATGTTCTGCATCTTTCTGCCTCATTGTAACTGTGTTTTTTTATGTTGTTTAGATGAAACATTTTATAAAAAACACCAGATCCCACTAAAAGGTGATGAACAGCTCTAATCAATGATCGCTCATCAATAACAGTGACCTGAGGGCAGATTCACTGACACAAGGATGAACTGGTGTTTGGAAAAATACCCAGATATACAGTGTGTTGTTCTGCACTATCTACAGACCTGTAAGGTAAAATCTGCTGAGCTTCACGTCCTGTTGCTGACTTCATCTCCCCTGATGCGACCACATTGTGTTTATGAGCTTTAAGTGTGCAGTGTTGCTCCACTGAGTCTTTATTAACTGCATCACAGAGGCCGTTACTGCCATCTTCCTGCTCCTCTTCCTCCTCTCCTGGGATGATGTTGTCAGACTGTATCTGAGCCTCATCAGTCAATCAGGAGACAGTCTAGTGTGAGCGGGCTGAGACACTAATGAACACACATTGATGGATGCACTGATTACCTGTGTGTTAAACTATGCCAATTTCGTCTTGACATAGCAGACCTAACACTAGGGTGTGTCAATCCTGCATGGCACCGCAGGGAGCCTGGGAGCATTGTTAAGCAGCTAAGAAGGGCTTTAAAGGTTCACCAAGAGGCCGCGATGTGAGGTGACTCACTTTTTGCCACTCGTAGTTTTACTCATGCTCACCCTTTTTTTAGCCAAATAGGCCAAACTGCTCTATTTGATAGTTGTTACCAGGAGTCTGCCTATTCCCTGTAGGATTCTTAATAAAACACGGGGGAATCCCAGTAATTCATTCATGCTTCCATGATGCAGAAAACTAATTTTGATTAAAAGACGTTGACCAGTAATTGAGTGGCCTTTTACTGCCTCACTGAATATTCTCATGAGATTTAGCTTCACGTCTTCGACCGACATCTCGGCTCTCAGACCATCTGTCCCTAGATTGTGTTACTTGTTGTGTTGTGTGTGTTTGTGTAAAGGCGCATTGTGTTTACATATACAGGCTAGCGAGGCCTTCAGGAAGGCTGTAAGACCCGGGGACAGTGGCTGTCCTTCAGCACATATGCCACCCATCAGGGAGGTCACTGCTATCTTGGCTGCTGGAGCTTTTCCATGTCAGCATCAGAAGGTTTGAGCTGAGAGGGAAAATGTTGTGTTAGACATTTAATTTCCAGTAAGACAATGTTTAACTCTGTTGAGATGTTAATGAAAAACAGCCTCATGGCTTAAAGAGCTTGAAGACGAAGTCTCCTTGAATGCAGTGGTATAGCCGATGACTTTCTGTCCTGCATCTGAATCTGTTGGTAGCATCTGCTATATCATCCAATCACGTGAGGAAAATTGGAAGTCAGGTCACCTGCTGATCTTTTCTCTGTTTACTTCCTATGCTGTAGCCAGTTGGTCTTGTTTGTTCATAAAAGCCTGTTTCCTGTCTGCTTAGTGTTATAGATTTTCCTTTGTGAGCTCTGTGTCTGAGTCCGTCAGCCATCATCTGCATATTAGTATTCAAGGCACAGACGAGGAGGAGCCACGGTATTACAGGCAGGCAGGCCAATCCTGCTAACACCTTGTGGCTGTGCTGTTAGAGATTTGTCTGAAAGGTAAATAGGAATCAGTAGAGAATTTCTAAACCTCTCTGGGCATGTCTCTCATGAAAAGAGCCACTGGACAAAGGCTCGAAAGGACTGACCTTCGATTGGAGGGTGCACCTTCCTCCCCACTGCCTGAGTCTGATCAATTTTCCAATGTGACCTTTGCTGCAGGCATGTAACACCGAACCCAGGTGTCTCATCCCACCTCGTCCTTCACCACCTGAACTATGAGCTCATACATTTCCTGTGGGATCCAGTCAGGCTCACTGCATGTGCAAAACTGAAACTGGTGTGGCATAAAAATACATTAAAGAACAAGAGGCTGAAATGTTTTAATGCAAACAACTTTATATTTGCCCCTCTGGCCACACAGCATCTCCACAGTTACTCCACTATCCTCACATTCAGTGCAGCGACTCCTCCTCCTCCTCCTCCTCGTAACACAATAATTGATTAATGTCTTGGTTCACTCATTCTTACTCACACCGCCGAGCCTGAGGTGAGAGTCAACCCAGAGCAAGTCTGGAAGCACAGCCTGAGGAAAGCAGCACAACAAATCCTAAATGTCTCTGTTGAAAACAACAGATTTCCCACAAAATGACTAAACCTGAAAAGAACAAAAGCAACACACACATCGTCCTGCTGCCCCAGATACTCACTACAGCACCAACTGTGCATTAATTAAATAACACATTACACATTCAGTCCCTTGTCTTTTTATTTATTTACCTTATTTTACCTATAGTAAGTTTAATATTTTACATTTTACATCAGCAGAGACCAAAAGAAGTCAGATAATATTGTTGGTTTCAGTGTTTCTATATCATTTGTCGACATTAGGATTATATAGAAGCCTTCTCTGACAGACTCCAGTGAAGGAGGTTAGCTGCTGCTGCTGCTGCTGCTGCTGCTGCTGCTGCCATTTCGGTCGGGGCTGTTTCTTGACGTAGCAGGTTTGAAGTCTGTGCCTCGGGCACTGTGGCATTTTGAATCTACTCACTTTGAAATTTTTTACAGGCTGAAAACTCGTAGCCTTGCTGTATGTGTGGCTCAGCGTTCTCTCTCCTTCTGTGAAACAACAGTTTATTTTCCTTTCACTCTCTGGTTCCTGTCTCTTTTCTCGCAGCTGTCAGTTAACAAAGCTCTTCTTGGATTTAGAGCCTTTCTGTTTGTACAGATAAAGACTGAATTAAAAATGTGTTCACTCTGGGGAAATTACTCCACTGTTTCCCTTCTTCAAATTCACTCACAGCTGAGAGCAGCCCTGTGAAACAGAGGTGTTACTGTACCAGCTCGTGACTCTCGTGTATCTGATCCACTGTAAACAATTAACTGCAATTCTGTATTTACCTGATTTTACTTAATCTATTAAAAGTTCAGTCAAATAAACGTGCACCTCACCCTGACCTGCCGTTCTTTTGCCTTCTGCTTCATATTTGTAAAAGTCTGTCCATTTATTCCACAGTGTGTGGACGTTCATAAACCACATGGTGAGCAGGAAATAGTTCAACATAATTCTTGAGATGATATGATAACAAAATAACATGAATTATTATGATATGATAAGAATAAGATGAGAAATACTGGACTGCAGATTGGATTCTGTAATGTGCGATAACACAGTTACACAATCTAAAACGGAAACTCATCATATTAAATTACAGAAATTGTAAAATCCGCACAGGTTGGTGTTTAGAGCCCCACTCTGTCGAGACTAATACTGCAAATTACTGAAATGCAATCCTCTAGCTGTGTGTGTGTGTGTGTGTGTGTGTGTGTGTGTGTGTGTGTGTGTGTGTGTGTGTGTGTATGTGTGTGTGTGCAGATGACACAGCAGTCTGCCTGTGATCCTGAGGGACATGCTGTGTTTGCTTTAGACTATTACACTCATCTCTAAATGTTCATGTGCTTCCAACTCTGTGTTTACTGCAGTGAGTTTCCAGATTGTAGCTGAATAACAGGAAAAATAACAAACTGCAAACTGGATATGTTGCTGTAGAACTCCATCAGTAAATCAGATTAAGACCAGATTTACCATCTAATGTGTTTCTGACTTTAGATATAGTGTTTTTCAAATGAAACACTGTCTCTCACTACGGTTACAGACATCCGCTGTAACTGTAACTGTAGTGATACAGTACTAGGTCTCATTCTTACTCGTGGGAAAGTCATTAGTTTTGCTTTTATTTGCCTGTAGACCTAAATATTGGCCTGATGATGGTGCTATAGGACACTTTAGAACATTCTGACTGTTTATCCTGTGTACCCTTAACGTGTGAACCAAATTTCTCTGTCTGTCATTTGTCTTGTATATAAAAAACATACTGTACTCGTTCCAGGAGTGGCAGGGTTAACTCTCTACACCAACAGGAGAGCGTCTCTACCTTTCATCATATCTGCTCAGACTGGAGCAGATGTGATGACTTCCGCCAGCCTTCTCTATCTTTCTGTTGTTTAGTGAAATCACCTCATCAGGAAGAAGAAAACTACAGCAGCATGAGAAGAGATGAGAACCACTTTGTTTTTATGCTGAGTGAGAAAAGACAAAACTAATCTTAAACTTTTATATCTCTTGGTTCAGCTGTTAGATATCTGAGCTTAGCATAAAGCCCGGAAACAGCTGAATCCAAAGGTAACAAAATATCAGAATATCATCAAATATCATGGCCGCTCTTTATTAATGAGTCATTTATCCTGTGTTCTGTCTTTTGTTGCTTCTCAGATGATGAAATAAATGTATGAATTTTATTTGGACTTTGGACTTTGTGTATATCTGCTTAGTAAATAAGGTACTCACTAGAATTATGGGATTATAATTACTGATTCATTCAGGTGTACACATTACAGTTGTTGCAGCTGGTTTATTGTATAAGTACCTGTATCTGGAAAGTAGTCAGTACCAACAGCTGTAAAATAAATCTAAGATATGTCCTCACAGTCATCCATTCGTTATCAGAACATCAACCACTTCAGTAACTTAACCATAGTGTTTAACACTCACCTGGAAACCAGAACGATTCAGTCCAAACCCATCCACAGCCCAAACAGCTGAGATCACACAACCATTACATGGTTGTTTTGATGCTTATATATTACAAACAAACATACAGTACTGATGTCAACCAGTCTTTACATAACACCACCAGCCTGAGAACTGTGTGGGCGGATAGATGTGCATCGAGATCGAACTGCTTTTTAAAATATCTTTGCTCAGTGAACACTCAGTTCCATTTATTCAGCCAATGCATCCTCTCTTCTAAGCTGCTCCTGTGACCCCACTAAGCTACAGCAAATGCTCCATGCGCTTTGGTTATTATAAATGCATGTGACAGTGTGAAAGTGTCTTCTTTGTAAATGCAGAACAGCGACCCAGACAGCAGACACATTCACAGCAGCAACATCGCAGCCAGATCCACATTAACACTGGCTCCATTCACCACCATCACCAGGCCTCAGGGATCTTAGACTCCCCCCAGCAGATACTGTTTACTGCCCCATTTGATACTCATTGATTCCCACTCTGACATGCAGTCTGCATATGAGAGCCTGATCGATATGGGCTGTATCATCTCCAGCTCCCAAATGCATATGTGGAGAAAAATGGACAAAGAGATGCAGAAGAAAAAGCACAGACTGTCAGACGCACACTGAATCTGATCTGTAGCCGTAGCTGCAGAGTGGCTGGAAGGTAACAAGACTCTGATATCATCACAACTCGGAGCCGTCAATTACTGTGTCCAAACAACAGGAAGTCCCACAAAAAACAACTCGTCTAACAACAACAGCTGTCAAATCTGACAAACCCGGACTGACCTTTGAACTGCTCTGAAAACTGAGCAGTGTGTCTGGTCTCAAACAGCTGCAGCTCTTTGTTCAGGTCACAAACAGTCAGATCCACATTCCAGGAGCACAAACCTGTAAAAACAAAACGAACAAGAACAACGTTCATCAAACACTGCGTGTGACTTATGTTTTAACATTTACCACAGTGTCTCTGTCTTCAGAGTTACATGAACTGAAAAGTATTATCATCTGTGTTCTTCCATATTACACTGACGTATCCTCTGTCATTGTTTAGGAATATTATTTTACTTTTTCCTATAAAATCTGATGTTAATACTGTTTTGTCCTGGTAAACAGCAACAGCATAAGAACTGGAATCACACTTGATTCTAGCTGTTTGTGGTATTTTATGTTTTCATGATGGTGATAATGGGGGTAGAAAGAAATTGCATTTACACAGGTAAACTTCTGACACAGGTTTCTATTCAGATTGTTACCTGTCAAAGATGTAAAATATGATGCAGTATTACACTAGTAAGTATTGTAGTATTGTTTAAAGCATTTAGAATTTTACTTATTACAGTTTTTAATCAGTAATAATAATAAACAGAATAGTGTAGTATTTCTAGAAGGAACAATCAATACTATTTGCACTTTAATTTAAATGTATATGAATCTTTAAGGTTTAGTAGACAACCAAGAGGAAGCTGAAGACCATATGAGACTTTCAGGGATTCTATCTGCCGCATTTTATAAATATTAAATGAGTGACTGAGCAGTTTTGTGAACCAACCTTATCTAAAGGGAGTACAGACAGTTGTTTATTTTCATTTAACCTTTATTTAACCAAATAAAAAATCCTGCTCTTTATAAAGAGGACATGACCAAGACATCACAGTTTCTAACAAGACAAACACGAAACACACAATTAAATTACAACAATGTGTAAAAGCTTGATAGTTTACAATAAGCCAAACAGAGCACATTATGAAATAGGTGTCAGTGACAGAACAGTGAAAACATGTTCAGACTTTAGACAGACTGCAAATATGCAGTACAATATAGTAATTACTTACCCCAAAGCTTAGACATAGTTTTTAGTTGAATCTAAACTCAACAAATGATCAGTTCAGTGACATGTTTTCAGCTGCTGTGAGTGTTTTTAAGCTCAGACCACTTTTGTTAGTGTTTCCATGCAGGCTGAGCTTCCAACCACTCCTCTGTTGGTGACTTACCTTGTGTGATCTGTTTCTTGGCGAGGTCGAGGTGATGACTGGTGGAAATCTCTCCGATCACTATCAGCATGCGATAATGTCTGTGCTGGAACGCAGCTCCATCCTGGTGCTGTCCATGGTGCTGAACAGACTCCTCTGGCTCTGCTCGCACCACTGAGGCTGCTGCTGCAATGGGGATTTCCATGGTAACAGTGCCACTAATGGATGCTGAGCCCTTTTCCATCTCCATGACAACTGCATCCAGAGTAGGCACCATGACGATGCAGGATGAAGTGGGAGGAGCGGTGGGTGTGGCTCCATGGATTGTAAACGTTTGATTGGAGGCAGGTTATGTGACTATTTGATGTCACAGTATCTTATTGGACGAAAGGAAAAGAGGGATATGAAAATTGATGTTGATTATATTTCCTATTTGACACTGGAAAACTGACTGATAGTGAAGGTGATGATAATGAAGTGAAGATATAACTATACAAACTGTAAAACTGAAAATCGATTCCCCACTTTTTAAAAATTATAGATACAAAATGAACATCCACAATCTAATGCTTGAAAACATCCACATGATTAGTCAGCAGTCACAGCAAGGAACTGCCTTTCAGACTTATTGAGTGTCACCAGTGTCACTTTATTGTTGTTCTTGTTCTTACGTTAAAAACCAGACAAAAGGGGTGAAAATAAGACATTTGTGTCAAACAAAGACTCTATTTATATCAGTGTCACTGCAAGTACCAGGCAATGTGCTTTGGTTACTAAACTGACACCTCTTTGTTCCCATCATGAACAAAACAAAGCTTTATCTGCGCAGAGAGCGAAATAACAACAAAGGCTCACAGTCAGCATAGAAAAATAGTTATTTTGGGCACCGAATAAGCTCACTCTGCAACAGAAAAGTTGCAAGTTGGAATTATATCACCAATAATAAAGTGTAATAAACAATTTGCATCATATGCAATGCTAAAATATCATGTTTAAAGGGTATGTTTGGGGACGTGGTATCGTTACCAAATCCTATTAAAAGACCACAGTCAGAAATGATACTAACTAACTAACTAGTATTACTGCTTTGTGTCTTGGAGTTGTCCAGAATTCATTTCAAACAGCACACTGTTGCAGTAGGTGATATACCCAATAGAACCCAACAGACTGTAAAGTGGAAAACAGAGCAACCTCATCAACCCGTCTGCAGTGCCCTTGAGCAAAGGCCAACTTTCTTGTGGATGCTGCTAAAGTTACATATTTTGGTCATATTTTGTGTTGGATTGAGGCAACTGACAAAAAGAGTTTGATGCTAGATAAAAAAACATCGTATGAGGCAGCTGATACTCATCATAGCTGCAGCTAATTTAAGTGTCCTGCAGTACAGATTTCAGTGCACTGTGGGCAGACGTCCAAGTATCTATCTGGAAAGTAGTCAAGTGAAAGGAACAAACAAGGTGGAGAGATTTGAAAAAATTCAAACGTTGGCTAAATTAAGTCTTAACAGCAAGTTGGTCTCAACTCTGCTGTACAGTCTGTGACAAGTTACCTTAGTGTGTGTTTGTGGTTAAACTTACATTAGGGACAGTTTTCAATATGAACCAGCTCATTATAGTGAACTGAGTGATTTCAGCATATAAAACATTCAGTTAGATTTTAAAATGCTCGTTTGAAATGACTGAAATAAAATAAAGTGACACAATCCCCTGACTTTCCATATAGTGCATGAGGTCATATGTCTAATATGTCCAATACAGCGAGCTGCCTCAACATCGACACCATGTGGTGGCGTTTCAGTCTGACCCTGGTCACACTGCTCATGCTGACCCCAGTTTACCACAACATTAAAATCACCAGGTGGATTTCATGATGAGGTTGATCAGTGTGTCTTGTTAAGTGCACCACCACCTGCAAAGCTAACTTTCACATTAGCCTCTTTGTTTATCATGATAGGATGTCAGCATGCTAACATGCAAAACGATTGTGGTGACATGATGAACAACATAATGAACCTATATAAACTTTGTGAATTGGACAGTTTGCACCTTCGACAGCCTCCTCCCTCTCAGCTAGTACAGGATTGTCTCCCTCCTTTTAGTCTTACGACATATAAATGTGATCTTATGTTTAATGACTTTCTTAAATGCCTCAAACCCTCTGTAGTTTCTGCAGCTCGTTTCTCTTAACATCTATGTTCCTGGGGCTGTGTGCCGGTGCTGTGGCTGCGGATCTTATTGACATCTCCTGCTGTGGTGATGGATCACTGTGGGATTTAATTTGGCTGCTCTTTGTGTAAATCTCTCTCCTATAGAAGATGTGTCACCAGGAGTGAGTCAGCACTCCACTGACAGAGGGAGCACTGGCCTCTGCTGGGACGAAGAGGAGCTGCAAGAGCACGTTCCTGTTCAATTTGAATTGTTTCCAGTCAAAGAACCTGATTACATGTAAATCATTTCAGTAATTTTAAACAACTTGGCTTCAAATTAAACCAAGAGAAAGAGTGGAATAGAGTTTTCGTTATGTTTTATTTGTATGAGATTATGAAAGAAGTAAACATCAGAAAATCATGACAATAAACTACCCATTATATATCTTATAATGCAGCAACATTCACTTCAAACTACTATGTTGAGCATTAATGTTTTACAGCCATTGTTCTTCATTGTGTCTTGATTTGGAATTTCTTCTTCCACAGTTTTGTTTTCATATTCAACATCTTTCTGTAAATTATGACTGAACTAATACAAGTTTATTTCTAATTTCTGCAGCTGGAACCATTAAAAAATATGTTTAGGAATAATTTAGTCTACATGTGATGTTTTTATCAGTTTGACTCGTTACAAATTCAACAACTGGATCCATTTCTATTTAACTTTGCTCTATTTTGCAGCCTTACGTTATTTTTTATTTCGATTTAACTGTAATTTTAAGTTCTGCGTTATTTGATAATGTTTCTATTTTTGCATCTTTATGCACGTTTTGCTTTTTTAAACTTACTGAAGTCCAGTTTATCATTTAGAGATAAGACGGGTTCTTCATGATTCTAATCCTCTATGTGAAGCATGGATCTCCATTCAATTCATTCCTTTGCATCTTTCAGTACGTGCCATGCGTGTGTACTCCACACCCTGACTCTCAGCAAAACAGAGGCAACGAAGGACTGAGAGATGTCGGACGCGTTATTAGCTTATTGCAACCAACGGGACAGTGAAACAAGCTGGGAAACCACTCGTATTGATTTCTAAGGTAAAGCTCTTTACGTTGCTTTATTACTGGGGGCTCTGCCGGGGCTGCAGCGTCTGCTCCGTGTGTGTGTCGGTGTCATCAGCTCCAGCAGAGGTGGCTCAGATTAGACATTTTGGGTTGTGGCTGCGCATTTCTTATTGTGGGTGTCAGCCCGACCTGCAGAAATGACGACGTAACGCTGAACTTTGCGGTGCCAGTCGGTCCGGTTGGCTGCAGGAGGCTGGAAGCTCCAGCATGCGTTCAGCTGGGCTCAAATTAGATTTACCATCTTTTATTTTCACCAATGGAGCCTTTATCAGCGGTATATCTGCCTATTGGGCAGAATCAGGTGTCCATCATTGCATTGTTCCCAGCCTAAACGTCTCCACCTTCGTGTTTCCATGTTCAAATGTAAATGTACAAGGATCTCTGCTGCTGCTTCTACTTTCCTGTAAACCACAGCTGTGACCCGGCCCATGGCTGAGGTCTGGCAGGATGCACCTTCAGCTGGGTTAAAGCACAACAGGGAAAAAGTCAGGGCATCAAACCCAGAGGTGCACAGAGAGGAGCAGGAGTGTGCCAAAGAGCAGTCAAATCAGATTTAGAGAGAACTTTCTACTGTAATATTGTTCTATGTGGAGTTGAAACGGCCTCATTCTGGACTGTGATGTTTAATCTCCTGGTGACATCACAGCAGTTTGCAGGTTATTATATGATCCTTGTATTCACAGAGCAGAGAGAGGGGACTGAAGGGCTTATTCATGGTGCTCTCAACTCTCGAGGAGGACGGTTCCTCGGTCCACCCCTGACTTGCAGCTCACTTTCCCAGCAGCCTCGGTCAGTCGAGCGATTGGTGCTTTCTACTTTCTCTGTGCTCTGCATTAGCTTCGGCTGCCTGGAACAGGAAATGTGCTGTCTCCATGGAAACTGAGCCTATCAAATGGTGATGACAAAGTAATGCTAATATTTCAGAGGCTGCCTCTTAATCTTCAGAACTGTGAGCAGACAGCACACCATCAAAAGCTCGTGAAACACGGCTACAGTAACCGAACCTGCGCTTGTTTACTCTTCAAATCACCTCAGTCAACACAGATATTCCACATTTCTACAGTGTTGTCAAACTAGTAGTGGATGTGCAAATCAGCATTTGTGTTTCATGGCTCAGCTGCTCTGAACGTGTCCGATTGATTAATGATTAAATAGCTGTGAACCTGCAGGAAGAGTGGAGGTAACAGTAAAGATGTGTGTGCAAAACATTTTAACGTGCAGACAAACTTTTAGTTGAGGACAATGATAGTGAAAAAGTGAGCCTAAAAATATCCTATTCCTGGAGTCCCTGGAAGCCCCTCAAGGACCTCTGAAGGTGTCTGAGGTCCCGCTGTGGGACACAGTGGCCTAGATTGTTCTCTCTTATATGATTTACAGTGTAAGGGTCTATATGTAACATGGAAAACCTTGGAGTATCTATCATCTAACAACAAAATACAATAAACTACTGTGGGTGTCAGCCCGACCTGCAGAAATGACGACTGAACCTTGCGGTGCCAGTTGTTTAGGTTGGCTGCAGGAGGCTGAAAGCACCAGCATGCATTCAGCTGGGCTGAAATTTGATTTTCCATTATTTATTTTCACAAATGGAGCCTTTATCAGCGGTATATCTGGCTTTTAAGCAGAATCAGGTGTCCATCATTACATTGTTCCCAGCCTGGACGTCTCCACCTTCATGTTTGCATGTTCCATTTAACAAGAAAATACAATAAAATACTGGTTCAGGTCACATCTTTATTGTCCCACAAGAGGAAACGCTTTTTTTTTTTTTTTTTTTTTTTGTTGCAAGGCAGATAAAAAAAAATAAAAACATTTACAATAAAAACACTACAAGACAACTGAAGGCATAAAAAATGCTAAATGGATTAAATACGAACGATTAAAACAAGAAAAACAACACAAAGAAGAAATGACCACAGAAAAAAGCTAAGCTGTTGAGGAACCAAGATACAAACAGTATTTCAAAAATACACATTCTGTAAAAGTATAAATAGAAAATATGTGAAGAAAACTAGAACAAAAAGCCAATAAACAATATATTAAATATCGATAAGTCCTGCAACCATAAAACTAACCAATCTCAGTGTGACATCATCGCACCCATGGACCAATGAAATCGCTTCTTGACAGTTTTGCCGCGAGGTGAGGAGCGGAAGTGGGTGTGTCTGTTTTCAGTCAACGTGAAGCGGCGTCTCAAGAATCAACAAACACGTGAATATAAAATACTTTTCTAGTCGAGCAGGGATCCTTATGTAAAACTACACACATCCAGTGGTCCGACGTGTGCTGGGGTTTCTCAGCACTCTGACTCCTCGGTTGGCAGCAACTTGCTTTGTTGTTGGGCGGAGCATTAGCTGCTAGCCTTTGCTAACATGCTAGCCCCGGCTCGTTCCGGTAACAATAACCGACCGTAGACTCACATGTTCGCCTTCGTTGTCTCCTCACCGCGCGGCCAGATAACAACAGCCCGTCTCCTGTCCGCGGCCAATCCTCATGGATCCCGGAGGAAGTGAACTGGACTCCAGCCTGCCTCAGCCCGAGAACCCGTGTTTGATCGTGGAGGACTCACAACCAGACAGCGTCGCTCTGGAAGACGACCCCGAGAGCAGCTACCGAGCCCTGCTGGCCCGCCGCCTGTCCAGTCTGCAGCCCACCGCCCGCAGCCCGGTTTTGGTAAGACACAGACTGGCCAGGAAGTAACTGACAGAACCAGTGATAGTTAATATTTACTGCTCCACTGATGATGATCCAACGTTTTCTAAGTTGACACTGTTCAGGGTGCTCGATGTGTTAAAGTCCTACAACACAAACAAACAACATGATCTGAGTGAAGTAAAGTTACCAACATGTAAAATATGTTTGATTAATGATGCATTAGTGCAGATGCTGCATTTTACTACAATAAGTAGCTGTGTCCAAACTACTTGATATGCATGTGATGGGCAGTGAGATGAACTAAGGACTGTTTAGACGTGCCAGGACACTGGACCTGCAGGTCTTTTGACTGTGGTGGAAAACTAAAGCTGAGAGAAATGCCTCTTAATTCATGCTAACACTCAGAGAATGTGCAGAGAGATCTGGCTGTCCAGCTAATCACGGCACCTTGCTCTGTTGTGACAGTGTTACTCCACATGGTCCAAACCTGCAGTTACATCTGAACCTCCTCCAGTGAGAAAACAGAAAATAAAATGTACACATCAAATTTACAGTTTGATCTAATTTTAGGTCAACATTGTGGTAATAATAGAAAATTCTTTTCACTTCTTTTGCTCATTAAATGTTCTTTGTTTAGAGTGAACATTTGTCAGTTGATATGTGGTTTTCACATCACCCCCACTGCTTACTAAGAAATCGATCTTAACGTTTTGATAAACAGGACCCATCAAGAGCAATACATGTTTTCTTTTCATCTATAAACACAGTTTTTAATATATCTTCTGTGGGACCTTTTGTTGCTCTGTGAAACTACTGAAGCTCTTTTTTTCAGGAACTGATCTCCTCACCGCTCGGAAGCAGATGTTCACAGACTGACAGCCAATCAGAGAGCTCCGAGAGTAATAACCAGGTTAAATCTGGTCAGTGCTTTTCTAACAGCATGAAAATGACATGTGCATACCACTCATCCAAATAGAAAAAATAAAAAACACAGCTATTTCCTTTATTTAGGCACCCTCACAGCGACCAATCCCAGTTCAGCATCCCAGGAGCAAAGTCAAGTTCTGCACATCTGCCTTCCTCCAAACAAGAGAAAGTATGTGTGGACCCGGGGATTTTTGCTGATTGATGAGGCTCATGTGCAGAGTGAGATGAAGTGATGTTCACTCCGATTTCTATTCTGTCAGGTGTGCAACAGACGACGCTGATATGGATTCCAGAGCTGATTCTACCACACACTGCATTCAGTCGGAAGGTAGGAGGTCTTCTCAGGTATTAAGGAAGAATAAGATCCCTGTCGAGTGTATCACATTTTTGGAATTAAATATTGTCACATGTCTTATTGAGTGTAACAACATGTGTATGTCTGTGTTTCAGAGGGAACTTCTCAGCTTGGTTTCCTCGAGCTTTCTCAGAGTCAGGATCTGCGTGGTGAAGTGGTGAACAGTCAGGTGGAGGACAACAACATTGCCATCCCTCAGCCAGACAGTGAGAGATGCGCCAAAATAGGTATTAAGAATATTTGTAGATGTGGGTGTGATTTAATTTTTTAATCCATTTATTTTAAATTTACTTTCATTATTCTGAACGTTCTTTGAACTGACAGACAATGTGTGACCCACACATCTGAAATTATTTGTAAAAGGCTGCAGTCAGCCTGGTAACCGGGGAATTTGTGTCTACAAATGCTATTCTTCTATGTCCCTCTATTAATCCCTTTAGTTACTCACTGAGGCTCTAAATGTTTTTTGGTCTGCATCCAGTGTATCATTGTTGTTCACTTGGCTTCATCAGTTCAAGATGCATAAATTAAAAATTACATTGAAAATTGAAATTGTCCCTCGACAACAAGCTTCTCATGAATATAAACATACAGTATGTGTGTGGGTTAGAGTGGAAATAAATTGTAGTTCCCACTGACTGCTGAATGTCACAGTTCATTATCTGGTACCTTGTCATAGTGTTCATACTGACATCAAGCTTTGCAGCTGGTGATAGTTTTAAGAGTTGATCTGATTTCTACCTGTTTTTCATCACCAGCAGAAAAGAACATCAGCTCAGTGAGTCAGGACAACAAATCAGTGAGGTACGCCTGCATATGTTGTTCTAACCTCTACATTCATCTGAGCTACACATGGAAGACTGGTACGAGTAGTGCTTTTCATGTTTCTGTCCAGATCGGAGGTGAGCTCCAGCAGCTCATCAGCTTCTCCAGGTCAGTCGGGGAGGCAGCTGAGTGTCCAGGTTCTGCTACATTCGCAGGGCCTTCAAGTTTCTAGTGAGCAGGACCAGCAGGACTGTGAGATCCTGTCGTCACAGGAGGACCTGTTTGATGCAGACAAGACAGGTACATTCACATACATATGATGGGTGCTACTGCTTTTCTGTGTCACATACATAAATCTGTGGGTGTGGATTTAAAGAAGAAGTAGAAAGAAGAAATCAAAGCTGTGTTGGCTCACAGTAGTTCAATCTTGGACTATGGTCTTTTTTTTCTGACTTGTGACGTATCTGCACTTCACAGGTGCTGCAGTAGACAGCACAGTGTCAGAGCCTGAGCAGCAGGGTCACCCCACCCCAACACCAGCCCACACCTTGCGACTGCTGCATCTGTCTGGACAGGGAACACTGGTGCAGGAAAGTCTATCCCAGTAAGCCGTGACTGCTCCGATCCTCTCATTATCCTAAGTTATCCCAACTACACACAGTGTGGATAAATGAGCATTATTCTGTTCCATTTCTTCTAGGAGCTCTGTTGATTACGTTGCCCCCACCCCAGACAACTTCACCCACACCCCTTTAATTGTTCCCAGCTCACCTACCGGACCAGAGAATGAACACGGTAAACAACTAGATCTACGTAAATGACTTCCTTTGTGTTAATCTGGCTAATAGAGCTAAAAGTCACTTTCTCCCTCAGGTGCAGATGAACCGATGGATACTTCACTTCCCCCAGAAGATCGAGCAGTGGAAAAGGAGGAAGAGCCAATGGAGACGGAGGCGGTCTCTAAGCCACACCCATCTGCTTCTACTCCTGTATCCCAGAATTCCCCTGGTTTTGTGTTGGAAAGGACTCTGTCTTTACCCTCACAGCCAGAATTCTCTCATGTACGTACTCCATATTTCTTTAGTTCAATCAATTCGCTTCTTCATTCATTTGTAAAACACCAGAAAAGAGAGAACATTGCTGACTGCTGTTCCCAGAGGTTGCATAACAAGTGTTCATCTTCACTTAAGAGTTTCACTGAAGTCCGACCACAAAGCAGCAGAATCTACCATTAACCAGATCCACAGTGAACTTGGACTGCTGCTCACTTAAAGCTTAAAGTCACTTATTTTTGAGTGAAACACTCTTTAGCCTGGGTTTGAACTCTGTATGTGAGTGCTTCCTGGAAGTAGTTTAGATGATTTGGGAGAGAGAGGAGGGACGTTGAACTTTTTTCTTTGGAAAAATCAATACGCTGCCCAAAGTGGTTCTCTGTCAGAACCAAACAGTCCACTGCAGCAGCACAAGTTGGTACATCCCTACACAACGTTGTCTGTCTGCTTTGGACTGTTTGACAAAATATAATTTGAAGACCTTGATTTAGGCTTTTATTAAATATTAAGAAACTGCTACAAAAACAAAAACAGTTTGATTATATACATTTATTTTAGTTGCTGTCTCAGTTTCTGAGTTAGTTTCCATATTTTCCTTTTTTTCTTTTATTTCTCAGGACGTGTTTGTCCCAACACAGAGCCAGGAGAATCCACAACAGTCCAATAAGAAGGCATCATTATCTCATGAGCCACAGTCTCAGCATCTAGAGTCAGTTTCATTCACTATGCCTTTGCAACTCTCTGAAAACACAGAGAGCAGTAGCTTAGCTCAGCAGACCTCAGAGCAGATTGAGGACAGTCAGGCCACACAGATAGAGGAACTGGAAGATCCACCCGGTGTTGACACTAGCGACTCTGTGATTTCACGCTGCAATCAGAGGTGCGAGAGCAATGGCGTCTCCTCAGAATCACAAACTGCTACCAGCTCCAAAGCTTCCGTCTCTGCTGCATCACCAAAGCATTGCAGCGAATGTGCCAAGGTCGAGCAACCCAATCTGTCGCGAAAGTCAGATTTGCACAAAAAAACTACTTTGAATCTACAAAATGTGAATGTAATAGACAGCAAGACTGACGGCAAAGATGTGAGCTCTGCTGACACGGTGTCTTGTTCTCAAACAAAGTTTGATTCCATCGACCTGACTGTTAACAGCTGTGTGCAAGAGACACCCTCAGACACTACACCCTGCAGTTTGGCTTCACAGTCTGTGATCTCTCAGACATCTGCTGTGAATGTTGTGAAGAGTTCTGTAGATGTAGGAGAAGGAACTGCGAAGGGTCAGACAGGAGAATCATTGTCACAGCGATGTGGAAATGTTGGTAACACAAAGACAGACAGAGACACGGTGCATGAGAGTGAGCAGGGTGTGGTAGAAGAGGAGGAGGAGGTGGTGATGGAGGAGGCTGAGGAGGACGTCACAGGGGGAGGTGGGGCTTCAGGAATGGCTCTGGTTCTCTCCCAGAGCCAGCTGCTGTCTCCTGAGCCCATGGAGGGAGATGAAGACCAGGAAGAGGACAGCGTCATCATGGTTACAGACAGCGAGAGAGAGTCCCAGATGCTTCAGAAAGATGTGACACCACAGTCGAAAGCCAACGATGCCGAGCCAGTCAGAAGCAAAGTGTCCCCCTCCACTAACGGCCATGAATCCCGGCCTCATGTGAAGGAGGTAAACACAGCTCCTGATAGGCTCTCCCAGGCTGAGAAGGCAGTGCCTGAACCAGCGGTGCTCAAAGACAAGAGCCTCAGTGATAGCTCAGGAGGTAAGCTGGGTGCAGATATCACTAGATGTTTGCTCAGATAGGACAATAGATTGATAACATTTAAAAATCTTAGCCCACATGTCACTGCTGTTGAAGTATTGGTTTTAGGGCCTGACAATGTAAATGTGTTGTTTTGAAACTTCACTTCCATTAATCTGATAAGTTAGATTTCTCCTTGAATACCACTCAGCTGCCTCCTGTTGACATTATATGCAAAGTTGTCAAATGTTCTGTGAAGTTAGTTGTCTGTCATTAGATGGGTCAAGTTTAGGTGAAAGTGGCTGTCAAGTGCGAGAAGAGTTGAAAAGACATCATTCTAGTTTGTGACTGGAGGATTTCTTTCTTTAACAAGCACCGTGCACTGAAACAGATCTTATCTGATCCCAGTTTTCATTTTGTGCTCCAGAGATTTCCTTCCACTTCACCCTTCCTAAAGAAGGGGAGCTGATTGGTCCTGCTGTTGGTGCCACGCCTCCTCTGATCAACCAGCTGAAGCAGACGCTCAGACACAGCACTCCCATTGGTGGGTTATTGTGCCAGACAAACTAGACCTGCACCATAAGGTTAACCCTAAGTGGTTAAAAAATGACCTCTTTGATTTCTTCGATGGTTTTTCTTTTTCCAGAGATCAGCTCCTTTTCTGAGAAGTCAGACGTGGTGGGTGATGTCTCTGCAGATGTGACCATGGCTGCCAGCGACATTGTGTCTGGGGAAAGTGGAGAGGACACAGCAGAAAGGGGAGATGGGAAGCTGAGTCTGAGGATGAAGCTGGTGACTCCTGTTGAAGAGGGCAGCTCAGAGCGCTTCAGCCTGCAGAGTAAGAACCATTTGAATACAACCTAACATGTGTATCTTCTTGGGAGTAAGACTATCTATAGAGATGCTACACGATCGCATCACCTTCTCAGTTTTATATTTTCTTTCCCCAGAACCATCTCTATCAGAAGATGATGGATCTATTGTCAAGGCTAACACAGTTTCCAAGGCTGTAAGCAGGTAACTTGTCACTCTCACTCTCCCTTTAGACACATTAACTGAATTCCTTCATAACATTTTTCACAATTTTTCATTGCATTGAAGGGTTTTATTATTTGGAATTTCTTCTTTATTTATTTATTTAGTACTTTTTTACTTACTTAAATATAATATAATATAATATAAATAATGTAATAATATAATATAAATATTGAGCTAAATAATGGGATAAATTAAATTTAGTTGTTTTAAATATATATACTGTATTCTTTCCACAACATAACAAGGAATTGCAATATGGGAAAAAGATAATGTGGTAGGAAATTGTTTCTAGTACATTAAAATTTATTTTTTATTTAAAACTCTTCATATTTCAAATGAATCTTGGACGTCACCTGTAAATACACTAGTTATTTTAGCCGTGGTATCAGCTTTGTTGCAGGGATGGTCCCTAAATCACAGCTATTAGTAATAAGCTGTTTTATTAAAGAATATAAGAGTGGCATGTGATAGGTCTGTAATTACAATAATAATAATATTACATTCACATGACCCTGACGGAGCACAGCCATCTGTCCTCTTTAAATGTTGTTTTTTTTTTATTTCTTTGCTGTTCACTTTGATTTTCCTGGAGACTTGGTGTTAAATTGTTCTGACAAAAAAAGCTATTCTACATTCAAGTCTAATGCCAATATCTGATGTCTCAGCAGCCCATCAGTATTCAGTCGAGTCAGGCAGGTGCACAGACAGCACGAGTCAGAGGAAGACAGCCAGCCTGGAGGCAACAGCGCACCTGTCAGGTAAGGACAGCCATCATCGCAGAGGAGTCCAGCTACTAATGTTCAGCCATATGTGATATAATCTAATGAAGCCACATGTACTTCTGTAGAAATGAGTTGAAATTGTGATTGTGAGGTGAAATGCTCCTTTTTTTAGTGACTTACTTTTGAATTCTGCTTTAACAAGGTGTGAAATTAGAGCAAAAGTGTCAGACTTTGTTTCTACTGTACTGGTTTTATGTGTTGCAGGTCCTGTGAGACTGTATGTAATACAGCATATGGAACACACATGAAAGCGCTGTCTTATGCTCACAGCAGATTTGTCCCACTTTATGATTTTTAATACCACCAAAAAGATAAATGCATGTAGTCTGTTGAGATTTTCACTGCTGGTCTGCTGAAACCTTACATGTTCATGTGACCTCGGTATAAATATGAATAGCTTTCCCCTGTTGTAATGTATTTTAGTAGACGGAAATAGGTCTTCTCTTGCTAACGCTGCATCTGTGTGAGTGAAAGAGAAGGAAAGATAGTGTGTGAGACCTACTTTTGAATTCTGTAGGTGGGATGAATGGTTATTTTTTGCACTGTGCATATTCTCCTGGGAGACGAGAAGCAGTGAGGTGTAGTTTTGTCTTTGGGTTTTGACAAAGTGAGGTGGGTTTTACAGCTTTTCAGCAGGTGAATTTTCTGTTTTGTTCACTTGTTTTTTTGTAGTAACAGTTTCCTAAAACACACAGACAACGTGGTAGATACAAAAAACGCAGCTAAAAGACAAGGAATAGATTTTAATATACATGAAGACAGAACGATGCCAAAGAAAAGAATGTGTGTAAGGCTGACTCAGTGTACAGTAAGGTGCGTTTGTAACTCTCCATCACCTCAGAATTGAGGTGGTGTTTAAGTTTGTCCTAGTCCTCCTGACGTTCTGAGAACGTCTCAGATGATGGAACTCACTTATCAAACTGTTCTGTCAGTCACCTGCTTTGTCCAAGGAAAAGTGTCCCAATCAGCTTGTTGAACTTAGTATCAGTTTAACTTCATCACACCTTTCCATCATGCTGAGGGCAGGTTATACTAGAAAAGACCTGAGTCAAAGGAAACTGTACTTTGTCAGTCTAAGATGTAATTATCCTGTGCTCAGCTCTATTTCGGTCTGACCCATCAATGTCCATGGCAGAACTAGTTATTGTGTAAAAAAAAAAAAACATCTACTGTTTGAAAATACTCTAAACTCACTTTTGTGTGACTGTATAATTCACCAGGGAAACAACTGAGATGAGGGGTTTATTCTGACAATTGGCTTCTTGAACTGAATTAGTTATAGGTGGTTCTCGAACTGACCTTATTTCTTGTTGACTGACAGACAGATATCCCACAGTGTCACATTTAACATGTCTGCAGGGGGGAACTGTTCTGTTCACCGCAGAGGAACTCCCAGGCGTCATCAATGGGATGCAACAGCTTCCCCAACAGCCAATCAGAGCTTTCACAACAGGAAATATCAGCAGCTCCGCAGCAGAACCCCAAGGACACCCCTGGACCTGCTGATCAGTCAAATGAGAGGCATGGACCACCTGAAGCTCCAGAGCCCCCCACCTCAAACAGATCAGATGCCAGGCTGAAGCTGGTTTCCCAGCAGACCTTTGACAACACCGTTACTTCCAGTCCGTCCAACAAGGTTTGTGTAACTTCTGGTTAACAATCGCAGCAGAGAGGATACTTTCGTCTTATTCACTCCTAAAATGTTAAGAGCTCGAAGGTCAGCGATTTCTGCTTGATCAGTAGCTCCTTATGTTTGTCAATCTGAAGTGTAGCAGGTGGTAAAAGAGTTCAGTGAGGCTGCACAGAGCAGAGTGGATTTCGAGTAAAAGTCAAAGTGGTCAAGTTTTCTTTTTTGTTAAGAAATGAGGCAGTACAAGCTCGTGGTGTCGGGGTCGAGTCTGAACACATGTCATGGTGGTGTTGATCACTCTGTCCTGTGTGTCTCAGCTCCGTCAACGGACAGTCTCCCAGCAGACCAGCTTCGATGCACCGGGGCTGCGCTCCCCAGCTGGCAGGGTACGGAGATCCAGCTGTGCACTCTGTGGAGAAGAGTATTACAGCTTACATGTGTCAATACTGTCCAGATGACACACTGTGATTTTCCCTAACAGGGTGAACCAGACTCTCCGTCCTTTAGAAGAACAGCAGGTCCCGTCCACCGCAGACATGTTCACACCATCCAGGAAGTGCGGACCACCGTCACAAGGATCATCACAGATGTCTATTACGAAGACGGAAAAGAGGTGGAGCGCAAAGTCACTGAGGTAAAACCTGGAGGTGGATCTCAGCTGTGTGATGTGCAGCTTTGGTGGTCACTTGATTAGAGTAACATCCCTGCTCTCTGATGTTACCAGGAGTGTGAGGAGCCGGTGGTGGACTACCAGGTATTAGACAGCAACATCTCTCCGTCCCGCACAGGCAACAGCTCCGTGACCTCTGGTGACCTTGGTGACATCAGCTCTCTGTCATCCAAAGCTTCCAGCCTGCAACACAGTTCAGGAGGAACCAGCAGTAGCACTGGCCTGATCCGGCCAGAGTTCATCTTGCCCCCCGGCCGAGGGCCTAAATCCATCAGGTACCACCTCCAGTCAGGTCCTGTTAGTAGAATCGCTCTTCTTTACTGCTCTGTACTAGTTGCATGCTGATTCCTGTCGCTCCTTCACTGTCTTTGACTTTCTAACACCATCGTTTCTCAGTCATTCACTGACTCCTGACCGCTTCAGGTACAAGTTGCTGCCAGGTATGAATCTGGGGGCACTAGACACCCCTCAGTCCGCCACAGGGTGGCTTTCATTTTGAGAGTAGTCCCAGTTCAGTGCCTGAGCAACTTGACTGGCTTCCTTCGTCCCCTCTGTGTGTCCGCAGTCCCAGAAGGGGAGGTGGGCATCAACAGAGGGGTCACAGGGGTCAAAGGGCAGGGTCAATGGTCACAAAGGGCAGAGGCTACGGCACCCTGGGGTCCCGTGCCTTCATCCCGCTGACCCCCAGAGGAAGGGCTAGAAGGGGTCGGCCCCCGTCTCGCTCCTCCCCGTCCAGGTGAGTCCTCCCTGAGGTTTGGCCAACACGTCAGGAGACCACGGACGATGCAGAATTAATTAAACCCGCAGTAGCTGCAGTATCTATTAACACTTTCCTTTTCTGCTTTTCACTAACATTCCTAAAACTAATCACTGACTGAGTTGTGATTTAAAACATGAGAAACAGCAGATTCCAAAGTGATGTCTTCGATTTGCTGATTTTGTCGACCAGACATTCAGCTTCCACTCAAAGCAGGAAATCATCAACTGGAATGTTATTTACATTTTTCCTTTTTAATTATTTAGGTAATAATTTGAACAAATGATCAATTATTAAATTTGATTTGTTGATTACTTTTATGTCTATTCACTAAACATTTATTATTTATTAATAAGAAACTATTATTATTATTATTATTATTATTATTATTACCAGTATAGTTAATGTACAACTGTACAATGTATTAGTTTAAACTACTAACTGTATGATGATTGGACACCATAAAATAAATAGTGAAGACAGCCCACAGAGAGCTGGTACACTCGAATTTAACAACTTATTCAACCGCTTTAATTACATAAATACATAAAAGTAAAATATCTACACAGGAGTCATAGAAATCAGAAGCTGCTGTAGCCTCCAGTCTGATAGGAGCCTCTGCTTCTCTCTCTAAGGGGAGGAGGTGCTGGCTCACTACAGAGACTTGGAGCTCATGGTCAGCCACTGTCCTCCTCAGAGGATGAGCCCTACACCCGAATGCTCCCCCCACGCCTCCCCATCAGCCCCTCACTCATCGAGCTCCCCAGCCACTCCGACTCCCTTAGGTCATCTCCGGAGGAGGCGAGCTCAGTTGGAAGCAGCTTTGTCGGCCTGCGGGTGGTGGCTAAGTGGTCGTCCAACGGCTACTTCTACTCAGGCCGCATAATCAAAGACGCAGGGGAGGGCAGATACCGCCTGCGATTTGACGACGGCTACGAGTGCGAGGTGGCGGGGAAGGATATCCTGCTGTGTGATCCCATCCCCCTGGAGACGGAGGTCACCGCCCTGCTGGAGGACGAGTACTTCAGCATAGGTGAGGGAAACGAGTAGAAGTATGTAGGATGTAGGTTTAATATATTTGTTCAAGATCTGGAAAAAAGGGTCATATAAAGGACGCCTGCTAGAAATCTTATATTGAGGTTTAGGGTTATAAACAAACTGAGCTATAGTGCAGTTAAAGATTTAAAGTGAATGTGTTTACTTTACACTGAAGTACTCGGATTACTCCAAATCAATGTAGCCGCAGTAGATGAGCAGATTTTCCTGGACATTTCCAAGAATGGCAGCATATGGAGAGAGACAAGCAGACAGAACAGGGCTCCTCTTCACAGCAGGACCTGTCTGAACTAAACAATATGCAAATTGAAACTAATGTGCTGAGATTTCTCCATTTCATGTAATTTACAGTTATAGTTCTGATTTTATTCAGACTACTCCTGCTACTTAGCGTTTTCAGTGTGGTACTCATGTACTCATGCGGCAGGTTGCACTGCTCTCAGTATGTTTCATACAGTAATTGTAACGACCTTGTGACCTGTGTGTAGGTGTTGTGAAGGGCCATAAAACCGAGGGCCAGGAGCTGTTCTACAACGTGGAGAGGGAGGGCCAGAGGCAGTGGTACAACAGGACCTCAGTCATCCTGTCACTGGAGCAGGGAAACAGGCTGAGGGAACAGCACAGCCTCGGGCCATATGAGCCCTCCACTCCCCTGACCAAGGCCTCAGACATCAGCCTTGGTAAGAAAACCACAGCTGGACACAAGATACAGAGATTATTACAAATCATGTAAGATTTTTATTTTATTTACTTAATCAAGAACTTTTCTTCAGTAAGTGATAACCAAGTCAGAATTCAAAATATTGGTGTAAACTGCTTCTCTGACCTTTAGGTCACCGCTGTGTTTTGTGATCAGAGAATGAAAGTCAGCTTCTCAAACTTCCCTCTTTACCTTTCAGCTTTTAACTTATATAACATTTTCTGTCTAGACAACCTGGTGGAGGGGAAGCGGAGACGCAGAGGAAACTCTGGGGGTCAAAACACACCAAACCGCAGCTCCTCCAGCAGCCCCAGGACCCCCAGGACCCCCGGGCCCTCCGGCAAGAGGAAGCTGCTGAACTCAGAGGATGTGCGGACGCCATCTAAGAGAGGCCGCAGGGGGGCGGGCGCCAGAGCCGGTACTGAGAACTGATCACCAAGTTATGACCACATCTGAGGGGGTGGGGGGGTTATCAATTTATCTTGAATTGACAATTCAGTCAGATTTGTCATTTGTGAGGTTGTGTGTAATTTTAGCCAGTCATACATAATGAACACTTGGTTTTTAAAATATTGAAGGTTTTAATGAGTCTTTGGTGTCTGAATGTACTTTGTACACAACAGAACGTGATTTTTAATTGTTTTAGAAAAATGATTTTAACAAATATTTTAAACATTTTTCCCATTAATTTACATATTTGAATCTTTCAGGCTAGAAAAGTGATTATTTGAGGTTGTTTTTATTCCTCTGGATTCAGTAATGTGTTACTTTTGTACTGAGTCTAAGACCTCTGACCTCTACGTGACCTGTGTCCATCATCTGCTGCTGTCTGCTGCTGCTACTGAGGCTGACTTGGTAATTTGTGACACCAGATTAACATGGAGTTGGTCCGCAGGTGGAGGGGGTGGTGGAGGTGGAAGGTGTATTTCACGGGTGCTCAAGCCAAAAGTCAATTCAGCCAAATCACTAAAAACGTGCTACTCGATGTTTCCACTTTAAAGTCTGTGTTTCTTTCCACAGCCCAGCGGATCGGTGTGTGTAACACCTCCGGCAGCGGCACAGATCTTCCTGGTCAGTCCTGTGATGTGGCAGAGAGTCATGGCCCTCTGCCCCAGAATGCGTCGCTCTTCATGGGCTTTGCCTTCATGCTAACAGCCTCGTCTGAGAGCGACCGACTGACCAACAAGCTCAGCAGCGACGATGAGGAGGGTGAGGACAGAAAACAGGCCTTACATTGTTCCAGGGCTGCAGCATGCTGACTCACCTAAAACTTCCATCCCTGCTTCCTCTAATTTGCTGAATCAGTAACTGTTACTATTTTATTTCCTCAGCAGATTATGTGCAAACAGGTCCGTACAACAAGGCGTACACAGAGTCCCAGCTGCAGGCAGGTGGAGGCTTCATCCTGCCCAACTTCAACGAAGAACAGGTGAGTAATCATAAAAACACAAATATACTATAACACCATGACAAATGTAAAGATTAACTTATTACAATATTTATACCTTAATTATTCATTTAAACTTAACCTACATAAATTAGAGAAGTTGTAACTTTAATTTCTATTGATTGATTTTTAGTATTACCCTAGAAACATTTTTAAGTATTAAAATTTAAAGTAGCTTTGGAAAATTTAGATTACTTAAAAATTTCAACTTTATTTTTTATTGAATCTTTCTTAGTCTAGTGTTTTTTCTTCTTCATATTTTATCAGAGACATTACTGCACAGTGAACTTATTCATGGTGATAAATATGCTCCTCACAGCTGAAGCTGTGCAGGTTTGTGCTCAGCTTTCGCCTCCATATATTCTTTTTTCCGTTTCTCTCTTCAGTGCAAAGCTGCCTACCAGAGCCTGCTCATTGCAGACCAGCACTGTCGTACCAGGAAGTATTTGCTGTGTTTGGCCAGTGGTGTGCCATGTGTGTCACATATATGGGTGCGAGACTGCTGCAAAGAGAACAAGCTGCTGAACTACAGGAATTACCTGCTGCCTGCTGGTGTGGGGTCAGATGATGCTATCATCGAATGGTAAGATGAAGCTGCTTTTTCTTCTTTGGGTTCCTCTGGATTGGTTTTCAGCATGTATCTACAGAAGCTTATGTGTTATTACAGTGGAGTAACAGTCATTATTATAGACATCGATAATAAACAACACTTATTTTGTTGACGCATCCTCCAAATAAAACACTGGTGTAGCACTGTAAATAAGAACTGTAAAGATTTTTTGAAGCTGGTCTTACAGTACTGACATCCTTATATCTGTCACAGTAGATCTTGTTTGCTACAGATGCCTCTTTTCTTTAAATACACCACTTCAAATTACATATTTAATGTTAATGCACTGTAAGGCCAATGACAGATGTTACAAGTAAAATTAAAAACTTCCCACTAAGCTAAATAAATAATAAATACATTAAATTGTATACAAAGTCACAAACTGAAGAAAAAAATTAGAATCTAGTTTAACTCAGTTTACAGCAACAAACTTAGACTTAACTGAAGAACTTAGTTTTAAATACAGTGTCATTCTGGAAGCCAGTGGGAGTATTGAAGTTTTTACTCTCGGTTGTACTTATTCCTGTTTGAGTGGACGCTGTACATCTAGGCCACATTTCTTACAGTGTTAGTTGCTTAACTGCATATTTAACAAAAGCCTTTAAGAGCTGCTGTAACAGATGTTAGGACGTCAGTCATCTTACACGATAAACGCGTGCAGTAACTGTATTTAATTTCCCTGTGATAAGGCACCCGCGCTGCAGTCCGTTCAAAGCCCTGCGCGTCCTCCTCGTGTTTGAGAAGCCAGTGGAGCTTTGGGCACAGCTGATCACCATGGGTGGAGGTTCGTCTGTCCGACACTTCCAGGCAGAGAAGGACGGCTCCGGTAAGGACTCCACCAAAGAATGGAAACATTGTGTAAAGCTGTAGTTACTGAGTGTGTTTTTCTTCCAGCTGCAGACATTCCTGCTGGCAAGTATGACGTGGTGGTGACAGACCACACCTGTCCTCCGTCGCTGGTGAATAATGTGACATCACAGGAAGTACCGCTGGTGTCTCCTGAGTGGCTCATTCAGAGCCTCATCTGTGGGGAGCGGCTGGGTTTCAGTAGCAAGCCTCAGTTTCACCACGACTACTCCTCGTAATCTGACTACACGTGCAAAATGCCTTCGACCATGTTAAATGTTCAGCATTAGCTCTGTTGCATGCCTCTGCTGTATATAAATTTATTCTGTCTGTTTTTAAGGAATAATAAATTGTGACCTTTGTTTTGTTTTTATGGAGATCTTTTATTTTCTCTACAGAACATGGTTCATGAGACAAGGTTTTAGTATTTACAGTTTATACAAGGAGTCACCATGGGTGCACAGTCTGTAGTGACCCGAACTCAAACACATTAATCTAGTGGCTTCAGTTTGCAGATACTGGCGGCCAGTCGTGCTCTATGTTTTGACATTTCTCTCTCTCTCACACAGTAATTTCTATGTAATATTTTTAGCATTGTCCTGACTTGTTTTTGATAAAGCAGGTTTACAGGTTTTCTACCAGGTATCACTGTTATCTGTATGAGAGGATGCTCTATCCAGACAGAGTATAGGTGGCTGGCACAGTTAGCTTCTGGTGTAAGGGTCATGTAACTGTAGTATCATGTATACTAATGAATTTGATTCTGCACATAAAACACAAATTATCTGCAAAGCTAGAAACCACCAGACATGAGGAGTTATGATTTTAAAATGTTGGTTGAACTAATCCGTAACAAGCTTTTGTAACAATTTGTTAAAGGATATGAGTGATGTAAGTTTTGTTTAATATAATCTTCTGTCCTCAGTAAGAGTTTAGCAGATATGGACACATCTTCAAATCTTAATCCTGGTAGAATTGTTCTTCTTAAACGCTGGGGGGAAAGAAAAAACATTTTTTTTACTTTATCTGTAGTTATTTAATGGGGTAAATTGGTACTAACCTTAATTTGAGTACTCTGAGTATCAGATATGTTCTATTTACTGCGCATGCAGACATGTCAATCACTGAATCCATTGTTAAACGTATTCAATGGATGGTTTTTGTTGTGTCCTACCTGCCCAGAGTGCCTCCAGCCTGTGTGTAGTACTTGTTGTAGTCCAGTCGCAGTAGCAGCTGAGCCAGATCAGAGTTTATCTGATGATTCCTCACGCTTGAAAGGATTTTGAAGAGTAAGGACGACTGCCGCCTGAAGCCCTGAAATTTGTAGAGTCTGTATTATAAAAGACATCTTTACATTTTCCAACACCAGACAAACAAAGAGCTAAGACTCTGTACCTTGACCAGAAAGTCCAGCTGAGACGTTCCCCTCTCGTCCAGAGAAGACACACTCTGACATACCAGTGAGCAGAAGTTATGACACAGCTCCAGGATCTCATTCAGACAATGGAACACCTAAAGACATTAATCAGACATTTATTTTGATTACTTAAAGAGCAGGACGTTTAGCAGCACTGTAAGTTTCAACATAATCTGGCTCAGTGATTTAGTACCGGCTTCAGGAGGATGAAGGACTGAGCGAGCAGGTTGCTGAGGAAATGGTCATGGGCCAGTCTGATGCTCTCAAAGTCTCTGGTGGAGTTGATTTGCTGCAGCAGCTGAGAGAACTGAGACTCCAGCACATCCACCTGCAGACAGACAAAATTAAGAGTTTATATATTTATAAGAATCGTTGTTAATTAACACTAATATTATTATAATTAATTATACAGCCTCTGAATATGTCTTAAGTAAGTGAGGTGAGCACAGTCTCTTTATCACTGCAGAGATAAACATTATTTACACTTCTGCTCTGTAGCTTTTTCACTCGGCTGTTACCTGCAAGTAGTACTGTAGGTTGTCAATCAAAAAGGCCATGTGGTTGCGTAGCCTCCACTTAACAGCATCTGTCTGGCTGGACTTGAGGTGTTTTCTCTGCATCTGTAGAGCCCAGCAGTGCTGCAGCTGAGACTGCACCCGCCGCACACTCAGCAGGTACCTGAACACAACATTGTACCTGAAAACACAGGAGAAGAGGGCAGTGACCAGGTGTGCTTAAAACTAATGGATAGAATGAATCGTCGAGAGAGAGTGAACAGAGTACACACTTCTCCAGGACAGCAGGAGTGAAGAGGATGTGCAGCGGCCACTGAACTTTGTAGGTGAGTCCGAGAGCTGCCCAGCCCGTGGGCGGGCTCTCACGAGGGGAGGTGTCCTGTGGAGGAGTGGCTCCATCTCTGCTGCCTGACACATCTGACAAAACATACAGAGTAACACTTAACTGCTGTTGACTTCGGAAATTAAAACGTGTCATCTGATCAGTAGTCCCAGATATTCAACGTTATTCATTTGGCTTAGACACATACACACCTTTGCTGTCTTTACCCTGGTAGTCTACAGTGAGGTGCAGCAGAGGCAGCAGGTTGTCGTCATCCAGTAGCACCTTATGGGCTGCCTGCTGAAAGGCCACATTTACATCTGTGGAAGAGACATTGTGTTGGAAAAAGTCAGACCAGTCAAAATGACCCCAAGAGCACAACAAACACTGACAGTTGAGTATTTGGAGGCATCATTGGAACTGGCTAACATCTGTGTTCATGAGTCTACAGTAGGTAAAACACTGAACAATCAGTGTGTCTATGACAAGACACCACGAAGGAAGCTGCTGCTTGCCAAGTCGGGTTACAGAAGCCTGGTGAACGGCAATCTTGTCTATGGAGAGAAGAACGACCTCATCCTCAATATAACAAGACAAAAAACATAAGACTTCAGGAAGAACCCTCCCCCTCTGCAGCCTCCGATCAAAGGGACTGAGGTAGAGAGGGCTGCAGGTGACATCTGACCTGAGCTGGTCACTGAACACAGCTGCCACAGTAAAGAAACGCAGCAGCAGCTACTGTATATTTATCAGGCTGCTTTAGGAAAACTAGGCTGAATCATCGTCTCTCACCCAGACTTGGATCATGTACAATACCACTATGTGCAATATTTGAAATTCAGCTTTTTATGTATTACTTTTTTATTATTTTATTTATTATTATTATTATTATTACCACAGTGTTACCACACATATTTTCTTTCCTTTTTATTCTTAGACTAGGTGCTTTTTTTTCTCTTATATGTCTGTTTAACACAAATCTTGAATCTTGAAAAGTGTGGAAACTTCTGTTTGATGCTTGGAACAACCTGTGGCATTGTGCCCCCTTAAAAAACAAAAGGTGTTGATGTTGGTAATATTGATCTGATTTAGGCTTTTACACTGTCCTCACTCCTATACAGTATATATCATTCGTTTTAAAGCACATGAACGTTGTTTTAGAGATGTTACACATCTAGAGGTTATCACTGTATAATATGTCATGGCATGACATACAGTTCATGGCAGATTGGTGAATGTTTCAGTTGCTTTGTTGGTAGTAGCTGCAGCACCACTTGTTTTGCATCATAGTTATGATAGTTATGTTAAGAACCAAACAGGAAAAACTGCATTTTTATTAAACTTAAAAACTTAAAAAATGATTTTATTTTACCAGAAGTAATAAATCTGCGTCCTATTAACCTGCTGCACAGTTTATAGTAGGGTTATTGGAAAACTGAAAATCAAATGTAAAACACAATAAATGTGTCTTTTAAAAAGGAAACTTCAAAATCCACAAAAAATGAGGGAACAGTAAAATACTGAACAGCCACTGGCTGAAATGAACTGTTACACACCTGTTAACTATGAAAACACCTGTTCATAGTTAAACAGCTAAACAAGTGATAACAGACCTTAAGTTAGCACATCAACATTTACCGTGCTCAGTGACAGCTGTTGGAGGCGTCTTCAGCATCTGCTGTGCAAGGTCAATAAAAACCTGGTAGAGCTCTCCACGACCCAGCAAGTAGAAATCCTTAATGATCTGGAGGAAAATAAAAACCATCAACACTGTTTGCCATGATTTATGATCAACTAATTGTAATACACACCTTGAGTTGTTCAAGCAGTTCCGACTCCTCCACCATCAACGTCCAGAGATGCTGCAAGTCAATAGGATTATAAGGATGTCATCTTGTCACACTGAGCTTTGTAACTTACAAATGTTTATAAGCCTACTTTAATGTTATTTAGCTGACGGGACAAAATAACAGCAGTATATGAGCTCACCTCTGCCACTGTGCTCCTGATGCGATCAATCAGATTTTCAAAATCCACAAGGCTGAAAAGAGGCTGCTGTTTGAGTTTGTGCAGCTCAGCAGCAAACATGTCCTCCTGGTGCTTCAGTATGGAGCCTACAATCAATAAAACAATCACCCTGTATAAATAACGCATTGATTAATAGGCCTCGCTTAGATGGTGATAGCACAGCAGACTGACCAGCTCTAGACGGGCTGTGGTTATGGTTTTCAAACATCTGGACAGATTCTCCCACAAACAGGATCTTCTCTGCAACTCGGATGGGAATGTAAGAAGGAAGCATTTCTGTGCGCAGAGAGAACTGCTGCAGAGACGGAGCCAGCATGTTCTCCTCCTCAATCAGCCTCTGGACAGCAACACAGAAGCACATGATCAAAACACAGAAGGTTAGAACTCATTAATACAATGCTATGTTCTTCCTGAAAAGTGATAATAACCAAAAACAAAAAACTAAAAGCACCAAGATGTGTGAAAGACACCATAACTATTATACTATATTCCCCAAGCTCTTGTCCAGTGCTGGATTTAAATATGGTCCTAAATGTGTGACTGTTCTCACCAAGTCCTGTAGTTCTCTGAGTTGTTTCCCACTCAACCCTCCGAGTCCGAGGTCCTCTTCTTCTTCTTCCTGATTTGCTGCAGCACCTCCTGCACTGGGCCCCTGCTTCACAAAAAACTCCTCACTTTGGTCCAGCAGCAAACCGTGCAACATCCAAGCTGCCAGCTGCTTGTACATCACACCATGGCACACCGCAAGAATTCTGCAGAGCGTTAAGACACGTTTTTAACTTAGTGTGAAACCATTAGTCATAGTAAAGTACGTGAATACAGGACGATTTTATGAAATCCACTGCAGTGTAAGACAATGCAAATTGCAGCTCAAGCATACAAATAGTACTTTTGTCATAGATCAGAATTAGGGCTTGGTTAAGTTCGACCCCTTAGGTCTCTTTACATCTCATGATCCATGTTGTGTAAATCCAGACAAGTGTCTAGTCTATTATTTGGCATTGTTATACATTACTTTTACAGGGTAGTCATCAGTAGTGTTATGTGACAACACCATGAAATTAGGAAGGGCGATGTTTCACAGAATGTTACACCCAGCTGGTATATAAGTCATTTTAACACATATTTAAATATATATCAGTGTGAATACGTAAATATAAGTGTGAAATCACATCAACAGGGAGGAAGGCCAAAGCTACAGTTGTGGTCAAACTAAATTAAATGATAAAACAACAAGAACATATTTTAAAACCTACATCCATGGATCAAATAAAATCAGACTTTGTGAAAGCCCCTGTATAATTAACACCTCACAGGAGAACCTGTTGATGGTTGATAGATGATTTATCCCACTCTAGCCAAATCAAATACAACTCTACTGTAAAACTCCCACATGTGGCTCACTTACTTTTCCAAGGCCATGCGAACAGGAGGAAGCCCTCCACAGCTGTGCTTGTACACCGTCTCCAGGATCTGACAGCCATGGATCTAAAGCAGCAGACATAAGACAGAGAGCACACACCTGTCAGTTCTGTTACCCAAGTGTCTATAGAGCAGAGCCAACCCTGATCCTGGAGGTAATCCATCCTGCTTGGTTTCCAGCTTTCCCATTAGTATAGGGTTGGCTATAGAGACAAAATAGTCTCAATAACATGGTTATAAATGCTTGTTATATAATCCACAAATAAAACAATATGCTCAATCATGTGCAACATGGACAGTGCTGTATGCCACCCTTAATTCACATTATCCTGATAAGGATCAACAATCCTTACCTTCTGTGATTTTATAGTCTCCACCACCACTATCACAGAGGGAAACAGCAGCTGGAACTGAAAGAACAATTTCAGTGTTAAACAGATATTTTAACTTTAGAAATACTTTCCACTAACAACATAAATATTATTGCTTTAATACTTTACCTGGTCAAGCTTGTAATTTACATGGGATATCGTCAGATGCGGATCTCCAAGGAACTGAAATATAGAGTTAGTAAGTTAGATGAGAATCCTCTCACATCCCTCATAATTCATTGTTATTGGCCGTATCATAATTTTACCTCTTGTTCAAGGTCCAGCAGAGCCTGCCTGTACGGCTGCAGCATGGAGTCCAATCCTGTGCAGAAAGCCCGCAGGTAAATTCCATGAAGTCCAGTCTGGCTGGGCTGGTTCGCATGATGTTCCTACAGAAAAAGCAAAGCACTTTAACATTTTATCAACAGTGAGGTTCTGTTTTAGAGCATGAGGTACTTATCTGACAAAGTCAAATACTGTGAGTGTAAAAATACAACTCATCTTATTAGCTGGACTGTGTGTAAATTCCATTATGTGCGACTGGGGCTTACTTGTTGGTGCACATGACCGGTGTGTTGTTCTATGAATTCTGTAAAGCGTATATAATCCGAGCCCAGTTTACAGAGCCGGTTGAGGACACTGGTCTCACTGGGGTGAAGGAAGGGCAGGTCTTGGGACACCTACAAAAACAATTTTAATACAGAAAATAGTATAAATGCATTAAAATGCAAATTGAACAATAACACCCAGAGGCATAATTAAAAGAAACGAAAGAAATATGGTAAATATTTTTTACCTGAATTTAGGTATTTCAGTATTTAAAACCCTAATATACATGTAGGTTTGTTTCAGCTCTGTACTACATAACAACTGAATCCTGCTTCTTATTTAGTTTGTACTCTGCGAACAGATAGCAACCCTCTACCTAATGACCTGGAAGGTCAAAAGGGTCCATATGGTAACACATGCACATCAACAGCTCAAATTTAATCCTGTAGAATAGCTGCATTATACCCATTTTTAAACACTTGTACATGCATCACTGGAGTCTCTGAAATGCTTCTGAATTAAATGGAGCATTTATAGTTTTCTAACTACATACAATAAATACTAACGTGCAAATGTGTGAGCAAATTACATCTAGAACTGGTTAATATTGGAAGTAATTCTAACCTCCAACCTTTTTCTTGTATTTTTCACTTTTGTCTCAATCAAGAAAATGTGTAATTTCCCCGTGTGATCAATATTTTACACACAGCTTTATGTTTGCCTTCTAGGTTACATTTAACATTCTTTACACTACAGTAAATGCTAACTGTGGCTCGATATATAGGATGTCTACACATGTTTTCTTCATTTTTGTGCAGCTCTAATTAATCTAATAATGAGCGGTAGATCTATATTTGAAGAAGAGACTTAAACTAAACAGAGGTCAGGTTTAATCCTTATACTGTGTTTATATATCATTAACACTAGTATTAACATATGACGTAGTAACATATAACTACTTCCAGCAGAGTTAATGATATATTTTATATACGTGACGCCTGTTAAACCATGTTTTTAAAAACACATCGACGTTAGCTAACTAGCACATCACTGAAAGGCTTTTACCTGCAAACCAGTGCGTTTGTTCCATGTGAAGATCGTCCCCGGATAGCCACTTAACGCCAGCAACAGCTCATGAATCATGTTAATTCACGTTCACTGATTAAAATTAAAATCTACATGAGCTGAGTTTCTCATTCCGGCACCCAAACAAGCCGCCGCCGCGCTGTCGCAGGTTGACTACGTTTCCACGCAAAGCATCACGGGACATGGTTACGAGTGTTGGTTGCTAACAGAAGTGAACGTTTTCTCAATTGTCACTGACTTTGATTTCAAAGAGTCCCAATAGTACGAGTGGTTATTAGTCCATTTTGTAGTGCTAAGAGACGACAGCAGTTGGTTCAGAGGTTAAATAACACTGCAATAAATTACAGTTAGCAGAAATACTTGTAGCCAGCTAATGCTAGCACTGCGATGCTGGTAATTGTAGTTCTTCACGGAAGACGGTCGCGCCTTCAGTCTCGCGTCATCATTCGGTCATGTAGCTAGCTAGCAACACATCGCAACAGAGACTTGGTATGTCAACTGTACTAACTCGGAATAGCACAGCACTAACACCATTATTGTTATTTTAAGCTTGATTATATGTCCTAATTGTTAGCGTAACTTCTGGTGGAGCTACTAACACTCGGCTAACCGTCAGTTTAACTTAACGTTAGCTAGTTGCTAAAGTCAGTTTATGAGTGATACTCTGGAAAACATTCACTAGTTAGCTTAACCAAGCGTCAGCCTGGCACGTTAGCAGCAGCACAACAGCTGTATGCGATTTAAAAACGCTTTAGTGTCATTCCACGTTTCAGCAGACTTGTTAGTAATTATCCTGATTCAAGCGAGGTGTACTGATTGAAGTGTCACACACATACATGAGGCAGTCTGGCTTTTTATGTGCTACTCACAAATGTTTGTTATTGCAGGGATGGCGGAGGAGAGGAGCGGAGAAGATATAGTTTCAGAGTACCTGGGCCAAAGCCCGGAGCTGGCCCAGTGGATCGACACCTTCAGGGGCTACTTTGAGAGCAACAAACAGTGGAGCGCACGGAGAGAGTTCCTCCTCAGAAACATGGAGGCTTTCCCCTCAGTGAAGCCAGGAGTGTCCAGCAGTAGTCTGGACAGGCTCCTCTCTCTGTCCATGGTCTGGGCCAATCACGTTTTCCTGAGCTGCAGGTAGGACACACTGACAGAGCAGAAAGAGAAACTTCAGAGAGCAGAGATGAAATCCCTCAGACGAGGAGTGACTTATTTTTGTGCTCTGCGTTTCTCAGCTATCCACAGGCTGTAATGGACAAGATCAAGGAGATGGGCGAGGGCATAGTTGTCCAAGACGCTCCAGTTCACAAAACAACAGGAAATGAAGCCATGGCCAAAGGGAAACGAAGTGCAACAGCTGGTAATTCAGTTCATGTGTTCACTAAAGCAGGGTACAGGTGATCTGACTCAAGTCTTAAGAAGTAACAAGTGTGCACAATATCAAGATAATAACAAATCCTTGTTTTTATATTGATGCCCATTGTTTGTTTGTCTGCAGTAACCAATTCTTATCATTGTTATAAATGAACTTGTTGGGATTGCAGAGTAGAAAGTATGACACTGTAGTATCATTACAGTGTTGCATTGCATGGTATTATGTTAAAAATGTTTCTAGTACAGTGTGTGGACAAAGTATTAGCAGTACCTTATAGTATAATCCAACCCAACACCACCAAAAGCTAAATCCCAGAGATTACGTTACAATGATGTCTCTCAGTTTTATGGAAGGTTTAAACAAAAGGTGAACAAGTTATAAACATACCATAAACACATCAGTGGTTATCCATAACATTGCCTATTGACATTTTTTGTTTGACTTGAAATATTTGATTTTGTTGTATCCCATTGCTGATGTTTTTGTGGTGTTAATCCCAGGTTATGTAAATTACGTATCCTTAGTGCAACTATTTAAAGCTGTAGTTTGCATGTTTATGTTATCTGTGTGGTAAAATGTTTGTCCAGTAACTACATATTCTTATTTTGTTCATAGAAATTAACTTGTTTCCCTTCAGCTGTAATGACTCTAATGAGAAGCTGTAAAACAGTTTTGCTGTTTTCTGTTTATGTTGAATAGCTGAGGAATGTGGCTGTTAAAGCTACAAATAATTTAGATGATGGGATGTGTTCTCTGCATCGCCACTAACTTTGGAAAGCTCGTTATGAACTACTGACGTATTTTATTGCTATTTTCTACTACAGCAGGGTTTCTGTGTAATTACCTACACACATTTTCTTCTTTACACACCCACACCTGAGGTTGGACTCTCAGTTTTCTCATTAAGTCGGCTTCCTGTTGCAGTCAACATTGTCCTGCATGTTGTGTCATTATTTGCAGAGGTCGATGCTGATAGCTGCGTGAAAAGAGCCAAATGTGGGTCTAATGAGGTTGACAGCCGACCTGCTGTGAGGACAACTGCGCGGTCTGTGAGTCAGAAAGCAGGACCTCCTCCACAGGCTCCAGCTGAGCACCAGCCATTCTTCAACCGCCTCTACAAAGCGGTTGCATGGAAGTTAGTGTCAGCAGGGGGCTTCGGTCCCAACTTGGACCACTTTGAAATACTTCGGAGCTGCGTAGAGTCATGTAAACAGACCCTGACCTGCGTGTTTGTGCCACTGAAGGACATCACAGGCCTCCCCGCAGGTCGCACACAGAAGGAAGGCCATGTGTGTGAAATTCGCTGTCAGACTGTCTACATAGGCACAGGATACGGACGGGATGAGGCTGCTGCCAGAGCCATGGCTTCCAAAGAAGCACTTAAGGTCTTTCAGGGCCGGAAAGTGACAGTAAAGATCTGTAGAAGGAAGTTTAAAGGAAAAGATGTGGAGGATTTGATGTTGTTGGACGAACAGCCTCGGAGTCAGGGCTTTCCTCCTGCTCTCAGCTACCCTTTTCAGGGCGAGCAGATGGAAGACGGTTCTACATAGAAAAGACATTTGCCCTGCTGTGATCCAGTTGGAGCACGGATAAGTAGTATTGACTGAATAGAGCTACTGAAGGAATTCATGACTGTATCGGGACCAGGCTGATGTGCAGCTGAACATCGTCACCACACTTGAAAATCATTCATCAACTTGGAGCATTAGCTATCATGAAGCATTTGCCACAATACTTTGGTATCATAAAACAGCTGATACATTGTTAGACAAACATCTGGGAAACATTAATCCTACACTGACTACATTTACAGCTGCTGTCAGTTTCAAAATGTTTTATAGAAAACCAAGTGTGTGCAAAGTTGGAGCCTGCGCCACCAGTTCAGCCATAATCTGGCAAAAAGCTCAACTGCTCAAAGGCAAAACTGTCACCTTAATAACAGAAGAGAACATGTTGCGTTATATGACGTGTATGTATAAATACTGTATTTTTCCCTTTGTTCGTTCTGCTGTGACAGTTCTGGGGATTGTTGATTGGCTGCTGTCACACTTCCAGTTAATTTAATTTTTTACAAACCAAGTGAGTTAAATAACCTAAATTTGTTGCATCTTGGTTTGTTTAGACTCCCAGAGAAGTGACTTGTGCAAACTAAGAACTTAAGATTTGAGTGTACAGGTTATAGTAGCAGCACACAGTAAAAACAAATACAGTGACTTTCTTTTTGTAAAAGTGATTTTGATATTTCAGCTTTAACCACAAGTGACTGTTGGAAGTCAGATATCAATCTGTTTTTTTAACGTACCCTCTAAACCTTAGATTTTAGGGTTGTTTCTTGTTCTCATCACTAACGACCCACATTTTAATTGTGTTGGAGCAGGACTGGGCTTCACTGAAGCTTTTTGTGCCACCATAATGCAGCTCTCTCTCTCTTTTTGCCATATGCAGAGATTTTTAGCTTGTGTAGTAAAAGTTCCCAAACTGAAATGAACTGCCCCACATGTTTTGGTACGATGGTGACCCAAAGTGTTTAAGAAGAGCTCCTCTGACTTCAGTTCATGATAAAAGCAGCTGGACGCAGATGTTCTGTAATCAGAGTAATGTTTCAGAGTATTTAACTATTTGAGTGTTATTTTATAGCTAATGAGCAGATTCTCAGTTTTTCTAAAATACGTGACCAACTACAGGACCCATCCTTCTGTACACAGAACTGTTAAAGGCTACTGCTTTGATTTTACTTCATGATTTAAGTTCACTGATTAAGAGACCACTGATAGCCTCAAAAGTGGTTTCAGAATTAAGAAAATTAATTTGAGCACAGTTGTTCGGTTTATGATGTGTTTGAGGGTAAAGTGCTGCTGTGACGTGTGGTTATTAGTTTTTTCTTTATTTCTGGGTTGAAGTTGGGTTGTATTAAACTGAGTATTCACACTGTTTAATGTTACTGTATGTTTCCACCCGTGGCCCCGTTTCTACATATATATATTTTTAAATAAACATAATTTAACTTTAAGTAAAATTATGTGGATTCTACCTGCAGGAAACAGAGTTCCTAACAAAATGGAGAATTTCTGACAGTTACTAAGTATAATTCTGGGAAGCCATATGTTGAATTGTGTCACATACTGCCTCATTAGTGGTAATTGGCAAGTTCAGACACAACAGAACTTGATGTTACTCAGTTCCTCATTAGAGATAGTTAAATGGATGCGAGCAGCGCCGGATCAAGTGATAATCAGCTCAGCGATTTGAGTGGCATTTGTGCTTGACTTCCCACCACTGTCGAAACGAGGCTATTGTTTATATCCACACGGTGCCTTCGGCTTCATCAGCACAGTCGACCGGGCTGCGTTCACATGGCTGCGCTGGGATTTTTCGCTTCATTAGACAATTTGCACACAAACACTGATATAATCCAGAAATTAGCTGATGCTTAAAATAAGATGTCGCCTAAACTGCGGTGGTTTCAGTGTCTTCCTGTAGAAGTTTGGTTAATGTTTATCAAACTTCTCTTAAAACCGAAGTTTCTTTAAGCAGTTTGAATGAGACAGTGAAACCATGTCCCAGCCAGGAGCGGTCTACAGTTCATTTTCTCATATACATAATATTTAACATTTAGTCATTTTTATCCAAGTGAGGTACAAAGCAAGCTAAATATCTGTATCTATGTTTTTTCTAAAGAGACAAGATGGGACATAAAATGATTAATAAGTACTCTAGTGTTGTGTAATGTTGCTCTTGGGTCTCGCCACTAGAGGGCAGAATGGTTTACATGAGGTGTTGGACTGAGTGTGTTCGTGTGTGTGTGTGTGTGTGTGTGTGTGATCAAGAGAAAAAACAACGTAGAGATTAATTTGGTTTGACCTGCTGCCTTCTGGATCAGTCTCCTACAAAGTTCCACTGAATCCCTGTTTTTGCTTATTGATGCCTTGAAGCAGCTGCAGAGGTTGGTGGGGGGGGGGGGGGGGGGGGGGTATGTAATTGTACATTACTGCAAAAGAAAGGACACATATCAGTCAACCAGGTAGTTTTAAAGTTGTGGCTTATGCACAGAGACAGAAGCCGACCCTGTCTCTGACTCACTCTCTGCTTCGCTCTCTCTTTTCTGTTTCATGCTGCTCTTCTCGCTCTTTTCCTTCTCTCGGTGGCCTCGTCCTTCCCTAACTCTCCTGGTCGTTCTCCATCTCTTCCTACTGTCCACTCATCACCGTCCTGTTTCTTAAACACAATGTTAATTTTTTTTAATGTACTACAAAATGTACAACTATGATACTATAATATTTTAGTACGGGTGCATTTTGGTTCTTTATTGTAGAACCCCACTTTCAACAAAGTCAGAACACTAACTCACTTCAATGGCAGCAACAAGTCTCAAAAATGTTGGAACAGAGGCAACAACAGCCTTAAAAAAGTGGTAGTGACGAGGAAGAGCTGGAAGAACATTTAGCGTTTAGCTGGGTTCATTACAACAGGTCAGTAACATGAAAAAGAACATCTTACAGAGTCAAAGATGGTTCATCAGTCTGTAAAAAGGTGCGTCTAGAAACAACAATTTGTAAAAAAATGTTCTTGACCAAAAAAACCCAAAGACTTTGAATAGATCATCATCTAAAGTTCATAAGATTCTGGAGAAACCTCTCTGCACAAAGGACAAAATTAAAATGCAATATTGTTATATGAACAACTTATACATCTGGAAAGGAACCGTCAATGCTGAAAGACAGCAGCATATGCCTGAATCCAGATGAGGTCTTTTTCACAGAGGGCCTTCCATATAAACCACATACTGCATCTCTATAGTCTCTATAGTTCAGACCTTTCACCAATGAAAAATATTTGGCACATCCTGAAATGGAATAAATGTCAAAGAAGACCCAGGACTGTTGAGCAGGTAGAATCCAGCATCAGACAAGAGGAGGAAACCGTCCGCCTCCTAAAATTCTCCTCAGTTCCCAGAAGAAGAGGGGATGCTGCACGGAGGTGAACACGGCCCGGTCCCAACTTTTTTATTTCAAAATTACCGTATTTTCTAAACCCTGGATATGTTTTCTATGTTCTTTTAAATGTGATTTTTCAACCCTGGAGAATACTAGCTGTTTTTGTTTTATGTAGTCAGTGTGATAGCAGCAGTAGTACAGTAGTAGTACAGTAGTAGTACTGTAGTAGTACTGTAGTAGTACAGCAGTAGTATCTATGTGTGGTGGTGATCAGTGGTATTAACAGACACGGTCATGACGTTACATGAGGTTCAACCTGTATGAACTGACACGCAGCAACAGTGAAGTAAAATCCTCTCTGTGAACATGTTCCCTTATCTTATCAATCACCTTCACTGCCTTAAGCATCGTCTGGTGTTGATGTATTGAGCAGTTTACACCCAACAATGTCATTCTCAGGGAACAATCTTTATTTCAGACTCTATCATCCGTCACCTGCTCTGAGTCTCCATCCATCCCAGTCTCAATTATCCTCTGCCTCTTTCTCTCTTTTGGTTTCTCAGCGTTTCCGTCACCATCGCTATCTGTCATTCTTTGCTTCTCTGTCAAATTATCACACACAAGCAAACATTTCTCCCACTGGCTGATTGCTGCAGGTCTGAACCGTCCTATCCACACATGCAATCTCTATTGGAGACGGAGGTAATTCTCCAGGGAATCAATAAGGAATCCTTGCTGTCTGGAGGAAGATAAACAAGATAACCAGTCTCATCGTCAGACTAATGACCATGAATGTTTCCAAAACCGCTCGACAGACACAAAATGTTTCATAAGATAAACGTGTTGGATTTTTCTCTATTTTGAATTCAAAATATGCAAAATGTTGAATGTTGCAGTTAAGTTCTAAATATCTGCAGATAAATAAAGATGAATAGTGCATTTCTTAACATTACTTTCCAGATCACATCGAACCTACAAGAGCTGTTTTTCTTTAAGATATTCTTTGGCATTTTCACCTTTATTTGATGGAGGCAGAAAGGAAACGTCCCCAGCCAGACATGAACTGGGGAAACGAAAGCATTATTTAAAAAAACAACACCTGACCTTTGAAGAAACATTTTTAGGCATTTTTCTAAAGGCAGTGTTCATTACAGGATGACATTACTGATGGCATGAACGTTTTATAAGGAGCAAACACACTGAGACCTGCTGTTCTCTAAAGTCTAGACATGTGATGGACACAGTATACATATATTTTTATTAGTTTATGTTGACATTGTTGATGTTCTGAGCTGATGTCCTCTGTTTCCAATGGGAGAGTTTAACACTTTACTTTAAAGAAACCACCGTGAAGCAGAGTCGCTGAAAGAGGCTGTCAGTGAAATATTAATGATGATAACAGCTTTTCCAGAAACCAACAGGATAGGGTGCGCCCAGCCACTCTGCGGAGGAAACTCATTTCGGCCGCTTGTATCCGCGACCTTGTCCTTTCGGTCATGACCCAAAGCTCATGACCATAGGTGAGGGTAGGGACGTAGACTGACCGGTAAATCGAGAGCTTTGCCTTTCGGCTCAGCTCCTTTTTCACCACGACGGACCGGTACACCGACCGCATTACTGCTGCCGATGCACCAATCCGTCTGTCAATCTCACGCTCCCTATTTCCCTCACTCGTGAACAAGACCCCAAGATACTTAAACTCCTCCACTTGAGGGAGGATCTCCCCCCCAACCTGGAGGGTGCAAGCCACCTTTTTCCGGTTGAGAACCATGGCCTCGGACTTGGAGGTGCTGATTCTCATCCCAGCCCCTTCACACTCGGCTGCAAACCGCCCCAGTGCCTGCTGGAGGTCCCGGTCTGATGAAGCCAACAGGACAACATCATCTGCAAAAAGCAGAGATGAAATCCTGTGATTCCCAAACCGGATTCCCTCCGACCCCTGGCTGCGCCTAGAAATCCTGTCCATAAAAGTAATGAACAGGATCGGTGACAAAGGGCAGCCCTGTCGGAGTCCAACATGCACCGGGAACAAGTCTGACTTACTACCGGCAATGCGAACCAAGCTCCTACTCCGGTCATACAAGGACCGAATGGCCCTTAACAAAGGGTCCCGAATCCCGTATTCCCGGAGTACCCCCCACAGGATGCCACGAGGGACACGGTCAAACGCCTTCTCCAAGTCTACAAAACACATGTAGACTGGATGGGCGAACTCCCATGAACCCTCGAGCACCCTAGCAAGAGTATGGAGCTGGTCCAGTGTTCCACGGCCAGGACGAAAACCGCATTGTTCCTCCTGGATCCGAGGTTCGACTAGCGGCCTAACTCTCCTCTCCAGCACTCTGGAATAGACTTTCCCAGGGAGGCTGAGGAGTGTGATCCCCCTATAGTTGGAACACACCCTCCGGTCCCCCTTTTTAAAAAGAGGAACCACCACCCCGGTCTGCCAGTCCAGAGGTACTGTCCCCGATCTCCACGCGATGCTGCAAAGGCGTGTCAACCAAGACAGCCCTACAACATCCAGAGACTTAAGGTACTCGGGGCGAATTTCATCCACCCCTGGTGCCTTGCCACCGAGGAGCTTACTGACTACCTCGGTGACTTCGACCAGGGAAATGGATGAATCAACCTCAGAGTCCCCAGCCTCTGCTTCCTCAACAGAAGGCGTGACGACGGGGTTGAGGAGATCCTCAAAGTATTCCTTCCACCGTCCTACAACGTCCCCAGTCGAAGTCAGCAACTCCCCACCTCCACTGTAAACAGTGTTGGCAGGAAACTGCTTTCCCCTTCTGAGGCGCCGGACGGTTTGCCAGAATTTCCTTGAGGCAGACCGATAGTCCTCCTCCATGGCCTCGCCGAACTTTTCCCAGGTCCGAGTTTTTGCCTCTGCGACCGCGCGGGCTGCGGCACGTTTGGCCTGCCGATACCCATCAGCTGCATCAGGAGTCCCACAGGCCAACCAGGCCTGATAAGACTCCTTCTTCAGCTTGACGGCTTCCCTTACTTCCGGTGTCCACCACCGGGTTCGGGGATTGCCGCCACGACAGGCACCAGAGACCCTACGGCCACAGCTCCGAACAGCCGCATTGACAATGGAGGTGGAAAACATGGTCCACTCGGACTCAATGTCTCCAGGCTCCCTCGGGACCTGATTGTAGCTCTCCCGGAGGTGGGAGTTGAAGACCTCTCTGACAGAGGGTTCCACCAGACGTTCCCAACAGACCCTCACAATACGTTTGGGTCTGCCAGGTCTATCCAGCTCCCTCCTCTGCCATCGGATCCAACTTACCACCAGGTGGTGATCAGTTGACAGCTCAGCCCCTCTCTTCACCCGAGTGTCCAAGACATATGGTCAGAGGTCAGATGACACAACCACAAAGTCGATCATAGACCTCCGACCTAGGGTGTCCTGGTGCCACGTGCACTGATGGACACCCTTATGCTTGAACATGGTGTTCGTTATGGACAAGCTGTGACTAGCACAGAAGTCCAATAACAAAACACCACTCGGGTTCAGATCAGGGAGGCCGTTCCTCCCAATCACGCCCCTCCAGGTATCACTGTCATTGCCCACGTGGGCGTTGAAATCCCCCAGTAGGACGACAGAGTCCCCAGTCGGAGCACCTTCCAGTACCCCTTCCAGAGACCCTATGAAAGCTGGGTACTCTACACCGCTATTTGGCCCGTAGGCACAAACAACGGTGAGAGACCTATCCCCTACCCGAAGGCGCAGGGAAACAACTCTCTCGTCCACCGGGGAAAACTCCAACACATGGCAGCTGAGCTGGGGGGCTATAAGCAAGCCCACCCCTGCCCGCCGCCTCTCACCATGGGCAACTCCAGAGTAGAAGAGAGTCCAACCTCTCTCAAGGAGTTGTGTTCCAGAGCCCAGACTGTGTGTGGAAGTGAGCCCGACTATCTCTAGCCGGTACCGCTCAACCTCCAGCACAAGTTCAGGCTCCTTTCCACCCAGTGAGGTGACATTCCATGTCCCAATTGCCAGATTCTTTGTCCAGGGATTGGGTTGTCGAGGCACCTCCACACGGCTGCCACCCAATCCACACTGCACCGACCCCTTATGCGCCTTCCTGCGGGTGGTGGGCCTACGGGAAGGCGGTCCCACGTCGCTCCTTCGGGCTGCGCCCGGCCGGGTCCCGTGGGAGAGATCCCAGCCACCAGGCGCTCGTCTACGTGCCCCAACCCCAGGCCTGGCTCCAGGGTGGGGCCCCGGTGACGCCAATCCGGGCGACGTATCCGACCTTGATTTGTCACTCGTCATGAGGGGTTTATGAACTGCTCTTAGTCTGGCCCGTCGCCTAGGACCTGTTTGCCTTGGGAGACCCTACCAGGGGCTTAAGCCCCCGGCAACATAGCTCCTAGGGTCATTCGGGCACGCAAACCCCTCCACCACAGTAAGGTGGCAGTTCAGGGAGGGGACCAACAGGATAAACAGGAAAAAGTGTCCAGTTATTTTGATCAACAGCACAAACTGTAGTCGGGCTTTTCATTTCCCAGATGGTAACAAACCTCCCACGTGTAAACACACCCAGCCGGGCAGAAATGGACAAAGTCAACATTTCGTTCTTGTCTCCAGTGCATTATTGATGACTGCTGGCAGGTAGCAGAAAGAAAAGTTAGATAATAGATAAGCACAGTGACGTGGAATAGGATTCTGCCCAGGCTCTATAAAAACAGAGAACAAGAAGAAAAACACACGAGGGAGGAAAAGAAGGAAATGAGACGACTTTATTCCAGTGTTACTTTCAGGTTGGTTAGTCACTGAACTACCGACAGTTCATAAGTGGGGGTAGTTAAGTAAAAACAGGGGGGCCTGTTCGACATCACCAAACAGGCCCCCCTGTTTTTACTTAACTACCTCCACTCTAAGTTCTATAGCTCCCAATATGACCTGACTATTCAATGGGCTGCAGGAGTCAGGGCCGGATAATTAAATACAAGGCAGCTGGTCCAGAGAAGAGGAAGGATTCAAGAACCAGCAGGAGGCCGAGACAGAAACCAAGTGTGACACACAGAACATGAGTTCAGACACAGTAACGTGTGTTTTTTATTACTGATGATCCATTACAAGTCGTGATGACTCGTATGAATCCAAAGTCACTGTTACTACTTGATGTGTGAACGTTACTAAAGAACCACTGTGGTCGAAAAACACTCCTGCAGCTTCACTTCAGTAAAAGTGTGAAATAAAAGTTCTTATTTATGTGGGAATTCACTCTGACCTGTTGTTTAGTTTAGTTTAGATTCATATTGATGCTGTTAGTAAGTATTTGATGGAGGTATGTGCAGCTTTAAATAGTTTATTTAGTTATTTGTTAGGTTTCTAAACCGCATAAAAACATTTATTTTGTTGTTTATGATGAAAGAACAAATTCACTTCAGTCATTTTTCTGTGAGTATGAACTGTATGAAAATATCTAATGTGAAAAGTAACTAGTAACTAGAGATGTAAGGAAAACGTAATCGAGTAGAAAGAAATTTAGAGAAGTATGAAGCCGCATTAAGGTAAATACTCAAGTACAGTACAGGTACATTCAGTACAGTACAAGTACATTCAGTACAGTACAAACAGGACACAGACACAGTACCACCTCCCCCACACGATGTGTTTCACTCACACTCGTGATCAGACAGTATTTAATTATTTCTGGCTGTAAATCACTACCTGTTGGTGCAGAACTGAAAATATGAACTCTCTTCTAGTCTGGTGGTTTGGGGGGGGGGGTCTTTTACCTGTCTGTACCCAGGAGCTCATTTTCTTGTTAATAGAATTCAGTGTTTATCAGGAGAACGGTTCTGTTCATTTGTGAAAAGTTATTTAAAGATCAGATCTGAAAACACTCTGAATTATTATTATTATAAAGATTTAAATTAAAATCAGCTGTGATAAAATGTTGAATCTATAAACATGGACACGTTGTTTTAATTGAAAAGCTCACTGGTCATGAACTGTTGGATATGTTTAAATGAAATCTTAGTTATTACCTGTGTCACACCTGGATGACTGGTTTCATCTGGATCTTAACAGTGAACGCAGGGATCAGGGTGTTTTAATGTGGTGACGGTGTGAGGATGTGATGTGTCACCCCCCCATAACCCCCCCCCCCATAACCCCACGTGACGTCACATGTGGCAGGCACACACACACACACACACACACACACACGTCATTGTTCAAGTCTTGAATGAGTTCTTAGAAACCATCATTTAAAAGAAAAATCGAACCGTGCGCGCTGGAGCTGCAGCGGGTGGAGCGGGTGGAGCGGGTGGAGCCTGCACGAACATGAAGAACACGCATCTACGCCACTGCTTTACAAAACAAGATGGTCCACAGTTTATTATCATCATGAATCAATACACAAAACTTTCATCTGAAACAACATAGTTCAAGTTCAGAGACAATCACTAGAATATAACATCCCATAATATTGCTGTTAAGACTTTACAGTGAGTAAGTGGTCCTCAGGTATAGTTTATTGAGTATTGTGGGTTAGATCCGGTGGTTTTACAGACACAGAGAGGTTCTGGATATTTACAGGACTTCTAGCTGTGATGTGAGCTACTGTTTTAAATAAAGGCCAACCCCGCTCCTCTCCAGGCTCGGCCGGTCTCCAGCTGCTCCTCAGCTGTCTCCGAAAAAACAGGACAGCAGCTACAACGGAATCAAGTGACAGTCCCTCCCCCTCCCCCCACCTCAATGCTACATTCACATCCGACGAGGCTCATAAGCACTTCAGCAGGAAAAAGTTGCAGAAAGCTCCACGGGGACAGTCGCACATCTTCCCGATCCGTGCGCCTTTCCTCACCGCGCACTGCTCCCCGACATCACACTGACAGAGAGAAGCAGCAGGACGCACAAGGTTAGATCAAACCGAGCTGCTGCAGAAATATTAAATGATTTCATCTGATAGGTACCATACCGTGGGGACTTGTCCAAATTTCTTCTCCCACATAGGCAGTCGCTTAGCCTGCAGCTTTTCAAGAACCTCTTGGAGAGCTCCAAGCTGTTAGGAGACAAACGACACAAGTGCCTGATCAGTGTGCCTTTGTTTAGCAGTGGCAACAAATGGAAAATATTCAGTAATGTGCCAAATGATCATTAATGAAAAGCCGAGACATTTCCTCATATACATATTATTCAAATCTGTTGGTAATGGAAATAATTAACAGATCTATGATACAGGAAAACTGCCCTGTTCCATAATAACTAGAAAAACGATAGTCAATAAAAGAAAGTGGTAAAATGTGTCCTAATCATAAATACATATCATTCTCAAATTAGTTTATTTTATTTTAAAGAAACCAAAGACTTTAGGACTTTGGCCACGTCTCATGTGTAACATGCAAAATATACAAAAAGAGAATTTCGACTTTCATAAAAGAAAAATAGCTTCAAACTTTTCTTCAATGTAAAGATTTAAAGTTGCATGATCCTGCTCATGCGGACTCTTACCAGCTGCTTCTCACTGGTCAGGTTCGGACCTTTTGGATAGAAGTCCCGCAGAGCTCTGGGGCTCAGCTCCTCCTCGGACTCACTGTCCAACACTTCGGCTCCAGCGGTGCTGGAGAGCAGCAGCAGTGCGCAGAGGAGCGTCCCGCTGAGCAGCCTGGAGCTCTGCATGGTCCCGGTGCGCGGCAGCATGTGACCCTTTCCGCGTCTCAAATAGTCGCTCCCCGCGCCAAACACCTTTTTATCTGACTCCTGCCATCTGCTCGCTCCACCTTATCCTTGGAGTTTTTTTCTTTTTGTCATGCGTAACAGCCGCCTTGGGTGAGTCATCCCGTAAAAGTTGCTGGGCAAAATATGCCTCAAAAAAGTCAACAAAAACAAGCGCGTTAAAGTAATGGATTACTCGTTACTTTATGGACTTGGTGGGGTTTGTCTGATACGCATGAAGATAGTGAGCTGATCCCACTCTCAGTTCTGTCACTACATTTCAGATTCTGGTTATAATTGTCATCACTGTCCAGCATTAAGGCACCAACACAGCTTTAAACAGCAGTAATGTGCTTCAGTAACCAAGCAACTCTGACCACATTTAATACTCCACGCAGTAACTTACAGTGTTTTACTTTCCCATTATTACCTCAGAATGACATTTGCAGTCTCTCCTGCATTTAAACTTGGTGAGTCAGTCGGTCCTTTCTGCTGCAAATGATCAAGAAAACCAAACAGCACTTCTATCAAACACCTTTGTGATTCTTTTTTCCTGCAGCACGAATACCAAACAAATATGAAAGAGAAGTGAAGAAGGACTTTTTACCTTGAATATGATGTGCAGGGGCTGAGGGCCCAAAGGAGAAATGGTTTTAAATGTAAGCTGTATTCAAGTTCTCACTGAAAGGAGATGTTTTATTTGTTGGAGACATTTATAACATCTTGTTGTTAACCGGGGTCACATCTCTACACATTTATAAAGAGCTTCTAATAATGACAGTTCCCTCCGACTCTGTCCAGACCAAAGGTTCGTGACACAGAGCATTATGCTGACTGATTGTTTGTGTCTGTGTAATAAAACTCTAACTGCATCATAACTGACCTGCAATCAGAGGATGAACCTGATCTCAGGGATGAATGATATTCCCACTGAGAACACAAACAGAACTGCAAAGCAAACAGACGCATTACCAAGTCCCAAATTTCACTATGAAAGAAAACGCTTAAGCTGCTCTGTTCAACTCAGCAAACATGTTCTGCACCCGGAAGCCGCTGTACGATATCATTTTACCTCTTATATAACCAGAGTCCAATTGTAGCACAGCAAAGGATGGAGGCATTGATCGCTTGTTTCAGAGCCGCCTGCTTCAGGTCCATCAGCAGAGACAGAGATGGAGGAGCAGGAAGCTTTGATTGTGCTCCTGGCTGCATGACTCATGTCTCTCTCTTCCCCACTTTTTAATGAATGAGAAGCCAGTTTAACATTTCATTCACAAACACAGGTTCATTAGTTGTTGTACCGTATCTCTGGCAGTCGTCTGCTTCCACGCTCTGATTTGTTTCTCTGGTGGTCGCTGGTGTAAGATTGAGGGCATATGGTGATTTGACTCAATCTGCTCTCAGATCGCGTTCTCTCAAGCATGAATATCACCAATTTACCAGGGCAAGTTATATTTAGAGCTGACTGACTCACTATAGCTTAAGACACATAGATATTTGAGTTATTGTAAAAACAGACAGAATGTGTAAAAACAGGGGTTTAAATCCAAGTCAATAACTTCTTATATTTTATATCAGGAAATATGGTTAATTTAAAATGATTCAATCCCTTCATGACAAACATCTTCAGTACTTCAGAAGAGCAGAAGCCTTTTACTGTTATGACCTGCTGTAAATGTGATGCACAGCCAGCTTCTGGCAGTGACGCCGAGATTACGGTTCCTCGCAGACTCCTGCATCTCCTAATACTTGAATAAATCCATTTTGTCTTCCACAGACTGTAGGTTCCCAGTGACAGAGGAACCAAGGCAACCCCAGAGCTCATTATCGATCTACCACCATGCTTTACTGTAAGCAGGGTCCTCAGTCATGCTTAATGCTTCCTCCTTCCTCCTTTAGATGTATTACTGATCCTTTAGGTCTGGAAAGTTCCCCAAATGTCTATGATTCAATTTAAAATGTGGACTGGATTGGAGCCGGCTTTGGGTTCTGGTATAGAACCCTTCAGCATTTATTTTGCATCTTACTGTTCTCACTAGGGAAATAGTGTGTTTGATTTCAGCAGGGGTGGTCCCTGGGTAGACGGGACACAAATGGACACTGCAGAGACCTCGTTGTCACATCACACTCGACCGTGAAATCGGAGAGGTCCTGTCCTATACTCCCGTTCACAGCTTGCTATGTAACCAGTACTTTGACTTTTCCAGCGGCTGTGGAGGCCACGGCTTAGTGGACGGCAGAGGGGACAGATTTAGAGATAAAACAACTTTGGATGACTAAAATATCAAAGATATGTTTGAAAAACAGAAACTGCAGAAATAAAATGAGTAGTTAGAAACTTGCACACAACATGTTTTGTCATTGGAACTTGTCAAAAAAAATAGACAGTTTGTTCCAATTTGAGGAAATTCAATCCAACTCTGTTTCTATTTCAAGGAAAATCATTTAATTCAAAGTATATTAATATTCAGAAACAGGGAGGAATATGTTCCCTGTGAAGAGTTTGAAATGTTCTAACAGAAAATTATAAAATATAATGTTATTACTGTAATGTTAGAACCTGGAGGCACATTTCTCATTTCCATCGAACTGGATGAGAAAAAATCTTTAATCTGTTCTGGAACAGGTGAAAAAATTTAAAGTTTGATTTAATAGAACAAGAACGGGACAAGTTGGTACAAAAACTGAACACAGCAGTCAGAGGCATCATAATTAAAACTATTACCTGCACCCTTAGTGTTTAAACATACACACAAAATAAAACACACCAAGTAGAAACTCTTGTTTGTGTATTATTGTTTCTTCCTTTATACTGAATAAAAAACGCAGACTCTCATTATCTCTGACAGGTTTTTTTCTGCTTGGTTCTTTATGACATTCCTCCTAATTTCTCCAGTATCAGTTGAAGGCCTCTTATTGCAGCCTCATATCTTCAAATGTCAACTTTTCATAATCTAAAAATAGCCCGGCTCGCTCTCGGCTTGACCGCCGAGCTTTTCTTTGCACATCCAAAACAAGGAGGGTGGTGTTTTGTAAACCCATGCACAATGATGGCATGATTTAAATAAAGGAAATGCACAATAATAGGTGATAAAGTGAGATTTTTCCACAACAGCAGTAATGTGTTCAGGTTCAAGTGATGACTGGAAGGGCTTTTCAAAGATTACAGTTCAGCCTGAGCAATTATTGCCACTTTATGTGAATAAATTCTGATTATATAATATCTCTTCCTCCACAGAAGCAATTACGCCGTTTTTGTTCCCTGAAAGCAGTTTGATTTTGTTTTGGGTTAATTAGGAGTTTTGTGTGAAGGGGGCAGAGGGTGAAGGAGTAAAAAGTAAAGACGGGGCAGAGTGACAAAGGGGGGGAAACTCCATCTGCACAGCTCAGCCCTAATTACACACAGCAGCAGGACTGCCCCTGAGCTGCCTTGTTAGCAAGACCATCTCCCTTCTGGCAAACACCTCAAAGAGAGATTTGAGAAGGAGGAAAGGAAACAAGGAAGACGAGGTGACATAAGAGGATCACGTCAAAGCTATTCTCTACTCTCATCCCTCTCTCACACATCAGTATGCCTTTCCACTGCTGGTTTTTGATTAGTCATCAGACGGCGTTCCAGCTCTTGCAGTGAAGAACCATCAGGGTTCAGAGTTAATTCTAGCTGTGACTCATCACTAATTGCTGCATCTTGATCCTCCCAAGTCATCTGTGTGGAATAAGACCATGATTAATGAGCATCATTACTGTACCGATGTCAAACAAATGTGATTTCAAGTAATGTTTTTAAACGACTGAACGCCTCTGTGGGTTTTGGCTTCAGTGGCGGCTGTCAAATCTAATTTCATGACTGAGTGATCCATCGATGTAACTGTCGCCTGTGTGGACGCTTCCGTGGGACCCTCTGTCTCAAACAACAGCTACGTTTGGTTACATTGAATTAATTAAGTTTCTTTCACCAAAAATCTGATCCCTCATGACAACTTCATAATAATTGGACATTTCAGATGCTCAGATAGACTCTGTCCTCAATATAATAACGAAGACACTTCACCAGTTCAAGGACCTAAACTTTAAAGTACCTACATCTGATTTTCTACCACTGCAGATTATTTTTGGTTCCATAGATGCTTGAAGTGATGCCCTGGGACAAAACATTAATTACACTCATCTGGACAGAGAGCTCTGATGTTCCTGGGGTTTGTTGGAGCCACTGTCCCAGCAGGAGTCACAGCCCTGAGTGCTTCTACCACCAACAGGACATCACCTTTCAAACCCTCTCCACGTGTCTCTTGCCATGTTGCTTAGCGAGTACCTGTATGTCATCTGGATCTAGTTATTCTCCACAATCTTGTGATCAGGATGGCACGATGGCGAGGAGGTTATCTAGAAGGTCAAGGGTTTGAGCCCACCGTCTCTGTTCTCTTGTACCTTTCTCACTTGTAAGTTGCTGCAGATAAAAGCGTCTTCAAAATGACTTAATGTGAACAAATGTTCGCAGCTGGTTCACACTGCTAAAGTAGCCAAAAAGTTAAATATTAAAGGTTCTTTCCGTCTAATTTAACCATCCAGGTTAATTGACATTTAACAACAGAAGAAAGCTCGTCATCACGTGATGGTCTGAGAGAGATGATGCATCTTCTGAGATTGATGGTGGGTGCAGATAAATCTGAGTTCCTATCAGTGCCTCCAAGAGTCACTCAGCAGGGTGTCCCAGCGTAAGAAGGTGTGTTTAACGCAGCAGGAAGTAGACCCTCTGTTCACAGCACGGTCACAATTATCTGAGTGACACACAGTGAAAAGCTGCTTCTCCATTTAGTTTATAAGTAACTTGAGCAATAACAACATCCTCAAAGACAAGAAAGGTCTTATATCATCCTAGTGCAAGAATTACAAGTCATCTTACAATGAAATCTTAATGTCAGGACATTTTCTCACCACTTTTCACCTCACTCTTTTCATTCGCTCTTAACCAGCTTGGCAGAACCCCTGGGGCACAATTTATGTGCTCAAGCAGCTGCTGATTGCCTCCTGTCACAATGAATCCCCTCGCTTGATGTGTCAGATATATTTTTTATTTTCGTACACCCCTTTTTAAATTCTCCTGGTTTATTTGACATAATCTGCATCATTAACAGGAACGGGCAAAAAGCATCTGTTTCAAACCTTTGTGGGTGATGATGATGATTAATGCAAAACCCTGTCAGTTCCCACCATTACTTCATGATGTGAAGCATCTTAAAGTCTACCCGACACTCTGAAGACACCAGATGTTTCAAGCGTGGGCTGCAGAAGTCCATTTTAAACTGTCTGTCATGTTGCAGAATATTTCAAGCGTGTTAAAGGGATGATGAAGCAGCTTTGATCTTCCATCACTGGAATTAATATTTTAACTTTGATGAACTGAAAGAAAAGAATATTAAAAAGCAGAATATCAGAGGAGAGAAGTAATAATGACATTGCGTTGAATAATAAACTATTCAGGAGGAAAAGTACCTTACTCCGCCCTTTCCTTTTGAGCCCTCAGGACAAAGGCGCAGCTCTGAGTTCAGTGGATCGGTAAATAACATACACTTGGACAAGTTCACTCTGTCAGCCCAGCATCCTTCAGAGGCGCTCTAGTGCGTCACAGTGAGGTAATTAAGGGTTGTGGGTTCGGGACCTTTCTGCTTCTGTCTGCCTACACGTCTTACATTTGTCCTTAAATAATACTCACTATTCTCTGTTCTGTAATTGCAGTGGAGAGAAACAGTCCAGTGACAGTTTTTGCAGCAGTGATAAGAATTTTCCTCATGTCTGCTGCTCCTCTGCATATCTGTGTTTTTTATTCCCACATGTGACGACACGTGCACAAACATCAAACACACACCTACACACAAAGAGGAGATGCATACATATAATCTATTCTTTAACAAGTTATGTTTATCTTGAGATTCTGCAGCTTTAACACGGTTCAGTGGGTTCAAGTTACATGTGAGAGTCTTAGAGCTGAAATGATTAAACCATTAATAAGTGAATAAAAGGAAAAAATGATAACTGATCAAACTATGTTACCATGAGGCCCACAGGGTCTGTAATTAACCTTTTTACTTAGTGGCCAAAGAAATAAAAACCTGGCCAAGCATATTCTTTACCAGTCAAAAGAATAAGATGCCTTTTTGTTCTACATATAGATTAGTTTTAGTATTTCATAAAGATAATTACGTTGAAAACTCAATCCACATAATATATATACAAACTGGGCTGTCCCTGAACGCCTCACGCTGACCAGGTGCCTGTTAATGATACTAAAGAAAGAAAGGAGAGGAAACATACAGTACATCAACCAGCATCCTCAGCCAACACTACAGAGACACAACCAGCCAGCGGTTTGATTTGCCAGGTGCTGGACAGTCTTCTGAGATTCACTCACAGGTGGTTGTTAATTTAGATGAACATCGTCCACACGTTACCTGCTGACATATTTCAGTAAATCAGTCGATCTGTTAGAGTTGCTGTCAGGGGTCAGCAGTCTCAACCTCTAGACCATGGATAGCTGGACAAAATGTCATAGCAATCCATCCAGTAGCTGTTGGAGCAAAGAAACGATGATTGTCATCGACAGAGCCATGATGCTTTTGTGGGTTCCAGCCCCTAAAACATAAGCAGATTTTCTCAGTTTTATAACATTTTACTACGACGACATCTGAGAACAAACGTTGACTATTTCATTAAAAATACAATTCCTCAAATAAAGAGGTCACTGAAACGTATTAGAAAAAGTCAATATCTGAAGCGGAATCAGTTTCTAGCTGCACAAACGGTCGTTAGATACGATTCAAATTTAGTGTCACGTTACATAACAAACGAGCAGATGAAACATTAAATCCAGCAGTGTCTTAAATGCACCTGGGGTCTACTGGGATCTAAATCAATTGCAATCTGAAGTTTCTGTCATTGTCAGATGTAGATACAAAGTCATTGCTTGCCACTGAAGACTGAGAGGAAGAAAATCAATAATGTCTGAACTATTCCAGGCTTTTCAAAGCCATAATGTGGCAATTTGAAGTGACAAGGGAGGTCAGATGGAAGAAGAGGACTGTACAGGCTGCAGAATGTTAAACAGACTCAATGTCTTGTTTCATTTTTATCATGTTTAACACAGAGAAGCGTAAAAATGGACCGAGTGTAAACACATTCATAGAGGAATGAAGTATTTCCCAGACAAACACTGAACTATGTTGAATTTCTCAAACTTTGCTGTAATCTTCATTTAGAAATGACATTAAACGACAAAGCAAATGTTTTAAAACCCTTTTTCTGCACGACTACGATACTCTACGATTTTAAAGTACACCACATGACGACGTTTGGTCTGACACATCTTAGGTGTGTGATAATGTTAACTGTGTGTAAGTGTAAAAACACACACACACTTTGATGAACTGCTCATCGACGTGTAAGATATTACCACGGGTCACAAACTAGATTCTGCTCATGTTATTAAAGCTGCACTCAGTTACGTGGCAGCAATGAATGAAAATACTTTGTGTGATTGGAATTTTCATTTGTCTCCTCTGAACCATTCAGTATAGTGTCTCCTGTAAGTGATGTTTCTGATGAACCTGCAAGAGCGGGAATGTTTTTGTAGCAAACGTCATGTTAGCGCCATGTCGTGATGTAATTGCTATCAGAAGTCAACAAAATGACAAAATGATTTAGTTAGTTAATTAGTTAGTTTCTCTTTGTTTACATAACCATTAAACACACATACAATAAACAGTAACACAGTTAATTACAACTAAACCTCACAGATAAATTAGAAATCGTATGTTTTTTAAGACTTCAAAGGCCCAAATGCATCATTGCTGTGATATTTGTCCTACCACAGTCCTGGTGACTAAGATGGCGTCCCTACCTGCTCTGCTCCTGCTCCAAACACCTTCTGTCTGCCCTTCCTGCTATTTTCTCTCTGGTTTTCCCTTCGTTTTCACCAGCTCCACCCTGCTCCACCTTGTCAGGAACTCCAACCAGCTACAGGTCCTTATTTCCAGGTTTTTGGCAGATTACTATCTCACACACTCTGTGCTCTCGTTCCCACCTCTGGTTTTAGTTTGGTCCATCAGTGATGGCTCCTGAACGCCGCCTACTTCCTGATTTGGAGCACATGCTCTGTCCGTCTCTGGCCTATAAATACCAGGGTTTCCCCCTCACTCTTTGACAGATTGGATTTGCTTGTATTCAGTGTTGACACCCTGATCACCTGAATTCCTGACCCTGCTCAAGCCCGGTTCCTGTGGGCACTGTAACCCACCTGTGTTCTGGTTGTGGGTTTTGGATTCAGGTGGTGATGTTTACCGACCCTTTTATTCTGAGCTGAATAATTTGAATATTTTGTTGCCATGCTGATATTAAAATATGGACATTTAATGTTGGTGAAAGTGGCCAAAAGATGAACTCCTGTTGAGGAGACACCTCACAACCAAGGCAGACAGAAGTCCTGGAATAGTGCTGAGCTGAACTTCTTTGAGAGGAGCAGGAGCTGATTTAGGGACCATTTGAAAAACGGTAACAAGGCAGATTGGAATACAAAATAAATAAAAAGCAACTGAACCGCCTACAAAAATAAATGATTAGTGTGTGTTGTGCTGAGACTTATATCTGAAACCACATGAGAGGGAAGAAAGTTCAAATTTAGGGAGATTTGTTGAATGAGAAGCAACAAACTCAGAGCCGAGTGAAATATATGTTCTACAAAGAAAGACACACATAAGCACAACTAGGAACAGGTACTGTAGAAGTCTGTCGCTCTAATGAGTTGGATTGATGTGATATGATGTGTGGAGACATGAACCTGAGTATCATACAGTCTCATAACTGTATGTTGATGTTTAGCAGCTTCAGGCGAAGCTGTTGTGGTAGAAACACTTAATAAATGACAAGAAGACGCTGCCAACAACATCATCAACAACATCCTGAATCAATGGAGGCAATCAGTGGATGCTTAATGAAGCAGCTCAGTGGTTCAAAAGACGCACTCTTCTCAACAATTAGTTTTACGGCCATAACACTGGAATTAGTTATTTTGTTTTCAGTCTGGTCAGACGACCGAACCCTGGTGGATCACCACCATTTCACAGTTATTGAAGCCGCTCTGCCCCTGGGAACACTCAGAGCTTTGGAAATGGTTTTATAGTTTTATAGTTCTTATCACACGTCCACAGAGAGTTCCCTGGACTTCATGGCTTTGTTTTTATGCTGCTAGATAGTGTGACTTGTGTGACCTCAGAAATGCGAACCCCCCTGTGTATATAATCTATGTCCAGTTGATTCAGTTTGACACAGGTGGACGGATTACAGATCGAGGAATACCGGCTGGTAGAAAGACGGAAAAGAGATGTGACAATGTCACAAATGTCATTTGTAGGTGTTTTTTCTTCATGTGGGTGAGGGCACGTTTTACTCTCCTGCATTTTTATAACTTTTCAGAGAAAGAAAATAAATAAAATAGTCTTCCATCCCTAAGTGTTGGTTAGTTCAGGCTGCTAATTTTTGCTTCCCAAAATAAAAGCACAAAATCATTTAAAATGAAGCAAACACACCACATAAAATAAACTGACGGAACTCCTCAGTCACATGTGACAGTTTAGTAGTAATAATGACTTGTTTGGGCAGCTGTCTGTACATTTAGTGTTACTACAGTAGTGTGAAATAAAATAAAATGAAAACTGTATTCGAGTAAATCTTCTCCGATTATACTGGTGGTGCTTGTTGGAGATTTGATCACATTTGTTTTTGCTCTGACATTTACATAAACACTGTTTTTGTAATTATGTTGATATTAATTAACATGGAGGAAAACAGTCAAACCACAGGTTTAACTAATCCCTTGTTTCCAGAATGATGAGCAGCAGATGTTCCCACGTAGACAATAATAACCAAAATGTCAAACGTGTCCACACAGAATCTTGCAGTCAGCTTTTTTCCTGCAGTTGTTAACAGATGAGAAATGATGCCGAGTCCCCAGAGTGAAAGTTGCATTAAACCGAAGTGAAAAACTTTTCACGTGGGCTTAGAAAAGTGCTCCTCTTCCAATTGTAATCTCTGCTGAGGAAACATACTGACAAAATGTGCTGACGGCCATTTCTGGATTCTCATAATAGACATTCTTACACAGACCTCTCAAACTGAAGCTTTTACTGTGGCTTGGACCACTGCTCAGTGGCTGTCTGACAGCTGTTTTCTACATGACGAAGTTTGTTTGCTGAGGTAAAACGTCATGAAGTTCAAGGTGGAGCAGCGTGAGGAAAGGTGGACGTCAGGAGGAACTAGTGGGGATCAATGTTTCAGCTCTTCACAGGTACTAAAATGTCTGGGTTATTATTTGCAAATAGAGCCCAGTTATTGTCACATTTCAGTGGTAAAACAGCGAGCAAAGAGGATCCCAGTGCAGATCCACGTGCCTGCTGCTTCCCCTTAATTAGCCAGCAGTATTTATACCAGTCTGCTTCCTTCATCTACTGTGTTGTGTTGCTGTAGCTTTCCAGTTACTGACTGAAGCTTAGAGTGAACAGAGCTGAAGCTACTCTCTATGTGTTTAATCTTTTTTGTTTGCTGACACCAAAAACCAAAGAAGAAGAGTCAAAGGCAAAATCATGGTTCAAACAACAGGCAGATGTTGACAACAGAGAGGCAGGTACGGCATAAAAGACACGCTGTCAAGAAGCATATGGAAAGCAGCCGGTAAATATCCTGTGGTGATGAATCATAAACAAGTGACATGTCTATGAGACACAGGGACGTGTGATTGATAAATGAGAGACTGGTGTCCAGGTAAATGACAGGTGACTGGGAGTGGATGGAAAGAGACATCTGATGGAGACCAGAAGAACAACAACAGTTAATCTGACCACACATGGAGAAGTTTAATAATCACTTTTACATTATTTTTGGTTTATTCAAAAACGAATGCATTATAATTTAGTTCTTCAGTAACTGTAGTCACGAGTGGACATTATAATAATATATCTTCAGTAGTGGCAGAAGTAAAACTGTCAGAAGTCATGGATTAGAAAATATATCCGATCCTATCAGGATCAATGTATTAAAAGTAAATGTTGTTAAAGGGAGTTTTTTCTCTTCACTGTCCCGCACATCTGTTCAAGTGGGTTGTTAGGTTATATTGGGTTATATTCTGAGGTCTTAAACTGCAGAGGACTTTTGTCAGTAGGAAAAAAAACAGAACATGATCTCTGCCATGAAACTAAACTGTTGTATTACACTGACTTAATTTTAACTAAGTTTATCTTATAAACTGCTAACTGAACATAGAAATGCAAGAAAAAGTCTCTCATTTTCAGCATTGATTGGTCAAAACCTTTCACTTTTTGCACATCACTGTGTGTCTAATGGGTTTGTTCAATACAAACATGAAATGTCGGAACTGTTTGTGTTTTATCACCTGGTATTATTGTGTTTGTTGGTATTTGTGAGTTTGGTGAAGATCGGATCACATTTAATGAACAGGACATTTCAAATAGTTTGCTCACTGCATTATTTTTCTGCATCTGTAACTATTGTGTACATCAGGTGCTGTTGCCAGCTGGTGGCAGAAATAAGCCCAGAGAGGTGATGTAATCATGTGACATATGACTAAAGATGAGAACTGACAGCTATGAAACAACAATCTGTCCTTTTAGTCACACAAGTTGTGATGTTTATTTTTCTTTTACACCAACGTAAGAAGGAGAAAAGCTTCTGTCCAACAAGCATCGGAAACTAATTAGATTTTCTAAATAATTAACCCTGGAGAGCAGCTGTTATTCGAGGTGTAGTGATGCCTCGCATTAGTCACTGAGGTAGACCAACGTACAGTAATGTCTCTGTTTGACAAGTTAGACTAATGTCTCTTATAGGGAAATGACTTCAGGCCCAAAGGTCGATAGCGACCAGTGTTAATCTTTCATGTCCAACTGTTTCTCCTGGATCACGATTTCATGGCTTCAAAAAATCTAGAAAGACAAAGAGTAGCTGCACAATCAAATGTTAATTATTTAAATTCAATGTCACAGTTTAACAGGGAAAGAAACGTTTTATCTCTCAGATGATCAACAGTGCTCTTCAAATGAAAAACGCTTTTAGAAAATGTCAAAGTGGTGTTTTGAAAAGCTGGAAGTACGTCAGTTTTCCTATTTGTGGAGACAGATTGGTCACTTTATGTTCTTAATGTCGGTTCATTAAAAAGAATCTTCACTGACATTTATTTGTCAAATCCATGGACACGTTCAGTAGCGTGACTCAGATTGTTGCTGAGAGGACATCAGCAGCACAAAGTTAATTAACTAACTGTCCTGAGGTTTTCAGTCTGGGACCTTCATCTGCAGATGGACGTTGTTTTCAATTGTCCTTTAATTTACACATCTAACATCGACGAAGAGTCATGTGGCCAAAAATGACCACAAACAGCTGAGAAATGACCAAAAAGACACAGAACAACCAACAAAACACACAATGTGACTATAATTAATCAAAGAACTGTGCTAATAATGGCTTCAAACAGTCTAAAAATGAGACAAAAGAGATCAAAGATGACAACAAGACAACAAAATAACAAACCGTTGGACATTAACTAGAAAGAGACACACACTAATCAAAATAATATAATCACAACAAACATTTAAAAAATGACCAAGAAGAGACAAAATTACCAGAAACAATTAAAAAACAAAAAGACTGACCACAAACATTTTGGATGAGATGATTTATTTTCATTTATTTTCATTATTTTCATTTAGCAGTGTTTGTATTAATATTGTAACATACAGAGATTTCAATGGTACAAACATTATACACTGATGTTACTGTCATGAAAGTCTCCACACACATTACTTTCAATAACAACAATTGTGACTTATACAAAAGACTTTAAGTCCCCTCGAGTGTCACTAACCACTGAGAAGCTGCAGATTTTATTCAAACCATCAAATCATCTGGGTTTAAAGAGACGAGGAGCTTATTAACACCTGCTGCACTGTGCGACTGGAGCCTATAACCTGCTGCCGCATGATGGTTTCAGACGCTTGGTCCAGACTCCTGCTGGTTTTCTGTCCTGTTTTAGTTTCACCTGACACAGCAGGTGTTTGTCAAACTCTGATTAGACAACTAGAGGGAAAAGCAGCAGGTCCAGAGGCAGCACGCTGCAGGAGCCCAGACTGAATATTCGTGAAGAAACACCTCCATCTGCTGGTAACAGTGGAGGACTGATGTCTGATTCTGCATCAGATGCTGCACACAGGTTTTATTTAGGTTTCTCCTCTCTGTGGATATAAGAAAGATAATGAAGGGAATGTTTAATTAGCAGTCACTTAATTTAGCAGAAGAAACAGTGTGGGGCTGTTATGGAAGACATCTCACTGTGAATTCAGCCCACAGATTGAGTCCAGTTCTTTCTTAAGCTCTCTAACACCAAATCCCCCTTTATCATCTCAAAATCTGCTTCTATGTTTTCAAAAGAGCTCAGTCGTCCGTCAGATGTTGTCACAGCTACTTCACATTAGTCAGTGACGCGGAGATGACGTGGACACAAAAGTGAGTCAGAAAAAAATCTCTTTAAAATCAGCAGTAAGACCGGATCAACTCGTGTTCAACAGTTCCTAAAAAAGGTTTGTAAAGACGTCAAGACAAACTGAGGCGCAAGGCACTGGGAGAATTAAAGGCAGCAGTAAAATAACGACCAACTATAAAGTAACAAAGCAGAACCCTGTTTTTAAAGTCAGGTCAGTTTGGACGATAACAGAAACAGTAATATTAGATCGTCCTGTACAAAATAATTATTGTCTCCAAGCAAGATGGATTTTATAAACAGAACTCAGCAGTTTGTTATTTCAGGATCAGTTAATATACTGAAAGAGATTAAATCCTCCTGAACTACAAGAGGAAGAAAGTCTGTCCAAATATATCCTCATTAAGAAAATGCTGTAGTGGCGTCCCTCTGCGGTCCATTCAGGGTACGTGAGTCTGATGAGAGCCACTGGAAACCAAATTCTTTGTATGCACAGACATATTCAGCCATTAAATGTGAACTGGATTCTGATATTCACCTAAACAAGACTGGTTTGCAAAGAAAGTGTCATAAGAATGTGTACAAGAGGATTCTGGCTGCAGTAAGTGCACCTTTAAATTACAACGGTACCAAGTATAAAACTAGAATCATTCTTATTTCAAAAATACCCTAGAAATTATTGATTGATCTGTTTTCATCATGATCATTGGACATCGTGCACAACGACTTGATTGACACCTCCCTCACTCACTCACTCCCTGCTTTTATTAGGAGGAGATTATAGGTATCATAATACTTAATCTAATCTAATCCTCTTCCTGTCTACAGAGTAAAGTGTGCTGCCACCATGTCAGTCTCACTATTTAGAATTATGGAAACATCCAGGGAACCAATAACGTTTCTGCATAGAGGAAAATCTGTACGAGGCATTTTTCAGAAACCTTTTCAAACACATGCCGACCTCTTAGAGAATAGTTCAGCTGGTTTCTGAAAAGTTGATGCCTGAATTCCAGTGAACCAGCACCGACTAATACCACTAGTGATTAGGTGGGAATGGGATACAGTAACTCTAAAGATTAACAGTGAGTCCAGACTTCTATTTCAGTTCTGTCTCATTCTGTTCAGTAATCGAGTCCAGACAGTCTCATTAACATCTGGTCCATACAGTGAAGCCGGTGGCAGACATGAGATTGGGTTTTCTGTCCCTGCAGGTTATTGGCATCCTGATAAAAATCATTTGCAATCCGAGTAGTGCACTTGGGAACTTGGAGTAATTGCGTCTCCAGCCTTGTTCACAGCTCTGACGTCGTGTGCGTCCATCCATAAACACACAACCAAAGTGTGTTAACTAAGATGGAAAAATGAAAACGAAGGTTAGGCGCCTTGAGTTATATTTGAATTACATCTCAGTCTAATGGATTTTCATTTATGACTCTGTGTTAGCTCAGTGCTTGAAACATTTATATTGAAAATACAGAAGCCAATTACATATTTTGCATGATGGATCTTTTTCATAAACTTCATAGCTCACAGAATCTGAACAGAATTGTATTTCACTGTGTCTCGGGTGTTAATTTAAGTTATAGGGTCAGAAATCTAACGTTTTAAGATTCAGTGTTTAGTGGACCTGTTTAATTCCAGTTCAGTTAATTCTGCTGAAGAAATTCCAATATAGCTGATGTTTTATACTATATTTAAAATAAAAGAAACAGTACACAGACTCAAGATGCACGCTACACGTCCCCCTCAATATCAGAAAAATTACAAAATGACATCTTACATCTGTGCTCACATTCAGTTTTAACACGTGAACCTCTCTAAACAGTTTCTGCTTAAAGTCCAGTCACCAAACGTTAAATGGCACTAAATTAAAAAAAGAAATGATTATTACACATCTTAGTAATTTGTTTAAGTATTAAAGGTGCTCACAAACATACATCTCCAGGTCTCCACCTTTTTAAAAGTCCTTTTATTTATTAATGTCTTTTATTTTGATTTACAGTCTAATTGACCAACATTTTATTTATAGTAGTTCATAGTTTATTTCCATTTGCTGTGAAGCACTTTGTAACGTCCATTTTTGTTTGTTCTTTGACAAAAAAAACATCATTTCGTTTATATTTTTTCAAATGACACAAAGAAATTTAAATATGCTCCTAAAAGTGCTAAAAATGCAAAACATCAAACATGATCAGTGCAGAAGTTTCTCCTCCTTAATACATCCCCTGTAATCCAGTTTTTTAAACTCTTATAGTATTTAGGTCCGGACTCTCTTTCTTAGTATCATCACATATTATTTGTTATCTCAAAAAAGTATTTTGATGCTTTTAAAATTAAACCAACACTCTTTCATGCAACAGAGACGTAAAACGAAAAACCTGTGTAGTCAAAGACTGACACATGACAACATGTTCTCAGGAGCCAAAATCAGCCGTAACAGTGTTTCTACACTCCCTCAGAAAACGTTTTAAAGTGACACAGTGAAAAAGAAGCTGCTGCTGTAACTAGAAAAGTTTCATCATGATCATTTTCATCCTATTTTATCTGAGTTTCTCTAAAGCTGCATCAATCTACGTCTATGTATCAACACAGTCGTCATTCATAGTGATGAAACTATGGAAAACACGTCACCTCAGCTTTGGAGCATTTTACAGTCTTCCAGCTGATTCTTTTGGTTTTATGGCCTTCGAATGTTTAGATCCACTCTCCTCATGATCCCATCAACCTAATTACCAGCACAAGCAGGTGGTTGTTTTCTGACACACATACACACACACACACACACACACACACACACACACACACACACACACACACACACACACACACACACACACACACACACACACACAAATCAAAGCTGTGATAAACCTGCAGTGCACAGCACCAGATGGCAGACAAACAAAGTTAGAGACTAGCTGGTGAACACAGTGGATCATTTAGCAGCTAAAGAGCCAGATATTTCCCCGAGGAGCTGGTGGATGCCAACACAGTATTGACTTCACATTTGTCAAGTGGCCAGAAAAACGGCTCCAAATTAATGCTGCTGTTTTCTGGGTGTGTAAACTGACATTAAACATTTTACTATCACATCCCAAAGACCCGCTGCCCCAAAGCGGAGTTAAAAGATTTATTCTCTAAGATTCTCCCCCCAGATAAAAGAACAATGAGATAAATTTAAAATTCCCAATAATAAGTAGGACAATAAGCCTCAGTTAAACACCCTCGTTATGATAAAGATTGTTCTGCTGCAGCCGTCTGTGTTTGACGCCGGATTCATAATCTCAGGAAGATGCTCTTTGCTATTTTAACAATATTTGTGCGACATTGATTTCCGTTCGTCATCAGGTTGGAGCGCTGCTGCTAACATGAATCTGCATTTCATTTCAGGATTTACCAAGTCTCTGATGGACCATAAGTGTGAACTAATACAAGGTCAAAGGGTTAAAGGTCAACAGCTGACCCTCCAAACATTACCTTTGGGTGGTCACTAAACGACTGTCTGTCTCTGCTGGTCTCATAAATGAAGCCATGTAAGATCTGTGCCAGTAATTGCTCCATACATCTCTGTGTTTCTCTTTGGGAAAGAACAAATGTGCTGTCTGCCTGTGAGGGTAACAAAGGAAATCAATACCAGCCTCAGATCAGAAAAACACCACCTGAAATTCGTTCATTTTCATTTTTGGCTTTATACAGTACATAGTCTCTTGTCCCACACCTCCACAGTCAGCTGAATGTTCTCATCTGCACAAACATGTTAATTGAAGGTTTGTTTCAAACAAATCCACCTGCTCTGATTTATGCTAATCGCTATTGTTGTGCTGGCATCTTGTTATGTAGGGAACAAGAAACATCAGCAGAGAACAGCCGGCACATGACAGCGAGAGCTAAATGAGTAAATATAATTTCCGTTGTAATGTGAAAGTGAAACAGTCCGTTAAATTCAAATGTGACATTTTATTTGAATTGACAGTGACTTTTATTGCTGTGAGACTCATCATTTGCATTTTCACATGTTTTTATTTTTCAGGTCTACAAGTTTTATTTGTTTAAATGTGACAGTCATAGTTTGAGGATGGAGTCACCGTCCTTGCAGCTATAGATCACATTTCCTGGGTGTAAACAGGAAACAGCAGCTTCTTCTCTCGACACCTGAAGAGTTCTGCAAATACAAGAGCTGTTGTTGCTCTGAGCAGTCTGCAGTCAGTAAAGAGGAGCTCAGGTGAGTCACAGTGTCTGAATGTGAAGTTAAAAGAATCGAAGATAAACAACAATGAGTTTGATAGATTTAGATACTTAAATATAAATAATAAATAAAATAAATAATGAAATGTGTGCAATAGAGGGAAAGTTCACTGAGTTTCTGTTAACAGCAAAAAGAAAAAACTAAAAAACAAGCTGAGCAGAAAATGGGGTGGAGAATTAGAGAAAGTTAGAGAAAGAAATGACGACACACTTCAATATTTTCTACATATGGACTTAAATATATGAAATCATTTGTTCCAAAAACATAAATAACTCTCACTTTCCAAACATTCCCTGAAGATGACTTGAATGTTGTTTATGTGGCTTCATGTTTAAGTATTAAAGTAGGTTGAATTAATTCAAACTGACTTAACTACATTTATTATTTCATACAGTGGAAATAAAAAGGTTCAAACAGGAGAACCAGGTAAAAGTCGAACAGATAAAAACAGGTCAGTACTACAGGCTGGGAACATGATCTACTGGGTGCAGGTAGGTGTGAACCAGTACAAATATTGGGAACTAATGGGGAAATGAGGAACAAGTGAGATGGAGGGCAACAGGACATCAGGTGACTGGAAAGGCAGGAAGGGTGTTACAGAGGTTACTGACGGACAAGTGGCATTAAAATAACATTAAAATGAGTTAGAATCATATCTAAATGGACTGTGCCTTTTGTAAGTTCAGTACATTCTGCTGATACAGCCTCGCTTGTTCTGATTGGACCAGGGGTTTGTTGTGGTTAATGTTAGCAAACCTCAGAAATTGTGAAACTGTAACTGACATTACTGAGTCAGTTTCCCTTCAGTTCCCAACACGTCTCTACTTGAGCTACTGTTACGCAATGTTTTAGCATTTATTATCCTGCATTGTCATTTAAACCTCACTTTAATGAAATGAAAGCTGCAGTAAAGGTCAAAAAACATTGATGGCTGCAGGAAAGAAATAGCTTACTACATTTAATTACAGTGTTATTTGAAAGTCTGTGACACTTAATCCTTTATTGCACAAAATGATCCAAGGTTGTGAAACTCCAGGATTATTAATACATTTGAATTCAGGCTAAATTAGAGTCAAGTGTTTCCGTCAATTGGATTGGAACAACTGGATGATTCAGGAGTGTTACCCACCCCAGAAGAGTGGACCATCAAAGATATGAGAAGATTACAGTCTGGGAGATCATCAGGGGCCCTGATAATAATAATAATGACTGATGTAAATGCTCACACCTGCAGTAAACAAAAGTAAATATATCTGCCATGTGCTTTATCTAGTATTTGTGTCCTGTGTATAATCTCTGTATTAACAGGAACTTGAAAAGTGTCATATAAGAACAATATGCTCACCAGTGCATGAAATTTGATAACCTATTAAAAATCATACTGCACTGACTTCTTTTCTGCAACAGGCAGAAACAAACAAAGCTTGAACCAAGCAGAACGAAGACACTTTCCTTTAATATTGACTTGTTTTTATTGCAGGCTAAATTGCTTCAGACATTGGATGAAGGCAGCATCGCGCTGCTGTTCGTTTCCTGTCTTTTCCCCAAAGCAAAAAGGAGCCAGAGGACCTTTAAATGAGCTCTTCAGTCTTTTATGGTTCTGCAGATAAAGACTCCCAGGACAAATGAAAAGCAAGTATCTGCTGGCTGCAGGCCACACGTGTTGGTGAGCCAGAGCTGCTCTGCTTACCAGCATTTCATTATTGTTATTACTCTGAATAAGCGTGGCTTTTGTCACAGCTGGATGCTCGGCTTTCGTTTGTCGCAGTGTGTGGTGAAATACACTAAAGACAGTGAACAAACTCCATTTGTTACAAGCTGTGGATAAATGTGTGCAGCAGTGGGGCACAGAGACACTGAAAAGAGGCAGGAGTACAACTATACGAAAGGTCAACATCTAAAAGTGTTTCGAAAATAATTAAAGCTCAAGTGAAAAACATTTTTATGCAGCGTCATCGTCTGAAAACATCAGAAAAGTTTATCTGTCAACCTCAAGTGTTTTGTTTGTGCGTAATCGGACTCAAAGCCAAGCAGTGATGACCCCGCAGGGGTTTTTTATTAAAAACAAAAAAAAAACTATACCATTGGTTTGGTTCAACAGTTTTCTGGTCTTAAGATGTGAGAATTTAAAAAGTGGTTAAATAAAATGATCTGGTGGTTTTAATGCTGTGACTGATCAGTGTATAGTCTGTAGTCCATAGTCCACCTATAAATAAATACATACATTTATTAAATGTATTAAATATAAATAAATATGACATCAAGTGCATGTTTTTGTACTTTGACTAAAGACCAGAACATATTTTTTAACAATATCAATATGTTATTTCAATTTGCCAAATGCTAATAATAATAGCAACCACTGATAATTGTGCATTATGTCTCTCTTTAAATAACACTTCAAACTCTTCTATACTCACAGATCTGTGATCTTTTTCTATGAGTCCATGCTAATCCTTTTATACTTTACTTTAATGTAATTTTGTTAATTAGAATCTCAATTTTCCAATTTGAACCTCTAAAGGTTCTGGAACCAACACAACATGCTACTGGTAGAGAGATTTCCATCTGTTATATTTGCCTCAGTTTTATTTATTTATTTTTTGATTAAAAAACTTTTTGTTCTTTTCTGAATGAAATAAAAGTAATAAAACATGCTTGTCATCTTAAATGCTCTGTTACAATGCATGAACCATGACTGTCGAGGCTGTAACTTCCACATATAATAAAATAATAACTTTAATTTCATTTGGCCGTTTCTAAACCTCTGATGTTAAATCTGTAAACACAGCAGAAGAAAACAGAAGAAGATCAAAAGCTTTTTAATATTAATTTATTGTACCACTGTGCTGAAACCACCAGCTGACTTTGTTTGAAGAACAAAAGCCATTATTGCTGCACGGCAGATGTGCCGGAGCACCAACACACTCTAGTCGTTTGCACAGATCTGTGCATCCAGCTGAGTACACTGCCTGTACTGTAATACTGTGTAGTGCAACAAACAGGAATAATGCAAACAGCCTTTGTATGACAGGTGCTGTGAAGATACACAGAGTCAAATCATACATGTCGTCTCGTTAATAATGTGCAAATATTCTTTTATTTGTACGTTGTGTATCTAATTGTTGTTATAGACTCTTCACAGCTGGAGAGTTTCTATTAGTAATCAGTGGATTGTTGTGCTTTAGTGGAAGTTTAATGTTCAATGAGTCCGCATTCAGCTAAGTTACAGTAAACCATGATTTGATCCTGTGATTAGTGAGGGATGATCCCCTGCAAAGCTCCCATATGTACAAATAGTTCTGTTAAATTTCCAGTTAACAACATGGATTTATTCGTGCAGACAGAGAGTTCCAGATTCAACACCACAGACCAAAACCTCCAACATACAATAACTATAAGTAACCTTAAGAAAGTAAAACAGCAAAAGGTTGGTTTAACTGTTTATTCAACACAAACATTTACATGCTAGAGAAGATCATCAGGACTGTCAGCAATATAAAATCAATGATTATCTTCAGGCAACAAATGGCGAAGCAACGATGCATAACGCATACAAATAAAGATAAAGTCAGCTGAAGGATGTTTGGTCCTGTAAAAGTGATGATGCGTAAAGAAAAAGGAGATAAATGTCGTCAGTGGTTCAGATGCACTTGAGCAGGTAAGAATTGCAGTTGGCTCCTCTGCCGCAGTCACAGAGCTTCCCGATGCGAGGCCCGTACTTCATGGCACAGCGGTCGCCCATCCCACACTGCAGAGCAGCACGAGGAGACAGATGTTAGCTTCAATAATTAAAACACATTGTTTTGTAGTAAGGTTATAAATATTGGAGAAATCCCAGTGATGTTTCTTTATCACTGGCAGGAGAGATGCTGAACATTTAATGGAGAGTACATTTTCTCTTAATTACTCTGATTTTTTTACACAGAAGAAGAAGAAGAAGAAGAAGAAGAAGCTAATCATTCTGGTCTTCGTCTGTGAAATAATCAAATCCTGTTCATTAACTGAAATTGTTCCTGGCTGGTTCTGCCCTATTTCTCACTGATTTATTTCCACTGAGGCAACAGGATGACTGAACTGCTTCTTGCTGCTGTTTAACTTCTCTCTTTCAGCTAATTGGAGTGGGGAAACAATCTTAATTCATTTGTAATTGCACTGAGGAGAAGACTGCTGTTGGCGTTTTCTTCCTATCTTTTAATTAGTGGGACGTATCTTTTGTCAATGAGTTTAATTAAACATTGTTGTCTTACAAACTACACTCTACTTGTCATTACTAAAGAGTTGGCCTATAGCATAAAGATGAGGAATAAAGTGAACTTACCATTGGGATGCTCGCTCTCTTCTCCGTGGATGAGAGCTGACTGTGCATCCTGCCCAGCAGAGCCCTCAGTGCCTCCACCTGCTCAGCAGAGAGTCATTCACAAAAACAAAACCATTAGGCCTGTGGTGGAGGTGTGCACGTGTCAGGAGTCCCACATCCACTTACAGTACATCTGCTCCTTTCTGTGTGATCCTTCTTGTAGCTGCACCCTCCCGACACACAACATGTCATATTCTAGATGTCTGTGCATCATTTACACATTTATCATGTTTGGAAACTTTAAACTCCTCTTTTATGATATTAACCAGTGTTGGAATGAAGGGAATGAACTTTTCTTTCTCTCTGATAAGAGAGATCTCATGATGTCATGAAACGTTAAAAACATCACTTGCTCCTAAAGTGAAAAATAAAAAGGAGCAGAACTGTCTCCTCAGAACAAACTGACCCATGATTTCTGTCATAGCCTCACTGACTGTTCTGTTCTCTGGAGCTGTTCGGATACTGACCAGTTCTCTGTCTGTGGCCGGTTCGGGATTTCCCACTCCCAACTCCTCCACGGACACTTCGTTGGACGCTTGGCCGTGACACAGAACCGACAACAGGCCGACAACCAGCAGCCCGCGGAGCATCCCGGAGCTCTCCATGGTACTGGTCCTGGAGCAGGTGGAGGAGCGCAGGGTCGCAGCAGGTCAACAGGAGACTCTCCGTCCAGCCGGACCCTCTCTGGTCTTATATGGACTCGTAAAGCCCCGCCCGAAACACCAGTGCAGGATTAACACGCAGGGGGGGTTTGAGCGGGGCCAGACAGGGATGGATGGTTGGACTCGGTTTCTAAACTGCACTTCAGATGCGGATCTCACCTCCTCCAGAAACAAACAAACAAACAAACACATGAGAAACTTGATCACAGCTGTTTGCACCAAACACAGGAGCTGCAGACAGGTGAGCTGAACACCTGGTCACATGACCCCGCCCCCCAGGTAGTCTGTAATGTCATATTAGTCTCTATGATCATTATTGACACATATCAATAAAATCACTTCAGAGGGAAAAAGAAACTATTAAGAAATTAAACTGTAGAGAATAATAATCACTTCAGTGCTCCTGAAAATCAAGTAAATATTTAAACATATGAGTTAAAAATGAGATTCACTGATACGTCACATGAGCTCTTCTGTGTTTTTGATCCAGAACAAACCTGCTTCCTCCACATGTTAATTCATTCAGCAGCTTCCTTTATCCTTTTATTTAAAGTGTAACGAAAACGCTGATCTGAAAAATATAAACCCCAAACTGGACGAACTGGGTTTTCACAGACAATAATACCATGATGGGGTACAGCCGAGAGCACATCAACACACTGAATTACCCAGCAGCACTTTATAATAACGATCACTGGAGTAATTATCTTCTGACAGATTCCATTTTAGTACTAAAAGGAATTCAACTACAGGATTTTCACTTGTAATGGAACATTTCTTCATTATTTTACACATTATGAAACTGGGGAAATTATTTTAAAAGTTTAAACGACGGCTGATTCTGTCTAACCAGCAGAAATCTGAACCTTTCTTTGTGAATTGTGTCTGAGTGGAGCTGGAAGAGTCAGTAATGTGTTGGTTTTGTTAATAAAGCTGCTGTTTGCTCCTCCCACAGGACAGAGAAGACGACATTCATCTGTTTACACACCCGACATATCGATTGACCTTACAGAGAGACAGAGAGGAGAGGGATGTGAGGAGAAACACACTGTTTATTTATTTATTTATTTGTCCTCGTTCCCGACTGAATGTGTATCGTTGCAGACTTTTAGGAAGTGTTGACAGCACGGCTGTAGTTAATCTCTGGCTGCGTCCTGCACACTTGTTACCGTTTCCGGGTGTTTGTATTATGCACACTGACTCACAGTTGGAGCTGACTTGGACACTTTCAGTCCATTATTGATGTTCTTGTGTTTATTGTGCCGAGAACAGACAAAATGAGTTCTGCAAAATATCCTCAACTCAGAGGTCGAGAAGGAAAAAACAGGACGAGGAAGACGAGACATAAAGTGTTTGATTTGTTTATTCTAATGAACCTTTATTTATCTGACAGAAGTACAAAGAAGGAGAAGCCAGCGTGTGTCTGTGGTCGGACTACAGAACATCCCCACTGTCGCTCCGTCCATCTGAAATCAGCTCGGTTCAGAGAACTCGTGGTGTTTCTGCACAGAACTGATGTGCGGCTTTAAGGCTGCATTTCTGGATGCTTTAGCATTTTGTCTCTGCCACTTTCCTGTTTTGTTGTTGTGCCATGGTGGAAGATAGTGGATCCAGTCCTGTCTGTTATTAGTACCTGGGGGTGGCACAACAACGTCTCTGACCATCATGTTATTTACTTTGTAAAAGCAGCATCTGTTTCCTGTCTGCTCATCCTGGACGCTCTTAACTGAACCGTCACAGATTCTGTTCAAAGAAATCTGATGACTGTATAAAAACCTTGGTGTTTCACTCGATGGATCTCTTTTAAAGCCACATGTTGAAAACTTTGGGAAGAAATTAAGTGACTGAAGTTACAGTTTAATTATAGACAGAAGTTTGTTTTGGTTACTGCCATGTTCATAGTTCTGGATCACACACATCAGGTCGAGGAAACTTAAGTTTACCTGGCTCTCACCTCTGCTCCTGTAGCTCTTCAAATGTTAAGCTCAACTTTAAAATGCCTGTATCCCCAGTGATGGTATCATGTTCTCACAAATTGGAGGAAATACTGCTGCTGTAAAAACTCTGCCTTTGAACCGTGCACACTAAATTGAAAATCAAATGAGTTTTATTTGCATGAGTGTGATTTGGTGCAGAAATGGTAAATCAGGTTGAACAGGTCTGAGAAAATAATTCTGAGGTTTCTGTGGTCGTTTGGGACGGTGGAGTGGACTCTGTTATTCCACAGATGTGTTTGAACGTACCAGGAAAAGCTAGTGGCCTTTAGACTAAGAGACTATTTTGATACTGTTTTTATGGTCAATAACTGACTTTCAGGTTTTAGATTATTCAAGGTTCCAGTTTCAGTATAATCAATATAAAAAACAATGGTTTGCACTTTACTGCACAAATAAAAATGATACTACTAATTACAAAATAATCCTTAAAATAAAAATATGAATGAATTAAAACGATGTCTGAGCTGTTTTGGATGTGAGCTCTGCTTCTTCTTCTTCTTCTTCTTCTTCAATGACGTTTTAACGCAGAACTTTTCAGATCATCAGCTTGTTGCACTGATCTGTGCACATTTAAACTCAACATCCACCTTCTTAAGGCCTTAAGTGGGGACAGGACCCCAGTTTGGGCCTCCGTGGTCTCCTGCCCGCAGTTAACAGCAGGGGGCGCTGCGCCTGCAGTTTGGCCGCCTGGGGGCTGCGCAGCTCCGTTTCCTGAAACGCATACTTCAGGATTAGGAAGAACACACCCAGTGACATCAGTGAGGTTTGAAGAAGAAGAAAGTCTCAACTCTAACTGTGCAGCGGAGGAAGAAGAGGGCCGAAAGGTCCTTCCCGGGTTTCTTTCGCTTTTGAGTCGCGTTTGGATCCTAAGACTTTGGAAAGTGTCCAGGCTGCGCGTAAACTTTTCTGAAGCGAGTCGTGGAGCGCAAAGAGTCGCGTTTCTCAAGAGTGGAGGATGTCAACTTCAGACGAGGCGGACGGGCTCCGGCCGAGATACGGCTGTAAGTTCCCACTTTTCTCTGCTCACCTTGAGATGCCAGGCAGGCGCCTCACCTCACCAACGCACGGAGAGAGCTCCAGGTCGCATCGTGACCATGCAAACGCCCCCAAACTTCAGGAAAGAGTCGGTTGTTGGTAGAAAGTCACAGATCGGGTTTGATTTGACAGCATGGTTCCAGCCTAATTATGACTTCCGCGTTTTATAAGAATGCATCGCGGAGTGGAGACTGAGGGAGGCCTGCGTCAGGGTGCACGGAGGTCCGACACGTTCACTGTCCGAGTTACTCTGCACTTTAGTTTACACCTAATATTAGGCTGCAGAGGCAAAACGGTGAGGTTTGTGTGGAGATGGAGATGAAATTACCCAACAACCACCGCCCATGTACTGTATGGTTTAAAGCAGGGTGGAGGAACCACTGGCCTTCATTTGGATTATACAATAAAACAATCCAGTCCTGGATCCATCATGTATGAAAAACTAGAAGTAGTTTGCTTGTCAGATGGAGCTCAGTATCTCAGCTTTGAATACATATCAGTGTTGAAGCTCCGGGTGTTGGCACAGAGGTCAGTCCTGCAGCTTTCACTGCACTCACGTTCATTAAAAGTAGGATTTACCTGTGACCTCACACAGGCTGCACTCTCAGATGTGACAGGAGGCTAAATAAGGGCCTCTTTGTATCCCGCGCCCTCATCCTGTTCCCATCCCCCCTCCATAATTTTGGGGAAAGAACAAACTTGTGTGGGTTGTGTTGGTGTGCAGGCGGAATCACTGCTCCGCTGTGTAATCTCACGGGAATCACCCCGTAACCTGCCCTGCATTGTTTTTTGTTTTCACTGCATGAATACATGTGCCATTTACAGACAAAGACATGCCCACATCATACAGTGTGACGGGCCGAGCCAGGCTGAGCTCATGTGTTACTGGCCACACAGATGACTCATGAATGAGGCCTGTTTCCTGTGTGAAACACCTCAAAATGTGGAGCTGTAGAGAAACCTGTGAGCTGATGGAAACCTTTTCTTGGTTGCTAAATACTGCTACTCCTACTAATAATACTGTGCACACAGTTGACATTGAATCACTTTTACTGCCCTCACTGCTGTTTTTGCTTTCTTTTGTGCTCCAGCGGTCCTCGATGGCGTCGAGCGGCTCACAGCAGAGGAGATGGACGAGCGGAGGCAGCAGAACATGGCCTATGAGTACTTGTGTCACCTGGAAGAGGCGAAAAGGTAAGAGGCTGGAAGTCGGTTTACCTGCAAACCAACTGAACCTCTGTGGGCTGCAACAAGGAGGAGGAGTCTTTCCAAAGAATTCCAGATGAAATCTGTGATTGATGCTGTGAACCAACCACACAACATAATAAATTCACCTTCAGAACATTAAAAGGCCCCAAAATAGTGACAAGTGATAATTAGCTCAAAGTTTTACATTTGTGCTTCTGTCCACGACTCAAAGACACTGAATGGTTCAGAAAACTGTGGAAAAAAGGGAAATGTTTCCAGTTCAGAAGCTTCTAGTTTGATACAGTTACAGTTTGACTTCATCCCCACGGACTTGATGACGATCAGGTTTTAGGTCCTGCTGATATTTTGAATAGAGCTTTTGTTCCTCAGGGGATCTGTGAAGCTCAAGAATCAAAACCAAAGTACCGAGAGCAGAATTCAAATATCTAATCACGTTTAATCTTTAATCTCTGATATTGTAGCTGCTTTTAAATTAAAAAATGTGAAATGCACCTAGTTTACTCCGAGGTTCCACTGAGCTGTTGTTTTCGATTTGAATCAGGAGAGAAGGTTGGGTTGACGCGTGAATACGAACTGAATTCTCTCTCAGTCTAAACGTTGAGTCTCTCTGCAGACGTGATTCTACTTTGTTGTTTAGTTTGATCTTTTAATCCAAACTGGTTAAATTCTGTGAGCTTCTCAACAGGACTCAAAAAGTCGAATGTCCGAACTCTCTCTGGCTAAAACGTGTCTGTAATACAGAGAAATATTATTTTAAATGTTACGGTGATTTCTTTAGGTCCATGTCTGACCTCTCTTAGTTCAGTACAAGACAACACGATAGAAACATCAACACGTGATTCATGAAAACATTTGCAGCTTCGTAATGAACCTAGATGATTCCTAAAGTGTTACAACTGATTATTAAAGTGCGAAAAAGCCACAGAACCCGCGTTCTCCAAACGTCCTGTTCGCTGTTGCGTGGAATTTGTTAAAACCAGGTGAGTCTCTGGATCCGTCTGCAGCTGCCTGAACTTGTTAACAGCCGCCTGTGTGTTTGCTTTCAGCGCCTCTGGGGTCGACCCCAGCGCGGGCTCGCTGATTCAAAAGAGGAAGGATTGTGCGAGACAGGAAGTGACTCAGTCCCTGTTGATTTATGTATCTCCCACTGTTACCACAGAAACCAGCGGGTGTCATAGCAACAGGTTCCGGTGTGAGTGCTGTAGTCCGTACGTACGTGTGTGTGCGTGTGTGTGTGCGTGCTCTGATAAAGAAGACGAGCGGTTTCATGGCTGTGGTGTGTGTCTTGTCTTTGTTGCCCCACGTCCATCGTCTGTTATCATCCATCTGTGATGTTCAGGGATTCCTGGAGTGATTCGTGTTGTGTCTGGAATGTTTCTGAGCATTTAGAATACTAGAAAGATAAAAGTGCTGATGTTGATTAATGTTAATCAGACTTTCAGAGGATGGAGACACATTCAGGAGCTGAAGATACTGTACGTTACCTTCTAGTTTGAATTTTAATTGGTGAATCCTAAAATCTCCTTTCGTTGTCAGATGATGGATGTGCTGAGTTTGACTCCAAAGAGCTGATGCTGATTTCAGCTGAAAGAGTGTGATGTTCTGGATTTAAAAGCTGATGTGTCTTAAAGAGTTAAAAGGAGCTGTTATGTGGAAGAAAGGTTGTTATCCAACCCAGGGAGCTTTTAAAGGGACGACTGGAGGTGAATGAAGATTACATGTCAGTAGTGGTGTAGAGTGTAAAGCTGCTCTTCCACTTTTCTTCTGCGTTAAACTAAAAACTGATTCTCTCCTGGGACTTCAGAGTCAGAGTGGATCACTTTCAGTAGCTTTTGAAACCCAGTTTCACCCCCGTTCTACCCGCCATCAGCGTCTCTCTCTATAAAACATGAAACTGCGCTCGCTGTTGTTATATAGGTTAAGAGTGAAAAGACTAACAGGTAGTGACTCGGCGGAACCACAAGAAGCTGGTTTGTGAGTTTGGCGTCTGATTCTTAGGGAGCAGATGTTACCTGTTCAAACAGTGTGGTGTTTCCCACCTTGCCGTGCAGGCGACTTTCCTGTGTTGCACTGTAAGATGTTGCTCTGCTGTTTATCCAGCTTTAGAAATCTGATCTATTTTTCAAATCACAGGTGTTGTGACCTCTTTGCCACAGTTCTATCGTCTCCTGTTGTAATCCGACGCCCGGTTTGACATTTCCAACAATGTGTGTGTGTTTTTTTATGTTTTAACACCTGTAGAAACTTGTGTCAAATGTAGAATGGAGAGTTATTTTAGTCCTAATATTTTTTATCACCCTGTTCTTTTCTTTCTACACTCGTACCCTGGAAACCGTGTGTGAACATTTTGTTCCTACTTTGTGTTCAAATCAGGACAGTTGCTGCCAAATGAGCAGAGCAAAGAGCAAAAACATAAAAACTTCCAGCCAGTGAAAAGTGAGACCTGAACCGTTTGTGGCTGCTTTCTGGTTCTTTTTTTGCTGCTGTCGGTTTAGTTTGTGTTTGACAGGAATTAGGAAACAGAAGGGAATTCTTCACGTCCAGGTTTTACACAGTTTAAGGTGTAATAATTAAAACTTATTGTAGTTAAAAGTGTGATTTTCAGATTGGACTTCAGTAGTTGACAAAACAATGTCATAGTATTCATGGGCTCATCTACAGACAGTTTGCTGATGTTTAGTTAATATTCAAAGTTCACTCTTGACCTTGTAAATGTGATTATTTAAATGCAGTCCCTGGTTTAATAAACAGCATCACATTCATCAGTGTCAATTCCATTTTATTATAGATAAAATATTATATATTACATTTGGTATAAGACAGAGAAGATTAGACATTAATGGTTCACACGTTGAAGTAAATTTGATGCAGGATTTGTTTTCTGCCCCCTTAGGTACTGACTAATGTCTCATGATGCTAACAGGTGTATCAGCATTTATTTGAGTCAGAGCTTTACCTTATACCTTAATGCAGAGGACTAGACTACCTGGTTAATCAATGCTCTCAGTTAAATCATCTTAATGCATCGTGGGCACACGGATCATTGTCACTACTTCAAATTAATTTCTAGTAAATTATTGCTGCGAATCCCTGAAGTGGATCCAGGATTTGTTTCCTTGGGAACTCCCAACAACACCGTTCACAGCAGATGGAGGTTGGCGTCAATAAACTAGAAATATTGAACATAGACAGTCTGTGAAGGGGAAACGTGTTACTCGGAGTGTAGCTGAAGAGTCCTGGTGTCTGCAGAGTCTCCGTTAGACTGAGCTCTATGGGAAGAAAGCTGAACAATGGGGAATGTTGGGAGTGTGAGTTGATGCAGAGAGGTATGATGGGAATGCCTCTGACAGGTGCACAGCGGGGTGTGAGAGCATGCCTGTGTGCCATGGCTGCAGGTATCCAAAGAGAGATGCCGTCACTGCGACACTCCTGCTGTCACATGTGAATGTGAGTGTAAAGGCCCCTGTGGACTTGAGTACACATTGGATCACCACTGCAGAGAAATGCAAACTATGTGTTATCTCTCTTATTTTCATGTTCCCATCAGATGCAGAATCTGAGGCTCAGGCTACATGCAGGGCTCATTATCACACCTTATTTGAATGCTCTGTGACTTGTTCATCTCTGTTGGCTTTTTAAGAAGAGGCCTCCACTCTAAAAATAGGTGTAAACTATCATTATTTTCATTATCTGTTAGTCTGTCGACTGTTTTCCCATAAATTGAACATTCATTGGAATATTAATAATAAAACAGTACAAAACTATTCCATTTAAAATGATCTGAAACATAGAAAAGCAGCATCTCCTCCCATCGGGGAGGAACTGAACCTATTTAATCTAGTGTCTTACACCGTCCGTCTTCAGATGAGGTCATGTCGTTGCTCTTACTCAGCAGGTTGTGTCTTTGTTGACTTGTTCCTCTAGATGATGTCATGTGACGTTATTCAGCTCGAAGCAGACGGATATTTTAATACAGTGGGAAAGTTGATGCCGTACCCATAACGTGTGCACAAAAACCAGACCAACCAGAAGAAAGTTGAAAATGAGCAAACTTTCCCTCTAAGCGGTCTTTTCTTTAGACTTTCACTATTTTGTGAACGTCTCTGTGGGAATGCAGTCGGACATGTTTTCTCCTGTTTAGTGAGCCGTGCATCGCATCAACTGCACATTTCCTCTTCATCACATCAGAGAACAGTAAACAGTGGATTCAGTGATTACACAGTGAAGTGACGGAGTGATGTTTGCACTCAGAACGTCACGACTACTTCTGCACCTCTGTCACATATCGTCCACATACCTCTCGTATTCTGACAACCACGTGTAGCGGCGCTGACAACCTCACCTGGATGACTGAGAGTCTTCAGACACGTGCGGTGTCATGGTTGTTTTGGGGTGCAGGCTTTTAATTCCACACATGGTTTGAAAGTGGAACAGAGGCATTTGATTTGAGGAAGGAGTGAATGTATAATTGCAGCAGTCAGTTTCTGTAGTTTGGCAGGTAGAGAAATCCAAAACGGTTTGAGTCGTGTCCTAATTCAATTCATCAAGTCTAATTCAGGGCTGGGTTTGTTTTTTTACGTGTTAAAATCTATCGAAAATAGGCGACTTTTAAAATGTAAAATTTTAAATCATTGACGAATACGTAAACAGGATCTAAATCTGCCAACATGTTGACTTCCACTTTTCAGCACGTGACAGTTTTTAATAGTTCTACACATTTAGTCAGTTTCAGGAAGGTTCTAATCTGTGTTCATTAACAGAAATCTGTGTTTCGCTTGAAAATACAGAGTCAGTGTTGGGTAATGTTGTGCCATGTGGGTTGATGAGAGACACAGAAAGATTCTAGGTTTCTTTAAACCAGTTCTTAGAAATGGTGATGTGGGTTTGAAATGGGAGTGAGTAAAATGTGTTTTTGTATTTAAGACAAACGGGTATCAGGGACAAACGATGTGAGCTAAATATAGAGTCATCAGAAACAGAGAGATTAGAACAGCTTTATTACACCTGCTTATGTTTATGTCCTGCAGCAGTAATTCTGTCATTTCTTCGGCAGTGCTGAACAATGTGAGGTACTTTTAATGTCTGTAAACCAGCTGGGTTTACCATGTGTCCTGCGTCTCTTTTTAAAAGTGATGTAAAAACAGCAGCAGGATCCTCCCTCTCGTTCCTGTTAACTTCACTCCTCAAATACACATCAGTCGTCACACGACGTCGCACATCACTGAGGAGTCTCTAGTCAGTGTGTTGACAAAAAGTACAGAGCAGAGTCTTTATTTCCAGAAAGGCTGGTTCACATTCAGCCCTATTTACAGCACACAGATCAGCTGTAGTTCTCATGATGGTTAAATAATTTAAAATGACGGAGTTCTCTTTAAAACTTTAACCTTAAAATGTCATGAACGTTTAAGGATTTTTAGAAATGAATGGATTCGACTCTTGGAACTTTGTGTAGATGAAGCATCAAAGCTCTGTTTTAAAATAAAACAGGATTTTTCCAGGATATAATAATAAAAAAGAGGCGTATTAAAATCTGCATAAACCAGTTTTAGATGCTAGTATCACTGTTCCATCTTATTTTGTATGAGGAGGGGAAAAATTAAACGCAGGAAAACCTCAACATTTTACAAATAGTTTTACCATATTTGCCTCTTTTCGAGGTGGGACTGTGTGGGTGCCGGTTCTTGGTCTGGCTCAAACACACTGAGCCTTTTCAGTGTTGTGGGCCCAGTGCAATAAAACACAGCAGTCTTTGAGAGGGTTCCCACTCACAGGTATCTGTGATGTTAGCCAGTAAAACCAGTATTTCATCAGACAGGTCTCTACGTGGTGGCTCTGGTGAAATTTGTGGAATTACAGACCACACAAAGTCAGTTCAAGAGCTGCTTTGGGGCCAGTTTTTGAGTCAGATCCAAAGAACTGGTGTAGAACCCAGAACTGCATGTAGCTCCGACTGCAGCGTATTTGCTCTTTGCTTGGTGAGGGAGGAGTTAAAAGCAGCGTTAAGACATGTGAGGTTAAGGATGAGAGAATGTGTCAGCTGTCATGAAGCCTCGTAGATTTATGACCGGCTGAATAATGACACAGACGACAGGTGAGAACATCCTTCAACATGAGGACTGAACTTCTGTATGACTCAGCCAACACAGAAACGCCCTTCAGTGATGCAACAACTGTACAAGTTCATTAGATTTTGCTGAGTCTGACTTTCACTTGAAGTGCGAGTACAGTCCAGTCCAACATAGTAGATGTTACTGTGGTGATGGCTAAATGTATCTATGGTTGGCCAGGTTTCCTCCTGATGACATGCCAGTGTTTTGTTGACTTTCAGGCGCTCACAGTGTTTTTTTGTTTTTTTGTTGTCCTGCTCTGATGTAACGTAGAATCCATTCCGCTGAGGTCATGGTAACACGGTACTGAATGGGTTTGTGTGACATATCGTATGCACGCTTGTTTTTAATGCAAGATGACAGACTGTTAATTCTAATTTATCATCTCTATTTTTGTCATTTTAAAATATAGTTTGTGCTGCTAAGTTATTTAAAAAATGACTGAATTTACCTGCAGAGCACAGGTGACATTACTGACAGAGAGGTAACTTCAGAAAATATTCAGATCCTTATTTATTTCACTGTGACGCTGTATTTTAAAAAGCATCCAGCATACGAGGTCTCACTACTGTATCCATTTAATCCTGCACAAAGGGATTTTACTCCTCCTTCTGGGAACACACCTGCCTAAACATGTTATTTCTTACATGTCAGCACTGAAATCTTTGTTTACCTTGTAATACTGTAACACCACTATCATAACAGTCTGATGTGGACGTGCTCTTATTAAATCGATTTAAACTAAATCTATTTCAACTGTAACACTTACTCGAATGTGTTAAAACCAGATGTCATGTTGAAATAGCAGAGCATCACATACTTCTGCATATACTGTGGGTTTTTTTTCTTACTGATAAAAATATTGCCACACAATCTGTCATAGTCACAAAATTTCTGTCTGAGTACTGAAGAACTAGTTTTTATATCACAACAATTTATTCCGCTCTCATAAGCTCGTACACTGACGTTACAGTGTGTTCTGAAACAGAATCTGTTTCCTTTGATCGTTGTTGTGTCATAAACTAATCCTACAGTTCATGTCTGTTATCTAACCGTGCTATAAAAAAATACAACACACAAGCTTATGTGCAGTGTTTGTATTATAAAACACTCAGGTGTCCCAGTTCTAAGCTTTAAATCACGTCTATCATATCTGAAGTCCACCCACCCAAAGGTGTGACCATAATGTGAGTTCAGATTTTATCATCACTTGTTAAATTGTGACAGGACACACCACCTTCAAATAAAGTTGTGTAACATCTCTACATTTTAATCTGCTGTTCGTTTGACAACACGACTTCAACAGAGAGAGATAATCCATCACGTTAAACAGAAAGCTAATCTTTTATCTCTAGTCCAGTATTGTTGTATCCATGCTGCCGTGCTTGCTTTATTTCCTCTAACACTCAGTAATAAAATATTCATTAACATATTTATTCCCTTCTTCATGTTGTTAGCTGGGCTGCAGGATTTTGCCTGGTGCACAACAGAGAACAGAAACTAACCTGAACAGAAACCTAATGCTTTCACCACTAAATCAGTTTTCTCATTTGAAAATAAAAGCTTGCTAAGCTGTTTTTTAAATGATGCACAGCAGCGTTTTAAGACATCATCGGTGTTTTCTCGCTCTTTCTCAGCGTCACCCTTCACTGCAACACCAGCCCAGTTCCTCCTAAAGCCGTGGCCATTTGCCAGTAATTTCCTGTTTTTGAGCAGTTTGAGCACTTTCCAAACCCTCTTGAGTGTGCAGCAATTAATATTACATAATGTCAGACCCCATCATTGTGTTACAAGAACAATGTCACAAGAGTGATGTGTTGAACCTTCTTTTTTTTATTGTCCCAGTCTGCCCTCAGGTGACTGACGGCTGTGTGGACCTCCTGCCTTCCTGTGTGCTTTTTAAAGCAAGAGGGACAAATGTTCCTACTGTGTGTGTTATCTTTGGGTTTTTGATTGTTGGTTGAACAAAATGAGACATTTGAAGAAGGGTTGAGTGTAGTGTAGTGTAAAGTGTCTTATATGATATCACAGTATTGTGCAATCTGAAAATACTACCATCCATCAAAAGGTGAGAAAGTAGCAGAGGGCTGAGCTGAGACAGCAGATTAATGAGACTGACTCAGCTCCAGCATCCTCTCCACCTGAACAACGGCTACCTGGCTGTGTGACGAGCTCCGGTGTGCTGCGTTTCTTTTATCATAGTTATGTTTGACACTGAGGAGTGATTCTGCATGTCAGATGTGACTAGTAGCTCTGTATATATTTGCATTGATGGTGGGGTTACACACACACATGAAGGTTAAACTGTCAAACTTATTTCATGAAATTTTACAAAATCCAAAAGAAAAAAAAAGGATGTAACAGTTCTGAAACTGAGACTGAAACCATGACATACATGTCCACATGGGATGTCTCATTTAGTGATGTAATTTAAACTTGATTAAGAGTGGATTAGAAGAAGAAAGACTTTGATTAGTGCTGTACCTAAAACTAAACCTCTGTTTCAGAAGAGTCAAATTATTGACATGAATCAACAAAGAAAACATCTGAGGAGATTGATGAAACTACTGAAACTGGGTTAAGAACTGTCCAATGGAAGAAGGTCATGTGGTCTGATGAGTCCAGATTTACCCTGTTCCAGAGTGATGGAGCATCAGGGGAAGAAGAGAGGAGGTGAAGTGATGCACCCATCATTACTAGTGTCTACTGTAAAGGTCTGTGGGGGCAGTGCTATGATCTGGGGCTGCTGCAGTTGGTCAGGTTCAGGTTCAGCAACGTTATGAGACCAAAGAATGAGGTCAGCTGACGACCTGAATATCCTGAATGACCAGGTTATTAATCAATGGATTCTTTCTCGGACATATTCCAAGATGATAATGTCAGGATTCATCGGGCTCAAATTATTAAAGAGTGGTTCAGGGAGCATGACTCATCATTTTAACACATGGATTGGCCACCACAGAGTCCAGACCTTAACCCCACTGAGAATCTTTGGGATGTGCTGGAGAAGACTTTGTGCAGCATCCGACTGAAATATTAGTGACTTTTTTTTGGACGGGCAGTGTATGTGTAAACATAGCACATATTATTAATAAGAATAATTAAAGCATTTTTCAGTTTCATAAATATTATAAAAACCATTAGTGTTATGTCACTAATGCAAAATTAATGTCACATTTTTTACGTCATTTTAAATAAATGACCACTTATGTACATATTTTATACGCTGGTTATATTTCAACTAAATAACTGGACTGGCTTTTTTCTTTATGATTGATTCAGATTTCTTATGAGATTTGACATTTCATTTACTTAATTCTGCAACATGTTAGCAGAAGCAAAAAAGTTGAATTAACTTTGGTCCATTTTTAAGTCCTGTCCTGGCACGGTTCCCAGCTTCCTTTGGACGAGAGGTGCAGCTCAGCCTCGAATCAGTTTTAATTGAACAATTACTGTATAAAGAAAAAAGATTAAAACCGTAGGGAGATGAAATACACAGATGATCGTTTGGCATCTTTAACTCGAAATCAGTGGTTCTCAACCTTCTGAAATCTTCATAATGTCTGTTAGTTATCACTTCTCCAGCCAAAGATCATTTTTTCTTTATGTGATTCAACACATTTTTTCAATCTCTTACAACTGGAGACCGTTCTGGGGTCAGTGGGCTCTGGACTGGATGGATACTGGATCTATTAATTAAATCATAGAGAAGTATTTACTCGCAGTCAGAGAAGCGATGGGTACTGTCTGTAGTCGAACAGTATCTATGTGGCAGGTAAAATGTGTGTGTGTGTGTGTTAATTCTGTAGTTTTCTTCACGTGTGACCGTTTTAACAGTAGTACAGCCAACTTTGAACATGCTGAGGGTTTCACACAGAGACACGATGGGCACCGTGTCAGTCCAGCTGCTGTCAGAGTGGTGAGAGGACGAGGTCAGCTGGTGCACAGATTCCAGTGTTGCAGCAAAGCATGTAATGGACAAATTGGCTCTCACGCTGATCTTTTTCTTTGTGTGTGTGTGTGTGTCTTTGTGCTTTGTCCTCTTGCAACGGGACCATCTAGACTGAGATTGTGATTCCTGTTTGAACTCTGAAAGCTCCATCTTTAATTAGACAACAGACTGTGCTGCTGCCAGATAGGACTCCAGCTTTTATTCAGTTCTTGCTTTTATTTCCTTTTCAGACACACATGAGTTGACAAATGCGTTTTTAATGTCAACACAAGCATTTTTGAGCAGTCATTTTTTTTATAAATTTATACATTTGCAAAGATAAACTTTGATACAGCTTTAAATTGTTCGTTTGTGAATCAGTCATAAACCAGAAGATGTTTAAGTTTAACCTGCAGCGTTCTTGCTTTTTATGCCAAATTCTGGATTAATTGTTTGTTGATTTACGTTGTGGATCACACAGCTTGTGTCACGTGTTATGCGCCACCTTGCATCTGGTTTGTTTCGAGTTTTCTAACTGTTAAAAACAGAAAACAGAATAAAATCAAACAGTGTGTTCGTACCCAAATAAACTGCATGACCGCGTCTAAGCCTGTAATTCCAGTTATGCTAAAGCCATCATGCACTTATTGTGATTAAGATAATGACCTGACAATTTCACTGCACCTCAGGAGCATGATTTCAGTAATTTGCAGGTTGACACTGAGATTTGGCTAAATTATGTTGAAATGTTTAGTTGAGTGTAGGTTTCACATAATCTCTGTTTTAACAGTATTTCAGGGACTGTTCTACTCAACAGTATGTTCAACTACTAATGGAAACAGAGTCATTTATATGCTGTTAGAACATGGAATCAACCAGTACTGCTTTTTTTGACCTGCACTGCACCAAAATAATTCTCTGCTCATTCTGATTATAATTAAAGTAGGATGGTGCTGGATGGTAAAATATAAGCAGTATACAGTAATATACAGTACTGCTATCCAACGTTTGAGTTAAACAATGAGTTAATGAGATCAGATCAGGCCTCTTCCTGAGAAGGACAAAGGAATTGTGCCTTGTAGCCTATTAAATGCCAAGCTGTGGTCTGTACGTATAAGCCGTACACGATCTCTCTGTTATTAACTGCAGCAAAAGCGCCGTGTCTGTGGAAGTCGAATTACTCCACGTAACTGAAGTTCTCTCCTCTCTGGGGAGTAAACACTATTAACAGACCCCCTGCAGCCAATATCCCAGTAGAGCCGACCTGCAGGGGAAGCTGCAGCAGTCAAGACAATGGCAATAAATTGTGCAGGGGAACAGAGGATGTACACCGACCGCAGCCAGAGACGGACTCCTGGCAAAGAGACGACGTGTCTTCCTGGAGAGACAGTGGTCTGTATCAGACCGTTTCCTATGAGATTGACCTCTGAGCTACAGCTTCCTGTCTGTTCTGAGAAAGGATGCGATGATCACTGCTGGTGTTTCCATGTTTGCTTGGACTACAGCGCTGTTTCATTTATGTTAATGAAGACTGTTAGATCCCATATTGATCCAGAGACGCGATGAAACAGAGGTGTCCAGCTAGAGGCTGAATGTTTGGCCTGTTAGATTAGTTTTCACCGTGCTAATAGAATCGATGCTGTTGTTTTTCACTTCACACACACATTGATGTTTGACCACATTAAGAATGGAGGTGCCTTTAATGTTGTGGCTGATTGGTGCACACGTCACCTGTTAACACTGGGTTTGATATCATTGTCTTAGGTTTCTGTTTTCTGTTCTCCTGGACTTTAATTAGTTGAGTTGATTATAATATTTCAACTGTCGCAAACAATGATACATTCATTTACAGATAATTTTCTTGTTTTTATGGATATTTATTGTTCCATCAATACAGTTTGGTGACATCCAATCAATTTACTGTTATGAGTCACAAAGGAAATGATCACGTCCTCGAGTCTTAAGCAGCAGATATTTTATGTTTGCAACAAATGGATTAAGAGTTCTTTTCTAGCGTTTGAGGTATGGACACATTCACACTTTTAAATAATCTAATTATCTTTAGCCCATATAGCCCTGTAGTGTCGTCACCTAATAAATGAGAGTTTTATAATTTTATATTTTTCATTATGTGTGACGAATGAAACCTGATGCAGTGTATAGCTCTAATTAGCTCATTTGATTAATTTAATGGTAATGTTGGATTGATTGGGTGGCTACATTGATATTAGTTATGTGCCTAAGTATAAATACATGTCCACACTTCAGTGGGTTTTGACCAAATGTGTTTTGCATCAGCCTGCACATAGCTCACATGATGCTCTTCACCTTCACCTTCAACTATTTTTTGTGTGGAGTAATTCTGCAGATTCCATGCAATGCTTTCATATTTGAGACTATTTTTAATCACACAATCTTGTTGATGACTCAGATTTTTTCTGGCTGCTCTCTGCAGCCAACATTGTCAACATGCTGTTATCCCATTCATAGCTGCTGTTCTCGCTGGTTAAGTGGAGGGTGTGTCTGTATTTGTGCTTGTCTGGAAAGGGTGTGTCGGCTTGATAAAGCAGCCATTAAATGGTCGTCTTTATGGAGCTTTTCACTGCTCCAGTGTGGGGTGAAAGGAGGGGCTTGTTTCCCAGCAAGCAGGCCCAGGCCCTGCGCCATGTATTGGTCACCTTGGCTTCAATGGCAGGCCTGTCTGGGGACCTCAAGTCACGACTTCCTGGGAGGGAAGTTGTTTCAGCTGCTCTGTGACTGAGTGTGTTTTCATGTATCTGTGTGAACACAACTGTCTTAACAAGGACTAAAAATGTTCCTACTAGAAATAAAAGACCCTTAAAACGAGGCTCTGTTTGAGGATTACGACTCTGGTGGTGCTGTACGATTAGTTCGTATGTGATTGAATAGTCAGCAGAGGTCGTCCTTTGTGTGTGGGGGGGTCTGTCTGTAGGAGGAAAGGAATCTTTTAATCTCACTCAGGATATAGTTAACCTTGTTGTTGCATGACAAAGAACTTAGTAGGGGAAGAGTGGGAGTGTTTTCTTAGCCGAGACAGACCAAAAGATCATGTTTGACATCACTCTGGAATTTCTCTTAATAACATTATACATTTACCATTTTTCATTACTGGGGTGGAAACATGTTGTACAGCTAATAATCTAATACATGTGTTAATTTGAGGAAGCATTTAGGCACAGGACATCATGTCTACATTTAATTAAAAGATATGTTTGATCTATTAAATATTATATTTTTCAGGCTATTGTGCGTAAAAGAAAAAAGTTTCCATAGTAACACAGTAATATACCATGCTGCCTCTGAAGTTTAGTAATATTATTCAAGTTTATGAAGTAACTTGTTACGCTGAGAAGCAGTACGTGGTTAGGGTTAGGGTTTTTTACATGTCCAAATAACTGACAACACATCTCCTCTTTACTCCCACTTTAGTGCAAAATTACTGATGTATGTTCGTTCCTATGTTTTTCAAGTGGAAATATTGAACCACCTGTAGCATGAGGCTCGAAATAAATCCACCCATGCCAAGAAATAGTGATGTTGTGTCAAAACTAGACGGCCATGGTCAAAGTGTCTTTTACAAGAGAAGGTCTCTGTCAGCACCTCTTCACATAAAGATGAGTTAGGCAGCTTATCTCTACTAAAAAAACATGTTGCAGTAATACATAACATTACTTCTGACAAGTGACTAACCCAGCCCTGGACATATTCACATTTTAATGGAAAACCAGTGTTTGTCCTGCAGTTACAGTGGATTCTTTGAGCACAAAATCTGATTCTTAAATATAAATTACGTCCTTTAACGTAATGCAGTTGAAAGCTATAAGATTGGATTGGTTCTGAGCAAAGGCTCCTGCTGGGTCTTTACAGATTCACAAGTATGTTTGTGTCTGCACATCTGGTGTGAACAGGTCTGTGCCTCTTTGTTTTCTAGTAATCAGCAAGTGATGTGGAAGAAGGTGTGTCTGGTTCACTGTTGAAAGAAAGTTACAGCGGCTTTTAACTGTCCTCCGACCAGACGAATATCTGACACTGACAAGAGAAGCCGGGGTGTTTTTAATCTTTCTTTTTCATGAGTAGGCTTCACTTTCTGGATACAAATGTTCTGGCTTCATCTGTACTAGTTACAACATAGTGGCGATAAGATGTGGTGGAATCTGGTCCTCCAGGGCTCAGTGTGAGGGCTCAGCATGTCTCCTCTAACACAGCAGGAATGTGACTTGACAATATGACCTAAAAGAAATGAAATGTCACATATGAGGAATTCTTGGACCTCTGTGTTCTGGAGGAGAGGTTACCACGGGTCAGGTTAGGTGTTTATTGCCTTAGAGATTTATTAACACCAAATAGTTTGAGACATTGTTGAAACATGGATCAGCACAGGAATAACAAAGCAAAAACCATGAAGGCGAGTGGTGTAACTCTGTGTTAACCCTGTACATCCGTTTTATTCTTTGTATTCTGAGGTAAACTAATGTTTATCACAAACCCAGGAGGGAATGATCAGTGACAGTTAGGTGATGAGGTGATGAACTACACTTCCTTTATTCAGCCTCAGCATCTTTACTTTTTTTCTCCACATGTAATCGATGCTTTCGGTTTCATCTTCGTGCAGCTGTCACCTTGCCGCTTTAAACTTTGGTCTGTGACCATCAACTATAAGGAGACATTTTACTGTGCTGTTCTTTCTGTTTCTAAGGGTCAGAACACTTGAAATAAACCTGCCGACTTAATTGTGTGGTGACTTTATAACATTTAAAGTTACCGTGCTGCAGAAATCCTGTAGGAAAACGACGTACATGTGTGGGACTGGAATATGTGATGAGTGCTGCTGTGTTCTCCTTACAGATGGATGGAGGCCTGTCTGGACGAGGAGCTGCCTCCCACCACAGAGCTGGAGGAGGGGCTGAGGAACGGGGTCTATTTGGCCAAACTGGGCAACTTCTTCGCCCCGCAGACCGTCTCCCTCAAGAAAATCTACGATCGCGAGCAGACACGTTACAAGGTGGAAACTTGTTTAATGCTTTTAGAAATAACAGACAGTAAATAAAGCCATACTTAATGCTTAATTACTAGATGCTGGACAAAGGATCATCCTGAAGGAACCATGAATGGCCACAGTCCGGCTCTAACAGCCTTTTTAGCTGTTTATCTTTTTAACTGGGGGTGTTAACACAGGCCTCAGTTTAAACACTGGGGTTTGCAGACGCCTGTCCTACCAACTGATCCACTGTCAGTCCAACTACAGACAGATACAGTATTCAGTAGCTGTGGTTCTTCTTCCTGACTTGATGGGTGTAGTCCCGGCTGGATAGCGTAGTGGTAACATCACTGCCTTTGTACCTTGTAAGTCACTTTGGATAAAAGCTTCTGTCAAATGACTAAATGTAAACGTCTTTGTGGTGAAACTGGCTGAAACTCTTGGTGGACTGGGGCTTTATTTTAAACTTCCTGTTGTGCGACTGAGACTGAAACTGAGTCTTTGAGATTTCAGTGAACAACATGTTCTGATGTTTGATTTCTCTCTCGCAGGCGACAGGTCTTCATTTCAGACACACAGACAATGTCATCCAGTGGCTCAACGCCATGGCAGAGAAGGGACTCCCAAAGGTTCGCCTTCATCTCATACACACATCAGTATTACCTCTCACATGCCAATGTACTGATTGTACTATTATTCAGATTAAAGTCAAACAACAGAAGTATATGTATTCTTCTTTTAGGTTAATGTTTTTGTTTATTATTTCTTCATATTTGTGAATGAATTGTGGGATTGTTTAATGTGTCCCAGCCCTCAATGACCGTACGTCCTGCTCTGTTTGTGTAACATTATAATACGTTGTAATATTATTTAAAGCATAACATTTGGTTATAGTTTTCAGTAAATCAAATGTGGCCTGAAGTTTTTAGTGCAGAGCTCGAGGCTTGAAACACTGAAGTACAATTTAAATACACCAACAAAAACAACATGGTCGAACATCATGAGTTTGGTTATTTTCATTATTAGTCATTTGCTTTTCAGCAGTTAATTGCATCATCTGGGGTATTGGTTTCCAGTAAGGAGGAGAGATTTCATTAATTCCCATTTAAAGAGATTAGAATTTTAACACAAACAATTAATATGAACAAACACTGTTTATAGTGACGGGATAGCTATCACGTGCATGTTGATTTATATACTTTGATAATTTGTCTCATCTGAAGATAAGAAATCAATTTAGGAATGAGTGTGTCTTTAAGAGAAAGGTTACTAGATTTGAGAACTATGCATGGTTTGGATGTTGAAATGTCCTTTAAAAGGACTGTTCTCCTTGATAGAAGCAAACAGTGGCTCGTTATAGTAAAACATTCTGTTGACATAAAAAACACTGAGTTTAAGCCTAAAATGTCACAGAAAAGCTCAGCAAACTTTCAAACCTTCAAATGTTTGATTTCTCCCACAGAGACAACAGCAGGGCATGTTAACACACATTTACATTGTGCAATCGCTCATTTGAGTTAATGTCCTGAGTCACTCCTGCACACATGCTGCGACACGCTGACACGCCATCGTGGACCTGCTCAAAGTGCTGCTCTGATCCTTTGTTCCTGAATGTTTTCAGATCTTCTACCCCGAAACCACAGACATCTATGACAGAAAGAACATGCCGCGCTGCATCTACTGTATACACGCACTCAGGTACTTTCTGTTTGTCTCTGACTGACCATCAGGCATCAGGCCGTTGAACACAGTGAGGCTCCTACTTACACTGACTGAAAACCATTTAGCACAAAGCTTTTATGAAGTGACCAGTGCACTTCGTTCAGTGGTGCACTCAACCAGCAGGACTGAGTTAGTGTTGGTACCGTGCTTGTACTCAGTTTACCTCCACTACTGTAAAGTGGACATGGTTTTTTTTTATTCCGTCTTGCACATAATTAACCAGATAATACTGTATCATATTTTAACGTTTCCTTTACTCTCTGAAAAACAGCTTAGCTGTATTAGTTTCACCCATAATGTACAAGTAGGTAAACAAACAAATTACAAGAAAGATTTCCACCACGTCTTTGAATTATCTGTCTGTAATTTTTAGCTTCACAACAAAGGACACGATCGGCAGCCTGACAGGATGTTTAAACATCTGTTTTCTTGCCCTGAAATGCTTTGGTGGCATCCTGGTTTTTGTTTAGTCTGATTTGTCAACGTTAGTTGAATCTTTCATCGTGGTAATAAGGTTTTACTGAAGTGGGAAAATGTCCTAATTCTCTTCCAGTCTGTACCTGTTCAAGCTGGGTCTGGCCCCTCAAATCCAGGATCTGTATGGAAAAGTAGATTTCACTGGTAAGACTGTGAGCGCCAACATGAGTCTGTGCGCCTGTTTTCCTTATTCTGTCTCTGTTAACCAAATGATGTGCTCTTAAATCCAGAGCTTTAAAAATGTCACCGTGTTGCTAAAGTTAAAGTTCAAAATGTGTTTTACATAAAGTGGTACCACAGTGTCCCAAAGTGCTGAGAGTCATAAGCAGAGAAGATTATTTTGCAGTGTGCAGCTGCAAAATACCCTTCCTTGTGCAGCTGTAGTGTACAGAAGCTGCTGGAAATGTGAAAGTCATTAGTAACTGTGAGAGCTTTTCCTGTCAGTTGAGTTCCCGCTCAGCTCCCAGAGCCAGAGTCAGAAATCTGATTAACACATATGAGCCAGGAACACTGTGTTTCCACAGTCTCCCACTTCCCTAACGCTGCCCCCGCATGCTTTTACTCCTCTGTTTTCCTTTTTTTTCCACCCCAAACCATGGATCTGTTCCTTCTGTCTTCTCTCCCAGAGGAGGAGATCAACAACATGAAGAGTGAGCTGGAGAAGTATGGAATCCAGATGCCCGCCTTCAGCAAGATTGGTGGGATCCTGGCCAATGAGCTCTCAGTGGATGAAGCTGCATGTAAGAGGGTCTCAGATGTCACAGGGGGAGGGCAGGATCTGAAAACTACACATTATATTGTTTAGCTGATTCATGCCTTCATATTCAAACTGATACAAATCTCATTCAGGTCATTGAGATTCAGCCAGATTACAACTTTTAACTGTTGAACCCCTCGGACCTGCCTCAGTTTATCAAGCACATAATCAGTGACTAGCTGGATTTGTCATTGCTTTGTGCACAGGTCCAGGTTTAACTGGTCAGTTTCCTTCTCTCTCAATTGGTCAGGTTAACAGAATAAAAACAACTAGTCTGGCTCTGCCCTGACCAGGGTGGCTTCAGTTTTTACAACGATCATACAGATTAAACAAATGGGATATGAAGACTTGGCTACTAGCAGAAGAGTGTTAATGAGCTGCTGCTCCAACTCTCAGGAAGAAAACTAATACACATATTTAAATCATGATGTCAGTATAGTAAGTATAGTATAGTAAGATAAAATACAAAATGATTGAATCACGTTGAACATCAATAAGATGATAAAACCCTGCACAACCCAAACTCTTCACTACTCTTCTCCTCCATCCTCAGTACACGCTGCTGTGATTGCCATCAATGAGGCAATCGACCAGGGCGTTCCAGAAGGTACACTGGCTGCCATGCAGAACCCCAATGCCATGCTGGTCAACCTGGGTCCAAACTCGGCCCAACAGTACCACGACACGCTGTACCAGGCTAAGGGGGAGAAGGTGGCCAACTCACGCAAACGGGTATGGAGGTTTTAGTGCAGTGAGTGCTGTGTACAGGTTTCAGATGACCCGAAGTGAATGGTAGCCTGGGGCACGTTATTCTTAAGAGACTATAAATGTTCATGGGACTGAGTGTTCAGTTTTTTGATTAGAAAACAATTGAACAAGCAGCCTGAAGCAGTAGAGGGTGTTGGCATGAGACAGTGTAAAATGCTGAGGCTACACAAACCACTGAGGGAGCAAACATTAAAATAAGACGGGAAGAGGAGGACTGTGGATGGGTGTTTACAACATCAGTCAGAATAAGATAACATACGTGACCTCTGGAAAGCAATATATTCGTCTGTAGGAGAGATATGACAATAAGTGTGATGCTGTTTGAAATTGCTGTTGTTCTGCTCCAACAGCAAATGGAGAATGCCGACGCAGAGAGAGACGTGTACGATGAGCTTCTCACACAAGCTGAAATTCAAGGCAACGTCAACAAAGTCAATGGTGAGTTACAGGAACAAACACACACTCATGTGCTGATCTGGTCTCGTGTCTTGGTTTCTATGGTACAGAAGTAAAAGGTCAACCTTTCCCCAACAGTGAGCAATGCTTTGAGTGCAGCTGAACAGGCTCTGCTGAGCAGCGATGAGGATAAATTATATGAGGCCCTCAAAGCTGTGGGCACCCAGAACCTGCAGGGCCAGAACAAAGTCTGGTATCTGAAACAGCTGCAGGCAGACCGAGAGACTAAACAGCAGGTAGGGATCAGTGTGTGCTGTACATTTACATTTGTCAGCAGTGGATCCTCTGTTCTGCCTCGTTGTCCTGTTCATTATAATAAAACCTGGATTTTTGTTTTTCTCATTAGGAGTCTCCAGGAGAGGCTTTGACCAAAGATGAGTTGCAGAGCGGCGTGGACGTGGCTAATGCGATTGCTGAAGGCTACCTGAAGAGTACATAAAAACCTATTATTATTATTAGTAGTAGTAGTAGTAGTAGTAGTAGTAGTAGTAGTAGTAGTAGTAGTAGTAGTAGTAGTAGTAGTAGCAGTAGCAGTAGCAGTAGTAGCAGTAGCAGTATCTTTCTGAGCACCATGATCTCCTTCCTGCTATCTGAGTACTTATCTACAATAATGTAGTGTGTGTGTGTGTGTTTGCAGTGTTGAAGGCAGTGGAACGCATCAACGCTGCCATCAGAGCAGGTGTGCCAGAGAAGACAGTGGAAGAGCTGCTGAACCCTGATGCTCAGCTACCTGAGGTTTACCCCAGAGCTGCAGACCTCTACCAGAGAGAACTATCCAGTCTGCAGCAGCAAAGCCCCGAGGTACCATGATGTGAACACACTCCCTAATAACAGACACGTATTCTGGACTAGAACTACACCCATGAAAACAAAGTGTATATATAATCAGTTTATATATAATCAGTTTACTTGACGAGTTGATCTAAAAAACTAAAATAGTTACTCGTCATCAGTTAGAACCACACTGACACGTTGACAGTTTATATTACCACAGGTGTGGCCCTATCTGTTGATAGCAGAGTTTATTTTGTGTTTCTCTGAGAACGCTCGGAGACACATTGAAATGAAAACAAATTCACCACCTTCGTGCATAATTTACCAAATGAGTACTTAGTTATTAAACGCTCTAATGTTTACTCTGTTGGACTTTAGTGCTGTAGTTCTGAAACATCTGATAAAGTAATCAACAGAAAGTCAATTAGAACTATATTAGAATATCAAGAGTATGAGTTGTGTAATGTTTATCTGATAATAAGACTCATTAATAGAACTAATGATTAGTTACAGATTAACAATCATCTTTATTCTTAGAAAGATTTTAAATATTTTTAGTAGTCGGAACTTGCTTCATAGTCTGTGTGTAACCTGTCCTGTTTTATCTCAACAGCCTGATTTAACTGTGGAATTACAAAGCCAGACAACATCCTCTTTTCTTTTCTAAATGCTTTAACATTTGCCTGGCAGTTTGACATATGAGGTCAATTTGTGTCTTGTGTCCTGCAGGGCACTCTGTACCACCCCGAGCTGCTTGTTGCTGTGGAGATGCTGTCTTCCGTGGTGCTGATGAACGAGGCGCTGGACGTTGGAGACCGAGGCGCCCTCTGGAAGCAGCTGTCCAGCTCTGTCACTGGACTCAGTAATGTGGCGGATGAATATGCACAGAGGTGAGGGGACACGCATACAACAAACATGAGGAGCCAGTGACACGTTGTCTCTACAATAACGTGTGTTTTCTGAATGGGTCGAGGTAGGCTGTTGATCTGAGACTGTGCTCCTCAGGTACATGGATGAGTTGATGCGCCTGAAGGCGGCAGCCAGAGCTGAGGGCAGCGACTATCTGACCTGGAACGACATTCAGGCCTGTATCGACCAGGTCAACTTGACTGTGCAGGAAGAGCATGAACGTAAGAGCCGGAGACACAGTCCTGTTGATTTACACCCAAACACTCTGTGTTAAACATGCAAACCAAACAGGACCAGAGATAAAAGTGTTTTCCTAATTCTGAAGTGAAATGATGTCTTGAATGTTCACATGGTGACAGACTTTGTCTGCATGTCTGATGGTGTATTTGCAGGTATTGCTGCCATCGGACTGATCAATGAGGCCCTGGATGAGGGGGATCCCATGAAGACCCTGGCCATGCTGCAGAATCCTTCAGCCAAGCTCACAGATGTGGACCCATCTGTGGCTCAGCATTACCACGATAAACTGCTGGAGGCCCGCAGAGAAAAGGCTCACGTAAGACACACCTTTGCACACTAAGGGTCCAGATTTGGTTCAGGTTCTGCTCCAGATCATCCAGTTAAAGGTCTTGGTGCGATTGTGTTCAGACCCGTGCAGATGAACCACACCAAGGGGGAAAATTATGAGGTATTAGGTGAAGAGGCAGTTTACTTCAGGTGTTCTCTGTCCTCGTGTCTCTCTTCTGTCATTTGCTTTTTCATGCGTGTCTGGTATTCAGGTGATCATTATGCAAACACTTCATGCAAACACCGCCTGGTTACAGTTACCTCCAGACTTCTCCCAGACTGCAGCTCATGAAGTTAAAACTTGTCAGGACAGTATGTGGCCTGCTGATACATATAAAGATTGTAGTGAATATACTGTAGGTACTCATGGTGTATTTATTGTAGCATAACTGTAAGTTTCTCGTTTCCTGCTTAAACAAGCTGTTAGGGCCAAAGATGTAATAATATTATATACTAGTTAAATTATAAACTGCTGGATAAGAGTAGAGCTGCTGTATAGATATACTATTGTGAATGTGTGGCCATAGCTCGAAGGGATCCCAGGACCAGCAGAGTTGCAGATGGCTCCATGTGACTCAGGCCTCTGAGCCACATGTGACTCAAACAGGCTGCTGATGTCATGGTGTGATCATCTCTTCTCCCACGCACTTCCTGGCACGTATATTATATTTGTCTTCTCTGCTTTCTCCACTTCTGAAGCGTTCTAAATCCCAACTCCTTTTCTGGTTTTTATAAACGGTCTTTAGTCTCATATGTCCGGAGAAAGTCTGAATTTAAACACGCCAGTCTTTCTCGAAAGCGGATCACCAGCACCGCACGCTGCCTGACTCATTTGCATGTGTTATCGTTACTTGAGTCAAGCAAACAGATGATGGCGGTTCTTGAATGTGTGTTTGTGCAGCACATTTGCAAACTAACTCACAGGCACCATATCGGGGTTGATTTTTTTGTAGGAGAGGAAAAGGCCAGCAGAGCTGCAGGTGAGGTCACACTGCACGAGCAATGCGTTGCTTTCATGCTGTGCACAAAGGTGCAGAGGAGGTTATTACTCAGGTTCCCTTCTGATTTCTTAACAACACAATGTGTTAATAGAGAAAAGTTCTCAGTGTGTCCACTTTAGTAGAGTCAGTTTTTTCCTTGTCCAAATGCAAGGAAGTCTCTCATCAACATCAGGCATCTTACTTAGCTCTTGCCCACTCAGTTTTAAATGGCAACGTCATAAATTATATCTAAACCCGTAAATACATCATGCATGAACTTGTCACACTTTCAAAACAGGAAAAAATGTGGGGGGGGGACTATGTCCCTGTGGGTTACACAGGCATAGGAAATAACAAAGCCAGGCCTCAGTCATTTGCTTCCATAAAAGGGCAAAAGCTGAAGACTTTATTAAATTGGCCGGACCCGTAGGCACAAACACACCGTCCTCTAGTTGTTGATTGCTGAATGTTCCTTATTGAGGCGATGAGCTAAAGACAGAGGAAGTGGTTAGAGCAGCGTGAGCTTCCTGTTCCTGGGCTTCAAAGGGCCGATGCCGGTTAGGTGTTCCCCAGCTTTGAGGGAAGGAGCAGAAGGCCAGTGACGGCTCTGAATGGTCCGAGTTTAAGATGTAGTCAGGCTGCAAGAGAGCTGTTTACAAGTAATATGGGAGAAAAGCAGCAACAAAGCTCGCCTGAGGTTAATTTGTCACTGGCTTCTTGGTTATGCCTCATTAACTGTGCAGTATTAGAACAGTTAGTCAGAAAGACAGTTAGGCAGAAGTTGGCTTTGACTGTGGGCTGAGGGCTGCGCCTAGATAAACAGCAGGAAGTCTGCCTAGACTCTACTGACTAACAAGCTGAGTAGAGTCCCCTCTGCTCCTTTTGATAGATATCACTTTGTAGCTGCAATAATCACAGCTGGGACTGCAAGTTTCAGTCTAGTGATTTGCTTCGTTCTGTATGTGTATTTTCAAATTTACCACCGTTGTTGTATGTTCCTAAGAACATATGAATGAGTTCCTGGTTTCTACGAATGGGGGTCCTGTGCATAAGAGAATAGAATGAAAAAATAAACCTGAACTACCCAACCCCCTCAGCTTTCACTTCCTCCATTTTTATGATGTGCTGTAACATGTGATGAAGTACACCAAACTACACCCAAATCCTCGTCCAGTCCCCTGTCTGCTCTGGCACCACACCCTGTGTAGCATGTCCCGCCTGCTGCAGTGACTCATTATCCACAAACACAGATTAGAGCAAGTGCAAACACTAATCAACAGTCGCCCAGGTACAGCTCCGTGTGTAAAGACGGAGCTTGTTTGATTCTGCTGCACATGTTGGCAGACAGCTGCCCTCCTCTTGGATAAGTCGGATATCGGCCTCACACACCCAGCCCACTCTTCTTACACATTCTCCCACACGAACACACACACACGCCTCCTCTCATCTATACTAAAGCACAGTAAGACGGGGCGGAGCACTGAGAGGTAGGCTTAAACCAAACCCTTTGACTTTCTTACTGACTTCTAGAAAGCAACAGCAGCCACTGTTAATGTGGAAACAGTGCGCCATCTGGATGTCGCCATGCATCACTGCAGTCCATACATGTAATAATACACTGTGGTGTTGATTACTGGACTCTTGTTGTGGTCTAGTTTAAAGAAAAGTGCATATTGACAGTCCACCCTGGAAGTGTGGCCACTCTGGCCTGTCAGTGGTGCAGTGCATTTTTCTGTTTCCTGATGACTGGATCCAGCTTCAGGAACAACACAGCTGCTGAAAGTGTGTTTGCGATGTGAGTCCTTCATGACCGGACAGAGAAGATTTCTCAGTCATGAATGCAGGAGTCCATCACAGAGACTCAGCAGCCACAGTAGCAGAAAAATAGACCAGAATACAATACCACATTTGTAATTTGACTACTGGGTGTGGTTGTGATCAAACTGTAGACACAAAGCCGCAGCTGAACTAACACAATTTGAACACTTTGTTCCTGACAAACTGTGATGTGTTGTATTTTTATAACATATGAGAATAGTCAGACAAACATCAGCAGAAGCCTGTGAGTTATAAAATAAGAAGTCTGCCTGCTCAAACAAAATATCTACTGTTAGTTTTTTAGGTTCAAGCTGAGAAAATCATTTATTATCTACAGAAAGTTACCATTAACCTTCGTGAAGATGGAATTTATTTCTACCAAAATGACTTTTACTCATTTACATTTAACATTGAACTTTTTTCATAACTACTTCTTTGTCACTGTGCAGGTATTTAAAATATTAATGGGACTGAAAATTTTGCAGATGATTGTAATTTTTCAAAGGTGGAATGTTGCCATGAAGTCTAGGATTTAAAAGTGCATGAATGTTTTTATTTCCCCACATTTCTCACATTATTTATTATTAAAGGCACTTTCTCTGTTCCTCCAGGAGACCAAGGACCCCTCTGCTGTGCTGTGGCTGGATGAGATCCAGGATGCTATTCTCATGGCTAACCAGGACACACAGGAGGCCCTACAGTGTAAGAATACACACACGTACGCCACACTTAACAATTTTAATGTCTCAGGTTCAGAGAGTGAATGCTGATACTTGTGTTTTGTGTCCACAGTCTCTCAGTCCATCCAGGCGATCAACGAGGCAGTGGACAGTGGTGATGCAGCTCAGACCCTGGCTGCTCTTCGTAACCCTGGGGCAGGACTGTATGGCGTCACCTCCGAGTGTGCCCAGACCTACCAGGACGACCTGGCCAAGATTAAAGATGAGAAAAAGAATAAAGGTGAAAAATTGTTCTGTTTTGTAATTGGAAATCATGAAGAGCTTTGTCTGCTGTTCTCCATTACTGATATAAAATACACTGTGTGTCCAGGTGATAATGGAAGCGCCTGGGTGAAACACTGGGTGAAGGGGGGCCACAACTACTATTATAACCTGGAGACCAAGGAGGGTGTTTGGGTGGAGCCAGAGAGCTTCCTGCAGAACAACACCCAGCTCAACAAGGAGGACATCCAGGTAGGCTGCTGCCCCAGTTGTGCTATGCACCGTCATGGCTTTTTAACGCCTCATTAAACCGGTTGTTTTGCCCCCGTCAGTCGGTGGTTTCTGGGGTAACCACAGCCTACAATCGGGAGCAGCTGTGGCTGGCCAATGAGACTCTGATTACCAAGCTGCAAGCTCGGTGCCGTGGCTACCTGGTGAGGAATGGCCTGAAGCAGAGGATGGACTTCCTGAAATCTCAGGAGCCAGCTGTTACATGCATACAGGTGAGATGGACCTGCATACAACCATCACAACATCTTCCTGCTAGAACGACCTAAGAGATTCACTGATTCTTAATGCTGCTTTTTTCACAGGCCCACTGGAAGGGCTACAAACAGAAGAAGAATTTCAATGACCGTAAGCAGTATCTGAAGGACCATGATGCAGAGGCTGTCAAGGTGAAATTGTTATGCACATATCACCATTCATTCTTTGGCTTGGATCACCATTAGCTTTTCCTACTAAGTTTCCTGGTTTCCGCACCTTCAGAATACATCAGGAAGGAATTATAGTGTACATGGTAACCAGTGGTAATACTAACAAGGACATAATCACCGAAACTGTTTCAAGGATGTTCAGTCGTGCATTTGGATTTATTTCTTGCTGGATACTCTGACAATTAATGATATTTTTAAATTATTTTTGCATTTACAAACATATTAGATTTAGAAACTGCAGTTTGTCAGGAAACAAATGTGCTGTGCATGAAAAAAATCCATGTAAGACTAAAGGATTTGTTTTTGTTTTTCTCAGATCCAGTCCATGGTTCGAATGCACCAAGCTCGTAAGAAATACAGAGATCGTCTTCAGTACTTCAAAGACCATGTGAGTATACGTAGCCTTGTTCCATAAAATTAGCTGTAAACTACATTTAGGAAAGAGAAGACTCTTGCTCGTTATTTAATGAAAGCTCTAAATCACGTAGCCTGGACATATATTTTTTCTGACACGTCCGCTGACATTTAACCCAGGTTCTGCAGGCCTTTAGGGAAACAGGTTTATCACTCTGACACGTGAGAAGTCATTTTCAGTCTGACTCAGTCTGTAATGAGAACTATTGATGACACAAGTGATTGCTCTTTTACACTGCAGATCAATGATGTGGTGAAGATTCAGGCATTCATTAGAGCCAACAAGGCCAGGGACGACTACAAGACGCTGAGTAAGACCAACCCAGACGTGATCAGACTTTCAGTTTGCTACAGTATGAGTTAGTCTCTTAACTTTCCCATTTCTTAAATCTTTCCTCGCACAGTCAGTGCTGATGATCCTCCGATGGCGGTGGTGAGAAAGTTCGTCCACCTGCTGGACCACAGCGACCAGGACTTCCAGGAGGAACTGGAACTGATGCGTCTCCGCGAGGAAGTGGTCACCAACATCCGCTCTAACCAGCAGCTGGAGAACGACCTGAACCTGATGGACATCAAGATCGGCCTGCTGGTGAAGAACAAGATCACGCTGCAGGAGGTGGTGTCCCACAGCAAGAAGCTGACCAAGAAGAACAAGACCCAGCTGTCTGACATGATGATGATGAACAAGCAGCGGGGAGGCCTGAAGGCTCTCAGCAAGGAGAAGAGGGATAAACTGGAAGCCTATCAGTACCTGTTTTACCTGTTACAGGTAACAATACAGTGCACTGTTCTTTGAATGCTTTGTGTTTGTTTATTTTAAAGCATTCATTTTCATATGATGCTGCAGAAACACTTTGCCTATAGATCCTGAAGTTAAAAATGCTCAAAGCTTCAGTTGTTTAAAAAGACAAACGCTGTCTGTTAATATCTAACTTCATTTCTTCCTACTTTCAGACCAACCCCACGTATCTCGCCAAGCTGATCTTCCAGATGCCTCAGAATAAATCCACAAAGTTCATGGACTCTGTAATCTTCACCCTGTATAACTACGCCTCCAACCAGAGAGAAGAGTACCTGCTGCTCAAGCTCTTCAAAACTGCCCTGCAGGAGGAGATCAAGTGAGAAATGCTAAGATGAATACAACAATGACTGATGACCATACATTTTACAGTAGAGTAATTCACTATGTTTTCATGCTGCATCTAACAACTGTCCACAGGTCAAAGGTAGATCAGATGAAGGAGATTGTTACAGGAAACCCTACAGTCATCAAGATGGTCGTGAGCTTCCACAGAGGTGCGCGGGGCCAGAACGCTCTGAGGCAGATCCTGGCACCGGTTGTCAAAGAGATCATGGACGACAAAACGCTAAACATCAAGACCGACCCGGTGGACATCTATAAAAGCTGGGTCAACCAGATGGAGACACAGACCGGAGAGGCCAGGTGAGCTGGATGAGGTTTTCCTCTTTTGTCTGATCACAATGCTGCCAGCTCCCTCTTACAGCTGGCTACTGCTGCAGTACGGTAGTATAATATTATTATTTTAACCTGAGTTAAAGAACTGATTCTCATGCTTATTTCAAAGTATGAGAATGAGTTTTTTAATTTAGTTTTTCTCCTTTTGAAACACAGTGAGGTGCAGGTCTCAAAGCTAGAAGTTGATAATGGTGTGGTACATTGGAGAAGTGCTGTGCAGCGTGTTTTAACATCATGTCCGTCGTGTCCGTCCTTCCTCTGTTCTGTCCTCAACAGTAAGCTGCCTTATGACGTGACACCCGAACAGGCAATGGCCCACGAGGAGGTCAGGAACAGACTGGAAGCCTCCATCAAGAACATGAAGACGATCACTGACAAATTCCTGTCTGCCATCATCGTGTCCGTGGATAAAATCCCGTGAGTTCCTCACTTACAGCGTCTCCGTCTGCACACATCACTGCCTCACCCTGCTGCTCTCACACTGCCTGTTTTGTCTGACTTTGTCTGTCAGATACGGGATGAGGTTCATCTCCAAGGTGCTCAAGGACACACTCCATGAGAAGTTCCCAGATGCAACCGAGGATGAGCTGCTCAAGGTGTGCATCTTTAATTCCACTCTGTGCCCGAAGGTCTTTAAAGGGACTGTTCACCTAATTCACATAATATATGTACATTTCCTCTACAGATTTTCAGTCCTGCTCCCCCTACCCTGAGTTTTACATGTCTTTCCTATTTTTCTTTTTCTGCTGTTGCTCTATTCTTTCCACCTTGCCAACCAGCTCCAGGCTTTCTGTCGGGGTCTCCTGCTTCTCTGTCTGCTGACGTTAAGGTGAGCCATTCTCCAGGCTCTGCCCTTCTTCTTCTACAACTCTCCCTCATTTTGCAGTTTCATCTTCTAAATCTCAAATCTGAATTCTTTAACCTCTTGTCACTCTTCGTGGTTCTACAATAGAAAGACACCAACAAATATGGGTTTCTAAGTACAGTAGCAAGAAAAAGTATGTGAACCTTTTGGAATTTTGTAGATTCCTACATTAATTTGCCATAAATGTGATCTGCACTTCATCTAAGTCAAGAGTATCAAAAAGCTAATTGGAGTCAGGTATTTGCATATCTGGAAGAAAATTAGTTTGGACGTGTGGACTAGAGCTACTTCGACTGACAAGAACCACTGTAACTTGCAGTGATTGAAGGGAGGATGAATTCCCAAGTGTATCCAAAAATTTCAAGGGTTCACATACTTTTTCCACTATAGTATTTTTTTTTTAAGAAAAAAAAGGTCTAATACTTTATTTATTTATTTAAGGCTCATTATATCTGTTAATACTCTTGACTTAGATGATGATCAGAGCAAATTTTATGGCAAATTAATGCAGAAAACCATGAAATTCCAAAAGGTTCACATACTTTTTCTTGCCACTGTATGTTTTGAATATTGTGTCGTATTCTCTGATTGTGATCATTGGATTTTGACTTGTCAGATTGTGGGGAACCTCTTGTATTACCGCTACATGAACCCAGCCATCGTGGCGCCTGATGCATTTGACATCATTGAGATGTCGGCTGGCGGACAGCTGACCACCGAACAGCGTCGAAACCTGGGTTCTGTTGCCAAGATGCTGCAGCACGCTGCTTCCAATAAGATGTTTCTGGGAGACAATGCCCATCTCAATCCCATCAATGAATATCTCAGCGCCTCATATCAGAAATTCAGGTCAGATGTTAATTTTTATAGAAACATAAAGCAGATGTAAAATACATTATTAGATGTGGAACCGAGGAACTGAAGGATGATGGTAGTCAGTTTCTTTGTCGGTTTCCTTCCTTATGTTGTCTGACTTTATCCTTCCATCTTTTTTCACAGGCGTTTCTTCCTTGCTGCGTGTGACGTCCCCTCCCTGGAAGATAAATTCAATGTGGATCAGTACTCTGACTTAGTCACTGTCACCAAACCTGTCATCTACATCTCCATTGGAGAGATTATCAATACTCACACAGTGAGTTTGAACTTTACCTTTGCTCTTTCTGTCTAAAATCACTCGCGCTGCAGGCTAAAGTACACATACTCAAATATGTTTCTTGTCAATCAGTACCTAAACTGTTCATGTACTGTTTGAGTCGTCCTATGGCAAACATGCTGACTCGCTTCTTCTGTCCTGTTAGCTGCTGCTGGATCATCAGGATGCCATCGCTCCAGAGCACAATGACCCAATTCATGAGCTGCTGGAGGACCTGGGCGAGGTTCCCACTGTAGAGTCGCTTATTGGTGAGTGCTCCCATAAACACTGTGGTTCCATTCAAAGCCCCAGTTTCAAAAATAAGGATTAAACCTCATCGCAAAATATAAAAGTAGTGTGAGAAGATTGTTTGTTTAGCTCCCTGTTGATTAATTCTAGGCAGGCTGAGTTGTTTTCATGTGTTCATCCCCAGTACCACCATCATCATCATCATCACGACTTTAAAAAGAAAAAAGTGGTGTTTAGATGTCACCCTGTTATTTTTCACGTACAGGTGAAAATCCTCTCCCCCCTGATGACCCCAGCAAAGAGCAGATGGGGAAGACTGAGGTTTCACTTACACTCGCTAATAAATTTGATGTCCCCGGTGAGGCCAATGCAGAGATGGACGCCAAGACTCTCCTGCTCAAGTAAGTTCATTCTGAGATTTAAGACTCACAAATTAATCCCATGTCATGTCTTTGATTTCATCTCCCTCAACTCTTATTCCAGCACCAAGAGACTCATTGTGGATGTGATCCGGTTCCAGCCTGGGGAAACACTCACTGAAATCCTGGACTCAACAGCCTCTCCAGAACAGGTCAGTAATTAGATAGAGTGCAGGTCACTGCTGGGATGATAACTCTAAGAATAGGGTTGAATTAAAATCTCACCAGATGGTCTTTAGTCATATCCAGACAAATGACTGTGTTGCCTTATGACACAAAACAGGAACTTCCTTATCAAACAGGAGTAAAAGAAAAGGCCTCTCTGAAAAGCTATCAGAGTTCTCATTCCACTTATGGTGGAGTATAACGGAGGAAACAGGAATATTACTATGTATTTATACATAGGACATTTTACAGTATTTTAGTGTGTCGGCTATTTGGTTGCTGGATATTTGATTAATGTGAAACTTTAATCTGTCGGGTTAACAGGAAGCAGAGTACCAGCGTGCCATGCAGAGGAGGGCTGTCAGAGATGCTAAGACTCCAGAGAAGATGAAGCAGGTCAAGCCTGTGGTGGACGACAGCCTGACGCTACAGGGGAAGAAGGACAAGATCAAGAGCAATCTGAAGAGGCTGGCAGAGCTGGGGAAGGTTCACCCAGAGAACCGCTATCAGGATCTCATCAATGACATAGCCAAGGTAAAAAATATCCACATTTACTGTGGATGGACACAGACTGTAGTGTCTGATGTGTAGTTAGAGTTGATTGTTTTGCGTTTGTGTGTTACAGGACATCAGAAATCAGAGGCGGTATCGGCAGCGTAGGAAAGCTGAGCTGGTGAAACTCCAGCAGACCAACGCAGCTTTGAATTCAAAGACCAATTTTTACAATGTGCAGATTGACTCTTACAATCAGTATATCAAGACGTGCATGGACAACCTGGCCAGCAAGGGCAAGTGAGTGGCCTTCAGTCATAAAGCATATCGCAACACATGTATTGTGTTTAGCCTTCATACTGCAGCTCCACAATTTTAATCTGTATCAGCCTGTGAGCAAAATTAAGGTGCACAAGCATATCAGACTGGACCGCAGACTAGACTGGACCGGTCCGGTCTTAAGTATGGGGGCAACATTACTTCCTTACATTTCTGAGTTGTGTCATATTTGTGCAAACGTCGGAGCTGGGTTACTCGTGACAGGCTGTGACTCACAATCTTCAGACACCTGCTGGTTTTGAATCTGGATGTCTCATCAGGATGCAATTAAATACAGCTGCAGCCTGGTCAGATAGAAAACAAATGCATTATGGTTCATGGATCCAGATCTGAGACCCCATGCCCTTTAGTGAGATGTTTAATAACACAAACTGAAATGATTTACTGGTCAAATCACCTGCATATGAAACACATTCACGTGGAGTCAACTGTGTATTGATCAAAAATAGACTGCAAACATCAACACCAAGTCAAGGTCAGAATAAATTGTTAATTTGCTAGGTGTCAGCTCAGTTCATGGAAATCTGTTTCTAAACATGTTGATGAATAAGAATCAATCTTTTCCTCCAACACGGTGAAAATAAACTTTCCACAAAAGCTACACTGAAATATTTCTAAGAATAACATGGAAAGCTGAAGATGCAGCCTAGCTGTCAGATGGCGACACACGAAGGTTGATTTATGCTAAGAGGTTGTATTTTGTATTGTACACTTGTTTTTCTCTCTATTCACAGGTTGTCAAAGAAACCAGGCGACAACAAGGCCAAGAAGAGTAAACAGGTCTCACAGAAATACACCGCCGCTCGCCTCCATGAGAAAGGCGTGCTCATTTCAATAGATGATCTGCAGCCCAACCAGTGAGTTCTGCTTCTTTTAATGCAAAAGCAAGGTTCAAAGTTTAAAGCATGTATTTTCCACAAACATCAATAGGTAAGAATATTTTTTAGGCAATAACAATGTGAAGGCCTCAGATTACTACAGTTGGGCTTTGACCTTTGAACAATGAGATGCGAGGCCCCTGAGTGGGGATTTAGAGGCTGCTTCAAGATAAGCAGCAGAACGTTCAGAGAGCAGTGTAGGGAAACCAGGACCTTGTTAAGATCCCAAACATAAATGGTCAAATATTCAAAATATTTCTAAGGGGTAGAATGTAAAAAATGAAACCAGGATTCTGCGGTGCTGAGTTACTGAGAAGGACAATGAACCAAACCAGAGGCATCAAATGAAGCTTCTTTGTAGTTGAACAAGATCACCCTGATTAGCTGATATTTAAATGTGTTTTAGTTCAGTGTAATTCAATAACCAGTGTTTCCATTCATCTGTTGTGTGCTTCGTTGTGTAGTTACTCCTTTCTCCACATTTCTGAATCTTCTGTTTACTTTTCTCTCTTCACAGATTCAAAAATGTTATTTTTGAGATTTCTCCCTCGGAGACTGTCGGAGTGTTTGATGTGAAAGCCAAGCTCATGGGCGTGCACTTGGAGACCGTACAGTTAGAATATCAGGTGCTGTTTCTTTCTCATACAGCAATAAAGTCTGTTCTTTTACAACAGTAACTGAGACGGTGACATTTGGGAGGTTTGCTGTGAGTTTAACTCACGTTTCTGTGTTTTTGTCTCTCAGGATCTCCTCCAGCTGCAGTATGAAGGCGTAGCAGTGATGAAGCTCTTCGACAGGGCCACCATCAACGTCAACCTGCTCATTTTCCTGCTCAACAAGAAATTTTATGGGAAATAAAAAAAATAATAAAGGAGAAATGCGGCTACAGACACTGATATAACCACAAAACCCATCGAGGGTTGCAGAAAGCCCTGACCTGAACCATCCTGGCTTTTCTACTCATTCCCTACTGCACTTCTCTTATGTGGCTATGCGAATTAATATGCATTATTTTTATTATGTTTATCATCATTTCTGCTTTATTCTTAATGGAACACTCCACTGTGTGACTCGGGCGAGTACACCACTGAAGCTCGCTGGAGTCTTTTTCTTTACCATCTAACTGCTGCTGCAGCTAGGTCAGAGGTTTAAGATTTGTAATTTTTGCTTTAAATGTTATGAATATCTTTGGCATGGGCTTTGATTAATTATAAAAAAATATATATGTTTTATGTAAAGAGATAATGTTTTATGTCTTTCCTAGCTGTTAGTTCATCTACATATCTGACTGAGAAAGACCTGCTAAACATCTCTTCTGCCAGAACCAATGTGCTGAAGTCCTTTTCAGCAGGGCTGTAGTACATGAGACGCCATTTTGCGAATTCTCACCATGTCTTGGACTTGTGGGCATTTTTGTGTTTGTGTTGTGATTTAGTTCTGTTGCTTGAGACTTAATTAGGAAGAAAAATTTCAACTTTATTTTTGCATATTTAAATTTCAGTATGCTTGTGTCTCTTGATTTGGAGTTGACCCACCTCAGCACCATGCTCAAACTGTAGAACTATAAATAAAAGAATCCAGTGTGTTTAACTTAAAATTGAATATGTTGCACCACTCAGATCCAGTCTATGCTGACACTAATCTGGCTACATCGTGTTTTTTGACACATCGGTATATTGGTTTGTCTTTGACCGTGACTACAGCCCTGCTGATCTGCTGTCTGAACGTGGCACTCCTGCTCTTCTAGCACACAGAGCTGCCCAGCTGTGCTTTTTCATTAGCTTTCCCAGATGACTTCATGGAAATGATATATTTTGTATATCTCTCATGGGCTGTTTGTCTTGTACTGAAACACAGATTATTGTTAACATTACAAACTCAGTTTAGTAAACATCTGTAAAACATAAGATGGGATCTGGACATGCAAGCTGGACATTGAATGCTGAGATTTTTATGTCTTGTTGAAAATAATTTGACAAAATTCCCCTTATTTATATTTTATATATACTGTAGCTGATGTTTGCAAAGCCTACGACAGATCATGTAAGTGTGCTTGATGATGTGCAGTATTACATTAACTAGACTTGTGTCCAGTAGATGTCACTCTACACCGTCTAATTTGTATGTGTTTCTCGTATTAGTTATAAGATGAGATTCCACACAGACTCATTGAAGTAGATGTGGATTATGTGTCTCGTGTATAGTTTTGCTGATCAGAAGTTGACACTGAAATGGAGGAGGCCGAGCTCTCTGGATGTTGTGGGCTCTCGTTCATTCCATCTAATGTATTTTACCTGTTTTAGAATAAAGCTTACCAGATGCAGTGTTGTCCCTTATCTGCCAGTTGTTGTGCAGCTCTGCAGGCTGTCATGGGCAGTAAACACTAACTAATTGTAATTTAGTACAGTTAATTCTCAAGTCTCGACCACCGGCAACATTAAAACTCTACCTTTGTCTTAATGCATCAGTAATGATAATCAAACAAAACACATTCTGCTTCATAAAGAATAGTTTAATGTAGATATCTAGGTCATAATACCTGCAGACTTCTACTTGCAAAGGGCTATTTGTACATTGTGGCATTGCCACCTTTTACCTGAATAAACATAAGACTATTGATTCCTGGGGGGAGATTTGCATGTTACAGCAGCATATAGGCAGGTTAAGAGGAAAGAAATTAAGGTATTTGAATAACATAACTAAAATAAAACATTACACAAGATAGAGAGCTGCCATTAAAAAGGCTATAATTAAAATATACATAATAAAATTCCTGGAAAACAGTGAGAGACTATGTAAAGATGCACCTTTTTGTGCATATTAGTTTTTTAGTAATACAATTCTAACCTGTAGATAAAGTTGAAATAAAACATGAATAGTTTAGGATTTAGAGCATGTAGAGAAATCCTTAACACAATACAAACTGTATATAAGCAACATAATGCAGTGTAAAACAGGAATGTGTGTTCTGTAAAATTCAAGTTACCATGTGCCACATTTGGTCAAAAAGCTGGTCCACAGCTTTTATTCTCACAGAAAAGTCTTTTAGTCCTGAGATCTGGAGACTGTAGAGGGTCAGTGTATATGATATGTGTGTGATTATACAGTAGTGCTCAACATCTGTCCTCTGGTCTGATGGCAGCTCGCACAAACCAGCACCTGAAGTGCTCCAGTTTACTCTTTGATGAAATGAGCTGCTGATCTGTTTCAGGTTCCAACAGACTACATGAGAGGGAGTGTACCTTCACAGTGTGTAGTAGTCACGTCTACACGTTATTGGACAGTGTCTGTACACTTTGGGACATGTTACTATTAAATGAAGCTTGTGCTCTCAGCTGATATAAATTGAACTTTAACAGTGGGTTAAAGGGATGATGTTGTGAGCACTGTCTGTGATCTGTGTTAAATCTGTGTATGAGCCAAACTGAGGTACCTGAGCAACCAGCTGACACACCTGATGCTGAGGTGACGATGAGTCCGAGCAAAAGCTGGAAAGTAAAACATACTTCTGTCCCGTTTTAAAGTAACTTTGTCTTCGCAGAGTAACTAGTAACTTAGGTTGGTAAATAAATGGAGAGCAGTACATTTTTAAACACTATTGATGCAGTAATAACATGAAAGTCAAAGTATTACTATCAAAATGGATTTAAGCTGGAAGATGTGGAGATGATTTGAACTATTTTATATTCTTACATTTTGGCAACTGTCCAACCACAATTTCCCCAGGGATCAATAAATATATATTATATATTTATATACATATATAAATATTTCATTATGTGTTATTATTAAAACAGACTGTACTATTAAATACAGCTGTATTACTGTATTACAGTACAGTAAGTAGTAACTAAAACTCAAACAAATGTATTTAGTGGAGTAACAGTAATATTTCCCTCTGAACTGCAGTACACATATATTTTAAAGTGTACTTAAGTAAATGTACTCCGTTACTTTGCTCGTCAGCTCGTAGTAAATCCCCCGGACCGTGTCCCGGTGTCGCCGCCCTCAGGACAGCCCGGGTACCGACGCTGTTTAACGAGGTAATGTTTTTGGGGATAAGGAGCCAGCGGATCAGAGCAGCAGTCAGCAGCCTGGCGGACGGTTAGTCAACTGACAACAGCAGCAGTTCCCCGGGAGGAGCTGTGTTTACCGGGGACGAAGGAGGCGAAGGATCCAGCGGCGAGTGTTTCTCTCCGGGCTGGAGTTGCTCTGAGTCCGCTCTGCTGTCCGTGGATTAACGCTCCGAAGCGCCGTGATCCCCCTGGAAGTGTGAAACTGTGGATTATGCTCCTGCATCACATGTGACTGTTTGCTGTCTTTTTGTCTTTTCCTCCGTTGTGAGTAACATTAAGTCTGATTTCGGTGAAGTCCGGACAAACCAGCGGACACTTGTTGAAACTGTTCACCGAGCAAACGGCTCGAACTGCTCCGGAGTTTTGCTAACGTTGGTAGCGAGATTTAGCTAACGAGGCCAACAACTTTCTCTACCACCACCGATAAATCCTTTAGGATATAGTTGCTTCTGATACCTGCCCGATAGTTTTTACCGAAGTCCAACGTGGACAAGTTTGTAAAATGTCCGAATTGTTGAGATGGCACTGACAGCAGTTTAGCTAACCTGGCTAGCTGCAGCTGTTGCTGAGCTCTCCGTTCACTAACGTTATGTTAGCACTGACAGCTAACGCTATGTTAACATTAGATTCAAACAAGTGGTTCGCTGGAAATATGTCAGTATGAAGTTACATCGTGTCATTAAGTTAGTTTACTGAAGCGCAGCTCGTGTTCAAACTTATTAAAACTAACTTCCAAGTCCGGAGACAGTTGCACAAGTCTTATTTATCCTGCTATCCAGGTAAAAGGAGACAACTTTTATTACAGGAGCTTTAATGTTAGCTTAGCTGCGTTAGCTGCTAGCTTCGCTTACGACAACACACTCAGCTGTCACACCGCAGACAAGCGAGTTGACTCTTTGAATTAACTTTGGACGACCAGTAGTGTCTGCTGTGCTTTAAAGACTCCAATGGGCTTCCAGCATGGCTCATTGAGAGACTTTGCAAAATAGACACCGAGCACCGTCTTCCACTTTTTTCTCCCCAAGTAGCTGAAGTTGTAAACCTGCGGCCCGCACCATGTCTGGCTCCCCGGGCACAGGTGGCTCAAACCCCAGGAAGTTCAGCGAGAAGATAGCGCTGCACAACCAGAAGCAAGCAGAGGAGACGCGGGCCTTTGAGCAGCTGATGACAGACCTCACTGTTTCAAGGGTAAATACGCTTCAATTCACACTGTTGTCATTTATCACTGGTCTGTTTTTGCACGAATGCGTTCATAGTAGTTCCGGACAGACCTCCCTCCTTCACACGCAGTCAGCTGTCTGCTGCTTCTTGCATGGACGACATCTGCTGACTGAGATTTGTGGGATTCAACCAGTACTTCTCGTTTCTCTTCATGCATTCAATCACCTGTGGCAAACCCAGTCTGCTGCAAGCGTAGCTATGGTTAGTGTAACGAAAACAACATACGGTTAAGAGCCAAATACCAAAAGCTGTTATAAATAAATAACAATATGTCACACATTCAGAGTGCAGTATTAACCAAAGGAGATGGATAACGGCACCGACACAGGAAATGGGAAAACAGCTCCTTCACATTAGCACCACCCGCCAAAAGTTCCCATGATTGTCTTGCAACTACACTGTTGTCAGCTGGGTTTACATCTTCTGATCATTGCATTTTATTATATTTGCTGTGCAATCTGCATCCTCAGCGTTGTTTAGAGCAGTCTACACAGGCAAGGGAGACAGGGACCATCTCACAAGGAGCATGCATGGAGTTCTGTTTGCAGTGCTTGTATTCAGGCTTCCACTCTTCAGAATTACAACTTAGGATATTTTATGAAATGTGTCCAGTTCAGCTGTGATGACACACTAGTCACAGTCACATGCTTTGTGTTGACATATTTTAATATTTTAAGCTGGTTGTAATAAATTCCAGTGTGTCTCACATCATTTAAGCTTTAACTGTTAATGTTTCATCAGATAAATACGTTTTTCATAGCTAATTAATCAATTTAAGATAAGATAAAACCTTTAGGTCATTTGCAGTGCTTTAAACAGACAGGTGCAGACGTCACCTTGGGCTCTTTTTAAAACTGTGTGATGTAGGGTAGAAAAAGTAATTGGCAGCTTAATTGATAATACAAATGATTAGTTCTAGCCCGAAAAAGAAGTGGGATTGAGGTTCATCTAACAACTCAGCATCAAATTTAAAAAAAGCTAAATAAAGATTTTATACAATAATGATGAGATATCGGCAAATAGTATTTTTATACTTATACTTGCAAATACACCAGAGCAGGTGGGTGTTCTATTCAGTATTTAAGTGTTATTTTCAGATATGCTCTGACCAAGAAGATTGCCTTAGATGCACCATTTACAATTTTCTTGGCTTTTAAAATGTTTTATTAAAATTTTTTTAAATAATGTTAAGTGAACTGCAGATTCAGATTTTATTTCTAAGAACTATTAGTTTAATATTAAAAAAACAAAACTTTTAAATATAATTTTCTGTATTTCCCTCCCCTTAACAAATCTCAAAATAAAAATGCTTCGGGTTATTTTATTTTTTGTAGTGTAGTATTTGGTAGGTCCCGAAAGAGTATGTAGTTTTTCTTCCACTGTTTTATTCTTTTTTTGGCCTTAGAATTATTACAGATTGTGAGCTTTGTGTCTTCTCGTCTTATACTAAAGAACTGTGCATAGCATGAACCATCATATGTGTAAATTTGACTGGCACAAAATCTGATATCTCAGGCAGATCAGGCTTAAAACCTGGCGATTCTAATCTTCTGCTGATCTAATGGTGCATCATTGCTTGTAGAAAATAAATTAATCTGCTGCCTGTATTTCACATAGATTTCAGATTAATCAGCATCCTGTTTTAGATGTGATGTTTTGTGTCTCAGTTTCATGAAAATATATACTGTACAATAATGTTACCAATTATTAAAAATACTATCTCCCGGGAGCATATAAGAGACCTTTTCATGTTCTTCTCTTACTGCTGCCTCACAATGTGCTCTTTCTATGAGAGGGAGAGTACTGAATGGCCAGTCAAAGAGGATGTGGTTTTGAGCCCATACTGAATGAAATTTGCCATAAGGTATGACCTGTCATTGACCCCTGTGAGGCAGAAAAGCCCAGTCAGCGAGGCTAAGGCTGGTCAGTACAATCACATAGCTTCATGTAGAAGTAGCTGCACTCAACATTTATACCAGTGACCAAGAGACTGACTATGACCTCGCTGAAGTGTTCTGAGGACCTGTACACTGTACCTGAATACCCAAACACAAACCAGCTTTATTTTTTTACTGCTGTGCTGCAGGGAATCTGCGTCCTTGTAAATCACAAATGTGTGAAGGCTGCATGTAGGTTGTTATGTAATGGTTGACACCAACACTGGAGTAAGAGGTTTTATGGGGATTTGTTTACATATTCATTTGTCTTTTTTCATTTCTTGGACATTGAACTTTAAATGATGCTGATAAAACTTCCAGTTTTTTATGAGTGTCTCTTTTGTCTTTATGTTTCTCTGGTTTTGACCATTGACAGTTGTTATCGTCCCAATTTCCACTGGCCACTAATTATCTTATTATGGCTTTTAAGTGTAGCGGCTGGTTAGTGTAGTGGTAACATCACTGCCTCCCATGTGGGAGACTGGGGTTCAAATCCCAGCTATGGCTACCTCCAGTAGGGGTCCTTAGGCAAGACCTCCTCACGTTGCCCTGCCTACCATGTAACTTGTAAGTCGCTTTGGATAAAAGCGTCTGCTAAATGACTGTAATGTAATGTAAAAGTGCAGAGGGTAAGGGAAAGTTCCTACTGTCAGGATGGTTTTTGCTTATTTTTTCTGTATTTTTATAGCAACTATCTTTTGTTTCTGTCTACTGGATATAGCTGCTGATGAACTGAAATTGTGGAACTAGGAAATCTTTCCACCATAGTTGGTACTACAATAATTTGACAAATGTTGCATTGAAGGAGAAGATTTTTAGTCACATTTTCCTAGCACACCCATGATGTCTTGTCGCATTCACAATCTCTGTCCGTTCTTTGTTAATATATTGATAAAATCGAATAAGGTCAGTCTTTGAGATTCAAATTTCGCCCTTTCGGCAGCCTAAAGAAATAATACCCCTGTGATTTGCCTATTCCTGATCACAGGTCACGATTGGCTCTGTTTACCTTCTCTTGGCAGAACAAGCCGCCTTCTGTTTTCTGCGAGGTAATCATTATGGCATCTCATGGTAGGATGCTGCTTTGGAAGCAAAGCTGCCCATTTCCTAGAATGTGCCCTCTTGACTTGTTTCCCTTAAATTGCAAATATCAGCACATTTTAATAGACTAATCGTTGGATTAATTTGTGTAGTCCTTCTACACTCCATTCAGTTTTTTTCTACTAAGGAAGATGGTTTGTGATGAAGCATTTAGATTCCCATGCTTTGTTGTCACATCTTGGTGTCAAGTATGAGTGTAAACATAAATAAACTCTGAAGGAGCACTTTCTTAAGGTGGCGGCAGCAGAATGTGCAGGTTATTTTGCAGCATTATTACATGACAACATTTAACCTGCATTTCAAGAGGCAAAACATGAAAAAGATGTTCACATGAGGTCATATTGTGATTTATGAGGGAAAACAAAAAAAACCCAGAAAGACAAATTATATATATATGTTGTATTAATTTTATATAAGAAATAATGACAATAGTGGGTACAGAAATTCCCAATCTGCATCAATAGTCATCCAGAGGTTTTATGTTCTTCGCACATAACAACTGCATTTCCAGGATGTATAGCCCCTGACAGTGTGTTTGATTTTGTTCCCCCTTTGACTGGCAGGTGCAGTTTCAAAAGGTCCAGCAGCTTCGTTTGTCATCTCAGTCACGGGCGCAGTACTATGGAGGCTCTCTGCCCAATGTCAATCAGATCGGCAACAACAGCACTGAATTTCAGGTGAGATATTGTTGCAGTGAAAATACAGAGTATTACCATGACCTCCAAATTGAAAATCACTTAGCACTTTCAGGATACAGTCAGCAAATTTAGAGAAATGTAATATTCAGCCCAGCCTTCAGTAAATACTCAACTCAGAATGAACTTAAATAGGGCTTTGTTCTAGTCCAGGGCTAGGCTAATTATTTGTTTGCAAAACCAAGCTTTCTGGATTTAACAGATGTGCATTACACTTATCTTGGTTATTGCACCATATTCTGTGTAATTTGTCCACCCTTCTGTTTTTTCATAGTAACATTTCTTACTAAGTGTACAATTTAGAAACACCACTGCTTTCATTCAGTGCAAGACTCCATTGGTGAGAGTTCCTTCTGGTAGCAGTATGACGATGAAATACAATTTAGGAAGGCAGTGTGTCCCCACGACCTGTATTTACTCACTCTCGTGAATGAATAGCATAAAATGAGAAAGGATTTTACAACTTTCAAAAGTTCTACTAAACACATTATCACCTGTCATGATGACCATGAAGTAAACAGTAGAAATGCACTGTTCAGGTGAAAAACTTACCAGTATTGTGTACTTTCAGCTGTGATGTGCCATTGTGATGCAGTAAAAAATGAGTCAGGTTCACTTGAACCTGCTGGTTTTTGACACAGTGCTCTGCATCGCACCCCAGCTGTGCCAAAGCAATAAATAAATATGGAGGTGGATTTTTTTTCACACAGTCTGAACACGGGCTTATATATGTCCTGGTGTTATAATAAGTGGAGTTTATTTTGTGTGGATATAATCTCATGCTTTTCTTTAAGCAAAATGATGTTGCAACTAAACATGAAGATTTCCTTTAAAACCCTGCTTACCTTGGGTTTTCTATTTACCAAATCCAAGGTCCTGTCATTTAGGGGTTTTTCAAGGCTAATTGTGTCTGACCACCAGTTCTAATGTTATCTAGTCAAACAGCAGAAACAGGAAAACGCTGTACTGGACCTTCAGAAGTGCAAACAAATTTCCCCTGAGAGTGTTAAATAATTCAGACGAAGACTGAAGGCTGGAATTTTTTTTAGAATAAAAGATCAGTGCAGCAGTTCTCAGCTCTACTTCAGTGCTGTTACAAAAGTGCTTCTCTATAGCACCCGGTCTGTATCTGTGTCAGCTCTCCAAGGAGTTTGCTATGCCAGGATACAGAGGGTCCAGGTGAAAGTGCCCTTGTTACTCGAAAGAATGGCCCTTTGAGGTAGAGTATTAATTCCAGCACTGTGACCAGGTCTCCACATGGTGGGAGAAAGCCCCCCTCACTCACCCTCTCTTCTGGGAGCAAAACGAGACAAACTAAGTGGCTTCTTAATCTTCCACTTGTTTCTGTTCACTCTGCTACCGTAAACACGGGAATTTCCCCACCGTGGGATTAATAAAAAGTCTATCTTATCTTATCGCACTTCATAATAATTATTTGTTAGTTCTAATTCAGTTGATTGAATGTAGAGTTCACAGTGTGGTTGGCTCTATGTAGCAATGCAGATTTTAAGCAGTGTCCTATTAACCATCAATCTGTTAATCATTCAATTGTTTCAACAGTTTATGAAACCCAGTATTCTTTAATAAAACCATTGACATGACCTACATATGTTCTCCACAAGATCAGACTAAATTAGTAGTTTAAAGAAGCCTTAAAATAAACACAATAATCATAAAGTAAACATCACAAAAGAATGACTTAATTTAAAACTGTGCAGCTTCCTGAATGTTGCTATTCAGTGATCATATTAAACATGGCAAACAAAACTGTAGAAGGGCGGGACTTCATTGAAAAATATATAATGGATCAGATAAAACCTGTTGTTACAAAGCGTAACAACTAAGACATCTGGGACATTTCTTACAGTTTTTAACCCAGTTTTAGTAGTTTCATCAGTCTCCTTAGATGTTTTCTTTGTTGATTCATCCCAATAATCTGACTCTTCTGAAACAGATTAACATCTTTTCCACAACCACAGGATGTGTCTTCAGACATGGTTGTTTAAGAAATGAGAATCTACTCACTGCATCAGTTAGGGTTAAATAAGTATAAGCAGCACTGAGTCAGTGAAGCAGTGTATATTGTTTCAGAAGTAATTGTGATAGAAGGTACAGATGACATTTCAAGATGGTTTTAAACCAGTGATATAATAATATAAGGGCACACTAAGGCGATTACGTACAGTAGCTTTTAGGTGTTACCATTTGTCATTTCCATATATTGCTTACAGTCATAACCTAATTAACTTCTACTGACAGAGGAGTTGCTGGATGATTGTCTTTTACCGTCTGTCCTGTCATCCTCCAGGATGTTTTTTGTTGTGACAAACCTCTTGCTTTTTTCCTCAGGGTGGCTTCCCTTCAGGGTTGGACTCAGTCAGAGGGACCCGTCACCATGGGCTGGTGGAGAGGGTCCACAGGGATCGCAATCGAATCAACTCTCCCCATCGCCGACCCATCGACAAACATGGACGGCAGATATCCTTCAAAGTCTAATCATTGACAGTAGGAGATCTCAAAATACTGTACTGTCATGGTGACGACAACATCTGCAGCTTATAAGAAAGTGGTGGATCAGCTATGTGAAAGTGGGTGTTGTGGCTTCCAGATGGATGTTATATATATATATATATATATTATATATATATATATATATATCTATAGTATATTATATATATATATATGTATATATAGATATCTATATTATATATATATATTTATCTACGTATATATATATTAATATCTATAATCCAATATCACGCATAATACAGAAGGTTGTCACTTATAACAAAAATGGTGTATGGGTGTCATTATGAATTGTATTTGTTGCGGGGTGTCATGTGACGAGCGTACAAAGCGTGGTTGAATGTGGTGATACAGTGCTAGTGACCAGAATGAATAATAACCTAAATGAAATGATTGAAAGTGCTATGTTTGATATCCATATTATATTCTAAACGATCCGCAAAAGTTGTTAAACTATATATAATTAGAGCTGTTGAGCTAATGGAAATATTAAATACATTTAGGCACACGTGTAGCACATTGTAGTGCAGTGCTTCTGCAATGTGATGTTTTAAACAGTTCTTTACAGGGTTTAGATGTAGGGGAAGTTGCAAGACATGAATTTAATTTCCCCGATCTGGTTTCACACCCGGTATGCTGTATTTATATGAAACACCACTTAGCACACTGATCCATCAGCACTCCCCCACCTCATAGCATTTTAAGAAGCAGATCTGTTTATCCCCTGCCTCGGGACTGAGATGATTCAGTGACCTGTCACATGGTGTGTGATAGCTGGAGAGAAGTTTGTCCTGTGTCTCAGCGTGTGATGTCATACCGAGCATGTATTTCTGCGAAGAACAATTTGAACAGATGCATAATCTAGTAGGATACATGCAGGAAAACAGTCCACACCAATCCACCATTTGTTTTTACTGTATTTACAATTTGACATTGCTGCTGATAGTTGTTTCTAGGGTTTAGACAGAGCATGTTTTTAATAAGTGTGCAGGACTCTTGTCTATATTAAGAGGGTACTGAAAAAAACAGAAACAAGTGACTGCTAAACTACCACAAGAGGTTTGCTTGTGAGCTTGGGTGCGACGCCTGCAGTTTTGGAACGCTAATTTTGGCTTTCTGTACATTCTCAAATGGTGGAGAAGGTTTGTTGTGTTTCCTGTCTTTGTCGGCACTGGTTGCCAGCATTTCTTGCAAGAGACGTAACTTTACTGTTTATCCAGCTTTAAAAGCCCAAACCGTTTCCAAATCACACATGTTGCATGACCTCTCTTTGCCGCAATTTCCTTGTCTTGTGCAGACTTCTTACTTTTTTCACGGTTGCTTATTTATGTCATCAACAACTTCCAACTCTTCCTTCTTTGTTTTGGCTTTTCACGTGTTGACCATGTAAGCCTGTTTCTGAAACCTAATAGAGTGATTGTGCAGAACAGATTTATTAATCAGTGTAACACTAACAGTTGAGATTGTTTCATCACCTAGCCGTGTCAGTGCTGTATAAGTCAAAACCTAAAAAGAGTTTAAAAGAGTTGCTGATTATATTTTAAATATATGTAGCCAGTGTGTACATGTAACAAAAAATTGTCTTATTTTGAACCAGATGGTATTGTAAAAAGGTGTTTTTTGTTATCATATTCATACTCTTATTGAGAAGTTCTGCCTATTGGCCTACAGAAAGAAGAAGCTTGGCAGACAGGGACCATTGGAAAAAGAAAAGGCCTTTGGCCGATCCCTTGTTGGCTCACTTCTCACATCAGGCCCTGCACCCACCGAAAATCAATTGAGCCTGGCAGCTTTAAAGTAGATCATCAACTACTATGGAGAATGGTTTAAGTGATGAAGACAGGGAGCAGAGCAGCATCTTGAAAATGAAAACGTGCAGTGCGGTTTGCGGCTATGGCTGATCCAATCATGGTGCCATATTTGAAAATGGAAATGTGGTTTGTGGCTCTGATTGTCTTAAAAAAATTTACAGGATAGTTTTTGAGGTAAATCTTAATTTTTCTATCACTGTATAATTAATAATAATAATAAAATCATGCCGTTTGCAGTTTGGGGATGATCCCACCGTTGCAGTTGTTGAAAGGTGTTAAGTAAGAGCACACAAACTTGTCAGCTCAACCAGTTTGACAGGATTGTCTGTCCCTCTGCATCTGGATAAACCACTGTGGTGTGCTTTCCATTTTGTTTGTATTTGTGTATGGTTGAAAAGGGGGCTATCCCATGTTTAGTGTGAGATGTTATGAGTGATAAAAGGGCTCCATTCTTCGTAAATCCGCCTCACTAGACACTAAATAATGTAGATGCTGTGTGAAACGTGTGAAAAGTGATGCACCCAGTGTAATTAGTTGTTGTTGTTTGGTTAACGTTTTTAACACCTCTCTACAAACAACTGCACAGAGAGCAGACTGTTTCCAGAGCACAGAGCTCAGCATTCAAACACTAAATAAGTGAATGTCGGTAAGACAAAACGCCACCCTTCTGAAGTCCCGCCCTTCTACAGACAATACCAGGAACTCTGTCGGCATTCGATGCTAAATGATAATGCTGTCATTGTTTCATCAGTATTTGAAAAAGGCAGGTCTACTGTTTACACTTGGACCATAGAATAAAATGCTTTCTATTCTTTTGAAACATTTTCTGTGTATAATTGAAGCTATGGTTACAACTCTTCCATGTTTCATTTTTAAACCTAAATATCAGGGTGAAGTAGACAAAGTATGATTTTACACAGTCAGAATGTGCAGTTATATTAGAACATGGAAGTATATACATGTTGTCTTACAAATGTATGTAATATTACAGTGGTATACTTGTGAATGCGGTTTTACCAGTAATTTCCTTAACTTACACTCACATAGAGAGCTCTCCATATGGAGCAGTGTACCTGTCACCACCGCCAGACAACAACTGGAGAAGGTGAGTAGTAACCAATGTTGAGCTGCTGAAAGAATGGTAATTGTTTTCTGTTCTTCCTCCAACTAGATTATTTTACAGCAGGAACTGCTTCCTCACTGTTGCCTGCCTGTTTCCTATATAAAGCTTCCCTGTGCCTACTTCAGGCATCTTGATCAAACACAAAAAAGTAGACTAGAGTAGCACTGAGTCAGTGAAGAACAGGAAGATCTGTTGTCCTTCATTGTTTCTGCAGAAATGCGTTAAATATCAGGATGCTGTGTTAGCATTGGAGAACACTTCATCTAACTAAAGGTGTTTGACAGATAGCCTTTGTATGTAAAGGTCATGCCTGACAGCAGTAATCCTGCTGTTTAGGGATTTTAGGTTGTCACAGCACCACTGCCCTGTGGTGCAGAATCTCCAACTTAGCAGAAATACAGTGACAGTTCCTGCTGGAAAACGATGCTAGACTAGCTGTCCCTGATGTACTGCAAGATCCCTTGTACCAGCTCTGCTTGTGCCCATGTAGAACAGTCAGTGTATTGCTAGACAGCCTTTCGTCAGTGTTTACAAGGGAGTGAATTATGGCCCTGTGATAAAAAGCTCGGCCAAGCTCCTCCTCACTCACTCTCTTTCACTCTTGCTCTGTCTCCACATTTTTTCTGTGTTGTACTCTGGCTTTTGGCCGACTGCCAATCGCCCTTCCTAGTTGTCTTCTACAGCACTGACACAGACATTTGCCAGGCTTCGTGTTGAGCGTACTATAACAGCTTGGGCTGTAGAAGTGAATCAGGCCCACGCCCTCTCGTCATTGTTGACAACACAAAACAGGTTGGCTGACAAACGTCCTCACAGAGCAGCCACACATCAGTGCTCTCAGAGTGGGTGTGTTTCTGGGAGAGCCATGTGGCATGAAGCATTGAATGCAGACTCCCACATTAAATATAAGAGGCACAGCTTTGTTTCAGACAGTTTATCAATGAAAGATTGAGCACTGTGTAAAGCCTTGTTGTATTAAAAAGACATCACAACCATTTTGATCTAATGGAACATACAGTATGTTCTTTTTGTTTGTGCATGTACAGTACCTGTACACAGTCTGATTTCCTATCATAGCCTTTAATGCATGATTGGCATCAGTTCTGTCAAGACTCTGCAGGCAAGGCCTAGCCTCCTGCTCCAAACTGCAGCAGATTGCTGTCACAGTGTGGAACAGGGATAAACTTCCCCCTCAGCAGTGGATTTTGGCTCGCGTCACTGTCACGGGCAGAGACATACAAATTAGTTCCCTACTGAAGCTTTGAACTGCCTCTTTCCAAATAGACAAGTTTTAGTTTCCTTGTTTACTATATATTTACAGTGGCAAGAAAAAGTATGTCAATCTTCTGGAATTTCATAGTTTTCTGCATTAATTTTGATCTGATCGTTGTCTAAGTAAAGAGTATTAACAAGTAAAATGTAAAACACAACCATAAAAACCTCACAATGCTAATAGCAAAAAACACTAACTTTTGGAGTTTGCTCCGCACAAGAGGAATACACTTAAGTGAACCATGCCTCGTCAAAAGGAGCTTTCAGAGAAGAATTGTTGATTTACATAAAGCTTTAAGGGGTTAAAAAGTGATGTCAAAGACTGTAGAAATTCACCAGTCTACAGTTGGCAAACAGTCTACAAATGGAGACAGTTTGGGACTGTGGCTGATCTACCAAGAAACAAACACTCATTAATGAGGTCAAGGAACAACCCAGAGTGACAGCCAAAGATTTGAAGGCATCATTGGAACTGGCTAACATCTGTGTTCATGAGTCTACAGTAGATAAATGAACTGGCAGGACACCATGAAGGAAGCTTATTATAATTAATAATTAGGGTTTACATGCTTTTTCCACTATAACTATGAGGTTGTTATGGTTGTTCTCAATAAAGATTTTTTTTTTCTTATTTTAGACACGTTATATTTGATTTAATACTCTTGACTTGGATGAAGATCAGATCAGATATATGGATTTGTGACCAGTTCACTTTTAAAACAGAGCTTGAATTTGACTTGGATCATATGTTTGCTTAATGCTCAGCCAAAACCGTGCTACTGGCTACTCATTTTAAGTAGCTCATTGTACTTGTGCTGTGTAAAAAGGCTGACTAATAGTATGGTATATTATAATATATATAATATATAAAGGTTTTTGCTAATAAAGCCTATCAGGATCTGTAATCTGATTCATTATGGTATTCCAGAGTAAATAAAGTAGTGCATAAACCAGGTGAAGTTTAAGTAGTAGGAGAGAAATTGTCTTCGTAACATGATGCATGCAAGTCAAAACCAAATATATAGTCTGTTTTAACTTTTTGATGTTTGATAGCAGCATAATTCTCAGATGTTCTGTGTAATCACTGGGTTCAAGCAGACCTTGTGTAAATATGAAATTTTAATAGATTTTTTTGGAACCTGAAACATACATGCATCATCTGACACAGTGATAATTAGGACAAACAGATCTAGTCCCACCACTGGATTCTGCCAAGTTTTGTCCGCCTCAGCATTTTTAAGCGGATGTTTTCTTGAAAACTGGTAATTTCATAAACTGTGTCATGATAAATGTCATTACAACAGCAATATTTCACAAGAGTGTCCTTGTCCTGTGAGCTTTATGTGTGCGTAAAATGAATGAACTGTACATAAGCCTGCTTTTGCGCAATCAGTGTAGTGTTAAAGCTTAAGTGAAGACATAACACACTACAGAAGGGAAATGGGAAGTCAGAATCTGGGCTGACATGTTGCCAGATTAGGAAGGCTCTTCATCCAGTCAGCTGCTGGGAAATCCCATTGATGAAAATTCTACAAGAGACTATTGTTAATGTAGTTGGATGTATTTTAAAAAACATTCTTCTCCTAATGAAAGACAAGCTCAATGGTTCAAGTTATATCCATCCATAGAAAAGGTCTCAGGCTCTTGTGTTGTTGCAGTAAGAGGCAGATTCCCTGCTTGTCTGTCTCAGGGGAGAGTGGGGCGGTAAGTGTTTACAACGCCAACCACATCTGCACTACATTACCGCCAGTCAGCTCTGGAGTAAAGCCACTGAGCTCTTTAACTGTTTCATTACTTTAACTTCCACATCATTCATCAGCTATCTGTTGTTCATCCAGCCTCTCAAGCACTGTTGATTGCCGTGGAGCAAACAACTATGGATACCAGTAAAATAGAGAGAGTTGCTAGTGATTATGCATTATTTGAAATACATAATTTATGAGAGCCTTTTTTTTTTTTTTTTAATAAAAACTTAAAGGTAGTGGGTCAGTGCTAGATATTGTGAAACAGAAATAAAGGGAAACAAAGCCGTTCGCATAGCGTTAAACTGCTCGATGACCAGCAGACTGGCCAACAGGTCTTATAATTTCTCTGGCTATGGAAAGGCTGTTTGGGGGAATTTTTTTCCTTTGGGGAATAAGTACTCATTTCCCATCCATCTGTAGGGAGTTGGAGCATGATTTCTGATATCCACCATCTGTCGACTACATTTGCTCAGAATTGAGTCGAGGTTAAAGCATATTGCTGTACACTGGTGTCTAGAAAGAGATATTAGTATAGGGATTTGGTTCCTTGGGTCCGTGAAGCATCAGACCTGAGTACAGCCCTGGAAGTGTCCCTTCGGAGACCATCTGCTTTAGGGTCAGAGCCTCAATCCAGTCCCACGCCCTCCTCTTTTTTCATTCAACCATTTTGGGCCTGCTATTCCTGTACCAGCCTCTCTTGGGATGAAATCTTGGATCAAACTCCTTGGAGATTACTCCGTATAAAGGCCTTCAAGAGGAGAGATCTTAAATGTATTTTCCCCTGCTTCGTTGCAAGATGTATCAGGATGGTTCTCGAGAGCATTTATCAACTATATAGGTAGTCTGATTGTTTTTTTTTTTTTTTTTTTTAATGTACTGGAAAGGCCATGTTTCTGCTCGTAAAGGTTCACTTATTTTCTCACTATAAAATCACATCATAAACTTGGTGCACTTATAAATCAGGCACCTGAGACTGTTGCTTAGAAAAGGCACTGGTCAGCTTCAGAAGTGCATGAACAAAGTCATAAGTTTAGGCTGGTTTGTCCCAGTCACTGTCACTTGATGTTTGATCTTTTTAAGTCACAGTGGTAATAAAGTCAACATATCAATGCGTCAGAGAGCTATTCTGTTGTTGGGTGGGTGGAGTGCCACAGCTCATCTGCATTCCATAGCCTATGTCATATATCTAAATATAAATATAGGCTGCTACACCCTTCAGTGACAGGTATAGTGGCAAAATCAAGTAATGTAAAAAAAGAGTGCTTGAGTAAATACACACCGAAGTCTAGGTGCTGGCCATGATCATGTACCACAAAAATGCAGAAAGGGCCCACTGACAGCCCACTAAGGTTCCACAGCTTGTTAATATGACAAACATTTGTAAGCTAAATAAGCTGCATCTATAGGCTGAACCTAGAAAAGTTGATTTATTCCTTGTGAATTCTATTTCTAATTAATTTCAACAAGAATGTGTTATTCGAACTTTGAACATTTAAAAGATATGTAAAGCCTGAAGGACCGTAGATCACATGGTTTGTAGCTGTGCCATTAACTGCAAATGTATGTATAGAACTTCACATTTAAGATGGGGAAAAAAATCAGTTTTTAACATCTTGTGAGATCATATTGGACCAAAAAATACATCAAAATGTAGTAAAACACTTCTTTGATTAGTCTGTTGCTTTACACAGTTATGTTTATGGGTATGCGTAGAAAGACTGTATACGTTCCTGAATACACAGAGAAAGCGAGGAAGCAGGTGTCAAAATGTGCCTTTGATTCATTTTTGCCCCAGGTCCGCCTAGCAAGTAAATCTGGCCCTGTAGTTCAACAGTAGTATCAGTAATAACATTATACACAACTCTTTAGCTGCTGTTCCTGTACAGATCTTAATATAAGTTTAAACCTTCAACATTGCCTGAACAAAAAGAAACAAAGGTAAATCTGCTGAACATTATCAAAGATTATTCTACAAAATACTGTTGAATATAAATCTAAACTAATTGAATCATCTGACTGAACTGTTGGCTTCTTTACAACACATCTTCATCAAACTGCTCGTTTCTTGCTCCGGCTTCATTCCAGAAATGATGTTCCGAGAATTCAGGAATTGCCACCAGTATGGCCAAATAGATGGTGGTCTAGTCATTAATAGAAAGTCCATTTGGGATCCTCTGGGGACCATTTATATTTTTGGAAGACTAATTCTACCAGTTAGAAGAAAAAAAAACAATGTGACTGCTGCTATATCCACCCAGTCTAAGGACGAGTCAAGACCCCTTTTTGGAAAAATCCACTGTTGGCACTTTATTCTTTCAGGTCTTTCCTTGCACTCATCTCTCTCATTAGCACTCTTGTCTCATCTGTTTTTAGTCTTCTTTCCATTTCCTCAGATATAAAATGGTATTATGCTGCTTCTGAGTATTTTCCAGGGCCTTTTCTTTTTCATTAAGGCAGGAGCCATGGGTCTCTACTTTCACCCAGTAACTTTGTCTGTCATGCTCTTCCTCTGTCTCTCTTTGAAGGGAACAGCAGCCATGGACTGAGGAAAAACGGCCTGGGTTTAGATTAATATCACAACTCAACAGGTGACCCTTGACCCCTCTCTCTCTGTCTCTCCCTTTCCCTCATTTTTTTTTCTGCTTTATCCCTCACTCACACAGAGGCCAACAATTCCGTTCTGTGTCCTTTTGCAATCTCTCTAGGCTACGTAACATCCTGGTTTCTATCTTTTGTAAATCTCAGCCTGATTTGTAACAGCTCAATAATACTCTCCTTTCTTCCTTTGCGCAGAGGTAGAAGCTCAGATAAAGTCTCTTAATGGTTGAGTTATTTTTTTCACTCCTTTGTTAGTTTTTCACCCATCTTTCTAGTTTGGTATTTCTGAAACTTTAATCAGTAATCTTCTCTGACTAACCCAGCTTTAGGATTGATGGCTCCTTCGCAGTCTAACATCACGGCTCCTTATTTACATTTTCTTACTTCCAGACTTTTTGCATCCGTCTGCAAGAGTTGTATTTGTAAATTATTGCTTTTGAACATGTGAGTTTATGTTGACAATTGACAGCATGTGGGCAGAGGTGTCGGTGCTTTGGGTCCAAATAGATAGGAGCATAGGAGGAATATATTGTCATATAACAATAATTCATCAACATAATTGTTTGAAATTTGCATACATTTGCTTTTTTGAGAATCCTGAAGTGGTAAGCAACACAAATATAAGGTGTCACTGCAATTCAAAATGTGAAGTAATTAGTGAGAAGATCAATATCTGCTCTTTGTACTCAGTACAGAGGTGGCTCTGTCATGTTCATCATAATTTCATTTTAAGAAAGAAAGCTGCTAATAATCATCCAAATGCATCCAAATATCCGCTCGGGTTTGGTCTGCAAATATGTGTGGAGATCGGATCTGAGATGCTGAATGTGGCCAGCACTGACATGCCCAGGTTAAGAAAAAAAACATGACGTGAATTAAACCAATATGTACCAAATGCATATTTGAAATACACAAAGTGTTTATTGGATGTTTTTCAATTGAAAAGTAAATAAACCCATTTCTAGACTTATTTTTCTGCAAAACCTTCCTTGCTATTTAATAAAGGAGGCTGATGATTATAATATAATATTGAATCCTGGTAAAGGATGTTTAGTCTGTTAAATACAATATTTGATGTAATTACTAGTAGAAACATTTTAAATAGTCTAGAAGCCATGTGATGATATGCTTTACAAATATTGCTGTGTTGTGTTCCCTTGGTTTTCCTGTGTCATTATAATTAGAGATACAAAGAGATGACATTGACTATCATGTTTAAGTGCTTTAAGTGGCCCGATCTCTGAGCCAAAATGTGTTTTAATCACAGGCTGATAAACATTTAGTCCTGTCAGGATGTTTAAGGTCAGCATGAGCCTGCAGATGAATGCAGCCTGTGTGGAGGCAGAGCAGGAAGCAGAATGACTCACCGACCTCACAGCCCTGAGAAATCCTCTGCCTCTATCCAAGGTGCTGGAACACTTTGCATAATTTTCCTCTTCCTCCTACACAGGACCAATTCAGACTCTGCTCTCCATACGAGTGCTATGAACCCAAACCCTCAGGACCCCTTTGGCATGAACCAGCAGATGGGTCGAGGTCTCCCCCAGCGTAATGGTGAGAGTAACACACGCACAGAGCAATGTACTAACCCTCGAATAATTTGATACCATTCGTAAAAAAAGGTGAAAAACATTTGTGCTTATAGGACTGAACTTATGTCATATCTGGGCCCTACTGTGCTTCACCAGATTCCAGTTAAGCTTTTCCTATATTGGTCTTTGTGAAAAAGGACAACCACTACAGGAAAAATTGGTAGACTCTGAAACCTTTGTGATTTTAAGAAAGTTAATTCATAATCCATGAAATAAAACTAGAGTTGCTGCAGAGCAGGTAGATAGATCATAGTAACATGCTTTTATCTAAAAACCTCTAGACTGTTCATTCCTCTTTGTCCTGATGTTATTACATGTATAGTCTGAACTCGCTGCCATCCTTCTCCTCATACCTGGAATCATTTCATCTGTCATTTTGTCCACAAAAGTTTACTTTCAAGGCTGCTGCAAACCTAAATATTAGATAAATGTTCAAAAATGTACAGTACATCAAGTACACTGCACAACATACTGTTGAAAAAGGCTTTGTGCCAAGCCTGGATTGTTATTTATTAGCAAAATTAGAAATCTAAATGAATTTGAGCAATGTTTTCTAACTTCTGGAACCTAAACCCTAATTTCCAATTAGCCTTATGTGCAGCTAGACTACATGTATAGCAGTGGAAAGGTCAAGTGACGATTGAATGCTGCAGCAGTAGGATACACTGAATAAACCATATAAATGACCTTAATCGAATAATTACTTTACATCTTTTTTATATTGTACGTCCCCATGGTAATTTTACAGTGTCTCCTATGTTCATATTTTTATAAAAAAAAAAAACAAATTAAACAAAGTAGTCCTGTTTAGATTAACTTATTAAAATTTCTGCTCTGGCTACACTGCCGCATTCGGACCTTTTGTGTAACAAACCTGTGTTTTGTTTTTTTCGTTTTCATGTGCTGTGAATGATCATGAGAGGAGGAGGAATTCATATTCATTTTAGTCTTGAGACATCACCTCCCAGCTCACATCCAGTGCATTATATGCAGCCTTGTCAAAGCTAAAGTCCAGATAAGTGCAGCACACAGATGACGTGGTTTTAAACTAGATACCCTGTCATTCAGACGCAGTGTGCAGGCTGCTCTTATACTAGGTTCATGTCATAGTAATTATGCTAGTTTATGGTGTTTGTGTTTCTGTTCCTCTGGTCATTTATTAACAGAGGACACAGTCCATCCAGCTGGCTGTTTTTTCAGGCCCGCAGTGCGACTCTGAACCCAGTCACCACAAATCACCATCAGACGTTTGTTAGTTTGAAATATTCGGTTTATACCTTTGTAATCGCTCCAGTGAAAGAGTCAAGAGAGTGAGCCATCTTCCATCCACACTTTCCATACCTTCGCTTTCTTCTCTCCTGAGCGGTTTCCATCTGAACTCCTTGTGAGTTTTTTGTCTGAGCTCAGCGCTGGTGAGTGTGGATTAGATAAAAGGACTGCTTACCCTGTAGATTAATATTTACTTTGATTAGCCAACAACATTAAACAGGATATGTCCTCAACATTTGAGCCAAGTATAATTTTTACATAAATACATACAGAGTAGATACAGCTATGAATTACAGTACAACACGGTCTGCTGTGCTTCAAATGCCTCGCATTAGACCCAGTTGGAAGTGTGTGTGTGTGTGTGTGTGTGTGTGTGTGTGTGTGTGTGTGTGTGTGTGTGTGTGTGTGTGTGTGTGTGTGTGTGTGTGTGTGTGTGTGTGTGTGTGTGTGTGTGTGGCTTAGAAAAATAGCTGTGTATGTTGTGGCTATGTGTATGATTGATGTTATTTCCATGTCACATTAAACTCTTGTGTAGGACTGCAATTTATTATTATTATTATTATTATCATCAACTGAGCTACAGACTCTTTTTCCACCATATTTTGGTGTATAAAGTGTCAGTGTAAGAGTTCCCCAACTGCATGGTGACATGTTTTTATTTCGGTTAATCAACAGTGACAGTTTAGCACGTCTCAAGTAAAATTTTCAAATTTTTAGAAAATAGTCAGATTTGAGAAGTTCACTTAAGTAGTGAATTGGATCTATTTTTCTGTCCATTGGTAAATCTATTAAATTACATTGACTGGACCTGTCAGCTCAACTTTTCACACAGCTTCATCATCATACTCTTATGCCAGATGCTTGTACTTACAAGTTACAAGGCAAAGGCAGGGTGAGTGTAAGGAGGTCTTGCCTAAGGGCCCCTACTGGAGGGAGACCAAAGCTGGGATTTGAATCTCAGTCTCCCACATGGAGGGCGGCGATCTTACCACTAGCCGCCTCATTCAGTACAGAGCTGCCAGTGAATCTAGAATCAGGCTTTTATAGTTAACACTATACGAGGACAAAAAAAGTAAGTGAACTGTTTTCAGCATTCTACATAAAATGGTCATTAAATTTGATCTGATTTCAACAAAGTCACAAATGTCACCATTTTCAAAAAGCATTTATTTGAGCTTCAGCTCACAGTCAGCTACTCTGAAATTTATTTTTCCCTTCATGATGGCAAGCTGTCCAGCTCCAGAGGCAGCAACGGGACTTCAAATTATCCAAATTATCCCTTTGGGCATATGTTTTCACGTTAGTATGTGGTCCCTTATTTATTTGTGCCATGTGTCCTTCTGGAAACAATGAAACCTAATTTTTATCAGTTTAAAAATCTTTTTACCAGTAGCATTGTGGAGTGTCCAGGTGCTCTTTGGCAAACACCAAGTGTGCTGAAATGTTTTTTTGGGAGAGAACACACACGTAAAAGGATAATCGCATACCAACATGAAAACATCATCCCATAAGTGAAGTATGGTGCACGGAGCATCTTGATTTGGTGCTACCCTGCTGCCTGAAGGTCTTGGTAGCTTGCCATCAAGGAAGGTAAAAAATATTCCCAAATTTCTCAAGGTATTGTAAATTAAAAGTAGAAGTTCAGTGATGAAGCAGGACAATGACCCTGAACATTAAAGTAAGTCCCATATAGAATAACTTGTATATTTAAGTGTACAGTGCAATGCGTTGCTGATGGGGTTACCGGCATTCACGACCAAACCCCTACAGATGATCCAAAATGCAGCAGCACGCCTCATTTTCAATCAACCAAAAAGGTCTCATGTCACACCACTCTTTAGATCTTTGCATTGGCTTCCTGTGGCTGCAAGGATCAAGTTCAAAGCTCTGTCTCTTGCCTACAGAGTGGTTAACTCCACAGCTCCATCTTATCTCAGTTCAATCATTCAGGTCTACATCCCCTCCCGTCCACTGCGCTCAAACGGTGAACGACGTCTGGTGGTACCAGCACCACACAGTCGACACCAAGGAAAACTGTTCAGCTCAGTGATCCCACGATGGTGGAATGAGCTGCCTATCTCTGCACGCTCAGCCACCTCACTTGCAATCTTTAAAAAACTGCTGAAAACAGAACTCTTCCGCATCTTCCTTTGCACTTAAAAAAACTACTCTCTTGTACTCACATCTCTTGAAACAGAAACACTTTTTTGATAGCACTTTGCTTTGATGTTTTTTCTCCTTGACTTAGATTTTGTTTGCTTGCCTTGTTCCTCACTTGTAAGTCGCTTTGGATAAAAGCGTCCGCTAAATGTAAGTGTTGAGTAACAACGTGAAAGATCGTGACTGTGTTTGATTAGCTTAGAAATATTGTGTTTGTTGTTTTTTGTGTTTTTGGTGAATGTCAGATCACATTTCAATGTCAAATTAGTTCCAGTTCACCTACTTTTTCTTGACAATGCATTTCAGCAGGTAATGATATTCTCTGAAGATGACCTGAGTTGACCGTGTTAGACTGCCTACCTGCATTGTCTGCTGAATATCGTACATGTACCTGTACAGGAGGTGTACACTTTTCCATATGAGGGGTTATGACACCAAACTGGTATATTTGAGGGAACAGTGTGTTTCCTCATCGTCTCACTGCTTCCATCATAAGAGCACAGAGTAGTGAAGACCCAGGTCCTCATTGACACCTCAAGGTTTCAGGGTTTCATGTGGTGTTAAGCTGCGGCTGATTAAAGAAGCACCTAACTGGGAATTACAGCGATGAGTCACAGTACTTAGGGTGGAAACAATTAGAGCAGAGGGCTTCAGATACAGTCTTTTTGGTGCCATTTCTTTTCTGTCACTTGTTGGCAATGGAAAAGTAGCATCATTTGTCAGTGGTGATCTAGTATTGCCTCTGGCGCTGACAGGCCTCTGATTACTTGTGTAATGTAGACGTATACTAAAGGTTTTTTTTCTCTTAATCCTGAGCATTTACAGAACCCATTATTGAGTGCACTGCACGGTCAGAATGATTCAGCCAGAGACACAAGCCAGCCATGTTCCATCCCAGTTGTCCTGTTTACAACCCAGTTGCACCAATGCAAGCAGCACCAACAAGACACCTTAGAAGGGAAAATGTAATGGTGCCAACGATCAGTTAATTGTCCCAAATGTTCCAAAGCCAAAAAGCTTTAAGAAGGACTGTGTGGTCAAAGGATCAAAGGCTAGTGAGAAGCAGAGTTTGTAACTCTGACTTTTGAGGAGGATTATAGGGAGCATCAAGAGAAGCAGAAAAACATAGTTTGCTAATAAGTGACAGAGTGTACAGGAAGTGTGTTGTTTAACATGAGTCAGATATCAAATTGACAAAAGATGAAAAAAGAGAGCATATGTATCTGACATCAGTCTAGACTGAAGTTAAACAGAAGAGGCTCTTTGTGGCACGAGTAAAACAATAGCTCTCTCTTTATGCCTCATCAGCCTATGAAACCCCTCCACCCAACCTCTTTCCTCAACTCTGACTAATAACATGATGCCAGATGCCCAGCTGTTGTGTTTATGAAACTGCACAGTAATTGCAGAGTCTATTCCAAATGCCTTTTTTCTGCAGGAGGAACTGATTGTTCCAGACATTCCAGGATCATTTAAACAGCTGGTTAATATTGAATATCCTCTAATGTTTCTCTGCTTTTGTCTTAATTTCCTCACCAATCATCCCTTCCTGTGTTTGTTTGTTTCTCGTGGAGGCTGGCATGCAGCTAGTGTAAATGAAGCAGAGGTGGACGGCTCTGGAGATGGTGAGAGTGAACTTTCCTTCAATAATCAAGAGCTTGTTGGCATTCGTTTATCTGTGCAAAATGTTTATTAAAGTGCACCTCCCTCTGTGCAGTGTTCTCCTTCTCCACCCTGCCTAACGAGGAAAGTCTAATAGGTGTCAGTAAGCCCCTTCCCAAACAGCTGTGGGAGGCCAAGAAGGTGAGACTGCTGTTCATTTTTTGCTTACATCAATACCTCATTAATACGTTCCATGACGCTTGAAATGTGGCGTTTCCGCTTGAAGCAGATTGCTGTCACTGTGTTGTTGCCATGCTGACAATAAAAACAAATACTGAACGTAATGACAAGGTCATATGGTACAATTATTTTTTTTTTTTCTCTTTAAAGAATGGTCACTGTGTCAGATTAGTTGATAGTGACGTCTTAAATTCCTGTATCTTAGCCAAGACATGGCAGACTATACTGTAGTACATGATGAACCAGTCTTTCCAGCATGACACTTAAAAAGGAGCAGGAGCATATTTCCAGCATCAGGGATGTCAACAACCATAGCAAAAATCATAGTGGAGGAAGTGCTGTCAGGATACATGGGAATCTACAAAAAGAAAAATCATCCAGATTTTTCTCTAGCACTTGAAAGTCTTTTTTTTTCTGGTAGGCAGTCAATACATTTACACTTTACTTAAATAACCTTTTCAAAGTCATGTCTCGTGAATAGAAAAACGTTTTTTGTAATTAAGAACTCTGATTTCCCCCAGTTTCTGCCATGTGTACACAGTAGTTGAGTTAAGTTGGCAAAAGGGAAGAATTAAATCCAACCTACAAGTAAAAGTCAGGGAGCTTTGACTTCTATCACTGTACAGTTAAAATCTGTGAGCTATACTTCCAAAATAAGTCAAGTGTAGAGAAGCAATCAGGCTGTACTATACACAGATTTACAATTTACTGTAACCATGTTACTTAAGTGTGTAAACACAACCAGTGTGATGAGCCTAAGCTGTCCAGGGAAAATCCTGAATCCTAATGCGGCATTAGGTTAAGAATTGTAATTTAAGGCCAAGAAGGTGAATACATGTTTAAGGTTTTTCTTATTTTGAAATTTCTATTAGTTTGTAGCATAATTGAAATATTTATTCTTTGGTTTTAGGTCCAGTCTCTGACATCAAGGGCTGACTCCCGTGAAGTGCCTGGAATCAAGTAAGTGTGAGCAGAGCAGAGTAGAGGGCTTTATTCACTAATGATAAAATCTCTCAATACCACTGTACACTCATTTTAATACTACTGTACACCATAGTGGATTTAAAATGGGACACAGGCAGGTTTCTATAGCTGGCCATCAGACACAATGAGATGCCACACATTCCCACGTTGTTAAACAGGATGTCTGTATTCCTCTTCACACCTCTAACCCTTGTAAAATAGGAGGAACAGAGTTGTTTTTACAATCACATTCCATCAGCAGTGTTTAACAACAGTTAAGTGATAAGTCTATTGTCTTCCCCCTGCAAACGGCCTGCTGTGTCGTGTCATGATGTAGATACCAGCGGATGTCTCAGTTTATACTAACAGTTCAGTGGCCTTACAGCAGCACTTTTCCTGTATCATGTTGCTAGTAGATGGTACAGATCAGGGTTGAAGTTTATTATTAATAGTAGGAGTACTCATATTTTAATATTTATTCAGATATAGAATGATAAACAAGACATAATGATCTTTCCTGCCAGCATCAAACGGCTTTCTTTCCTTCATTCTTTTTTCGGACAGAGAGACAGACACAGTTTATATGTTTGGGGAGAGCAGCATTTGTTAATTGTTTTGTGTTGTGCCAGTTTGTGTGGGGACAGACAACAGTGAGTCACAATTTCCACTCATATGCTGTTAACACAGCATATGAGTGGAAATGGAAATTAGAGAAATGATCAAGGATGTGAAGAGTGGGTAGAAAAAAAATGAAAATCAATCAAAGAAACATTCTTCATTTTGAAATGGCAGTGGAAGCATGTTTAATAACCCAGTATTTAATATGCACATTATTTACATTTGTTGATTTAGTTTTGTTTCTTCGTTGCAGCATATTCCCATCTCCAGAGCAGAACCCTGGTCTGTCTCACTACCAGGGTTCGTTAAATACCGGCGGCTCCCTGCCCGACCTCAGTAACCTGCACTTCCCCTCCCCACTGTCCACCCCGCTGGACCCTGACGACAATGGAGGGTATCCCAGCCTCAGTGGGGGCAGCAGCACTGGAAACCTGCCAGCTGCCATGATGCACCTAGGCATTGGCAACTCACAGGGTTGGTGACAATTGACTGTGTTTGAGTCCGCAGTTACAAACTTTTTCTTCTTGAGAATCCCAACACGTTTAAATGAATAAAACGATCGGCACATTGAAGGAAATTGAGAGAATTTAATTGGTGTGAGTGTTTCACACCTCCTGGTCAGGTGGAAACATTTCACCCATAAAGACACTTAAATAAGCTACAGGGTTTCTGATTACCATTTTTTGTTGTTATACAGCTGCCATAAGACACTGTCTACCTGCAGGATTTAAGCTACATTAAGAAAGGCCTTTAATTAAAACTCTTTGGACAGCAGAGCAGGTGTGGTTGTATTGTTTGAAGTCCTGTTGACACAGTGAAATATGACCCAGAATTATCCAGTTGGAGAAACTCATAAAATGCACAGTATGTTTCTGCAGCAGCTGTATCCTTTAGTGTGTGGTACAGCAGAAATATGGTGTTCACTTTGCAAAGTAACCCTCCAGGAATGAGCATGTGATTGGCCATGGCAGCACCTTGCCGGATGGCTTCATGTCATGTTGCAGAAAACCAGACCGAACTTTTTCTCTGCGTCGCTTTGCTGGAGCCCCCCGTGGTGCCACTGCCCGCTGCTGTGAACACACTTCCCCATTGAAATGAATCTAAAAGGCTGCATTATTCCACACAGGGTGAAACTGTTGCCTAGCAACAGAACTCTAATCATCTTCTTTTAGTCATTGTAATACAGTGTATTATCTGAATTCACTTTGTTCAACATGTTCCCATACTCATTGTCAAGAATAAAAAAGTGGAAGTGAGTCACCATCCTTGTTTTTGTAGGTTTGATAATCGTACAGTAGGTTTTTCTTCTGACAGACTAAAGTTGAGAAGTTGAGAACCACAGCTCCAGCGTTTTGAACAGGTTCCAGGTTTCTTCCTAAGCCAGCTGACCGTACATTATGGATAGCTCTTTGAATGATCTCTCTGTCTCCTACTTCCTCACTCCAGACTCTGCTGCCTGATCTGATCACACCCACCACTGCCCCCTCTCAGTCTTTTCTCTCTGTATTTTCTGAGTAGTGTGTGTGCTTGAGCTCTCATGTCGAACACAGTTCAGCTTGGCCGGGCACCAGAGTGACAGAGGAACTTTGACCCTGTTTTGTCTCACTACAATCAGCTCTTTTGTTTTCTCTCTGTCCTTTCATTTTCCTTTCCTCTCTCTCCAGTCACACAATAAAGTCTAGTGTTTTGTGTTGAGGGCTGTGGAGCATGCTGGAAAATCAAGTAGATGCTTCATCATATCTTCCACATGTTCTCCATGATTTCAAGCATTCAACTGCAGTATTAGTTTCAGTGCACATACAGTTAGATAGTTATTGATCTGCTCATGTCTTATTTTGTCTCTGCAGGTCTTTCCTCCTCTTTGAGCAACCCCTCAATACAGGCGTCCCTCAACAACTGCCAGCTGCAGTCATCACTCAGCAATCCCTCCATCAACTCATCCCTGCGTCTGTCCAGTAACTCCCCCCGGCGACGACCCGCTCCCATCAGCCCCCTCACCCTCTCTCCTGGTGCAGAGCAGCGCAGGGGTCTGGCGAAGCAGCTGTCTCCCACCATGTCCCCTTCGCTGTCTCCAATTACACAGGTACACACAGCTCACACTGAAGGTTTCACGTTCTCCTCAAAACAGAGTGATGGTTTAGTTTGTAGTGCACTGAAAGTCAAAAACTGAAATTCACGTAGGCTGGCTCTAAAAATCAACAGTGCAAGAAACAATAGTAGAATTGATTTAGTGGTTGTGCAGATTTGAGTGTATGTAAAAAGTAATAATGAACAATAATTTAAAAAAAACAGTCAATAGTTTTTTTCCCGTTCTCTGTTTTAGAAATGACATTATAATCAGACTAACTATACATCATCCCCCACTTTTATTAAACTCGTAATGAGCCTGCTGGCTTCATCTGTCCTGTGTAGGGAGTTGCTTTGGATACCAGCAACATGCCAAGGGAGCCGCCTCCGCCCTATCCACTTTACCAGCAATCCCAGCATGCAGTGGACCAGGGACGACAGCGCCAACAGCAACACCAGCAGCAGCCACAACAGCCGCAGCAACAGCAGCAACCTGTTTCTCCTCTTCAGAGCATCCCACTGGACTTCAACACGAGCCAAGTAAGTGTCGTGAAGGCAGGATGTGACTGCACGGACAGAAGCCTGGCAAACGCAAACATGTTTTACACATGAGAGTTTCTAGTGTTCTGTCCATGTGCATTGTTGATGTTTGTAATTTGCTTTTGTTTCCCTGCAGGGTAGAAATTAGTGTGGGAGATTAGATTGGACATGTGTAATTCCATTAACCCACACTATATTGAGCAGTTTGTAGAGTTTGTTTTTCCTGCCAAATTATCTCACACAACAGATACAAATAATCTACAGATGTTCTTCATAGCTATAATTGTAAAGTACTGTAACAGAAAGTTAGTTGATGAAGTTAATAAAGCATCACATTATACATAAAGAAAATAAAACCATTTCGATTGTACTCTGACTTGTAACAGCTGAGTGGTGTTACCCCACTTTGGAACGTTTTAGCTCTCACTAAGAGTAAGAACCAGTCCGGTATTTATTGTCAGGTCACTTGCTTGATCACTCTCTTTTTCTCATCCTTGCTTCCTCTAATATTAGGGTTAGATATTAACTTCTGAAGTGACAATTCAGATCAGAGAACCGGTGCATTAATGTTAGGGGACACTCGTCAGTCGAATCAGCTTCAGCTTATGAACGAGTGCATCTGTTCACTGTCAGTGAAAAGTACGTAAAACAAGAGTTGGTTAAATTAAGCATGGGCTCTATCCGAAACTTAAGAAGGACGTGAGTGTGAGTGATTGAGTTGCCAAGTAGGATCCTTTTACTTTGCTCCAAAATGAAAATGGCCTCTGCAGGGGAAAACCAGAACGCCAACAAACAAGGAGTGTTGTTTTAGACGAGGACGTACGGCGGGAACTGGTACTGCACAATACTTTGTCTGGTTAAGGTAGCACCCACAAGAAGCGACAACACACATCTAGTTTTAAAACAGCACCAGTGGAGAGTGGGCCAGTTTGTGTAGTGAATAATATAGAAAAAAGAAGGAAAAGTACTAAATACTAAATCACAAACGTAGTATTGCTCTTAAAGATGTGATTATACGTGTGACTGCCATCTGCGCCACCCACAGGGCTTTGATTTATTTGTTTTAAGTTATTTATAAGTTGTTTATTCACATCACATGTGATAGTTAATCTTAGAAACATGCAAACTTGCAGATCAAAGTTGATGACAATCTTTTTTCCTTAACAGCACAACAATATGGCAGCTCTCTTCAGCGACCCCTTCATGGAACCCCAGTTCTCCAATCGACAGAGCAAAACTCTCTCTTATCAGGTACAGACTGACTCACAAACAGACTCAGTACATGAATGTTCAGCACAAGTAATATTTTTAGTCAGTGTGGTCTCCACAGAGACATTTAACCTAGGGATTAGGAAAAAGACTGGTTGGTCTGTTTTTCTTTCTTTTGTAGTTCTCAGTGGAGAATTCTCTGATGTGAAGGCCAAGAATGCAGAAAATGTTTAAATATCCAATATTTGTAATGAGTAAATGATTGCTGCAAATAAACTCTGAGTGATAAAGACCCAAAGCAGAATCTACTTGTCATAAAGAAATAAATCAGGAGTTGGAACAATTTATTTTCAAGAAATCATTAGAACCGTTTTAGTTTTCATGCCATTGTTATGATGAAAATATCTTTTTGTAGTAAAAGACTAGAAAATCTATTGGACTCACAGATTCTTTGATTTTCTTTCTCTCCACCATCTGCCGTCCAGTTGGACCAGTTCAGTCTGTTGGAAAACGCGATGAGCTCTACAGCAGGAGGTTCTTGCTTTGACCCTTCCTCTTCCTCCTCCTCTTCGCTGTACTACTCCCAGGCTGCCCTCTCGGGACTGGGCAGCAGCCATGGCAGCCTGCAGGAGCCGATGCACATGAGGTCCAACATGCTGTACTCCAACTGTAGTGGAGGTCTGCCCAACATCATACTCACCGGTGAGTCCGACATGCTGGTTGGCTGATTTGGTATCAGACACAGGACACTACAGGTGATCTGTGAAGCACCTGGTGAATTTTGAGGTGTATCCTCAATTAGAGGAATCAAGTTTTTTATTTGTTCTCTATACAAGAACTGAACAAGTCAAATGTAAATGACAAAACATCAACATGGAGTTGATTACTGAAGATTACAGAAAATGAAGAGTCGACGAACTCATTATCACAGTTATTATTATTCCTTGCATTGGATTTTTGTGGTTAATGCAGCTTGATTGAAACATTTTTAAATGTATTTTTACTGTTTGTTAAATCTGATCAGTGAAGATATTTTGCTGTTCTTTGCAGTAAAGGAATAATTATCTCCCAACAGATAGAAGTTTATCCCTTGAACATTCATTGTTCACAACATGGTGTTTGACTGAATTCAAATATTAGCAGGAATGTGTTTTTATGGTGGTGAATTTTTCCTGAGGCTGAAATCAAAGCGGAATGTTTGCAGAGCAGCTTGTTTTTCAGGAATCGAGCTCAGCAGCTTGACATTTCTCACAGGAGGAAAGTTGTTGACTTGTGTCTGTGCCGCCTCAGGCTCCAGCTCTCTTTGGGCTAAAAACCAAAGTTTGTGTGAAAGTTTGAACGCAGCAGTCTTGATGAGTGGGGAACGTCAGATGTATTTTTAAAAAGAGCTGTCATGATTAACGCTGAGGGCAGTGAGGCTGTGAGCTGTAGCAACATAAAGTGATTCCAGACTGGAGAAAACATTCACCCACCATCATCTGTTTCTTTCTGTCAGATGACTCCAACCCCAGTCTGTCAAAGGACATCAGCAGTGCACTGTCTACGGTGCCTGAATGTTTTGACTCGGAGGGAGGATTCCCGTTGGAGGACGAACTGCGCATCGAGCCCCTCAGCCTGGACGGTCTAAGCATGCTCAGTGACCCCGACATGGTGCTGCCGGACCCGTCTGTAGAGGATACCTTCCGCAGTGACAGACTCTGAATGTAAAGAGTGTTGCGGGTTTCGAGAAAGAGATTACACACGTGGATTTGCAGTGTATAGAGTGTACAAATCAGAGTATGCATGCAAACGATCTGTATAGGGCCACTGTGCATGCACCCACTGCCACCGAGATTCATTCAATGTGAAACACATGGACACAGTCATGCACACATTTTAAGGAAACTTGTGAACAAACACTGTTTACACCCACTGCTTGCAAAGTTACCCTCACACATGCTTGTATTGTCCTGCCATCACTTCAGATGAGGTGAAGCGATGTGGTTTAGGGTTTCAAACCGGCACCAGGAGCAGAAGCAGGTCCAGATCTGAGACCATGCGTCTGCCCACTGAACCACAACGACTCAGACGAACACGTGAGCCGATACATCGAGGAGCCAAAGTCCTCCCGCTTCTTTCTCTCATCAGCAGCTCGCATTCCCGCAGAAGCCATGGCAACGTCATCACCATGGTTACACACCATGGCAACCCCATTGCTGTGCTGAAGAGCAGCAGAAATGCCAACACACAATTTACTTTTCTTACAGCTCTGATACATTAAATATGACTTAATGGGAGCTCAGAGCTGCACTTGCTGCTCCCAGCTGGAGCAGTGATGTGATGTTGGTAGAACATCTGGCCGCCCAGTTCCCTTCAGGTGAAATGAATGCAGCTGTGCCGTGGCTACTTCAGGCTCTCAAAAACAATCACAGTAGAAATGAAGAAATTTGAGCTTTTGTTTGAAATGTATTTCTTTACATATGGTTCCAGATTATTTTTAAAGTGTTTGCCACAGATTTATAAATATATATATATATATATTTACCTATATGAAAGCTTCAGTATCAGTCTGGTTAGATGTTTTCACACCAGAGACAAAAAGGGCAAACTGTTTACAAAGACGACATTTTAATAAGTAAATGTTACTTCAGAGTTTAGATTTTTGAATTTCTAATTAAGAAAAACAATTCTAAGATGTATTAAATAAATGTTATATTTTTCCTTGCAATTTGGACGGACCCCCTCACCCCTCCCCCTCCTCAGTCAGAGAGCTGTGATTTCCTCTAGCAGAACCTCATCTGCTCTGGGAAAACAGCAAAATCCATTTAAAAGAAAAAAAAAAGAACCTTCACACTTTTGACATGTTTATAAAAATACTTCTCTGTACATTCATTACATATGTTTTACTTTACTTTTGTACCGACTTGTTATGGCGCTTGTACTGTACTTTAAATCTCGTTGTGAATAAGGGCATGCGCTGTGCTACTGTGGATCGATTTTTGTCCTACATATGTGTTTGCCTCTGGCTTTCTGTCCCTGCGTTCCGGCGGCACAGTGAACTCCCTCTGTGGCTGAACTGTCAAAGGGACTCGGAGCAGACTGCAGCCGTGGACATCGGACATCATGTAACATTGCACTTAACTTTATTGCACTAATTGGTTGATTTTGTGTATATTGATATTTTTAGAGCTGGTAAGAATGGTGTTTTTTACCTGATAACCCAAAGATGATAGAAGCCATTATTAAGAAAAGGAGACTCAATGTGACTAAAGATGTTGCGTCAGTGCACACACACATCCCAAAACACAACAGGTGTTTGTTTTTAATGAGATGTGGGAAAACGGAAAACGTTTTATTTCCTGGTCTTTACACTGATGTTTTTGTAAAGGGCTCAGTTCTTAGTCGATTATGTAACAGCTGACCACTTCTGTCATGGAGTGCCCTCTAGTGTGTGTTGTCTTAAAGTCAAAGAGCTGTTTGTCATATTGCTTAGAAAGAGGACTCTTCTGACGCTGCTCTTGTAGCTATGCAACTGTTATGCAGCAGTTAATATTTGCAACCTGTTGAACGGGTGCAACTTGGACATTATGCAGTGTAACATGGCTTCAGGTTCATTTTGTTACATAAGGATCAAATTAGTCAGAAATCACAATATTACATGTGTCCAGTGTCCACAGTCTGTGCTCCTGCAGCATCTGCATGTGAGTGATCAACGGTCAGAGAACAAGAGTGTTTGTAGTGAATGATTTAAAGGAACTCGTGCAACGTTTTGCGCTGCAGGTAAACTGCTGCGTGGCACTGTTTCAGTTTATTTTTGTTCTTGTTTTTTTACATTACAGTCAAAAGGTGTTTTCTGCACTGTGGTCTGTGGGTTCTTTGACTGCGTGAAAGAGATTCGGTGTGATTCTTTGTCAAATGCAAAATGAAGAGGGGTGTCTGGGTTTATCGTGAGTTTCTCTTCAGTTTCAGCTATTCTACATTTTGACCTGCTCTCTTGTGAACTCTCTGAGAAAATAGGTGAGTTTGGAGCCACTTGCAATTTAATCTTTCCACGTTTATAATGTTGTTTTCCCCCTTTGGTCTGTTCCTCACCCCGTCTCAGTCCGTTTCCTGCTGCCTTCTGCTGCCTTACTTTATTGTATTTTCATATTCCAGAGCAGTAACTTGTATCAGCTTGTAATCACGTCCCTTTAGCTTTAGCGGTGTTTGGTACTAACTGCCCATGACTCGCTTCTGTCTGTCTTTTTTTTTGGTGTCTTACTTTTTTTAGTTGCTTGTTAAAATGTACAGTTGTGTTATTTAAATAATGTTTTTGTCCACTAGTGTTACTACTTTTTTTTGTAACGTCTTTTAAGTTCCCTCCGATATAAAATTCTGTTCATTTGTAACGTATCTTATAGTGCTTATCTTTCTGATATAATAAAAAGCTATACTGTCAGAATGTCCTGCTGTCACAGGATGTGGTGGATCGTTTCTTCCAGGAGATGGCAGCGGTGTGTTGTAGTTTCACATCTCACCAACAGAACAGGACAGTCGTGTGCGTCATAGGTAAAAATACTGTTTACAGAGCCTTTTACACACAAAACATTTTGGGGAAAAAATGTCTTTACAGAATCCCCTTTAACTTTCTGTTTGCTGTTTTTCACTGTGGCATTACTGACTCTAAGCCCGTCTTTATATAAATTGACTTTAGAAAGCACGCTGTCCCTTGGAATCCAGCAGTGTAGGAGGCCACCAGGAAATCCTTTTAGGTGAAAGTGATGGCAGCATTAAACTGTTTATTTGCCAAGATCCAAATTGGAGTCAGATGGTAACAATTTCACTGTGATTTTATTCAACCTACAAACCTGCAGCGTGGGATAAATGATGGGGGACAAAACCCACACTGGTCACTACCTAATTCAGACACAACAGAACTAGAACAATCACAGTAAACAAAAACTATTTTATATATGAACAAATGCACCATAAGAGTGGTTCTCATTTAGAGTTAAAACAAATCAGACATTTGGTGTCCAGCAGAAGGAACTGCACTTCACACTAACACTGTATGAATGTATGTGTGCGAGTGTGTTATTTACAGTAACTTGGAGTGTGAGGACAGTATAGGCTGGCAGATGGACAGTGGGGGCTCCTGGAAATCAGCCAAACTTCATATGTAGAGCACAATCTGGAAATAAGTGAGGGAGCTGCACAGGTAATCAGTCAGAGCTGGAGTCGGTCCAAGAGGTGAGTCTGGGACTGTCGGGATGAAAACCAAGTTTATTAACTCGAGGTTTGGAAACTAAATGGCATGAACTCTTAATTTAGTTTCTATGTCATTGTCTTCATCAGCAAATGTTTTTTATTCTGCAGTCATTTGGATGCACTTTGAACTCTTTAAATTAAAATGAAGCAGATTTTTTCATTGAACCGGATTTGAAAAAGCGAGTGAACACCGAAAATTATTTAGCAAATAATGATAGTATACACAATGTTTGTTGTACACAAGCTGCCTTCATTATCACCGTGTTGCACTTATGCTGTAGGTCGTATCTAACATTGTGCAGCAAACTAATTGAAAAATGCAGGAACATCTTACCAACAGCATCGTCCACGTATCTCTAGCATAGTTTCCACAGAACCCTGTATACCAGCAGTCCCATGACCAGTATGAAGTCGGAGTAGTGAATGAGCAACAAATCAACCATCAAACTGCTGGATAAGAATCAAAAAAATCATGTTATTATTTTATTTATCTAATTTTGGCAGCGTGGGTCCAGTTCCATTAGACTGGCTCCCAGTCTTAGACCAGTGCAGGACTCTTGTAATAGATAATATACCGTCTGTTGTGTGTCTGTTGTCTCCACAGTTCATTCCTGCACTCTCTCTCTTTTAACCAGTGTCATTTCCTCATTTTTTTGAGCAGCATCCCTGATTCTTCACTGCCTCGACCCTCGACTTTCTCCACCACATGTTCTGCTCATGTTTGAGGGCCTCTAATTCCCCCCAGACCCCTCAGAAGAAAACCATAAGCTGTGACTGTGTCTCCGCTTTGGATTCATTCAGGTGTCTGTAATAAATTGATAAAAGAGGAGAGAGAAATTTGTTTTGAACACTTTGTCCCGTTTTCATTCAAAGGTTGGGCAGATTTCAAAAAGTGCTGGCATGCAATGAAAGTCGGAGCGGCCCACGCTCTCTGATGGAGTAAATGCTTACTCTGTGCAGAAAAAGAAAAGACACAAAGGAGCTGCTTGACTCTTTTTTGTCTTTTAAAGCTCTGTCTCTTGTCCTACTGAGGCATAACTGACATTTTGTTTGTGAGGATAGTTAAATATGATAATTTTTTTGTGTATATATTTAGCGCCAAATCAAAACAGAAGTCGTCTCAGGGCACTTTACAGTGTTTAGGGTGTAAGTTCTACAAAATATAACTGCATACATTATTATATAAAAAACCCAACACCCCCACTGAGCAGCACCAGGAGACAGTGGAGAGGAAAAACTCCCTTTAGAGGAAGAAACCTCCAGAAGAACCAGGCTCAGGGTGGGCGGCCATCTGCCTCAACCGGTTGGGGTGAGTGGAAAGAGAAGAGAGAAAAGAACAGCAGGCAATAAAAACAACAAGTAGGACCAGTAACTGGACTCTGGAGATGTACAGCTCCAAGGAGGAGGATACCTGCAGAGGAGAACAGAGAGGAGGAAACACAAAGTTCAAAAATCAAATGATTTTTATATCGGCCTGTGATAGGCTGACATGTCCGGGGTGTACCCCACCTCTCATCCAATGGCAGCTGGGATTGGCTCCAGTTCTCCCACCACCCTGGAGAGGGCAAGTGGTTATGATGCTGAGTGGAGGAACAGATAGGTCATAAAGCTTGGGAGAAGGCAGGGAGAGCGGGTTGCAGTGGTCAGTACCGACCTAAAGTGGATCAAGGGTTGAAGGTGTCCAAGGCTCAGTAAAGCGAAGGGTCTAATAGACAGGAGGAGGGACGGCCAGTGGACGCTATGTGATGATCTGTGTTCTACAGTGAAACCCCAGGTCCTGGAGTCCACATGCATGTTGGTTAGACAGTAGCACTTACCTCCTCATGGTAATGCTATTCCCTGATGACAGCAGGATCATGGATGTTTGTTTGGACTTGTCATTCTGCAGAACAAATATAGAACCAATCAGACGCCTCCCTGATGCACTGATGATGGAGAAGAATTAGATTTCTGGCCTTTCGTAAACATTTACACAGAGCTGACATTAGCCTGACTACCTAACCAAGCTACAGCTGATGAAGGCTGAGGAGGAATCATGTAACAACAGAAGAACTCCTGCTACCTCAGGATCTGTAGTTTTAACAGACTGGGTCTCTGCGTGAGACTGAAATAGTCGAACCCCACACAACAGGAGCAGGATCAGAGCTGAACGGGCTCAAATAAACCTCGTTCCCAGAACAGGAGGGGAAGCAGCAGCATCTGATCTGAGCTCTGTCTCGTGGAAGGGGGTTTGGATGTGGTCGGTGCTGGTTCAGGGTTGTGTTTACATGCTTGTGTGTTATTCTCGGCCCGCAAATTCAAACCAGCGGGAACATCTGTGGGCAATGAGCGAGCCCAGGATGACTGTTTATTGTGTGTTTGTGATTGCCATTTAGTAAATGTGAGGTTTTTTTACACACATTCAGAACTTTGTTTCAGTCATTTGTTGGTAGATATAAAATATTAACGGTACGCTGGTCGCTCCTAGTGAAACGGTTCTGACTGGTTCTGAGTGATCTCTAATGATTCCTGTACATCTGAATACTGGGTGACGTGCAGTGTTCAGTCAGAGTGGCCTCATTCACTGTGTGTGATGGAGCTGTAGGGAGTGCACAGTCTGATCTAATCTGGTCCTGATCCTGAGCTCTGACACCGGACTGGATCAAACATTAACTGTAGTAATAAAGTTTATTACTAGTTATTAATATCCTGGTGTTTTCACTTGTCAGAAGCTGAACTGATGGTTTTATTACCTGTGGCACAAACATCCACGTGGACTCATTGATTAGAATATGAGTTTGGACAGAAGAACGTAATGCAGAAAGAACTTAGATAAAATACTGATAACAATAATAAAAATAATTCCACACTGAATTCCTAACAACTTCCTGTATGGGTGGAGTCTGTAAAGGAACACAGCTCACCTGTGGCAAAGCCTCTTTCAACACAGACGTCATCTGACCTCCTGTAAATCATAAATAAGTTTGCTGCCATGATGTATAAATGAAGCTTCAGCTGTGATAAACATGTTTATTTTATATCTTTTAGACAATGTTGGAAGTGAAGCTACCTCTGTTGAATTAATAATCTGTTGTGATGAGGAATTAGGATGTTTAGTTTCTTATTTTATCCTTTTTATTTAGATTTTGTGAACTGTTTCTGTATCTTTGTTCTCGGCCTATTGGACCTGATAGTTTGATACTTTTCATTTCTCATGTTACATGTTTAATTTTCCTTTCTGAAACTTGCTCCTTGAAGAACAGGTTGTTAAGATCAGTGTATAAAGATATTAAATTAAACTACTTCCTACACATACACACAAACATCCAATGGTCTGCAGCTGTGTTTTGTGGTCTGTAAGTGTTTGTACTGAGATCTTGAGCTGTGTCTCTCAGACTACTGTGCCACTGACTTAAATACTACCCAGTCTGAATTGTGTTGATCTGTGTGTGATGTGAGTGATATGTTGTACGTCGGACAGGAGGACACCTGCACTGAAGACTGGACATTTACTGGAGCGAGACCCCGAGGAAGCGTCAGCCTGGACGGAGGCAGCAGGTGTTTCCCATTCAGACGCCGTGTTTACAGCAACACTGGTGTTTTACAGGTCAGTGTGAATTTACAGGGAAAAACAACATTTACAACCTCAGTGTGTAAATATCTGTAAATATTACTCAGACCAGAGACGCTTGTGTGTGTCCAGGTTGTGAATGTGAATCAACTCAACATGACGTTTTATGCTTAATGAAGTTCAGGTTCACACGATGCAGCTTGATGCTGCTGAAAATCCTTTAACTTGACAGGTCGTCTTTATGGTGAATGTCCTCACAGAGAAGGTCTTCATAATGTCCTCACAGAGAAGGTCTTCATAATGTCCTCACAGAGAAGGTCTTCATAATGTCCTCACGGTGAAGGTCTTCATAATGTCCTCACAGTGAAGGTCTTCATAATGTCCTCACGGTGAAGGTCTTCATAATGTCCTCACGGAGAAGGTCTTCATAATGTCCTCCAGGATGAAGGTCTTCATAATGTCCTCACGGTGAAGGTCTTCATAATGTCCACTCACAGGAGAAGGTCTCATAATGTCCTCACAGGAGGAGGTCTTCATAATGTCCTCACGGTGAAGTCTTCATAATGTCCGCGGACGGTGGAAGGTCTTCATAATGTCCTCACGGTGAAGTTCTTCATAATGTCCTCACAGAGAAGGTTTTCATAATGTCCTCAATGGTGAAGGTCTTCATAATTCCTCACTGAGAAGGTCTGATAATGTCCTCAACGGAGAAGTCCTCAGAATGTCCTCACTGTGAAGGTCTTCATAATGTCCTCACGGGAAGGTCTTCATAATTCGTTCACAGAGAAGGTCTTCATAATGTCCTCAGGCGGTGAAGGTCTGTCATAATGTGCCTCCGGAGAAGTCTTCATAATGTCCTCACGGTTAAGGTCTTCCATAATGTCCCTCACTGTGAAAGGTCTTCATAATTCCCTCAAGGTGAAGGTCTTCATAATGTCCTCACGGTGAGTCTTCATAATGTCATCACACGGTGAAGGTCTTCATAATGTCCTCACGGTGAGGTCTTCATAATGTCCCACGGTGAAGGTCTTCATAAGGTCCTAAAGGTGAAGGTCTTCATAAAATGTCCTCACGGTGAAGGTCTTCATAATGTCCTCACAGAGAAGGTCTTCATAATGTCCTCACGGTGAAGGTCTTCATAATGTCCTCACGGTGAAGGTCTTCATAATGTCCTCACGGTGAAGGTCTTCATAATGTCCTCACGGAGAAGGTCTTCATAATGTCCTCACGGTGAAGGTCTTCATAATGTCCTCACGGTGAAGGTCTTCATAATGTCCTCACGGTGAAGGTCTTCATAATGTCCTCACAGTGAAGGTCTTCATAATGTCCTCACGGTGAAGGTCTTCATAATGTCCCCACGGTGTCTGTGGCTCCTCTACCAAGAAGGTCACTGCATATCGTCGTGGTGGAGGAAACATCATGAAGTTCCAAAAGGTTCACATACTTTTTCTTGCCTCTTGTTGACGTATACACTGAGGATCCTTCTGTTTCGGTATCAGATGTCCACAACTGCACATGGCACCATCTTTTTGGACATAGTGTACCGGTTTAATCATCCAGCCACTCGAGAGCAGCACAGGATTGTTTGGTTTCTCTACATAAACTTGTGCTGCAGATGTTCAGTCTGTTTTACAGAATTTAAACAGTTCAGTAAATGCAGACGATGGTATTTACTGGAGGATTGGAGTGGCTTTTTATTTTCTCCTATGGGAAAACAGTTGGTGGTTGCCTGTAATGAGTGGCTCTTATTATGATGACTCTGGACAACACATAGCTTCATGACTGACTCAGACGCTCTCTTTCAGGATGGCTGGGGATGGTCTGTCATGTCCTACCAGCACTAAATCAAACTTGTAGTTCTCTTTGTTCAACCTCTTTTATTTGATGAACTTGATGAACCCCATACATCAAACCTTCACTCCACAGTCCTGTAGCCATTAGGCCAGTGCCTCATCCAAAACACGCCATAACATCACAGCCATGTCTACGACAACGTGCTGCTCAGGTGATAGACGACAGCTTGAGATGAAAGCAGGAAGAGCCTGCAGGGTCTCCTCTCAAAATAAAAGGCCTGTCGTGTCACTCACTTGACACCTGTACCTCCGGTTTACTTCAAATACCACCCATGGTGCACGTTGGGATGCAGCCATTTTGTTGCATGTGTGGACAATTTTCTTCTTCTTTCTGTGTCTGTTTTCTTCTATGAGCCAAGAGAGATTTACATTTATTTGTCATTCAGTTAGTGGCTTTTGAGACTTCCACATACTCCTGGGATGGTTTTTATTCACAAACAACGCTGCTGCAAGCTGCTCCGTGTAGAACCTGCACGGTTTTAACCTCCTTAATAAACTCACACTGTTCATTCCTCTGCCAAGGATGCTCAAGCTGATATGTGTTGTTGTTGTGCATCTTTCTCTGCACCAGAAACAAAGCGACATAATCACAGAGGGAAAATAAAGTAATGACAAATATCAGAATCCAAATATTTATATAGTTTACAGGAACCAAAGACACGTAAATTAACCATAGACACAGATCAAAGCAGTTGCTGCTCCATCATTTCTGCACATACTGTAAACAGACTGCTTTCATCAGTGTGTACAGTATAAAATCACTTACAGTGGCAAGAAAAAGTATGTGAACCTTTGCTTATAACCTAATGCTTATATAACATTACATCTGCAGTAATATTTAGAATCTCATGTCAAACAAAAGGAGATTAAGAATATAAATAATCTTTTGCTGTACTGCTATAAATTAGTCTGCTGAGTACTTTCAGTACATAGCAGCTGACATACACATCACACAGTGGTTGATTTGATGCGGGGTCTTGTTTTGTGCTGTTTATTTAGATCGGGTTTCTCGTGCTGTGAAAAACATCTTTTTCCACTTTGCTGCGGTGTAATTACTCAAAAACATCTTTTATTTGACGTTGTGGTGTTGCCCTCGGTTTGCTGGTTCGTTTCTCTGCCTCTCACCTTAAATGTGCACAAACAAGTATGATGTGCAGCAACACTCATATCATTTCAGTTCATTATCAATGAACTAGTGCTCGAACTATATTATTATTCAAATGACGTGAACAGTAGTTATGGAGGAAACATTTCTTGATCTTTAAGTCTGAATAATCTTCTGGTTAAACTTTCAGTCATCATCGTCACCTTAAACGTTTGAGATCAGGAAATGCAAAAGATTGGCAGAAATTAAAATGTCTTTTTATATTAAAGATGGTTTTTCTAGATTATTTTATATTATTATTATTTTATTATACAAACCAGCCTTTTTCCAGCAGCAGTTACACCAGGTGTAAATGAAGAAGTTGGCACGCTGTGTAAAATCTAAAACCATGTACGAGGATTGTATTAAATTGTGAATTGTGTTTTTATGTAGAATGTGAAAAGAAGACAGACAGAAACACGTCACATGTTTAAACTGTGTTTAATATCACACTAATGAACAATCTTAATGAAGCTGAGCTGAACACAGTATTAGCAGTATTACTATTTACATGTTGTTCCTGCATATCTGAGAGACGTGATTAAGATCTAGAGTGGATGGATTAAACTGTGCAGAAAGTTTGTTACCGTGATTTTAACACGATTAATTTAAAAACCTCAGGGCGTCACCATGTGTAGCTGTGGGCCCGGTCCGTCCAGCTGGTGGATACACTTTTAAACATTTTGGCCTCAGATCTTTATTTAAAGTCAGATTTCAGTTTTCACCACACAGCAACAAAAGACGTCGTATAAACTAAAGCACGTCGAACGTTCTCACTGCAGCTGTGTCACGGCTGCATGTGATGTATTTAAGCCTTTCATCAGAGCTGCCGTGTGTGAAACCTGGTCCACCCATCAAGTTTCCCCATTCGTACTGGCTGGGTGCCAAACTCGGTAAAAACCTGGAAGCGAGGGGGGGAGGGGGTACAGCGCTCCACCTCCACCCACTCCTCACTGACATGTTTGAGGAGGCGTAAAGTGTCAGAAGCTTCTTATTACAGAGCAACACACTGTTTGACTGTCTCTCACAGAAATAGTACAAACTGGGATGTTACTGTAAACAGTGTCGATCTGTTTCCCAGTGATCACACAGCAGCAAACAGCCGAGGGTGTTCAGTCACGATGGGGAAACTCTCTCTACAAGCTGGGACAAGCACCAACACCTTGGAGCATTGAACTAATCATTATATGTACAGGTACAGAGAGATGAGCCACTCGCTGCTGCAGGTTATGAAGTGATAGTCAACATCACGCACTGCTGTTCTACATCTGACTAAATCATCCACAGTAACAACAACAACACCTTAAAGTGTCTGTTCCCCTTCACATTAATGGATTCATCTGCAGAAAAGGAGGAATTTTATGTCTCAGAGCCACAAAACATAACAAGACCAAATCCCAGAGCAACAAGAGAAGGTGTTGAACAACCAGGCTGAAACAGGACGTAAAGGTTTGATCTGATCGGAGACGAGATGAAGAAAGATGCTGTGGATAGTTTATAAAGAAGAACAATCATCAGCTCCACAGAAATGAACAGTTGAGTCATTTTAAGATTGAAAGTTAAAGGAACCTGCAGGAACTGAAAAACTCCTGTTAACAGCAGAACCAGGCTCAGGGTGGGTGGAGAGAGGAGAGAGAAAAGCTGAGTAACGATATTATTTCTAAGGTAATAACTTAACTCACACATCTGTAAAACAGTTCATGTCATAAAAAGCGAGGTTGGAGCTCCAACATCCTGCTGCACGGACATGTTGGTCCGACTGAATCAATCTGACCTATTGTTGTATTCACCTGTTTTATTCTTATGAAGCTCCCTCCTGCAGGAAGGAACTCAGTAACATTGAATATAGAGAAGCTATTACTGCAAATGCAATAAATGAAATAGTTATGTTTTAAATATGCAACTCGTTAATATCAAAATCTGAAGCCTTCAGGTCTTAACATTATTCTTTTTTTCAGTTTGGGGTTTTGGGAATGGCTCCAGTCCTCTTTGTTCTCTGGTGGTTTAATCAAACATACTGTATGTGTTAGACTCAGTAGAACCAGACTAGTGACAAACCTCCACCGCCCTCTGTGACACACAGACCGGGTGGGCGCTGAGTGCCGCTCACACAGATTTATGACCCTGCAGGCTCATGTTGTCTACAAGTTCACATTTGTATGTTTGTAAATCAATCTTCTGGCATCTGCAGCATCACATCCTGTGTCCCGGTTAGTGGTCTGACTCAGCTCCGTGACTCTGTGCTCAAAAACAAGCCAACAAGTAGTCGTGGAAACTTTAAAGTTTGCAGCTTTAAGATAAGATGCTGTAACGTCCCTCCAGGGCTCAGCTCTGCTGTTATGGCTCCAGATGATGGTTCAGTGTCGCGTGTTGAAACTAAAGCAGATGAAGTGTCTGTGTCTTGGCTGAGCTTGAAGGGACCGTGACAGGCTGAGGTGGAGACAGTGCTCTGAGTTCACAGAGAGGCCGCCTCACTGTCACTAAGTCATCCCATTTGGACTTTTGGACAGGCACTGTAGGAAAATGGAGGTGACTGCCTCGTGCATCATAAACGAGGCTCTAGCTGTGAAACAAAACCTGCTGAAAGGAGGATGTGGCACTTCACATGCTGTAAGGCTCAGTGAGAGACACAGGAGAGGCCCCGCGGATACAGTTACACATCTTTAGACGTTCCTGTCAGTAAGAAAGCTCATCTGAAGTGATTAACACAGAACGGTGTCCTGACACGCAGGGTAAAGGTGAGCTTTATCTTCCTGAAGCAGGCGTCTGGTAAAACTGACGCCACGGAGTGAAGCTGAGGAGACTGAAGCAGGGTGTGGAGGGATGAGTTGAAGCACGAGTGAACTGTGTCATAGAAGAAGGAAAAGTATTCAGTACGCTTCAGTGTTCTTATTTCACTAAACAGGCAGAAATAAGCTGCTCACAAAACCAAAAAGCAAAAAAAAAAGTTCTGCAGCTATTGTTCAATTCTCTTTATGATTCATTTATTTGGTGCCATCTTAACACTTGAATCCTTTTAACACACTGAAGTGTCTCAGTCTCATTTTACTTTGTACCTTTACTGTAAAAATCCTCTCACCTTGATGATTTGTGGAGGAAATGTTGTGTCACCTCTGACTTCACAGGAGCTGATGGGCTGTGATTGGAGGAGAGAGGAGTGTTCACCGCAGGAATGCAGCGCCGCTCAGGTGGAGGGAGAGAGAGGGAGAGAGAGGGAGAGAGAGAGAGAGAGGGAGAGAGAGAGAGGGAGAGAGAGAGGGTAGGAGAGAGAGAGAGTAGGAGAGAGGGAGAGAGAGGGAGAGAGAGAGAGAGGAGAGAGGAGAGAGAGAGAGAGTAGGAGAGAGAGAGAGAGGGAGAGGGAGAGAGAGAGGAGAGAGAGAGAGAGGAGGGAGAGGAGAGAGAGATAGCGGAGAGGAGTAGGAGTCTATGAGAGAGAGCGAGAGAGAGATGAGTAGGCAGAGAGGACGAGAGAGAGAGAGAGAGAGGAGGGAGGAGGGGAAGCGGAGAGAGAGAGAGAGAGAGAGAGAGAGAGAGAGAGGAGAGAGAGAGAGAGAGAGAGAGAGAGAGAGAGGAGAAGAGAGAGAGAGAGAGAGAGAGGGGAGACAGTCCCGACACTGCTGCACCGCGCACACCGAGCAAAGGACGGTGCTGCGCCGCCTGTGACTCCTTCTCCTCCCCGGACTTTGTGCCTCTCTGTGCGCACAGTGGAGCTGTTTGGACTCAAGGAAAAGCTGGAGCGAGCTGCTGCTGCAGGAGGTCTGAACAGAAGTGAGGATCACCTGCCTGGAGGCGTCAGTCAGACTGTTCCACACGCTTATCTGTGAAGCCCTGATGCAAAGAAACTCCTTTTGTCCACGTGTCTTTGCACCTGGATGTCCAACACAGATGCAGATTTTCACTTTGCATGTCCCGAAAGACAAAAGTGGTGTGATGCGTTAGAGGAACGGAGTGAACGCAGCTGTTTGGATGGAGTTCTGCAGCTGAGAGAGAGGAGAAAGTTTGGAAAGTGTCTCTTCAAAGTGCATCTTTAAAACAGAAGACAAAGACATCCCATCAGAGAGAAGGACATGAACGCTGCTGGGTCTGTTGTCCGTGTGTCGGAGCAGGCTGCAGCTGAGATGCACCGAGCATCAGGATACGAGAATAAAGCTGCACCTGACCACGAATGAAAAGAACCTGAACCCAGTCCACAAGGATCTACTATGTCCTCACTACTGATGAGGTAAGACCTGCTCCTGGTTTTAATTCTAGCTCACTGCCTGTGTAATGATTGTGTGGCATTTCATTGGACAGATATGTGGTGACTTGAAATATTTACCTTGCACTGAGCTGCAAAGCCTTGAACGTTTCTTGCAGCACTGTGAAGGACGGGAGGTGATAAATTCCAGGGACAGTTGAGTTTTAAAAGCTGTTTGTTCTGTGAGTCATTTCATCCCAGTGCTGCGTGTGCTGCCTTCAGGTACTTTTACTGAGTCATTCTCAGGTTCTGATGCTTCTTTGACTTCTGTGTGGAAAATCTTGACTTAAGCAGCTCCTGGGTTTAATCCTGTGTTTTCACTGAGGCCACAAGTCATATCATCTTCTGCCAGTAGGCGGTAATCCTCCTGCCATATCTGTGATACTGACTCCTGGCTCGACATTCCTCCCATCCTGCTACACTACCTTTATCTCCTAAATGTCACAGGCTATAAATACCCTGCTCATATTTGATCTAATCCCATCCCTGCAACAGAGAACACAAACACAGGACTGCAGCACAGAGGTGGAAACTCTGAGTGTATTTCATGAATAAAGTCAGTGCTCCTCACTCTCCTCTGGCTCCGGGTCCTTCTTCTCACTGACGTTCTGTAGGAACAGCATGACGAGGGAGAGAGGAGGATTTGGCTCGGTGCATACTTTCTGTCTCTCTGATAACTCTTTGGAGGAATGTTTGTGTGTGAAAGAGCCGTCAGCCCCATGAACTGATTTAATCTACTTACCATGGAACACTGAGCATATAGCTTCAAAACGAGGACTCTAATTTGGTGCTACACTCTATGATGTCACTCGCTCCTGCAGGGAGGAATTTCAATCCTTTTCCTCCCTGTAGAGAAACACGACCGAGGTTTAAACTGAAACTCCCTCGATGCTGAGAGAAGTAAATAATAAGAGACAAAACATTATCCAAACTTCTTCTTCATCTTTTTAATAACTGAGTACTTTAACTATGGTTTTGTACCAACGCACCGTCACAGGTAGATGCTGTACCTGGACCACAGGTGTTCACAGGTTCTAGTCCAGGACGTGTTGTAGAAAGTAGTGTTTGAAGGTCTGTGAACTTCTGCCAGCACATCCTGGACTGTAGGTACCTTTATAAAAACTACATCAGCACATCAAAGCAGCCTCCAGGTACCGAGGTGTCAGAATCCTGAATCAGTGCTGCTAAAAAAATCTGAAAACAGACTCAGAATCTCAAACAAAGCTCAGTTCACTGGTTAACTGATTTCTACCACGTGTTATATTTCATATTTCTCTTCTGCTGGAGTTTCCAGTGAAATCTGAATTCTTTTATCTTAGAGATGAACTCACGTAGATGATTCAACACTAGTGCTCTGTTATTTTTCAGTGCTGCACACTTGATTCATTTCATTTTAAGTTGAATTAGGTTTAATGTTGAACAGTTTTGTCAGTGCAGACTCTCAGACCGCTCTCAGGTGCAGTCCGCTCATCCCCAGCTGCTGTGACTGGGTTTCAGTGTCCACAGTGTTTGAAATCAAATAATCAGATGTGATATGCTGCCTGGTCATTACCCCCCCCCCCCCCCCCCCCCCCAAATGTGTAATTAACTCAAAGCTTCCAATTCACCAACAATATAAAAATGTTCTTAGTAGAAACTTAAACTGTGGATGAGTCACTTTGATTATTAGAAGTTAACATGAACGGGACTGTGGAGTCACCTTCATCGCCCCCGTGTGATGTCCCACTACGTGTCCTGTCCAAATACTAAATACAGTTTCCAGGCTACCTTGAACCAGGTCCTGAGCTTGAGTCTCTGATCCCTGTTTTCTCGGTAACGCCGCTGACAGACTCAGTCACGTTTCAAGGTTCAGTCCGATAACACTTTACTGCTCGGTGTTTGTGTGTCTCTGCATGAACCTGATGAAAACTTGAACTTTGCACCGTTGGAGAGCTCTTTTTTTTTTTTCTAAGGAGGATTAGAGCTGTGCTTTTATTTCTTTATCTGTCAGCTGGATGTTTTCAAACCCAGTGGAAGAGTTGCCATGAACTTTGATGGACACGTCGGCTTTGGGCCAAGGAGCAATTGATTTAGTTTATGTGGTGATCCCGATCTGGGACTCCTGCCACCGGATCATTAGTGTTTTTTAGCTGTAATTATAAAATTGAGGGAGACGGAAACCTGACTCCCAGTCCTGCGGCTACATTTGCAGCTTATTTATGTAGGTGTAATGTGTTTGGGTGTGACTCTTCTTCTGGAAGCACACGTCCTCATGTCTTCTATTGAATTATTTTCTGCTTCATATTTTCTAAATGTTTTGGTGGTTTCCTTTCATTTATTGTCACATCGCTTGCGAGCATCTGTCTGTTTCTCATGTGTTCAGACCGTGGCTGCAGGTGACCTGAGAGGTTGTGCTTCAGTCAAAGTGGCTGCGAAAAGATAATCTCATAATCCCTGAGGCGTGATGTTGTACCAAGTATGTTCTGCCTGTCCTGGAACGAGCGTGTGAAGCGTAACGAAGGGAAGGGACGAAGGGAAGTTGAGCAAGAGTCTAGACGTTTTGGCAACAACACCAACAACACAATACGACGCCTGTCTTCCATTTAGTGATTCACTAACCCTCCCTGGGTGTTTTCTTCAAACATACAATGGTATTTAATTTATTTCTCTCTGAATGTTTTACTATGTGGTCGAGTGAAGCATCTGCCGAGGCCCAAAGGTTTCCACTTGTCTTCAAAGAGACTTGTTTTGTTAATGCGTGCTGACCGAAGCCACGAGCACTCGGGTGTTCACAGTCGACACAGATCCAGGGTCAGCGCTGACCACAGAGGCTGCAGAGCGAACATCTGTTAAAGGTTGTGTCAATTCATTCAGCAGCATGCTCCATAGAACCATGAGACCCTCCACTAGGCTCTCCCAAATGCTGCTGGGGTGAAAGGTCAAGACTGGCCCCTGGTTGGGAGACGTATTGCTTTTCCAAACGCGGTGGATGTGCAGGCAGTTGTAAAAAGGACGCCTGTAGCTCACCGTACAGAAACATTCAGCCTCACTCAGGTGTCTCCAGCGATGATTCACAGTTCAGAGGACACGTTCTCACCTGCAGTGCACGTTACCCAAAGCACCGTAGTAACTTCTGTGTAGCTGCAGATAACAGAAAGCTGTTTATTTGTGCAGGGTGGGAATGTGGGTGCTACTTGTCTGTCTTGTCTGAGTGTATTTAAAGAAAGGTTTGACAGTTCGGGCACATTACAAAGGAATTACTGTAAATGAGGGTGGAGAGCGTGTTTTACCTCTGCAGGTGAAGCTCGGTGGAGGTCATGCTACCTGTCTGCAGGTGGACTGAGCCTGTCTGGTTCAAGTATCTGTTGAAGTCAGTGTATGTTAATGACGTTAGATTAATGTGATAGAATTTCTTATTTTCACTATAGAAAGTTTTAATCCGTTACATCCGCTTCTTATTGATGTGTGTTAAACATTTAGTTGAATTTAATGACATTAAAACCAATACACAGAGATATGTCATTTATTTACAATCACACACAGTTGGAACCGTTAATATTTGCACAGTGACATAATTGAAAAGATTGAATTCAGCTCCTTTTTTTCTTCTCGGTATATTCACCTACAGCTGCATTCATTAAAGTAAAGAGTTCTACAGTATCTGATTTTGTTCTTGATACAGGAACATTTAACTCAGACATGTGTTTCAGCCGTGTTCTAGATGTTCTTTGCAGTCTTGTGTTGTTTGTGTTGCGTGGCTCGGGGCGGGTCGTGAGCCGGACTAATGTCAGACAAATAAACAAAAAGTCTCGTATTGATTAAAGCCATTTCCCTCTCCCTGCCCCCGAGCTATTCTCATTATGTTCTCCTATAGTCTTAATGAGAGCTGGAGGAGCCGGGCTGACCCCTGCTCACCTCTGTTAGGGCCCCTGTAGTGAGGGGGGCCAGTCAGTCCGCGACCGGAGCAGTTGTCTCTTCATCTTCAAGAACTGAACCCACCATCAAGTGAAACTGAGAGAAGTGTCTTTATCTTTGTAGATCAGCATCGGTGTGAACAAAACATTCAGCTGGCAGCTTCTGGATTTTTAGGTGGTTCCACTTTCACTAATGAACTTGAATTGTGTGAGGAACGTGTTGGGTAAAGTGTCTGTATCCAACCAAAGATAGTTTGTGAGGAGAGATGATCCACTCTGTCCCAACAAAGTATCATCTTCACTGTAGTTGATCCCATCATGCTACTGTCCAAACGCGCTGTTCTCTCAATTACCGTATCAATAATTTAAGCTTATAAACTTAATATGTTTGAACCAGGGGCTGTTGTATTTAGATCAAGGATCTATTAAAGATAAAGATAAGTTGTTCTGTGCATATTTAGTGAAAATTTGGAATCAGGGCTGAAGGAAGTTTACTGGGACATCCCCAAAGTGTAGTAAAGAAAAGTTGTCCATCCTATTTTTTCATCCATTATCCTGTAAAGTTACTTAAGAAAACGTTTTAGCATTTGACAGAAAAGAACATTGGCATTTCTTTTAAGTTTTAAGTTTTTTGTCATCATTCACTTTTCCTTTGTCAGTTTTTAGTCTCAAAGCGTATTAGAGAAATTCTCTCTTTAGCTGCTGAATCCCCTGATGTGTGATGATGGAAGGTGTATCAGAGCTTTTTCACTTGAAGCAGCAACATCAGAGTAAAACACTATACAACATGAAGACGTGGTGAGTTTGTCAAATCTCTTTCATGTTGAGTAACTACTCAGAATATTTTATAGCACGGTCGACCATTTTGCTTTTTTCACGTGGTTCATAGTTTCCTTTAATTTTAGTACAATGAGAAATTGAATCAACATAACATGACTTGAAGCTGTTCAACACCATCAACTACAAATTACTTTCATGTTCAGCTAATTTGCATCATTCAAACATAATAGCATCCAGATTATTAATTTTGTTGTTAATTTACATATTTGGCCACTTGCACATGTGCTAATGTTGAAGTTAACACTCAGAACTAATTAAAATGACGTCTTACGTGTTTATTGCCAAAATATCTGCAGTAAAACGTCCATTTACACTGAGTTGACTAAAGCACGGTGGATGTTTTTATGGTGACGTTTAGACTCTAGAGAAACATTGTGGTCTGGTTTAATACAGTATAAAAGGGAACAAAACCACAAACTCAAGTGATTTTTTCATCACATAACAAGTGGGAATAGTTTTTAATATATAAACATCATTTCCAGAATCATGTTGATTAAGCTCAGTGAACGTTACACTATCATCAGATAATGGAGAGCAGACTTTCATGTCTTCAGGATATTAATGATGAAAAGTCACATGTCCATAATGGCTTACATGACTCACACAGATTTTAAACACATTTAAGTTTCTGGTTGATGGAACAGTACATGCAGAATATAACAATTTATACAATAATATAATTATAATAATAATAATATACATTAACAAAAGTGTGTGTGGTATGTTAAAGTAGCTTAACGTGCGATAATAAAACTAAATACAGAAAGTTCTTTAAGTCATAATGAAGTAGAGATGATGAGAGGGCGTTTACATCAATCATCATTATGTGCTCTCCGCCTGTTTCAGTCACTGTGACCTTCCTTGTTCCTCTGATATGATTCCCCCCCATGTAAGGCCGGGACAGGAGCCGAGGGCTCCGAAGGGAAGGGCTGCTCAGCCGAGTGTGAGGGAGATGTGTATCGTTTAATTGGACAGGGCAACTTCTGACCTGGGACCGAGCCAAAAGCTCTGAAAAGCTCTGGACCAGCTCTGTGTTTATGTTCCAGGGAGAGATAAGAGACGAACAGACTGAGAGAGACAGATGACAGACAGATTGGAAACTGATGGAGATGTTGGAGATGCCAGGGTGGGGCAGAGAGAAACAGAGAAGATTAAGTTGGTCTAATACTTCAAATACTGTATATATTAGTCACTCTAATGTTGCAGGATCTAAATGTTAAAGTTCTCAACCTGCATAAATGTGGTGGAGTAAAACAAACTCAACATTGTACGAAGGTACAGTTCTTAACGAGATGTGCTAAGTTACTTTCCACCACTGTGTAAACATGTGGAGAGGGGCCAGGAAGCAGTCAGAGCAGTTTTCCAAGTATCCTGTGCACTTTTGAGAAAGAAGCACTTGTTAGGTTGAGAATCCACGAGAAGGAGATGAGGCCGCTAGAAAAGCAAACACACCTGACACTCAACATGGAGCTCAGTGGAGGTGGAACAATGCCTTGGTGCTACACTTGCCTATATTCAAATCAATTCAATTTTATTATGTACAGCACCAAATCACAACAGAAGTCATCTCAAGGCACTTTACAGTGTTTAAGGTTTAGGACCGTACAGAGTAGAATTATATAAAGAATCATATAGAAACCCCAACAATCCCATGTGAGCAAACTTTAGGCAACAGTGGAGAGAAAAACTCCCTTTAGGGGAAGAAACCTCCAGCAGAACCAGGCTCAGGGCGGGCGGTCATCAAGTTTTAAGTCTAGTCTTAAATGAAGAGAGGGTGACTGGCTCCAGAAATGTCACAAATCCCAATATCAAACCGGACCCAACTATGATTCTGGGTTTAGGTTCAACCTGCACAGCTCTGGTTGTGTCTTCTTTTACACTGGACGTCTGCACATTAAATGATGACCAGCTAATCAAGTTTCCACTCAGTGACTTATTGTAAAAGAAAAGGTGAGAAGCAACATAGAAAATGTGACAACTGAGTGTTTAAGTAATAAAAAAGGAACTTTATAATATTTAGTAAAATGTAAAAGTCTTTTCAAGTCATGAACACCAAGTCAAAGTCAAGTCGCTTCTTTTATCAGTGCATGTTGTTCTGCTGTGAGGCAGCAGAGTATCCCCGACCCGTCATTATCAATGACCTCAGGACCTCTGCAGTTTGAAGTAACCGTCGTGTTATTCTCTTTCCTTTCTGATCTCAAACACCTCCTTTAACATCTCCAGCTTCACTTCTGTGTTGGTCTTAATGTGTATGTGATGAAACGAGGAGGGTGACGATGGTGTGTGTTTCTGTGTCTCCAGGAAGCTGCCTCTGTTCCAGACCCTGACCTTTGTCCTGCTGCTGTTCTCTCCCATCTGCCTGTCGTCCCCACAGAATGTAAGTTCACAGTAAGAAGCACTTGTGCTCAGTTTGATGTCTTGTCTGCTGAAGCAGCAGCAACATGTCCAGCTAAGAAGCTGAGAATGTGCAGAATTCCATCCATCCATTATCTTTATTATCTGTACTAATCCTGAAGAGGGTCTTGGAGTCAGAGTGGGGTACGCCATGGACAGGTCATAAGTCTGTCACACTTACGACCTTATGACCTCACACTCACACAGAGACTGACCGTTCATGCTCACATTCACACCTGTGGACAGTTTCACCGCTTTAACCTGCATGTCTTCTGACTGTGAGGAGAAACTGGAGCACTGTGAGCAAATGTCAGGCCATCAGCGAGCATCTGTCGGCCTAGGTTTTACTGTTTCCCACGCTGTTGTTACTAGTTAGTGACTTTTTTAGCCAATTCAATATGTTTGAATCGACAGAGGACCCTGTCGGTGAAAGACACCACTCTGATTGGCTGTTCAGCTTTGAATCATGCTGAATAAGAGAAATGAACAGTGTTAATTAGATCTTATTAGATCTAGCTATAAACTGTCTGTGATGAGCAAGAGTGGTGTGAAAAAAGTAAAAGTAGTAAAAGTAAACGCAGCTTACTGCTGCTTTTTACAGTTTCTATCTGCAGCCCTAGTCTTCTTCTTGCCTCTTTTAATGACACAGACTACCGCCACCTGTTGGTGTACAGTTATTTCCTAGTATCATTTCTTGGCCCAGATCAGGGATAGTTGTGTGTCTTTTGTGTTAATTTTCAGTAACTTCAAATCTTTCAAATTTACATGTCATCGTATGGGAAAGTTTCTTTAATACAAATTAACTGAAGTGTAATGAAAAATCCTGTAATAGAATCAGTACTGACTGATCTCAGCATGTTGCATTTACACATTTACACTTTTACACGTACCTGCCAGGGCCCCTGGCCATTTCCCACCACCCCCTCCTGCACGTCTTCTTGTTCTTTTACTTGTTAAGTTGTTGTGATTAAACTTAGATCAGCAGAGAACAACCGTGCTCTCAGGTTCCAAAGAAGAAAACCCAGCACATTTAGATGATTTACCAGTCACAGCTCTTTGACCAGTATCAGATGTGAACAGGTCTGCTGGTTGTTCAGAGCGTGCTGATTGGGTTCTTTTTCCAGCGTGTTTGTCTTGCGATGGTATTTTCTCTGAGAAATTGTTCCAGCGTCTTCTTACTCCGATTGTTCAGTCTTTCAACACCATTTATCTTTATTTTAACCCTGTCAACCCCCAACCTCCCCCTTGGCCCGGCTGGAGTCACCACACTTATTCCAACACAATTAAGGTCCATTTAATTTTTTTAGAAAAAGAAACACATTTGAACAATTAATGACGATGATAATAGAAACGACATTCTGAAGGAAACTAAACAGTGTAGACAGAAACACTTGTTTGACATTACTAGAAGAGTTTCTGCACTCAGTCATCGGTGCAGCTGCGCTGGCATCGTCTCTTTGTCAACAGGCTGAAAACAAGACGAACAGACCAAATGGATCATAGCTGGTTGTAACCGCATTCAATTATGAGAGTTTTGTGTGTACAGAGGCTACGGCCTAGTATTCAGTATCAGTACAGTCATGTTATTATCTTACTTTGCTGTTTGGACATGCTCTGTTGTTGCATCCGTTTTTTTTCTTTACCCCAAAATCACAAATTCCCTGAAAGCACTTTACAACAGACAACAGCATCTACAGCAGATTTTTAATGAGGAAAACAAACAGTACAAGTACTTCAACTAATAGCAGTAAAACTAGTGTTAACTTATTTGTTCACGCTGGGAAACGTTATACACAGTAATCACATCTGAGACGCCACAGTGGTATTTATTCTAAATCTCTCTGGGAGCTGATTCCTCAGCCAAAGGACAAACCTGTTATTTTAAAAGCAGTAGAGAAGTGGCAGACCGTAATGATTAAAATAATTCTTCTGGATGGGTAATGACCAACATGTGTCCTAAACACAGACTAAGGAACAAACCAATTGTAGATATTTGCTAATTTAGCCAATTCTCCTCTGAGTTATATTTAGACACTGGTGTTTTTCGGAAATCCATTTTTATCCTGTCGACTCTCAAACATATTGAATAAATGAGTAAAACCTCTGCAGATGAAAAGAAATCTCTCTTCAGATGTTGGTGTTTGTTACTTTTAATGTCATTAAGTTAAAAATAATAAGTGTGGCATGTTCAGAGGACTGACCAGGTTAGTACCTTACAGATACCACAGCTTCCTAATCATTTAGGGGAAGTTCTGCTCTTGGTTTAGGAAATAAAACTCTCAAGTCCTGACATGTTTCCAGGTTTCCTGCACACATAGCATGTTTAAGATCTCTCCACATATTTTCAATGATCAAGTCACGGCCACGCGTAAGGGAGACCATCCCAGATGCTTCAGCTGTTGTTTCTTGTCATAGTTGGTGGTGGATTCCTGGACTCCTGCTCTGGATCATTGTCCCGTTGTAGAAGCCAGACTCTCACTTTCCTGACAGACTGCAGGACATTTGCACCCAGACTTTTCTGATATTTAGTGAAAGACATTCTTCCCTCTTATCTGTGCGGTGTTTCTTTTATCACAGGCTGCCTTCAGCCCCAGAGCAGAATGATTCTTTCAGAATATGGAGGTGCTACTTGTTCAGTTTTGACCCACATGTTGCTTCAAACGTTGGCATTTTAGGATCACAGGTGAGGTTTCCTTCTCGATTTGTTTTTTGGGGTTCCTTACGATACAGACGTGTTAATTAGCAGCCGGTCATGTGATGATTTTAATAAAGGGAAGGCAGAGGGGGAGTTTAATACCATTCATTTTAAGCCCTGTAGGAGTGATTTTAAAGGTAATTACTCGGACTGTGGATATAAATGTCTCCCTGTCACCAGTTGTCTTCTTGTTGCCTTCAAGGTGAAAAGTTTTTCCAGGCATATCTGTCAGCTCAAGACTGTCTTTGCAGACTGGGGGAGCTGGTCTGCTGAAAGACAAGAGGCATGATGGGAAAGTCAGATTACATTACACTGAAGGAATCTGTTCACCTGCATGTTGCCTTGAAGAGTCTGGAGCCTCAGACTCCAGCTCTTTACATTCAGTCCTCAGCTTTCTCTTGTGTCTCTTACTGTATGCAGTTTGTTTTTCATGTGAAGGAGGGTGGGGGGGGGGGCTGAATTATAAAGGTCAAAGATGTTTTCATTAATCAAGAATGCCAGCCCACCCCAACTCCAACTGTTATCAACGCTAATTTGACCGCCGATTACACTAATGAGGGCAACCTCAGGTGACCTCACCATGGAAAATGATGGAGAGTTGTAGCACAGGTTGCTCGCAGCTGAGTGTGTGTGTGTGTGTGTGTGTGTGTGTGTGTGTGTATCTGACCAATTATGAGTTACAGAGTCAGAAAGTTTCTGACTCTGTCTTAGTTTTTCCATTCGTTCTTAAAATCAGCTTAGCAGGTAAAATGACAAGCAAACCAGTGAGATTTATGAAAAATACAATATCACATCAATATCATAACACTGGAGTCACAAATCTAAATCCTTTACTGCAAAATCAGACATTTTGATGTAGATTGGATATTCTGGTGGGAAAAATGTGTTGCCTGTACGTTTAATTGATATGTTAACTATCAATGTATTTGCCAATTGTCATTTATATATTTAACCTTTTTTTCATTTTACAAATAAAAAAATCAGTAGATTAGAAACATGACAACTTATCAATAAAAAAAAAATAGAGCTAGACTTTTAATGTCAGTGTAATAAATCAAAAAGACACCACGAGAGAAGGGTCTTACTAACACACACGTCCTGGCCCAAGCATTAACACTTGTACTCAGATACTCCGAATCACTTTGACCTTCAGTTGACTGTGTATGATTCAGCTCCTGTATGAGAAACCAGTGGGACTGCTGCCAGTTTTAATCCTCCTCCGGGGTAAAAACTCTGGAATGTGTTTGAGGAGCACCATTCAGATCTCTAATCACTTTTATTGTTTGGCTCTGGTGATCCTGATCCACCAGGCTCACAAGGTTTTTTTTTAATAGACCTGTCTGCCTTTGGTTTGTGGGTGTAGGTTTTGGAAGGCGTCGCACATTAACAGACAGACGTGTAGCTTACTCATAGGATATTCCGTCATTCTGCCAACACTGTGGTCTCTGTTGTCTCCTCACACACACAGAGAGACTTTGAGCTGCTGACAGTTCCCACTTCCACCTGACAGCTCTGAACGTGCAGAACAACACTGTAATCACTGATGCTGCAGAGTGATTACGGTACAGAGCAGGGAGTCAGTTGTTAGAGTTCACTGTCTCAGGTGAAAACAACACAGACATGCATGGCTCCAGAGTGGCAGTTTGTCCAAGAACAGACAATACTAACAGAAAAATCCAGCAGCAAAGAATCAAAACAGATCAGTGAAATCTGTGAAAATACCAGAGTATACTAAATATATATTATATGCTGTCGTTTAGCAAATATGTATAGTAAAAGTGAAAAGCATGGGGCCAAGCACAGAACCCTGTGGAACTCCTATCAGGCTGTATCGGGTTAAGATAGGAGGCATTGATTGATAGATGCCCATCACACAACTCCTAACCCTGTATCTTATGTACCTCTATAGTGTTTTTCTCTGTCTGTTTCAGTCCCCGTGGATCCCCACATGGGGTCCCCCTGGCGAGGCTTCATCAGGACGTCCGGCCCGTGTCCGGCGACAGCTACACTTCAGGAATGAGTGGGCGACATGGAGCGGCTGGTCTGTCTGCTCACGTAGTTGTGGGAGTGGCGCTTCAGTGCGGACACGCACCTGTATCACCAGGTAACGGCACAATAGACAAGACAGTGATTTTAACTTTTTTAGTTAAACTTTTTGAAGCACATTTCAGTCCTTAAATGCAGTTGACTCAACTAAAAATACTTTTAATATTAATACTATGTACTTACTATGTACTTATTATTTTACTATTAATATGAGAATCTGTCAGTTTATACCTGTCCTCAATGAACCCAAGATTCTAAACAGATGAAGTATCATTTGAAAGTTGTAGTCATTTTTGTTTAACCAGACCTATTATGTGATTTCTGACTGAAAGGGAAACTCTGTCCTGCTCTTTAACCTACTTAGTCTCATAAATCTTGTTTTGTGTGTGTGTGTCCCAGAAACCCAGTGGGTGGACCATGTGCAGGAGATCCCAGACAATACAAGATCTGCAACACCAAGGTTATTTCAGCATTAAGGTTTTCACCCTGTATGAAAAAGACTTTCAGTGCAAACATTTTAGAACAATGACTGATGTTTGTTCTGCAACTTGGTCATATGTGAAGGTGTGTTTCAGGGTGTGATCTGGAGTTTCACTCACTTATTAACCTTTGTCGTCACAGCATTGCTCTGCCCTGAACTTCAGTCAGGTGTCAAACTTGCTGTTATGTCAGACATGTTGGGCTGTGTGTGTGTGTGTGTCGGGGGCGGGGGGTGACTGCAGCCCATATTGATTAAAAGGGAAAACACTTGGAGGGGCTGCAGCTTGTTTTAGCACGCTTGAAGGTGTGTGCATCTGGGAGCTCAGAGCATCAAATGAATGGACTACTCTCCTTGCTGCACTTCATTATAGGAATATGAAGTGTTCTGTTTCAGAACTCATCAAATTGAATGACAATTTATTTCCAATATACAGTGTTGTGCAAAAGTATTTGCCCCCTCCCTGAACCTAAGTAAATATAAAATGCAGTTTTTAATTTATTAAGGAAAACACTTGTCCAGAACTGCTTGGCCCTATGTGAAACAGTAACTGCCCCAGTTAAATACACTGCCAGTCCAAAAATAAAGTCACCACCTGGATTTTAAGTAAATAGGTAAGAGTCTCCCATTGGATAATTACTGCATGGATGATCAGTTATTTAACTCTAACTGATGCAGTGAGCAGCTTCTCATTTTTTTTAAACAACCATGTCTGAAGACACATCCTGTGCTCGTGGAAAAGATGAAGAGAATCTGTTTCAGAAGGGTCAAATTATTGACATCAAGTAAAGAAAACATCAGAGGAGATTGATACTGAAACTACTAAAATTGGGTTAAGAACTGTCCAGTGCATTATAAAGAACTAGAAGGACAGTGGGGAACCATCATCTCTGAGGAAGAAATGTGGTCGGAAAAAAATCTTGAATGATCGTGATCAGCGATCACTTAAACATTTGGTGAAATCAAATCATAGAAAAACAGCAGAACTCACTGTGTTTAATGGTGAAAGTAAGAACATCTCCACATGCACAATGAGAAGGAAGCTCTGGGATTGGGACTAAACAGCTGTGTAGCCTTAAGAAAACCATTTGTCATTGAGGCTAATCGGAATAAAAGGTTTCAATATGCTAAAAATTGAACTCTGGAGGAATGGATGAAGGTCATGTGGTCTGATGGGTCCAGATTGACCCTGTTCCAGAGTGATGGAGCATCAGGGTAAGAAGAGAGGAGGTGAAGTGATGCACCCATCATGTCTGGTGTCTACTGCACGGATGGCTGTGGCTCAATAGGTAGAGCAGTTAACTGCCAATCACAGGATTGGTGGTTCGATTCCCGGCTGCCATGTTACATGCCGTTGGGCAAGATACTGAACCCCAAGTTGCCCCCAGTGAGTCAGGTCAGCCATCGGTGTGTGAGTGTGAGTGTAGAAAAGCGCTATATAAGTGCATTTGCAGTGCTATGATCTGGGGCTGCTGCAGTTGGTCAGGTCTAGGTTCAGCAGAATGAGGTCAGCTGACTACCTGAATATACTGAATGACCAGGTTATTAATAAATGGATAGCAATGGATAACATGGGTATATTCCAAGATGATAATGTCAGGATTCATTGGGCTCAAATTGTGAAAGAGTGGTTCAGGGAGCTTATCGAAATGGTGCCATGTGTAATGTGTGACTTCTTACAGCACTGTAAGAAGGTGTATCCAGTCATTTGGCTGGTAGGTTAAGATTTTAGACTTTATGGGTTTAAGCGTTCAAATTATAATTCTGTTGATAGATATGAAGTTGTTAAATTTAAGAATGCAAAACTATGTCCTCATAGTGTTTGTGCTTGTGTGTGCAGGAGTGTCCTCCTGGCTCAGAGGATTTCAGAGAGATGCAGTGTGCTGCCTTTAATGACAGACCATTAGTGGCTGGAAACTCCTTCAGATGGATCACGTTTCATGGAGGTTAGTGAGACAAATTTAGTTTCCACAACAGTGTTGTAGCATTTTATAACAAAGCCAGGACAAGTTGAAAAATCGAATCCTCCATATTATGTTGAATCCCACATTTTAAGTATTAAAATGTAAGTAATTTGTGTCATGTAAATCGAATCATGTGCAGATCTCGTTTTTCTTACACAGATTTGTAAAAAGTGTTTTTGTCTTCTTCGCCCCATCTGTGTATTTATGTTGGTGCCAGCTGTGGTAAAAGTCTCTGTGCTCTTGTGTCCACTGTGGGGCCCACCGGGTGTTTAATCCCACCTGTGTTATGAGCTTCCCCCATGACATCAGCAACATTTCTGCCTCCTTTCCCTCTCTGCTGTGTCCCAGTTCCTTCTGCTCACCTCCTGCCTGTTTCTCAGCCACCTCCCTCCCTCCCTGTCCCTTTGCTGTGCCTATTTTCCCATAATAAACTAATGAGTCACTGACTGAAGATATTCCCTGCCAGGCTCTAACCCCTGTGAACTGAGCTGTCTGGCCTTGGGTCACAACTTCTACTACAACTTTGGCCGTGTGCTTGATGGCACATCCTGCGACAAGGAGACGGGATCAGTGTGTGTCAACGGACGCTGCCTGGTGAGTGGAATCACTTTGTGTGTGTTTTCTTTCATTTTGTGTTCAGTAATGTTTATTAAAAATTAGCATTTCAGTTAAAGGTGCACTCATTAATTTCTGGGCCACTAGAGGGCAGAATAAATCCGCAACACGCAGGGATGACATATTAACGCAGCTGCGAAAAGCCTTTTGACGCACACGGCAGACGAAGACTGAAATGTGTCTGTGCCCTGTTTTATTAAGGCTTCTTTTATTATATGAAAAAAGCATAATAACACATATTCTAGGGTTAAGTATGAAAAATATATAATTTGCTGTGTTTTATTTTTATCTCACTATTATTGCACAAATTAACAGATAGTTTTACGTTAGGGCTTTAAAAATAATTACTTTAACTTTGTTAAATAAATCAAATATCTTCTTCTGTAGTATCTAAATATATTATGTACTGTGTGTATGTATTTATTTTCCTGATTTCAAGTGAGACTGAACTGAGCTGTGCTGTTCTCTCCTCTCTTTATTCCCACTCTGTTGTGGTGTAAATGATGTTGACCACTGTGACTGGAGCTCTCGGGAGAAGTGAGCTCCCTGCTGTGCGTTAGTGCCAGAGTGCACTCATCAGTGTGGACTGCAGACTTCAGTTAGCATTACGGCTTTCCTCAGCACACAGCGCGGGGTCGTGCTCCCACATCCAGCCTGTCCCCTGCTCACCCCTCCCACCCTTAAACAGATGGGGATGGTTGCAGGTGAACGTGTATCCCTTGAGCTGTGCAGCACATGCAGAGTTATGTTGTATGTAACACTCAGCAGACACGTCTGTCACATTATGGTAAACTCATAGTTATTTTTACGCAGCTGACAAAGGATCATTGTTTGTCTGTGTTTACATGTCTATTTTTTCAATAACTACTCAGGCTCCTTCACTTTTTCCATACTTTAATATGTTGTAGTTTTATATTTAAATAGATATAAATATAAATATAAATATATATTCTACATATTCTACAAATATATATTCACGGTTTGTTCATTTATTTAAACTATCTGATTTACAGAAGTATTCAGACCCTTATTCAGATTTTATAGAAGCTAATTTGTCAATAATTAAAGCTTTGAATATTACTAGTTTATCCAATTTTTGATCCTCTATATGCGTATGTGCTTAATGTGTGGTGTATACAAGTGGATTTATGGGCCATTCACTCGGTCTGGGCCGACGTCAGAGCAGCCGAGGGCCTGAAAACAGGAAGCAGATGCAGCCTGCAGCTGATGTGGAGAGCTGCAGGTCAGAAATTAAAATCAGACTGCAGAACATATGGTTGGTTTGGACCGAGCGTGTGTGTGTGGGATATGTAACCATGGTGGTGTTGGAGACAAAGTCAAGAGATTGCTCAAGTTATTTGTCGTCTGGAGACCGTGAACGCCTCTACACAGTTTTATAACGACTCACCAAAGTGTTGTGGAGTCAGAACCATGAATGTTTTGCATTTTCACTTTATGAACTATAGAGAAGTAGAATTGTTGCAAATTAATCTTCTTTAATCTTCACAGCTGTTGATTCAGTGTTATTCCAGTCACGCAATAAACAATACAGTAGCTTCTCAAAACCAACGAAAAGAAACCAGTTAAACCTGAATGTTGCAGCTTTAAGGAATCTGCAGCATCAAGCTCATTTCTGCACTGTAGGAGTTCTATTAACACTTGTTGGGTTGTGTGTTTGGTGGTGTTTTGCAGGACTGTGGTCGCTCCCTCACTGGGGCCTTGTGCACTTTGCTACCTTGTCACAGAGGATTCATTTCCTGTTGCCTCGAGTGTTTTTTGTATTTCAAGGGGAGTAGGACGCTCAGATTCTTGCGTGGGAACCTCCTCATTGATTGGTTTGCTCTGCAGAGTGAAAGCTGAAGGCCAAAGACGAAGTGGCCACTGTAATCCGTCTAACAGCAAGATTCTCCACACACCATAAACTATCCAGCCAGTCCTCTGTGCTCTTTACTCTGGCATTTTAACCTTTACAGAGAAAACTCACTGACCCATCCTCCACTTGTGAGGCCCTGAACTGCTGCTTTTTCCATAGTAAATGTTTCTGAGGAGGTGAAAATGACACATAAAAGAGAGAGAATGGATCGAGTCGAGTCACAAAGGAAGATTTAAGGTGACTGTGCAGCAAAGACAAAACAAAAAGAAAGGTCAGAAGTTTCTTGGGATCTCAACAGAAAATGTGTGAATGTTGCTTCTCAACACGCTGTCAGAGGAACAAGTTTCAGCAGAGACACAGATTAAACTGTTGTTTCCTAACCAGCTGTGTGTGTGTGTGTGTGTGTGTGTGTGTGTGTCATACAGAAGCCCGGCTGTGACTACATCTTGGGTTCAAAGCAGCAGGAGGACGCCTGCATGGTGTGTGGAGGACAAAACACCACCTGCCTGCACCACAAGAGTGTGTACCAGAGCAACGGCCAGGAGGCAGGTAGGATACACACACATGCACACACACACACATGCACACACACACACACACACACACACACACACACACACACACACACACACACACACACACACACACATATTATTTCCATGAGGAATCAATTCCAGCACTTTTAGATCAACGTGATCTTGGGGTTAATTCCAGGCACTGTTTCTGTTTTTCCTCCCAAGTGTTATTAGTCATTCTGTTTTAGTCAAGAGGTCATTGTTCTCTGATAAAGTGAACTTTAACCATGACAACGGCTTTGCCAAACAAAAGCATTTGGCCGCCCTCCAACAACAGGTCCTCCAAAATTACAGTTGTTAGGATTTCAGGAAAGAGGAGGAAGAACACAGAGTTCCTCGGGCTAAAGTCAAGGCTCCAAACGACACTCAGGCTTAATGCAGCCAAAACATTTCTTACCTACAATGGTACCTACAGTTCAGAGGCTAAACCTGGATCTGAGTGTGAACATCAAACATGTTGAGTCGGAGTCCAGAGGCTTTTCTGTAATTTGTTCATATTGATATTGAACTAGAAACTACACATAAATAAGTTCCATGACTTTCAGTTTGTTTGGAAATGTGCAGCCAAACCAAGTAAACACTTTCTTCATCACAGAAACTGAAGTGTTTAGTGTTGAGGCAGCAGAAAATGACACGTACAGTGTCCAACGATCCGTGTAAATGAATCTACCATGAAGAATCCACACTGTAACTAACGGTTCCAGTGCTTTGACTTTGTTTCTGCTGGTTTTAGGTCAAATTTGCAAACTGTGAAACTCTCTGCTTTGTGTGGCTGCCATCGCACGTCACTGTTAACTGGTCTCCCTCTGCCCTCCATCTGGACAAATCACACACATACATGACTTTATTTTGTGCAATGTGCAGAATGTTTCTTCTAAACTCTTTGGTGACCACAGTGAACACATAAAGTGATGTGACTGTCAAAAAGTTGCTCTTTAATTTGCTGAAATATGTGTGGAAGGTTTTGTTGCACTTCCTGAGAAGTCTTGTGTTAATATCTTTCTCTCCCCTTTTAAACAATGCTGAAAAACACAAAGTCACCAATATTAAAAAAAGCTGACGGATTCCTTAATCAATGTTTGCCAAACAGCAAGCAAGAAGTGACGAAGGAGATGTTGCATGATTTGTGCACTTACCGATTTCAACTTTCAACTAAATTAATATATAATCAGAATAATGACTTTGATGTGAAGTCACTGAATGGAAAAGAAAATGAAATTAGACTCTGGGACAATGGGACCTAACATTTGGGACGTACCCGACACCTCTGACGTGGGGCTTGGCTCAGGACTCGGCTCTGCAACAGTGTCGTCCTCACACGGCTCTGTTGTGCTGATAATGGTCGCTTTGTTTGGGCGACTCAGCAGCCTTCGGAGGTTTTCTCTCCAACTGCAGCTGCATCTCCAAACTGAGCAGGCACCAAAATGGGCAGCGGCACTTAAAAGCTCCTCACAAGGTCAGACGGAAATGACCTCGAGTACGTTACTGCTGTAAGGTCTGTACCTCACATTTCCTCATGATGACACATCTTCATAAAGCTGAAGCCCTGCACATAAACCTTGTACATAGTTTCTCAGTGAGACCAGTAAGCAGGAGCAACCGGAGTGATACTCTCTTCAGAGGCCAGAATGAATGGAGTCATCCTGCGGCTTCTTTTCTTTCCAGAACAGCAGCAGAACCATTGAGCTGTCTCTGACTCTCTTTATGAAAGAAGTGAAATATCACTGTGTGATGAATGGCTGCTCTTTCAGCTCATTCATAAGTCGGATCTCTTTGTGCCCAGAAAACGAGCTGTAAACCATTAATCATAGTTAATTATTCACAGATCTCAGATGCTGATTGTTTTTTAATGACAGGTAATCAAGACCTAATACGAACCATAACCTGCCAGTGTTTGGCAGGATCTCATTGACGGAACATAATAATCTGATCACCGCTGAGTTACAGATTAGCCACTATTACTGTAAATATATATAGAATACATATATAAAGTACATTTTACAAACAGGAGACTAGTTTGTTTAAAGTGACTGAACTTCTCTGTTACAACTGTTTAGCAACATGCTGCTGTTGTTGAATACATAGGTTTTCATTCAAACCACTTTTCCTCTTAAGTGGGTGCTGAAGCAAATCCCAGCTGTTGTTGGGCGAAAAGTGGGACAAACACTAGAAGAGGTTGACAGTTTATCTGAAGGCTGAGAGGCCCTAAGAGGTCGTGAGTTGACCTTTCATTGTAAATAGGATCATGGTTTTGTTCTGTTTTAGTCATTTTTCATTGAAGCTTCTTCCCGTTGATGTTAAACATGAACTTCAGTGCACACACTCTGTAATTAAATATAAACCATTTTTGTCATATAAGATAAGATAAGATATTCTTTATTGATCCCACATTGGGGAAATTCAATTGCTCAATCAAAGTCAGTGTAACCAAGGAAAGCTGCTCCTTTAAAGTGGAGTTTAAAAATAATGCTCAGTCTTTCTCTTGGTGGTTATTTTGTACAGAGGCTTCGGTTCCACCTGACCTCTATGCCCAGTAGCCACTTAGGAATCCATCCATGTTGTCACCACCTTTTAATGTCAGCTGTCAATTAGATAAGAAACAACTTGACTTTAAAAGCTGTTAAATATTTAGTTTGTTGTAAAGCGACTGACGTTGTGATGCTTGTCCCAGGTTATAAGAACAGACTTTTCTTGTGATCATGAGTCATTAAAAAGAGGAAACTAGATTAAAACGAAGCCTCTAACTGAGTGTCTCTGTCGGCCAGGAGGACCTTTTGGATACAACGAAGTGACCATGATACCAGCTGGAGCCACTCACATCCGAGTCACCGATAACAGCAAGAATTATCTGGGTAAGATTCAGCCTGTCTCACACACACAGGACACCTGGTCTCGCCCACATTGTGTCTCCGGTTCCATAGCTACAGTATTAAACAACCAATTTAAATCACTTCTTGGACTTGTTAGTACTTCCTCTCCCCGGAGACAGAAGGGTCTCAACTGTCCCAGCTGGTCTCTGGAGCTGATGTGTTTTCCAGGCAACAAAATCACCAAGGGCATCTATTCTCATCCATGTTTATGGGATCAGAATAAAACAGGTCTCAAAATGATACACACTGTGGTTTTGAAAGGGTCATAAAGACTTTATCTGAATACTGGGGCAAGCCGGGTGAAGGTACTTATTTCCATTACATGTCATGGAAAATCCCTGTGCCTGCACTGAGGAGAGGGAGCTGCCATAAATAGCCAGCTGGCACATTTCTGCTTCTGACAACCTGCCTTCACCTCAACATGACCCACTGATATGGAGAACTAACTGTTGGCATTTGTCATGGGAAATATTTAACTTATCAATTCCTTCCTTCTTTCCCATCACCTCCTTCCCTCACCCAGCGCTCCAGAACGGCCGCTCTCAGTTTGTCATCAATGGTAACTGGAAGATTAGCGTCCCAGGTGAGTATAATGTAGCCGGCACCAAGCTGCTGTACCGCCGTTCGGCAGACACATGGGAGAGCTTCGAGGTGCCAGGACCCACCCAGGAAGACCTCCATCTAATGGTGAGAGGCCCTGAAGACACTGGGACATACATTTCTATAGCTATCGTATTTTATATTAAACCAAACTAGGGAGTCAGTTTTATCACAATCAACCACAGTGATACCACTGAGCGAGACGGGCACCAAACCCAGGAAAAGATGAACACATGTTCCACATGATGCCACAGACTCAGAGAGTAAGATCAGGTTCTGCCTGAGCCTTCAGACCAACTATTAACTACAGAAGGATAGTTACACTGTTTTATTGGTTATTCCCTATAATGTTAGTACTTCTACAATACTACAGTTTACTTTGAATTGAATTGATGTTTACTTTGAACTTAAAATCTGGGATAACAAAATGTAATGTAATAAGTGATCTGACAGTCACTGGTTAAAATGCTGAATTCATGATGGTCAGAGATTGTTTATGAGAGACAGGTATTACTTTGGCAACATGGTCCTGTCCTCTTCTGCAGGTGCTGGCGACAGCCAGGAACCCAGGGATTGAGTACGAGTACTGGCTGCCACCGGACCAGTACGCCCTCTACCATGGGAGAAGGAGTCCACTGCGCCAGGCTCACCACACAGCCAGCTACCTCCCCTGGGGGCAACCCAGCACTACAGCCACCACCTCCACCACCTGGGCTCCCCCAGTCACCAGCCGACCCCATCGGTGTAAGACCTGCCTCTAGCTTCATTCAGTCACACTTGACTCTTTTCAAAGATTAATTTAAAGGAAGAATTGTTCCCAGATTCTAAGTTAATCACTTCATTACGTATCACCACGTAAGTTCAATTTAAAAAAAGATTGAGTTTGGTATCTGATAACTTATCAAACTCATGAATCTGTTCCTAGATTATCACACGTTTTGTCTTTTAACCAGTTCCTTCTCATTTCCTGGAAACACTGAAGCTAAAGAAACAATTCAAACACTGATTGTTGCCATTAGCGCTGTACGTGTGCACGTGTTTCTCAAACAGACTTTTCTCCAACCAGCCATTACCTGTATATAGTGGGACTATATGTTCCTCCTGACATACTGTCTGCTACGTACTGTTTTTTGTACTTGATAAATAGCAGGTGTGAATACAACAGAGCTTAAGACTTTTTCATGGAAACTGATTTATTGTTTGTGCTTTGTTCTGTTGTAAGAGACTCTCAGCGCTGGGCTTAATCTGATCTTTATAAAAGAGACAAATTATAAGACAACAAGTCCGGGAGTTAGGGGAAACCTGATCCTGAACACGTTAACATCACTTCACAACAGGGTTTGCAACATAAAATGAAGATAAATGGAATGAAAACTTGAAAAGCTCGTCATCTTTACTACTTTGCTCCTGTGGAACACATTAGGAGCCAATGAGGGAAATAGAGAATATTTAAATGTTGTGAGAGGTGCAGAGATAATGGTGCATGAGCGTGTAAAAGCTGCTTATTGTAATCTGACGCTTTTATCTGGTTTAAGAGCCATTGAAATATCAGTGTTATCAACACTGTGGCATCATAGTCTGTGTATGTTTGGCATAAACTAGATGCTGGTCTTCATATCCACATCCCTGCTCTCATGCACATGTGTTTACATTCATACTAATAAGAGTAATTCATGGGGGAAATGCCAGTTATTAAACACCGTCTGTTCACGTCCACCGAGCTCACAGAAGAGACTTAATCAGGCCCAGTAAGTGAAAACACCTGTGTGGTTAACAATGGGTTAAAAAACAATCCATCTTCAGGTCGTACTTGATTTAAAAGAGTTTATCTGCAGGCTGCTCTGGTTGCTGCTGCTGAGGAATGCAGCTGGTTTATCTCTCATGATAAGCCTGCAATACATGTGCTGAATCTCTCCTAAAATACTCACATTCACATGGAAATCTGCACACAGCCTGAGGTCGTGTACCTTCTTTCAGACTGAAATCAATCTCAGTAACGTCTCTGGAAATATTTTCCAGCTGGTGGATCTGTGCCAAGCAGAATCGGACTGGTGGTTTGTTAGGTAACAAGGTAAACGTTCAAAACAGTGGTGGTGATTTTTATCGTGTTGTGCGTGACATGATGAAGTTAGAATGAGCTCACTGTGTGGCACACCACTGCCGAGAAAACAGGACAGTCTTTGTCTGGATATATTGGAGGGTAATGAAACAACAGCCCCTCTTATAATGTTGCTGATGTTCCTCAGGGTTTTAAAGTTTATCTCTGACAAAAGGTGCTTTGAGTTGCTCATCGCTACGTGACTATTAACTGAATCCAGGAGTCTAGTACAGCAGATCTTCCAGCTTGCTGGAGCTTTTCCCATTTGAAATGAACAGCAGCAAACGAGGCCAAATTATGTGTGTTTAAATCAGTTTGTAGGTTGATATCATCCTGATTCTGATGAAATATTTGATTCAGGCTGTCTGAGAGGAACCTTTGACCATATACTGTCACTCAAAGTGAATTTTCATAACCAGGTGGCTCTTTTTGTACAGTTTATACACTGTTGTCCAACAGACTGAAAAACAAATTGTGGCTCCAAAAGCATCACGTTCACCGCTGTGCGTCTTACACTGACAAGTCATGAAACAGTAACATGGTGTTAGTGTCTGTTTTTTAAGGTCCCCCTAATGTTTGCGTGCTTCAATGCATCATAGTTGGTAAAATTGATAAAATTCTTGCACATCAATCTGCAGCACTACAATTAAAATATTAAAACCAATTCATTTTCATTTCAATTCAAGTGTCTGTGATATTGTCTCTGCTAGTTTTAAGGCCTGTGAAGCCTCCGCGCCAGTCTTCTGATCACAGCCATCACCAGCCCATCCTGCCCCGCCTGGAGCGGGAGGACAACCACAGAAACCTCCTGCCTCAGCCCTCACCTGGAAGTACGTTCATAATTTCACCTCTTTACATGTTTGTTTCCTCAGCTGACCACCTGTATGAAGCCTGATGTATCTAGTTTAGTTTAGCAGTGACCAAAAGTATGAAGCAGCTGCCCTGAACCAAAAGAGAGAAATACAACCTCTCATTCACTGTTAAAAACATAAAGGGAACAATTAAACAACGCATCCTAGATCTCGATGAATGAGATATGTTGAAAACATTTATTCATTACATAGTGGAATGTGAAGAGAACAAATAACATAAGAATGATCAATGGAAATCGAAATCATTATCCCGAGAAGGTCTGGGTTCAGAGTCATACTTAAAATAAAAGTGGGAAAGTGAGAGCGCAGCCTGATAGATAGTTTAAAATAAGACTCAGTAGTGTGCGAGGCCTCCACGTGCCTGTATGCTCCCTACAACATCTGGGCATTCTTCTGATAAGACCACAGATGTTCTCACAGACATGATGTCCCAGAGGTGTTCGATCGGATTCAGGTCTGGGGAATGGGCAAGTCAGTTCATAGCATCAATGCCTTCATCATGCAGGAACTGCTGACACACTCCAGCCACATGAGATCCACCATTGTCATGGGTCAGAAGGAGCCCAGGGCTCACTGCACCAGCATATGGTCTTACAGTGGGTCGGGGGAGCTCATCCCGGTACCTAATGGCAGTCAGGGCACCTCTGGTTAGAGTCAGACCACTCTCATGGAGTCTGTTTCTGACAGTTTGAGCAGGAGCATGCACACTATCCTGCTGGAGGTCACTTTGTAGGGCTCTGGCAGTGCTCCTCCTGTTCTTTCTTGTACAAAGGAGCAGATATCGGTCCTGCTGCTGGGTTGTTGTCCTCCATTGCATTAGGCATTCATATTTAACAGCAAATATGAAGTGTCATGCTGTGGATATTCTTCGTGTCATGTTGATACTTGAGGGTTGTTTCTGCTTGATTTATCCTTCAGGACATTGTGGGAAATGTCGGCGGGTTAAAGGGCGAAGGGAACGCCAGAGACAGTATTGTCAGAAGGACTTTGGTGAGTCTGAATCTTGAAGCTTTGTTTTTAAATTAATTGTGATAGAACATTAGCAAACGTTTTGTTTCCCTGTTTCCTTATAGTTTTCCGGGCTAAAGTCCTTGGGAAGCTGTACAGAGGTGAGGAGACGCGTTACGACGTCCTCATCATTCACACCTATCGGAACCGCTTCCGCCTGGAGCACCGGGAGTTCCTGTGGGTCCCCAACGTGTGTGACTGCCCTCAACTGGAGAAGGGGAAACAGTACATACTGATGGTGCGTCGGCACATTAACTATGAGCACACGCTAAACCGCATCCTGCTGGAAGAGGAGAGCTACGTGGTGCCGTACAAACCCAGAGAGGACAAACTGCTGCAACCGCTCGAAAGACTCTGCAGCAACAGGGGACCTGAGCACCAAGCCGGACTGAGGGCATGAGTGTAGAGATAAAGTGTGTGTGTGTGTGTGTTAGAGAATGAAGTTCACACTCACTTCTAATGTTTCATTTCTGGACTTTAAAAACATCATGAGACTCCATGAAGAGTGACGTCAGTAGAGAAAGACTAGCCACAGGTTGAGCCTCATTGAAAACGCGCCACAAACACTCCACATTTATTAAAAAGCCTGACCAGCTTAGAGCACTTTAGGTGGGCGCCCACCTTTAAACACATACCAAAGAGAGGACACTGACTGAAAAGGCCTTTTTGTTATTGCTGTTTTCTACAGCTATCATTTAATGTTCTATCATTGTATTTACGTGTGTGTGTGTGTGTGTGTGTGTGTGTGTGTGTGTGTGTGTGTGTGTGTGTGTGTGTGTGTGAGAAGGAAGAATCCACCTTAAAACAATCGAACAGCTACTTAAAATACATAAAACACCATTTTGACTTGCTTACTTCTAGGGATGCATCGTCCTGAATCATTGGAGCAGCTCTGTCGAGTCTGTGTAGCAGCAAGTTTCTGAAATCTCAATGATAAACGTTTGGTTTTGGCTTCAGTCCCATTAAAACTAACGAGGCCACATCTCTACAGAACGTAACTGTTTATCATTAAATTCTGCAAGAGGCTCTCGTGTTTATATGTTGGAAAATAATTTGAAGAAAAGTGAGTGAAGACATCTCCTGAACCAGCTGATCAGCTCATATTTTCTCAACTTCTGAGCCTCTTTTTAATCCAGAACTCTCTCTATGAACTCAAATCTGTTCTCATCCCAGTGTAAATCATTCATCCCATGCTGAGGTCCTGCAGAGTAAATAAAGAGCTCTCTACGAGCTCTCGCTGAATTCTCGTCCAGACTTGGTCTGGACTGCTCAAAGCTGCTCTTCTGACGCTCTGAGAAGAAATTATTATTCTCATTTCAGCATCATTTTAGTTCGTTTTGTCTGATTCTGATTGGTTTCCTGGATCAGGTGTGATGCTGGAAGATCCCAGCTCAGATGAGGATGGAGTAGGAGAAGATAAAGTGAACTGGTATCTAACTTCCAACGAATCTTAGAAATATAGAAAACTGTGTTTGAAAAATAAAACATACGATCACAAAATACTATCACAAGTAGATGTTCAACTGCGTGACGGGTTAAGGCGGATTTTTCTTTTTGATTTAAGTAAAGTTAACTAACAACGTACTGCTTCACGACATATTTATGTATAAAAATCATAACACGTTACTTGTGTTTTACTTGTTTTATGTCTTTGACAGTGTCTGTGTTGTGGTATAATTTTTATAGTGTGTTGATTTAAGTTTGCTTTACATGTAAAATAATATGAAATATACAGTATTTTATGGTGTGGCACTGAATAGCTACAAATCATAATTTGAGTATAATAATTTTGAGAAAACTTGCAGCTAAATATTTTCACTTGTCTTTAAACCTTGTTCTACTTGTGCCATAAGAGTTTTTTTGGTCTGGTTTATAGTTTGTAGATGATCATCATCAGCTGTTATAGGCATTTGCAAAAACACACCTACTTCATTTGGAATTAAAGCTGATAACACATATTTGAGAGAAGCAGTCGTGAGAACACAGTGTAGGAAAACAATTTATTTACAAAAAGCTTCACATCTACAACAAAGGAAACACTGATCACTTTAAAACATGACTGAGCCACATCACCGCTCATCAACTGGAAGAAAGTCGTCACAGACATTCGGCTCAGTTTCCCTTCGGGAACTTTTAAAGGATGATGGGGCTATTTTAGATTCACAACACCGTTCATTGTCTGAGTGAATGTCTTGCAGACATGACTACTTCATGTGAAGGCATGAGACAGACGTCAGGGTTTTCTGGATTTTGAGCAACAAGTGTGATTTAAACAATAATTAACTTTTTTATACGTTATTAATGAATTTAGAAGTGAATGATGTCCCATAAAGCAACATACTTTTCTTCATTGGAAGTCAGATGCTTATTATTTTTGCCCCAATTAAACAAATGTCTTGTGTTGAACTTTGAAGAACATCATACATTTCAGTTTAGCTGCCTTATAGTCGCTGTCGGATCCTCTGTGGTGAAGTGTAAGGAAACCTGTGACTGCTGTAACAGGTTTTATTGTAACACATGAACAAATCTCCCTTTGGCTTTGAGCTAAAGTTGTAGTTTAAAATCTGTAATTGCAGTTTCTGTTCTTTGTTCTAGCTACGAGGCAGCAGTTATACTGTGATGTTGTAAACTGACCCCCATCCTCTGTGGATGCAGTAATTACAGAGCTATAGGCTGTGAGTCAGCTCAGCATCGAGACCAGAAATAGGGAGTACAGCTACTGTGGCAACAAAAAGTATGTGAACTGGGTTTTCAGCATGAATTCATGATAGAATGTGATCAAATTTTTATATAAGTCCCACGTACAGACGAACACAAAGCACTTCAACAAACAGTTGCAATATTTCATGATCGCTGATCACAACCTTAAAACATTAAAGGTTCAGAAAACCTGGTAATTCCAGGGGGTTCACATATTTTCTAGCCACTGTAGCCTGATGTGGTTTTACGTGGAGTTTGTTCCTCCACAGTGTTTGTCACTAACACTGTACAGTAACTACTTGGTAGCCGAGTTGTTCGAAAAGTCATCAGAGTTTTAACTGTGTGTGTCGTATTTTAGGCAACTAGACGAAAAACTGAGATTCCAGATTTGAATTTTAAAGTTCTGGGTTGTAAAATAAGTGTAGTTCTGAAAAAGGATTTCACAGGTGGAAAAGCATGAAGTTCTGCTTCCAACAAACACACACTCACTGATTTCACAGCTCAAACCTCAAAGAGAACATCTGCAGTAATGTTGGTTACAGAGGAAACCACGTGAAGCTCGTGCTTCACACATAATTGGAGAAGATGCATAAATATTGAATTTGTTCCCATGAATTATTATGATTCAGTTGTTTATCTTAAAACTACTGAAATGAACTCGCACTTGGTTCTGTGTTTCCAGTGTTAAGAAAGATTAGTTCATGATGACAACCTTCGACTGTCAAAGGTCAGAGGACTAACAGGGTTTTCTTCAGAGCTTTTTCGTGATCTGTGCTTTTGCAGCAACGTTACAACAAATATCTAGAACTCCTTATCATTTATAATATTTAATATCTAAATATATCTGAAAATTGAAAATAAAGAGAAAATATCATCACTGTGTCCATCTTTTTCCCTTTTCCTGTAATTCTCTCTTCATACTGAGTGAAGGTCACTCCGTCTAATCCCTTTGGCAAATCAGTGTGTTTCGAAACCACAGTCATGTCCTCATTAGTGGTTTAATTCATGTCATTGACATGTTCACTTCAGGGTTGTAGCCAGTTCTTCATTTATCAACAGGGCACCAGGCCTTTGGGTTGATCCTGCTCAGCATTGAGTCTTTGACCCCTGAACCCTGTGACCTCTATTCATGTAAACCCCCATCTGCAGGGCACCGTGAGCATCAGCCTCCACGTCCCTCGCAGTTGACTCTTTGTCAGACGCTGACGGAAACATGGCGGGAGGACGCAGAGCGTCGTTTGATACGCGAGCGGCGAGGTCTGGATTCAGACTGACAGCTGCACAGAGGACCCAGCAGCAGCCAGAGGTAGAGGATCACACAGGCCCAACAGGAGGACATCTTCACCCAGAAGGTAGACCAGCAGCCGTGGGTGAAGGTGGTCTCCAACACTGCAGACTCGTAGCTGGAGGACAGAACAGTTTAACAGTTAGTTATTCACGCAGGGAAAAAAGTCAAGAGGTTAACAGTCGTGCAGCCTGTTGTCGACCAACCTGAACCAGTTGGTGAGGGTCATCATGACGTAGAGCGAAGCCAAGAAGAAGACAAAATGGAAGAAGAAGTAGCTGTAGGCCACTCTCTGGGTCTCGTTGTGAATAACCTTCTGACAGCCTTTGTTCTCATCGTCAATCACAAACTCCTCTTCAGCTGAAAAGGACAAATAGTCAGGAGGAAGCTGCTAAACTAAACTAAGTATGTTTGTGGAGTCACTATTATTGAAACTGGAGGAACAGGGATTGTTTTGGTCTTGTTCCTTGTTTGATGTCTCTGATTAATGATATAATGAACTGTAGCTTCAGTTCTACATATATATTTAAGACGTGAAGTGTTCTTGTTTTGCATCTATCTGAATATTAGTTTACGTGTGCTGTTAATAGGGTTAACAGCATCAGCACCAACCTTCCTCTTCCTCAGGGCAGCAGAAGCAGCACGTGGCTTTCTGGAACTCGTAGCGATAAACTTTGATCATCCAAAAAGGGCCGAACACCTCTGCCAGGTAGGAAGCTTCGTTACTGCAGGAAATGAGGTTTGAACAAATTAGTTTTTCTTCATAGATGGAAAAGTGAAAATATGATTAATGGCACTCGGGTCATAAAGCTACTGTTGTAATGTTTCGTGTGTAAATCTGATAGTATGATCTAATCATCTTGTACAGTGTGTGTGTGTGTGTGTGTGTGTGTCTGTGTGTTACCATGCAAAGAGGACACAGCAGTACATGATGGCAGCTCCAATGATAGCGACAGCGTTGCCTTCATTCTGGATGCCATCTTGTCCCACACTGGGGTAACAGACGGTCATGTTCATTCCCTGGTACACCACTGACACACAGAAGAACACAGAACATCAGGTTTCATCACAGTACACTGTCCTTTGATTGATCTCAAGTCTCTTACTGAAAAATCAGAGACCAACAAACAGGACTGCAGATATCTAAGACCTGCACTCTAAATAACGAATGTCTTTACAGAATTTGACAGTTGAATAAACACACAAATAAAACTGAACTTGTAAAATACCTGATGAATAATCACCTGTTGAAGAACGAATCCCAGTGTGCAGCCTAAGTTTAATTTGAGTTTATCATGTTGTGCAGTCATCTGTTACTTTATCACCTCCATAAAATATCAGTTGAGGTAGTGTCATTAAACCCTGGCTCTGGTTTTTGTGGGTCTATATAGGACTGTTTTTCAGTGCCCCTCCGCCCCAGTGTGATGGAGACTTGTATTCTGTGACTCGTTACTGTTTCTGCACCACACCGGTCGAGTAGCTGTGTGATTCTTTCTCCTTTGTTTCATTTCCTGTGAAATTCCTGTGTTTCTTGTAAAAAGGGGCCTCGGCTGCAGACTTATAGTCTCACTCTCTGGACTGAACACAGAGCACTTACAAGTATGTACTGCATGCTCACATGTGCACGTTCATGTGCACGTTCATGTGCACAAGCTCAAACTCACAAAAATATACACACTTTCAAATACACACAGAAATTCAGACCAGCCTCCGGAGGGTGGTTTCAACCGAATGTGGATTCCTGAGAGAGGTTTTGTGTTTGTGTGTTGTGGGGGGAGAGAAGAACCTGAGCTCAGTGAAAACACTGGCTAATTACAGGGCTCAGACTACACCACACACACACACACACACACACATGTTGGTCTTTTCTATTAGTTGAGACGACTCTCATTACCTTACCCAGCTCTTACCTAACCCTGTGTCGAACTTTAACCTTCAAACAGCTAATTGAGGTTCTCTCACCCTCAAGGTATAAAAGTCAAGTGGTCTTCATGAAGGTAGTCATTCAAACACACACACACACTGTGTGTATAAGGGTAAAGGTCAGTATAAGGGTTGGGGTCACTGACATGTAGTTGTGATGGTTAAGATTAGGGGTAAGAGATGTTCATGCCTCTTATCCAGGATGATGCTTTCAGGTTGTTGAGGGTCAAAAGTGAACGGATTAGTTCTTAGTGGTCGATGATACAATGATGAGCAGAAAATGAATGTAAGTAAGACAACGTCCTCTGAAGTGATGGAAACGGGACTCGGTGAGGTCATGGAGCAGAACAGACTAAGAAAACAAAGACAGTAAGGAGGATGGATCTGTTAGTCGAACACACACACACACACACACACACACACACACACACACACACACCTCCTGAGACGTGAGCCTCATTAAAACAGCTGACAAAGGAAACTCAGCAACAGTAGGTGGAAATTAAATTTAACAGAGCTGTGTGTGTGTGTGTGTGTGTGTGTGTGTGTGTGTGTGTGTGTGTGTGGTGTGTGTGTGTGTGTGTGTGTGTGTGTGTGTGTGTGTCTGTTTTAAAAGGTGTTTTTTTTTTTTTTATAACAGACTCGGTGCATATTTTCTCAACAAGTTGCTACAGTGTCCTACGCTGCCCCAGGACTCTCACACACACACCCACTGCACACACACACACAACCTGTGACACCTGTATTACCTTTCCACAAGCTTGTTAGGAGAACATGCTTACACGTCTAACGTGGTTCTTCATCTTTGGGAAACAAAGCTCCACATTTTGATTTGTTTAAGGTTCATGCAGGTTACACAGTAAATTAATAAATAAAACAAAAAGATTATTTTTAAATCCAAAATGCTGCAGCCAGAGTTCTGACTGGAATTAGAAAGAGAGATCATATTTCTCCTACGTTAGCTTCTCTCCATTGGCTCCCTGTAAAATCCAGAATTGAATTTAAAATTCTTCTCCTCACTTATAAATCCCTTAATAATCAGGCTCCACCTTATCTTAAAGAACTCATAGTTCCATATCTTCCAAGCAGAACTCTCCGTTCTCAGACTGCAGGTTTACTTGTGGTTCCTAGAGTTTCCAAATGTACAATGGGAGGCAGAGCCTTTAGCTACCAAGCTCCTCTCCTGTGGAACCAGCTCCCAGTTCAGGTTCGGGAGGCAGACACCGTCTCTACATTTAAGACTAGACTTAAAACTTTCCTTCTTTATAAAGCTTATAGTTAGAGATGGATCAGGAGACTCTGACTGAGACTGCTGCAGGACTCTGTAGATACACTGAGCTCTTCTTTCTCCAGTTAGATAGTTTCTGCAGTTCTCTGCAGTTTGTATGTTGCATGTTTTAGGTTTTCCCATATTTTACCTGTTTATTTTTGGTACAGGCAGCAATAAGTAGCTGTGTAGTGTTGCACACTAGTTGCAAACAGCAACAAGACAATCAGCTGTTTTGGCCTTTTGTGAAAAATAAAGTCTTTGGAACAAAACAAGAATGTCGTCAGACTTGAAAATTGGATTATGCTGCTGATGCATTAATTACTGTTGCTATATGATGTCTTCAGCCTTCAGCTGTGAGATAAACAGACCAACAGAGCATTTATGGGAGGCACCTTAAACAGCTACACCTGAATTAATTCATCAAGTGTCTGTCTGATCTTCCAGTGTTGCATAAACACATTGTTGGAGCTGAACAAAGTATTACACTTAATCTGTTTAACAGGACGAGATGTGTATGAACATATGTAATGAAGCTGCCCGGCTGTATTCCTGTGTTATTACGTTGTCAATGGATCCATGAGGAATGCGAAACAAATATCCTTCAGCCTGCCTTCACCACAGGCCACCAGCCCAGCAGGCAGCATGTCAGAGCACATCTCATCCCAGATTATCTGTGTGTGTTTGTGTGTGTGTGTGCTGACATTTACATGTGTGTCATTTAGATGTAAACCCCAGATAAGACCGGGGCCTCTGACAAGCTGCTGCACTAATTCTTCAGCCATGTGGAGGTTCTTTGTCTTACCTGGAGCCAATAGGTGAGTCACTATGAAAAGTAAAGGTAAAAGGAGGATGTTACTGTGTGTGTGTGTGTGTGTGTGTGTGTGTGTGTGTGTGTGTGTGTGTGTGTGTGTGTGTGTGTGTGTGTGTGTGTGTGTGTGTGTGTGTGTGTGTGTGTGAGTATTAGATCTAAGTAAGATGAGATGATGAGGTTCAGGCAAACAAATTTTGATAAATTTCAGGATAAGAGGATTTAATCTAATAATAAAGATAAATTATATCCAGAAGGGAAGAATTTACTGTATTAAAGTTGTTCTGTGGAACTAAATCTCAAACTGCTGTTTGTAGAAGAACTAGAAAAACATAAAAGAAAATGAAAAAGCTTTGTTTTAAAACTAGAAATCAGAAAATGTATTTCAAAATAAGTGTCCAGGAGAGAAGCTGATATTAATTAGTTCATTCAGCTTTGTTTAGTCACTGGGAGGTGCATCGTTTTTACAGCATGAAGATGGTGGCAGCTCTACAGAGATCACATATCATCACTTTGATAAACCTTAAGTTGACTCATCCACCGCACACAGAAGTATTAACATTCATTTAGTGGCGCTTGTGGCCGATATTCACTGAGTTTTAGTCTGTTTTTGGTCTCCACCAGCTCCTGAGGGAAATATCTGCTCTTTAACTGCTAAATGCTCCACTGTTAACCAGCTGGTCTCGAACTGGGTCTGTCGGATGTTTGATGCCAAACAGTCAGAGATCAACGTCTGTGTTGGAGCGATTTTGCTGAGAAGTGCCTGGTTGTCATTATGAACAACCGCTGTTCACATTCTAATCATTTGACCCATAGTTCATTTAAGAATATTGACTCCTGGCCTGCACACATGGAACGTCTTCCTGTATGCTTTAGTCCACATACTGTATACAGAAGAGTGAATGTGTTTTACTCATGCTAAACGTTTCACTGTTAACACAGGACAGACGCACAGGGTTCAGTGTGTGTCACCGTGCTTCTGCTCTGTGTTCGGTTAATTACCTTTTTCTGGTGGGCGGCTGGACAGAGCAGAGAAAGTGAGGTACATGACGTAACAGCTGATGATGGAGGCCTGAAGGAGCCCCGATCGAGGCTGCTCTGCAGAGACAGAGTCAGGGTCAGTGTGCAAACTGTTGGAACCCCAAAACACACACATACACATGTTTGGGGGGAAGATGAAATACAAGAAAACACTTGTAGATTACTATGTTTAATTTACTTTTAAAGTATTAGTCATAAAACAGAAGTGATCCTGATCTTGTTGTCTGAACATTCACAGATATTTTCTATTCTATACAGAGGAGGAACCTGAACTAAGAATATTTTCCTGTACTCAGATCGAGGCTGAGGCTCCTCTGCACATTAAATATAATGTTTTAAAACCACTGATGAAGATCAAATATGATCAGAAGCTACTTGACAATGTCAAGAATGAACTCATATGTTTCAAATGAATTTTGCATCATAACGTTTCTTCTTCCTTCTTCTGTCTGTCGGCTATGTTTCAGTCATAAAACCCAGACATGTGCAGACAAAGCAGGTCTGCAGTCACCTTTAGTTTTTTAGAGGGGGAACCAGGTAATATTAGACCACATTTAATTATTATTATCTACAGCAACACTGGTTTCAGCAGGGGGGTAGTTTTCACAGCTGGAGATGCACTAAGTGTTATTTCACTTCTGAGGATCGATGACAGACACTGAAACGTGTTTCATCAACTCACTCTGCTTCACGCACGGTGTGACAGCAATGAAGGACATGAGGCCGCAGAGTCCCAGGTTGATCCACAGCAGGGCCTTGTTGAAGTGGCAGGCGATGGGGTGCGTGTAGTACTTGTACATGAAGGTGAAGGCCATGGTGGCGATGGTGTAGAAGAAGAGGGTTGCGCACATGACAGCCAGGTACCAGCGCTTGTTTTCTGCTGCTCCCGTCAACCTGAGAGCGCAGACGACAAAGTGACGGTTGCAGCTTCATTCAGTTCTGGAGCTGTGAGCAGCTCCAGATTCAGATGATGATTCTCTGTTGGTTTGTTACTATGAGTTTTTTTACCTTTCATATACAACAGTTAAGTGATGTCATCAGTGTTTAGTGTTTGAATTATCACTGCTTTGCAATGTGGAAAATACTGGAGTCATTATTCTGGGGCATGAGTCCAGTACGTTCCTCATTGTCAGTGATGTCAAAAGTAAAAACTAGAGTGCACAGTTACAGGAGATAATGAGGCACATATTGGACTTTTAGTGAGATGGGTAACGCAGAAGCTGACTCTGGCTCTTCCGTCCTCTGACCTCCAGACCCAGTGGCAGTCTGGGTGCTGGGAGGGGCTGCATGAAAACCTCACACCACTAAAAAGGGAATAAGAGGATTTTTAGTTGTGTGTGTTTGCCTTAGCTCCTGAATGAATAAATCCTCTTAGCTGTCGTAACTACAACTCTGCCATGTCACAGCAGAGTTCAGAGGTCGACGAGAGAGAGAGAGAGAGACTGGTAAATAACATGTGGGACAAGCTGGCTGTCAGGGACGAGTCTGGATGAATGAAAGACGACATGACGGGGAAGAGAGAGGAAAAGCACACGAGAAGCGGGTGGAGTGAATGGAGCGGATAAGGGACCAACGTGGAACATTTCTTAACACAGAATTCCCTCTGTTATAAATTTTCTTCCACTTCAACAGGAAAACACAAAGAACACCGCTGGGTATGAAACAGTAAAACTGCTGCGATGTTTGTTGTTGAACTCAATCATTACACAGATTTAAACATCTCTCCTGCACACGAGATCAATCTGTCATCGACGTTGTAAAAGAGACGCTGTTCTCCAGATGTGAGCCACACCGGAGTCTGTGTGTGTGTGTGTGTGTGTGTGTGTGTGTGTGTGTGTGTGTGTGTGTGTGGTGTGTGTGTGTGTGTGTGTGTGTGTGTGTGTGTGTGTGCGTGCGTGCGTGTGTGTGTGTGTGTGTGTGTGTTAAGAAATTGTGAGATACTTCAAATACCACGTTGTTGCTGTCCTGTAATAACTGTGCATCTTCAAACTGCCAGGTTTATTTTAGGAGGATAGTTGTTAAACCTGTAAAGTAGTAGAGGTTGTGAAGAATCCAATAATCTCCTGTTTTCCCTTTATGTTATCTGCATGAAAACCTTTATCTCTCTCTCCTTCTCTCCCTCTCTCCTCTCTCTCTCTCTCTCTCCTTCTATCTCTCTCTCTCCCTCTACTCTCTCCTTCTCTCCCTGTCTCCTATCTCTCTCTCTCCTTCCTCTCTATCTCTTCGTTTCTTCCCTCTCTCTCTCTGCCTTATCTTCTCCCTGTCTCCTATCTTCTCTCTCTCTTCTCCTCTCTCCTCTCTCTCTCGCTTCCTCTCTCTCTCTTCCCTCTCATCTCTCCTCTCTGCTCCATCTCTTTCTCTCCTCCTACTCTTCTTCTCCTTCCTATCTCTCTCTCTCTCTCTCCTTCTCTCTCTCTCCCTCTCGCTCTCCTATCTCCTGCTCTCCTCCGCTCTCTCCCTCTTTCCCTTCTTCTCTCCTCCCTCCTCCTTCTCCCTCTCTCTCTCCTTCTCTCCCTCTCTCTCCTCTCTCTCTCCTTCTCTCTCTCTCTCCTTCTCTCCCTCTGTCTCCTTCTCTCCCTCTCTCTCTCTCTCTCTCTCCCTCTCTCTCTCCTTCTCTCTCTCTCTCTCCCTCTCTCCTTCTCTCTCCTTCTATCTCTCTCTCTCCCTCTCTCTCCTTCTCTCCCTGTCTCCTTCTATCTCTCTCTCTCCCTCTCTCTATCTTTGTTGGCTCTGAATAAAGCTCCTTCTGATCCATCATTGGGATTTTCTAAAACAATGACTTCACATGTTTTGATGCAGTAACATTCTCTCACATTGTCTCTGTTATAATTATGTAATTTTCAGGGTGTTTGCAACAGAAACTATAATTGACGAGTGTTTGATCGTCGTATTTTGAACACCCTGAGTAAATCAGGTTTGGCCTGGAAAACACTGGTCCCAGCTTAGTGCAAACAAAGAATGTAAACAGATGATGTTGCATTGACACACACACAAACTCCTACATCTGTGTGCAGCATCTCGCAGCTTAGCCAGTTTTCAGGAACTCAGCTTAATGCAACAAACACAACCTGCACAAATGTGTCCTGACAAAATGATTTCAGTGATTAATCAATTACCAAGTGGATTTATTTTGTTATTTATTGGATAAAGTCAGACATAAACACTAAAAATGAAGATGTTGCAGAGGACAACTGAGTGCTGCTGTATTTTACTGCTAAATCACAGCATATATGTATATATAGCATGTGATTTGTCGAGTTAATCACTTTGTCTACATCCATTTTTACACAGTTGATCTGCGGTTTGATCGTCTTACTCACCAGTTCTTGTTCCAGGTGTGTGCAAACGCTGTGATGAGGATGAGTTGGATGAGGATGAAGGCAAATCCTCCCACCACACCAACATAATGCCAAGCTGTGAGAGGTAAAGGAGAAAACGTTAATCATTGGCTGATGTATGTCTGGGAAGTGAGGGAGAGGCAGACAGAGAGAAACTAGAAATCATTCATCAGCTCTGATCTCAGGTTTGTTTCACTGTCAGACTCTTTGTTCCCACACAAAGTCAAATTAAGTTTTGGAGATTTACGATGCAATAACTCCCAGCAGAGAGTCGACCTGCAGAGAGTGTGGAGGAGCAGGTCTCTGCTGCCCTCCAGCAGGATTCAGAGAGAGGTGCACATAAACTCAGTTCCTCACCATGCAGGAAGGACTCGGTGGGGATGAAGAAGGCAGCGGTGCACATCCCGAGCAGGGTGATGAACTTCAGGAACCAGAAGCTGGAAGATAAAACAGAGCAGCAGGTTAATGTCAAAGCTCCAACAGGGTTTTTCCATCTTTTAGTCAGAATCACTTTTATTTTACAACCAGTTATCAAATCATGTTGCACAGTGTGGGAGGTTCAGATGCATTCTTCACTGTTCACACTGGTTTCCAGATGAGGTTCTGCTCTTTGAGTTATGTGATTCATCACAGTGAACGTGGCAGTCGTATTAAATATCATCAGTGTGGCTTACACTACGTCTGGGAAGTCGTTCTGCATCTAAACTAAAACGTTAATCAACACTTAGAAACACACTATTAGTGAACAGTTATTAAAGTGATTCTGATTCTCAGAGTGACTTCATTTTAAATACACTCAGACTTAAAATGCTCATCAGGTCCTTTAACTTCATTAAGTTAAACTAATTACTCAAATCATTAACTATTTTTAACCTACTTTACAAACTGGGTTAAATAATTACACACAGAGTTACACAGATTACACATGATGGCAGCTCTAGTGTAAAAGTACGTTTTATCTCAAATCTCCCTGCAGACGGTTTCTGTGTCCATCTGCATGCTTGTGTCTCTCTGTCTGGACTCACTAGGATCCAGCAGGGCACTGGGTCACTCCCTGACCTCCCCTACAGACCACTGAGAGCTGTGACCTTTGCCGAAGACCCTGAAGCCTTTCACCGTGCCACTGATAAGACTCTTGGGAGCAGATTTATAGCAGACTGTCAAATCCTAATCCGAGCTACGTCACCACTCTAAGAGACTGTGCTGCAATGGAAAGTGTGACAACAAAGAGCTTTAAATAGACCAGGCTCAGGTGAGCAGAAGGAGAAAACATCCCTCCTTACAGACGGTAGTGAAGTATTTAAAGGTGTGTACTTCAGGAGCGGTGCTGGAATATTTCTATCTAGTGTTGTCTGTTTGAAACGTGTGTAACTTTGTCCACAGTCAACATGATTTTATCAGTTTCCCGAACGTGAAAAGCATCTGAATAAATACTGACCCGTTGTGTATGAGTGCTCTGAAGTCCTGACTGGACTTCACGTCTATCAGGAAAATCGCCATCATCAGGTAGAAACAGGAAGTGCCAAAGCAGACTCTGTAGACCGCTGAGTAGCCCACCAGCATCTCACAGTGGCCTCCGCCATGAGCCTGGTCACACACCACGTTGAAGAAAGGCACCTGAACCACACACACACACAGCATTCCTATCATCCACTTTGTACAGGTTTGTCTTTTTCAGACGATGCCGAGGTTTTCTGCTCCTAATTCACGAGCATCGAGACAGCGTGCCTCTCATCTCCATCTCAGTGCTGTTCTTTATGGTGGAGGGGAGGTTGTGTGGTCCAGGTCCTGTCTGCTGATGGTATCATAACATCCTGCCTGATCAGATTCTCCATATAATTTAAGGAAATGTGTCTTGTTCCTTATCAGTCTTAGCCTTACATAGACTGTAAAACCCACTGAGGCATCTTTGTGATTTTGGAATTGGGCTTTTTACTTTACAGATTTCTATTTGAAATTAAAAACATATGATGACGATGCACCGACTGTATTTAAAGTGCTTCAAACTAACTCCATCTTTACCTAAACAACATGCTCCTTACAATTGATGTATCAGTGTCTAATTATGGCTTCATGTGAACCCGTTCTGTACTCTTACTTTTGGTACTTTAAGTACATTTTGTAAAAAACATTTTAGGCACAATTGGCACTTTTATTAGTGATGGAAATGTTTATATTGCAGTGTTGCTACTTTTTCCACACAGAGAAACACTCACATTTTCCCTGACGAGCTCAGAGACGGTACGGGACAGCATGAGGCAGGAGACAGCGCAGCTCATGATGTGGAACAGGGTGTACATGACCCGCGTGCTGGTGGAAGATTTGACTGGAGGACAGAAGGCACAGCAGAGCGAGCAGGGTGCCGGTCCACAGCAGCAGCATATCTGAGAAGGAAAAGACAAATCATTAGCATAAAGATAAAAAAAAAAAACGTGAATCTCCAGGAGGTTGTGTCTGTAAATAAATACAGACGATGTAGTTTTGTTTTTTCTAGAAGTGGTCGACCAGCCACGTGTCTCCAAAAGTACAACACAGAATAGTAAAGAAAAATAAAAAGACACAAACATGCTGCAAATGATGGACGCTGTGTTGCTCATTTATTAGAAGGTTAGCTGAAGTTTTTCACATCTGTGTCCAGGTCGATCTTTAACTGTCCATAAACAGGATCTAGTGTGAAACTGAGACACAGCTACACGTTGTGCTGCTCACTTTTTAGAAAATGCAGTTGATCTTGTTTTTTTAGGCTGAACTTTATTGTGAAATAATAAAATATAAATGCAAAGCAACAGAGCCTGTTTTAACCTGTGGGACGTCTGGGGTCCTGTGTAGAAGAGGGTTTGTCATGTCTGTGTCCATAGAACTCTCTAAATGCTTCTTATGTGCAGATTCATCAAGAACTGACATGAAGAGGAAATTCAAGTGAAGCAGTCTGAAGATGTTTGGTCACAGTTTGAAACAACCTACACTGCCTGAGCTGTTGTCAGGCTGAGGCTGGTGGCAGATTAATCTAAAGAGTTCAGCAGCATCTGGCTGATTCTGATTGAGATAAATCTGGGTCATGAACTGACCCTGGAGTCAGTCTAAGGATGCAAAACCTACACAGACACATCTGTCTGAAACTCAGCAAACTCAGCAGATTACAGTCTGGAGGTCTGTCGGTTTCAGGGCCACAGTGATGCTCTTTAAAAGCCTCAGTGATTTTCAATATCTGGGAATTACTTATAGGAAATATGATGCACCATAAATCAACCGTGACCAGCAGGTGCATTCACTGATTGATGAATTCTGAAATACAAATGATTATAATCTTTTCATTTCTTTTTCTCATTGAATTCTAAATAAAAATAGAGTCGTAATCATGCAGAGTAGCTCAAAAATGATTTGATCCTCTAAAACAAATGCTGCAGTTGTATCTAGACTGCAGTATTTTGCAGCTGACTGCTCGTCGTGCTGCACTGCATCAGATCCTTTAACATCTCCTCTGGTCTTTTTTCTAATAAACGTCTGTTTTGTAACCCTCTGACTTTTACTACATCTTCATCTTTGATATTTGCCATTGAATATATGAGATGTTAGAGGTCAATAAGAAGATTTTCTATTTTGGTAACTTCATATTTATTTGCAGACTCAACAAACCTGCACCTGTGCTGAATACCGATGTTTGAGTTTACTGCAATGAAACAAATAAAGAGAACATGTCAAAAACCAACTCTTTTTGAAACAGCCACAAGTTGTACGACCGCTCTAACCTCTGCACCTGTCTGTCGTCCGGCCTAGTTTTAGGTTCATCACAGAGGATTATTGGGGAAGTTGTTGCAGTAAGTGAGGCAGCTCAAATCTGGTTTAAATGCAGAATAATCTCTTTGGTTCAAAAATGCTCACTGAGTCTAAATACTAGAGTGTATCCAGTGTAACCAGGCTGAACGGTAGTGTTAGGGCTGATGGAGTGAAGTGTTGGGGAATTAGTAATGAGCAGAGCATCCTTCAGGTGTGAGGGTTTGGATACTCACACCAGACTTTTAAAATGAGAACAGTAAAGAACACAGACACAGACTCTGGACAGGTGTTTGTTTGTGGATGATTACACTGTTAGATCTGAACAGGTATTCAGGAAGCTAATCTGAGAGCTAATCTGCATGAATCACAACCTTAATGCACCAGTGATCCCAGTGGACCTTTTGTCACATACAGCAGTGCAGATACAGTTATTTTATATGTTTATTTAAAGGTTTTCCACTTACAGTCAATATTGTTTGACTGTAGTCAAAGAGCCCACTGAGGGTTGTGTACACTGGAACCTTTTGAATGTCATCAGATGATAAATACTAAACACGTTGGTTGCTCTGTGGACGCTGTCTCGAGCTTCACCTGACGGTTCCTTTACACACTGTGCAACTTTTACACAGCAGCATCCACTGTGGCCTTCATTTCCCATGATTCCATGTTTTAAAGACATCATCATTAAGTGACTAGAGTGTGAGAGGATGTGACCAGGGGTTCATCCCAACACCTTTAACTGCATCTATGTCTTTTCCTTGAGTTTGACAGCTATGATCGGATGCAAGAAAAGGACAAAAGGAGAGAGGAACTGGGGAAATGTGGTCAGAGACATGAGATCAGCTGTGAGTCGGACTGATAGACAGGACAGATTATATTTGTCCAAATTATAATAGAAAAGGTTCTTTAATAAAACTGTCTTCAGTGTCCCATTAATTTAGATTGTTATACATGATGGCGCACCATCAGCTCATGATGAACCGGTTATTTATTATTTGCATTATATTTGTTGGTTTTCTGTTGTTAAAATTTATTTAAACAAAGCTAAATAAATGCAGGTATATTTTATACCCATGTTCCCTCTCTCCTGTGTCAGTGAAAGTGTTAATTTGTTAATTTGGTAATTAGTTTGTTTCTGGTTAATAGGAATTAAGATGTACTCCATGTGAGGATTTAAAGTGTCTATTGCTGTTTTACTTTTGGAAAATGACAGTTGAAATATTTGATCAGTGATTTACTGAGATGTAGTGTAACAACAGCACAAACACAAGTTAATGTTAAAGTTATATTAATTCATTTTAACAAGTTTCTGCATTTTCTTTTATTGCAAATAAATCAAGTGAAAACATAAAGTGGGAAAAAGTATTATTTATGTATCCAGAGCCTCACTGTCCTAAACTAGAAACCCTGACCGGTCACACTGTCGTACCGTAAGACAGCTTCATTCATTACTTTACACGTTCTGTTTTCACAAATACTCACTAGAGCTGAAAATGTGGATCACAGTTTGACTTGTGCTTAAACTGCAGCGACCACCTGTTTCAGGAAATGACTGAGACTTGAAAAATGAGTTTTCAGATATAAAATTATAACATTTAGACTATAATAAGGTTTCAATGCACCTTGACAATCACATACAGTAAGTTTATTGCAGGGACTAAACACTTTGCTATGATGTGAACAGAAAAACATTAAATGAGAGCAGCAGCACAACATCAGCTCATTGCATCCACCTTCACCTTAGTCACAACAAATAAAGCAAATGCATCAGCACAGGAGAAGTCTCACACACACAAACCTTTTTGTTCATACATCACCTTTGAATTTTGCAGCAGGCTGTTTTCTATTGCTAAAGCTCCAAATTGGCCATTGGTGGATAATCGACTTACATTGAAGACAACTCAAAGTGTAAAATACTTCATGAGTGCTCCAATCAGTTTTAATCACTTTTAAACAGTCACTGTAAAATCACATCAACTCCACTGGAGACTGAAGCAAACAGGTAGCAGAGCTGAACATTGTTGTTCATCCCAGATCACATTTTCTTCTTTGTGTAGTTGATATTTTCAATTTTATTTAAACTTTCTATGTTTTATTTCACATTAGTAGATACTGGTAAATACAGACTGAGTCTCCCTCAGTAGTGTGAGGTCAAGAAGTCAAATCAAAAGATAGTTTGACAACTAAACTTTTCACATGATCAGTTGCTGCAGTGGATTATATTACATAGTGGTTACTTAAATAAGTGAAGAAGGTTCTCACAATATATCTGTTGCATTTTGAATAATCATTGTCATCTACCAATAAAATTAACCCCAGAGTTCAGTACAGAAAAAGAGAATTTGCTTTCATCTTTACCGTCACTACTAATCTGACACTGAACCCTAAAAAGTTCAGACTCCAGCTGCGGTTGCTGCTCGTCAGCTCTCACCTGATAGGCCACCATGTTGAGGAAGTAGTTGTAGACGCCACTGCGGTTCATCCCCTGAGAGGCCGACATTGTGCCTCTAAACTGCTTTTCTTCGGCCACCAGGCCTCTACATTTGGCCATGAACTTCCAGCTCAAACCGAGCCTTTCTCAGAGTGCCTGCAAACATGGCATCCTCATATTCTCAAAGAGGCCAGAGCCCAACTTCTCAAACAGGCCTGTCAAAAAATGAAAAAGTGAAAACCACTAAGTCCAGCAGGTTGTCCCCACAAGCTCCTTGCTGCTGGATTAAATCGAGTCCTGCTGGGCCTCCTGCATCCGAGAGCCTCAGCATGAGCACCGGTTCAGCTGCTCTCACTTCAGCCTCACTGGGGAATAAGTTGTTTTTTTGCCCATATCCTGCGTGCTTTGGCTCAACGGCTGTGTTGGGTGCTGCCAGGAAAGAGCGAGAGGTGCTGGCAAATGCCCGGCGTCCTCCCCCTGTCCTACCCGCTCAGATTAGGAGGGAGTCTGTGAGGGGAGGAGGGAATGGGAATGAGGAGGGAGGGGGAGGAGGTCGGCAGGGACCATGTGTGTCAGTCCCATCTGTCCCTCCAGTCCCTTCCCCCAGTGTCGCACAAACCCAGCAGTAAAACCGGATTGGGTAATACTTGTCTTTAATCCAGATTTACAAAATTAAACAATTACCCTGTGTCATTTCTGGATACGGACGCCTGACACGTCTCCAGCTCCACTACTGAACCACCAGACCCGATCCAAGTCGGAGTCTGTGTGTCACCCACAGAAAGAGGCCACATCCATAATCCCAACAAGTTATCATGTCTGCATCACGACCCAGAAACAGTGAAGTGGGACGGACTGGCATGGAATCAACAAAGGCACGGTGCATTAGTGCACACAGCTTAATAATAAACAACCCAGGAGACTTTGGGGACTCTAATGGAGGGCCAGAAGGCACCAGGAAAAAGACTCAAACCTAGTGACGCTTGAGTACGAGCTAAAAGGACGTATTTGAAATGAATTACCTAAAATCTTTAGCAACTGTAATAATCTAAATTTTAGCAATATCATTTCATAATCAGTTGGTGCTTGGCACCAAAGAGGAAGAGAGACTCTGTCATTTCTGTTGTGACACAGGCAAATCCAGGCATTTGGCTGTATACTGGTGATCACAGCTCCGCAGAGCTGCAGGTAGTTTGGCCTCATGTTCTTAGTCAATGTCTGAATAAGAGTTTTTAAGGCCTCCTTAGACTCCTTGGCATATGAAGGACTCTGGCTTTGATGTTTTGTTTGATTTCAATAATCCCATCTAAATATGGTTAAAGCAGGTTTGATATAACAGGAACTACTGTGCATGTAAATACACTGACTGACAGATTCTACTGCTACAATCCAGAGGCTGAGTCATTTGAAATAACAAAGTATTTTTCTAAATATTCTAATAAAGAGAGTCTTGGGAGCACACGAGCAAGTCCTGCCTAAATGTTCAGAGTTGTTTGCAGTGTGTGTTTTGCAGTTACTGTCAGCTCCATAATGATAAATACACTCAGTGCAGAGTTGGATTGAATTATGAAAACAACACAACTTTCTCTGACACATGCTGAGAATCAATGTAAAATTTTTGTGGTTGAATATTGTACGTGTTACATGACTCAGGTCTGTCAGTGTAGAAATATTGAGGTCATTTTCTGAATTGCACAGCAGCAGTGAAATGAATCGATGTGTGTGTTAGCTGTTAAAAAGCGCTGAGTACATGAGATTAGATCTGGGTTAGTGTGCAGGGCGGAGCGCTGGGATAATCCAGTCGTTGTTCAGCCATTCTCTCAGTCAGGATGACCTTCACCAGCCCAGACAGTACATCAGCTGCAGCCCGAACGGCCAATCAAACTGCACTGATTTGTCTCCGCACCGCATTTTGCCCAGTAACACACATTAACCTGCATAAATCTAAACATTGCACGGTTTCCATCAGGACCAGTGTCACTTGTATCACAGCATCTTTTTTCAAGGTTGAATTTCACTTCAGCAAACAGCAGGTGATCCAACCAACCCAGTTACAGTAACTTTATCCCACCAAAGCCACAGTTCCTAATCATTTCTTGTTTCCAGACTGAACTTTGTAATCACCATCGATTTCTATCCAGTTGCTGCATTTGTTTCCAAAACCGACATGCAAAACCATCAACTTTATTCAGTGGCAAGAAAAAGGATGTGAACCCTTTGATATGACCTGGTTCACTGCCTACACATTACCCATAAGTCTGCAGGGAATCTCAACATGAGCAGAATTAGAGGATGTGTTTATATTGGTCAGTGCAAATTAACATTTAGTAGAGGCGACAGTATGGTGATGTATCAGGTCACTGTGGAGATTGTTCAGTAGTTTATGTCAGAATAAGTATTTTTTTAGCCACAAACAGTGTAGAAATACTGAAATAGATGTTTTCCACTGAAAGTTTAAGTTAGAGTGGGTGTTTGTGTAAATCCTCTTTAAATGCATGTTGGAAAAAATCAGTTGGTGCCAAAATGCTGTCCTGTAATTCCTCATGATAGCTGCAGTCTGTCTTTCTAGGAAGAGGTGAAGAAAGAGGGAACGTCAGAGGTTAGCCTGGTTCAGACACAGCTAAGAAGCTTCGGCTTACACTGAATGAAAACTCTCTCGGAACGGTTGTAGGATTATTAGACTGGAGGAACCTCTCCACTCCTACATAACTACTGAACAACAACATGGTCACATATTCATTAAAGTTTATTTGACTTTAGCTATATCTCCAAATAGGTCCTGAGAAATGTTTAAAAAGGTGTAGGCGATCCAATTTATTTTCCTTACACAAACCGTGAAACATGAAATAAAAGTAATGGGATTTTAGACACATGATGAATAATGGACACTGCATTTAGATATGGATTTGTAATCTTATAACACCTGCACAGCAGTTAGCTTTTCATCAGGAACTGAACTGAACTGTGGAGAGACATCATCTGCTCCTGTCCAGACACAAAGATGTGTCCCAACAGCTACACACTGTAATTCAGAATATTAAGTGACAAATTCAACAGATGGAAACATCTTAATCATTTATTCTAAAAATGAAGTCTACTAGTACCTGAAGCAAAATACGCATTTTGATTTATTTTAACGATGCATTTTTAGCATGTCACTATTTGCTAACTAGAAATGAAAACCTGTGTTTGTAGCATGTTCATTTCTTGTTTTGCAGCTGCGCCAACAAAAATAGTGTAAAAAGGACAGAAACTGTTAATACTACCAGACATATATTTTAGACCAAGAATGTCTCCACAAGAGTCATTGTTCAACATTACTTACATAATATTCTGGATATCACTTTTCTTTTTCTCTGTATTCTGCCATTTATGGTTGTTAGGGTCATAATGAGGCCCAACAACAAGTCTTTGTCCTGACTCTTATAATAACCAGTTAATAATTGCATAAATTCCAATGTTAAAAACCAATAAAAACATCAGCCACCAAACTTCAGCCCTTTATTTATCTATTTAAGAATGTGGTATGGATTCAATTCTGGACTCGTTTAATAGTCTGTTCCCGATCAGATTCCTCAGAATATGAGCAGCTCGTTCACTCTGTCCTGCCACAGTCATGAATGGACACATTGTGTTTCTGGATCATTCTTATTGGCTGACGTATGTGAATCATTTACACCTGCTCCCTTTTTTACATCCAAAACACATTTAAAAAACAGTACTGGCCAAAAAACAGTATCTGAAAGGTTTTGCTGAGGAAGAGTTTTAAATGAATAATGAACGGATCATTTTCTTTTTCTTTTTTGTAAACAGGTTTTGGATTTCAGCCAACTGTTATTGCGCAAGCCTATTGGAACCATAGATTGAGCGCTTTCACTCAAGAGGTGATTTGCATCCGCTAATTTGTTTTTGTTTGTTCTCTTTGGCACTTCCTTCTCCTCTCCCACAAGGCAGCAGCAATTATGTGAGAGTGAACGGGGCCCCCAGGAATGCTGGACCATGGCTGCTTGGAACGCTCGGAGCAACACGTGTTTATCATGGACACTAACTGGAATAATTCAAAGTCAGATTAAGGATTTTGAAAACTTTGCAACAGCAACATTATTAAAATGTCTGTAAAAGGAAAAGTTCAGAATTTAATTTTTATTTTAATTAAGAAGAACACAAAAGTAATATTATCAAAGTACTGTATACTAAAAGTACAACAACTTTTGAACTCATTATGCCAAAAAGCAGATTTCACATTAATCTATATATACGTTAATATTTGAAACTAATAATTTGAGAGGTAGTTTGAATTACTTTGTATACCGCATCGATCATAGATAATTACACATTAATTTCTATTGTTAATCTGAGTCTGAAAAGCAACTGTTAACTAAATTTATTAAACATGAGTTTAGTTTTGTGACTCGGTCAATTGATTAGTTGGCCTAGAGAAAAATAACATTTTTTAAAACTGTAACTAAGGGTTTCAGTCCTTTTAATCTGTTGCTCTGTGGGGAGGTACACAGCTTGTACATCATTTATTATGGGGGATCTACAGAAATCCCTCTTGGCCATGTTCTGACCAACTTACTACTTAAAAAGTGTAAGGAATTAGCTTCCCTCAAGATGTTGTTATGGTCACCACGTATTCATTCATCTCCAAAGACTACAGGTTCCTGTTTGTCGATTCAGAGGTTTCAGCTGAGAAAAACATTAAAATCAAAACTGACAAAAATGATTTCACCCTAAAAGTAGTGTTTACATACAAAATGTATTCAGTTGGAAAAATCAGAGACATGGTTTCAGGTGCAGACTTTCTTCAGTCATTATAAACATACACAGAAGCTTTTGTTTACGTGTTGATTCTGTTTACATATATATAAAGGTGTTGGGGGGCACTAAGCCTGTTTGGTGTACACAAGGACAGACCACTAGTTGTCCTTTATTTTACCTTTACCTGTTAAATACAAGAATTTTGTGGAGGACTCTGCTTTTTTTCAAGATCTCTTTTTCCATATTGTCTTTTGTAGGCAAAGACATTCACATGTTCCCATGAACACAAGCTTGTGTTATCTGCTTATTTTGTTCCACTATGCTCCCCAAGCACACATCCAGGGGCCCAAAAGGTCAGGGAGCCCTGAACCAGAGCATCTGTATAAAGTGACAACAAAACAACACAAAACAAACGTGATTCACACAAAAGGCTAAAAACAAACTCGACAACAAAACCTGAGCAAACCCAGACTGATTTACCTGAGACATTAGATAAAATTACCACAAAGAGATAAAAAAAAACAACAACCAGGAAGTGATGCTAAACAACCAAAACAAGAATCAAGTTGACCACATAGATACGTAAACCTACCACAAAGACTCTCTTTTTCCTTTTTCTGAGGAGCTTTTATGTCTTGGGTGGGTGGGAACCTTTTAAATGTCACGCTTTGCATCTCTGCATCTTTTACATTGCATCCTCTCACCTGAGACTGAAGGCAGTTTCCTGACATGACGTCCCCGAGGCCTGAGGGCGATGAAAGCAGAACCACTCAGTCAGAATACCATCAGTCATAGAGCAGGATGAAGGGGTTGGTGTGACAACAACGACAATGCCTCTCTGGACCAGGGGCCATTCCTCCGGCCGCTCGCAGCCACACACATCTCCTGGAAGATGAAAAACCACAGAGTACTGATGGTTTTCAGTCCTGGTCGGGGTTGAAGACAGGTTTCTCTTTCCTTTAATCTGATTATGGAGTGTGGATCGACAAAGCTCAAGCACACGAAAGGGCAAAAAAAGTCTGGAGTCACAGGAGTTCTGTTGAGGATAGTTGAAGGGCTATGTGTACAAGTAAACCTCTTACAACAGACAGGAATAGAATGAGGAGGAGCACAGAGTGATTTAGTGATTTAGTAATCTGTAGTACAGATAATGGTCCACATAATCTAGTTATTGTCTTATTCTCATTCTCCAAGAGATGGTAACAAGATAGCAGACAAATCCGAGCTGTGAGCAGTGGTGGCGAAAGCATTCACATCCTTTAATTCAGTAAATGTACTAATAACACACTGTGATAATACTCCATTACCAGTAAGACAAATCTACAGTATTGAAAATACTAATAAAAGAGTTATTACTTTTATAAGAGATTATTTGCTTATAATTTTCTTGGTGAATCGATTAGTTGTTCACTTTGTTAAAACAAACAACAAAAAACAACATAAAATAGAATAATCCAAATCCAAACTGCATCCATACATTTCTGATCCTATCTGATCCTGATATCTGAACCAATGATTAGAACATAACTTTAAAACTTGTGAAATGCAAAATTGAGTTACTTCATTTAAGTACAAGTACCTCAAATTTGTACTTTATTTACTCTATAGATTTTAGATTATAGATTATAGATTATAGATTAGAGATTAGAGATTAGAGATTTATTCTACTGATGTTTCCCCTTTAAATCAGCCTTTACATCCGTTCCTATCCCGTTTTCCCTCCGACCCTTTGCGGAACCTTTCTCTTCGTTCCGACCTTACTGGAGCAAACATGGCGGCAGAGGGAGACGTCGATTTGGACCTGGAAGCCGAGGAAAACTGCACTGGAAAACCGGCAGAAAAGCCTCGAAAACATGACAGCGGGGCGGCAGACTTGGAGAGAGTCACGGATTACGCGGAGGAGAAGGAAATCTCCAGCTCCGATTTAGAAACGGTGAGAGCTGCGGGCTAATGTTAACGTAGCTTAAGCTAATGTTAGCCATGCGGCCACGGCTGCCTTCACTGTCGGCACATTCTCACTAACTCCAAACAGTCCTAAGGCCTAATTTACCTCTTGTGTAACTTTATCTTATATTTGTATATATATTGTTATTGGTCTTGAGTTTCAGTTGATTACCAGACACTGTTAGCGTTCGATTTTAAACGTCAAATATTTGGACGATATAAAAACAGTTAATGGGGCGGCTAGCTAGCTGGTTCACAGCTAACGTTAGCCACTAACATTGTTTAAATCTATGCAGTTTTCTCATGTGTTTTACAAAGACAACATTTTACCAGCTTGTGTAAATCACTGTCTTTAGGGTCTATGTAATTATTGACAGATTTATATTATTATTATAATAATAGAAAGATGGATGTCCCAAAGTAGAAGTCAGTGCACATATAGAAATCTGAAATGTATACATAGAAGACAAGCAGAAAAACGAGAGTGCATATATTTGCCTAAAACAGTAGTCCACTACAAGCCAAAGTATAACTGCAAGTATCAAGTGCATGCTTTAAAGTAAAGTACTCTACTAAGCAAACAAGAAAATGTAAACCCTATTACATCTGATGTCTATTCTAGTAAGTAAGTAGTTCAAGGTCTAGTAATGGATAAAATTGAGGGTAAATATTTCAGATACTGCTGGTGTTGATTTTCACCTCTTTGTGTACTGACAGCTGCCTTCCTCACATTAACATTCAGCATCTATTGGTTCATGTTATTGTCATAAAGAATCTGTATCTGCAAAGTAACTTAAAACTATCAAATACATGTAGTGAGAGTGAAAAGGTACAACATTTATCTCTGAAGTGTAGTAAAGGTAATATAAAATTGTATTACTTTTATTTTATTTATGCTCTCAGCTCTGCTTGTTCCTTTTTTGTTTTATTTTTCACATTTTCATTTTGGGATTGTGGAGATTGTGCATAACTGTAATGATTCCTGCAAATCTAACTCTTATTATGTGGGAAATTCCCGCACACATTTAAAGCTATTCTAAATAATAAAAACAGACTTGGCACTCTCTGTACCCTGTCTCTACAAGACTATGAGTCTATACAAATAATAGACCGCTGACTAACACTTAAATGTACATGAACCAAAGTTGAAGTAACCCATAAAAAAACACCGGAACCCAAAAGAAGTAGTGGAAACAAAAGTGCAAGTGTTCTCAGCATTAACGTTACTCCTCAGGATCCTCAGACAGGTATGGTTATGTTTTAAAATGAAGTCCAAAGACAAGTTTCAGACTAACTGGCTCTAATTTAGTAACGCTGAAATTAGCTGCTCAATTTTTCAGATGTTCAATTTGGTGCTGCACCTTTTACCAGCTGATCTTAGTAAACATGCAGAAAGTCGCCACTCAGACCACCACACAGCAGCCATACAACCCATACAGCAGCAGTGAAAAGAAAGCATGAGGCAGATTCTGCAAAGAACATGATGATGATTACTGAAGGAGAAAGCGTCAACAATAACAGCAGTGTATATAGTTCAGAGAATCCCTGAGATATTCACTGAGTAATAGAAACATCACCAAACTAATGCCTTTTTCAGAGCTAGGCCTTCATTAAGATCAGTTTGAAATGTTTTGGGTGAAGTATCCTCTGTGGGAATCAGAATTTCTCTGTACTAACATTATCATTGTATGTAGTATCCTTTGTTTCAAACTGACGAGGTTTGTTCTTTCAGGCTATGTCAGTGATTGGAGACAGAAGATCACGAGAACAGAAAGCCAAACAGGAGAGGTAAGATCTCTGTTGATCCTCTGAGACATTGACTTTTGTGTTTAAAATCCATTTTCTCCTGATTTTACATCTTTTACCTTCCCGATAGGCCAAAATGATGTAGAGACGACATGACTAAAACATTTGTTGTTTTGTTCTTTGTGCTTACAGAGAAAAAGAATTGGCCAAAGTCACCATCAAGAAAGAGGATGTAGAACTAATTGTAAGTGTTTCACACAGTAATTCTGGGATATTTTTTATGTCTGGTGATGGTATGGTCATCACAAAACCATGAACTGTAAACTTATACAATAATCCAAAAATAGATATTCTTTGATGCCATTTTATGGGCTTGTCTTCTGGTTTAATCAAGTGGAAACCGGAAAGTGTTTTACCCAAACTGTTAACAGAGTTGGAAGAAGACTGTCTTCTAAAATGTCCTAGAGACACAGCCACAAACCCAAAGTAAAACGCTCTGTGTGTCTGTATACTTCAGCCATGTAGCTACTGTATTATGCTGTTGTTTTAAATGAGGGTTGACTGCATTTGTTTACCACATATAATTTGTCAAATGTACATTAGGATCTAAAAAGCTGAAGCCATTTACTTGAATGAGCTACTGATGAGTCGGATCAAATCCACCTGATTATCTGAACACGTGCTTCACTGGATGAAATTCAGATCTGAGCTTTTCAGTGGGCAGTGCCACATATTTGCTTAAATTTGTATCCTTAGAGTGAAGTCTTCATTTTATGTCCTTCCCATTTCTGATCATTTCTGTTTACAAGAAATTATAACAGATATAATATACAACATTGTTTTGGTGTTTTCAACCCCTCTGACTTTTATATTACTTTACTGGATGTAAAGTAAAGTAGTGTAAGCTTTATTTGCACTGTTAAACTGTACATTTGGTTCATGCTGTGATGTCTGTGTTGCTGTGCAGATGTCAGAGATGGAAATCTCGAGGGTCGTTGCAGAGCGCAGTCTGAGGGAACACATGGGCAACGTGGTGGAGGCTCTGGTGGCTTTGACCAACTGAACAAACAGCTTTTACTCAACAGACTGCTTCACTTTGTTTTTGTACCAGAGCTCATCAAGTCAGACTGAACTCTTCAACTGTTGAAGTGTAATATTTAACACATCACAATTTTTTTTTTTTTTTAAATAAAAGTTAACAGTTGACCTGTCTCATTGTCTGATTAAACATCAAGTAAGATTATTACTTAAGTATGGAGACATTTTAAAAATGAGATTTTTATTCACAAACAAGTCATAATACCTGTAACACCTGAAATCAAAACAGGAATCGGCACTAGTCTAATAGTTTCCCTCTACATCTCATCAAATATAAGAAAAAAAAAAAAAAAGAATTTAAGCTATATTTTTACAGCCAAACGTCCACATTAAAGTGATATTCTGCAGATGTGGAATTAAGATTTTTAAGGTTTGCTGCTCCTTCAGGTAGATCAACAGCTCATCCAAGTTGTGGAATCAGTCTTTGTTGTTTCCTCCCACAAATTAAATTGCAGAGATCAGCTGGGTGCAGCTCAGTTACCAAACAGTCAGTGAAGCTGCAGCGTTGATTTTCTCAGTTTGCACCTCAGGTTTTCCTCTTCTTCACGGTGGGACGGTCAAACACGTCCCTCACGCCTGCTGCCTTCTGCTTGAAGAACTTGCTGTTCTGAGCACTTTCCTGGGCCCAGGCGGAGTCAAACGACGTGGTGTCCTGGTCCACCAGGTGGGTGTACTTGGTGCGTCCAGACCGACCAAAGTTTTTGACCTGAGAAGGAAAACAAACCCCAGAGAGGTCAAATCAGAACTGAACTGAATCATCAACAATTCAATTATTTTAAACTAAATAGAACAAAAATAATTATCTTGTATAAAATAATTTTAAATAAGTAGCTCAGCTTCAACACATTTAAATAAGCAGTTAGAAAACATTCAGCAGGGAGCTGCAGGGAAAAAAGTGATTGCCATATAACCTGCTGTACCAGATATGAGTAAAAGCAGCTGACCTGCATGACTTTGGGTAAGATGGTTTTGTTGAAGTGATCCTCCAGAGTAGGTTGGCTAAAATCTCTCTTATACAGGTCATCCTCCGCATCCTGTAGCAGAAACCACATCATTAGTTACACAGAGATTTTTGTCTTAAGCTAAATGTATGATGCAATATGAAATATTTGTAAATGGTAGTTTTTGTATACAAAATGTAATCAGCACTTATTTAAATTTTTTATTTAAATATACTTTGTCCTAAAAAAAAGTAAACTGAACGTTTTAGGTTTCTATTGTTGGCCAAATAAAACCAGCTAGAAATGATCTTCCCTTTGATACCATCAATAACCAAGTGACACCAGTCATCATAGAGAAGCTCATTTATGAACTGTGAAGTTATCAGTAGCAGCAGTGGTAAACACTGGTCCTTCTCTTATCTCAGGAGTTTTCTCAAAAGGTCAAAAGAAGAATAACTTTACCACCATCCAGGAAGATTCCTGATGGTAACAGAAGTGAATACGCCCTTTGGTATATCTGACACAGGTAAGATAGATGTTGTCTGCAGTCACTTACCATGAAGAAAGCTCCTCTGTGGTAGTACTTCTGGAGGAACTTGTATTTGCCTTTGCTGGCTTTGTTGGTGACAAGTTTGCCGTTGTTGCGGAGCTCGGCCCTGCGCTCCTCTTCCGTCATGTTGTGGAATCTATCAATTTCAGACTTCTCCTTCTCCAGGCTGAGGATGAACACCATTCATTAACTGGAGGCTACTGCATATGTGAAGTTTATTTCTAGTAGTTACATGTAAAGTTTACTCACACTTCTCTGGCCTCTCTGTCCCTCTTGATGCGTTTCAGCTCTCTGACTTTCCAGGCTTCATATTCTTCCTCTTCATTCTCTCCATCAGTGTCTAGAGCATCCAGAGCAGCCAGTGTGCGCCGATTCTCCTCAAACTCCTTCTTAGCCTCCTCCTCCACAATCTTGAGGGTATAGCGTCGGCGCTCCTCTGCCTGCCTCTTTGCCTCCACTTCCAGCTCTTTTTGCTTCTGCTCCTCTGCTTCACGCTCTGCCACTGTGACTCTGTCCTTTCTGTTGTACAAACAGACAGAAGAGAAACTGAGCATGCTGCTCCATGTTCTTATGTCTCTTTTCAAGTATATAATCCATAATTCTGATAAATCTCATGTCTATATGAACTCAACAGCCAGACTAATTGCCTGTTCTTTCAGTATCTTCTCCAGTCTGTTGATGGGTTTCTATCTACCTCTTCTTAGACATAAGAACTAAAGAACAAATATTTTATCCGTTAGCTGAGGTGAGAAAGTTCATCAATTAAAGAAACATTTTGTGTCGTTTCAGTTCCTACTTGCGGATGAAGACAGGTTTGAGTCGCGGCTCTGCTTCATCTTCACTGTCGGTGTATTCTTCATACTCAGACTCAGACTCCGACTCCTCCCCTGACCTCCCTTCCTCCTCCACTTCCATGACCTCCATCTCCTCATTCTTGCGTTCCAGGGCTCGCTGCCTCATCATTGCTCGTCTCCTCTCAATTTCCTACACAGAATCAGACAGTCCATCTTTAAAACTTTCCTAATTCTATTACCTAAAACAACAAAATAACTGCAACCAGAAATGCTTAAGTAACAGGGACAAACTCATAGCAACCTCATCATCAACTTCTTCCTCTTCTTCATCCTCACTGCTCTCCTCACGTTCTGGGTGCCATGTGCCTTCGTCAGAGTCCTCACTGCTCTCAACCACAACTTCAGGCTCTGCGATCTGCCTGTGTCTTGCAAGCCTAAGGACAAAAACAGTAGGCAGATGTTGAATTTTGGCAACAGGAAACAGAGCGAGCAAATCAAATTTAAAAGGCACTGCAATACCTCTCCTCCACGTCCTCAGAGACACGGTTGAGCAAACGTTTGAGACGCGGATCAGAGACGTCGTCCTCCTCCACTTCCACCTCTGGCTCGACTTCCTTTCCCTTCCTCACAAGTGGTAACTCCTCTTCTTCTTCATCTGAAGACTCCATTGGCGCGTAGTCAGGACGTTTACCTGACACATACCTCTTCACCTTCACCTTCTCCATTGAGAGCTCACCTGGGAAAAGAACAGACACGAAGAACAAACTTGGTCATTACAGTAAACATTTAAATGTTTCTCAGAATGTTTACTACCACTTCAACAATTCTGAAAAATAATAAACATAATAAAAAACATTTTAATAATCAGATCATTATTTACAAGTTGCCCAAAAATTAGCAGATTCCAGTTCACAAATGTGAGGTTTGTAAACTGAATTATCTCTGGATTTTTGAAAAATATATAAAGTTATAAAAATAGCACATGAATCAAGAATGAATTAAATCTCTTTTTTTTAGCCTTAACAGTTAATTTTTTTTCTTTCCACAAAGCTCACACTACACATCTCAGTCTAATCACACATAACAACTAAGTAAATTAACTTTGGTATTATGCAACATTTTGCAAATGTTTTGATGCCTTGCATCTTACTAACATTACTAAATAGTAAATTATCTGAAGAACAAGAAAACTCCAGTAGATAATGATCACTGGATTAAAATCACTGGAACATGGGTAAATTATGTAGTTTGTTGTTGGTGGTCTACCATTTAACTGTGTATAGGTTTTATTATGTATTATGGACATTTTAAGATGCTTGTGTTGGGAAAGAATCAACATGTTTTCATCCCATTGTGAAATCTTCGAACTGCAATTTCAGGGTGTTTACAGAAAAGGCTGCAACATGCTGGGATTTCGTTTTACAGCAGTTTTACAGTTCCATCATTTAGTCAACCAACACTTTCAACTAAATTGTACTGCATTGTGTTTACATTCCACATTACTTGACTTTTATGCAACATAATGACGGACTGCACATGTGATGAGTTGATGGATTTATTAAATGGGACCAGATGTTTATTCCATGTCTCTGTGAGTTATTGGTTAGACAAAACAACTTAAACTTCACCATGGACTCCCAGAATTTGTGAAAGCTTGTATTTCATAGTGTTCATTGTTTATGGACAGAATGATTAAGATGTCATGAAAACAGTCGTTGGTTGCAGCTCTACTAGCTAAGCTAGCTAACTTAGCACGCCGCTAGCCGCCTGTTAACAAACTGCTAGGTCTCACCTTTCTCATTCCGAACCGGTACGGCTCCGGCCGTGGACTGGATCGGTGGGAGCTTCATGTTTGTGTCGCCACTAGACATGGCTGCCTGTTCAACGATATCAGCTGTAGAGAAATAATAATGAGTATTTCACTTGAACAAAACGAGCTCGACGTCGTTTCTTACAAACGGAAGTTCAACAAAATGCGTGAACGGACAGGAAGTGGATTTGTTCCGACAGACAGTTCCGCCCAATAAAAGTTCACGAAAACACAGTGAACTTTACTTTTTTGTGTGTGTGTGTGTGTGTGTGTGTGTATAGTGGCTACACACTACAGTTTATTTCCAAAATACAAATCTTTTTAAATCGACTAAATGTGAGGTGAAGTAGTATCGTGTACAACCGTAAAATACCGCCGTCTAGTGACCGATATCACAGTCCATGGGAAAGTGTTCCGATCCTTTCACTTCAGTTTGCCATTAGTTTGCCATTTTCCAATCAACTATTAGTAACCAAAATTGGAAAAAAAGCTTGAGCTTGATTAGAGTTAACCTGTGCCAAAATGAAGTGACATAGTTTAGAAAGACACACACCTGTGTGTACAGTATGTACTGTATTTCCCATACAGACGCATCCAAGCACCTTTATTTCTTAAAAATATCAATCCAAATTACACAGAGCAAATCTTATGTGCATCTTTACATAAGTTGATTTTACATAAAGAAAAACTCACCTGAACACCTTCTGTGTTCATTTTGTATGCATAAGCCCTTTGACGATTACAGATTCAAATTAGAACTTTCTGAATTTGGAATAAGTAGTCTGTGAGAAATATGGTGCACAGTGTATACACAGACATCACAGAGGTTACATACTGAATGTATTTAATGAAAATGTATAGTGCATGCTCCTAATGAGGTGACAGATGGTGTCCTGGTATCTCCTCCCAGATCTGGACCAGCACATTACTGAGCTGCCTGACAGTCTGAGGTTCAACCTAGTGCGTTGGATGGACTGAATCATAATGTCCCAGAGGTCTATTGGATTTAGGTCAGGCGAGTGTGGGGTCAGTCAATGGTATCAATTACCTCATCCTCCAGGAACTGCCTGCATACTCGCAACAAATGAGGCCGGGCCCCAGGAGGAACCCGGAACCCACTACACTAAGCTCCAAGGTGCCAGGCAGTGAGCACAGCTCAAGTGTTCATTAAATTTCTTTTCAGCAGTATATTTTATTGTAATATAAAAAGTTTTTCTCCTATGGGGTGTGTTATCAGAGCCGGACTCCTCTCTGTCTGAACAGCTCTTCCAGCTTCTCCTCCAGTGCAGCGTTCGTTCCTTTTAGGCCTTTTACCACCTCAGAGGCCCACACAAAATACTCCTGCACCCGCTCAGCTGTCCAACCTGCCCAACACACAGAAAAAAAACGGTGATGTACAGGCTGAACTTTAAATTCTTGCATTTTTAGGAATTTACAAAAACCTTGACTGGGAAAAATTACAGTGCACCACTATATTTATCTGTTGACTAGTTATACGCTATTAAAGCACTACTACATCACTCCAATTAGGTTTACATGGATATAATTCAACTATGAGAAAGGAACTATTTTTGCATTTTTAAATTTTTGTTTCTAGGACACACTTTATTGACAAATTGATAATGTTCCTCTAATTAATTGTTGACAAAATCACCAAAACCAACAATGAATTCATCCTACTAACAAGTATGGACTGTTAAACTAAGGGGTGTGAATTGAAAGAGAGGTGCTGACCAACAGGTGTGCAGCGGTTCAGGTCCCTCAAGTTGTACAGTTTATCGGCCAGTTTGACCAGTTTGGCTTCACGGCTGCAATGAGGCGCATGTTCCACCTGCAGAAGTTTCCTCTCCTGTTTGGGCAGGCTTTTGTCATCTGTCACCTCCTGAACAATACGAGCCACAGTGGCTCCAAATTTAGCTTCAAGCTCTGCAGGGGTGGTGTCCGTGTCCTCCACTGTGTCATGAAGCAGGGCAGCCTGCAGGGAAACCCAATGCATAAGCTCAGTAACAGAAGATATGCATACTTTACAGTGTTTCTTCACAGTAACTTACTGATAACAACTTACTTGCAAAACCTCAATGTCTGTGATGCCTCCTTCCTGACTAAGGATTCTTGCTACTCCTTAAAAGTACACATACAGAGTTGTGAGCATCAGTATATAGAACCACTCAGTAGTATCAAACACAGTGGCAAAAAAAAAGGATGTGAACCTTATAAATTACTGAAGAAAACCTTATGGTTTTCTTCAGTAATTTGTCATAAAATGTGATCTGATCTTCACCTAAGTCAAGAGTATTAACAAATTTAATGTGCCTAAAGTAATAACAAAAACTTTTATAAGTACTGAAGTTTAGACTTATTCACTTTGTCCTGCCAATGGTTCTAGTATCATTACCAAAAATAAACTGAATCATGAATAGTTGCTATCAACAGTAAAAATTGTCATAAAAAATATTGTTTTAAAGAAACAGATCAGATCAAATATGCTTTATGTAACTTTATGTCTCTTTAGGATAAGTTATTGAAGTAATCTACCCCTGTCACAGTCTGAAGGGCAGACGCTTCATCTTCGCAGAATGTACAAAGGTTAAGGATGACATGGGCTGCCATCTATCTCCCTGAGCACTGCACGGGGAGCTATAACCAGCTGATAGTAACAATTGTTCTTCTCAGCTGATATCTTGAGTACATGCAAACAGATCTGTAACTTAGTCTTTAGCTGGTCTGTACACACCACTGTGTCCATATCTCATCACATTCAGTAAAGTTTTTAATTTATCAAATGGAAAAAAACAGATGCATACCAGATTTATCTAATAAGTCATTTGTGTCTGTTCCTGGGTTGGAAGACAATAAATAATCAACTAAATTACATGATCAAATTACATTTACACTCTCCAAAAGTATTGGAATAGTGAGGCAGTTCCTTTATTTTTGCAATAGAAAATGAAAACATTTGGGTTTGACATCAAAAGATGAATATGAGACAGGGGACAGCTCCAGTAACTAACACTAATATCCATCAGAGTTCAGTCTCCCTCCATCAAATGTCACATCAAGGGTCAATATTAAACAACGCTATTTTTAAAAACAGTAACTTTGTTCGGAAAGTGAAGTTATTGTTATTTATAAATAATAAATGATCCTCTTCTCACCACCTGAGTTTACCGTTGTCAGGGTAAACAGATTTACGAGCAGCATTTGAAGGTGTCATAATAAAATGTCCTGTTCTTACCAATCGGGTGATTAATATACGGCGTTCCGTCCACATCTTTGCGCCGCTGGTTGCGGTGTTTTTCTGCGGCGAAATTAACAGTTTCTAACAACAATGCCGCGTCTGAATTCATTTTTAAGAGTAAGTGAAAGTAAAACGCCGCCGGATAATTTCTCGTCTGAACGTCGGTCCTTTTCTAAACGTACAGCGGTCCGTTCCAATCCAGGGTCCGGGGGAAACAACTGAAAACGGGATCAGTTCCGCTTATTTAGCTACGGAAGCGGGAAGCTGTCAACTCAGCTAAACGCCTTTTTTATATTGTTGTCATAGATATTCACCGTCACATTTGTATTTCTTTTTTATTTGTTGTGAAACTAATTATATTATCGGTTTCAGCATTTCGACCCAACCGCTAGTCTCGAAAATCCGTGTGATGTGCAGGATGTGTTTTTAGCCAACAAGCTAACGTAGCCAGTAGATCCACACAGCACAGATTGTCGTCTCCTCTGTGCGCTTCTTCGTGTTGCAGCCTTTCTGTCATTGTATTTTCAGTTTCTGGAGTGCTGCTGTTCTGTCTCCCGGTTCAGCCCAGTATGGCTCACAGTGCCAGGAAAGACTCCCCGGAGCTCCCTGACTTCTCTATGCTCAAGAGGCTGGCCAAAGACCAGCTCATCTACCTGCTGGAACAGGTAAAGTCACGATATGTCGCTGCTTTGTTTGGCTCGGCTGACTTCCGCCTGCCTCCTACTGTTGACATACCACCTAGAAAATACCTGTCAGTATTATTAATTCAATTAGTTGATGAGTGTTGAATGAGTGACAACAGATGGCGACAGCTCAACAATAGGAGCCTATGTCATTTCTAGGGGACACAACAAACATAATAACTTATAATTTTTGTTTTGCACGACTTACTTCATACACCTCATTACCTTATTGGAGTACATACTCCATTCTAATCTCATGTCATCAGCTTACCATATCTTCAAATGTAAATACATAGTACTTATGTACGATAAACTTCAACTCTTTAACTTAAATGTTTTCAAATTCATCACAACAACCTGGGACTGGATGTTAAAGCCAGGTGGAGAAGATCGAAATCACTGAGAAGGTGTTCCTACACACATTGATGTATTTTTTTTATCTTTACAGCGTGGTTGTTAAATATTTCATGTTAACACACAGAATTCAGTCTGTCGTCATCCGTAGAAAATATATTGTGTGTTTACAGTTGAGATTTTTGCCTTCAATCTTCATCTTTCTCTCGTTGTCACACAGCTGCCAGGGAAGAAGGACCTCTTTATTGAGGCAGACTTGATGAGCCCGTTGGATCGGATCGCTAATGTGTCAACACTAAGGGTGAACTCTTCAAATACTCCTTTGATTTGATTTGCTTGACTTTTAATATTGAGAAGCTCTGGAGAAGTCTCTTTCTTAAACATTCTGTCTCTTTTTCTTTTTGTAGCAACATGAAGTCGACAAACTCTACAAAGTGGAATACAAACCTGTTATCAGCAACTCAGATCAGTGAGGCCCTGCACTGTTCACACTCTGTACATTTCACACATACCTGATGGGACTACTTGACAGTGTGGCCTTGTCTCTTGTAGGCTCTGTTTTCTGATCCGGCCAAGAATCCAAACAGTGAAGTGGATCTGTGGTAAGTAAAAGAAGCTTTATACAATTAATAATAACCCTTTTGACAAAATTAAATTTAACTGAATAAAAGGTAGAGGATGTATACAATCTCCTCACAGAAATAATCCAACATACCTTCAAACTGTATGTGTATTTCATTATGTATTCCTTCTTTATCCAGATGTTGTCAACGCAGACAAGGCTGCAGGAAAAGCTAGAAGTTACAAAATAATCTTTACCTCTCAGAAGGTATTTCCTGCTCTGCTGTTGTGTTCAAACTCTGCTTTAATTAGTTTGAGACAATCATATTAATCTGCTGACCATCTTGTGCCATTCAGTTCTACGCATGTGATGCAGTGCTGGAGGAACAGGGGATCTTTGGTGGTTAGTATCTTCACATTTTGTTTAGCTGAACTGAATGGTGTTTTTGAAGTGTTAAACCAGTTCTTCCCACAGATGTGACCACTGATGAATGGCCCTTCTATCTTCTTCCACTCGATGAAGATATCATCAGTCTGGAACTGCCAGAATTCTTTAGAGACAACTTCCTGGTAAATACGGAGTCTAAGAAAGAGCTAACCTGGTTAGTCTTGATTTGGATTTGGATTTGACCTTCTATTTAACCATAAATCAAATGATTTTGACAGGCAGGTGACCAGCGGTGGGTGAGGACGGCAAGCAACGCACTGCACCTGCTTCACTCCCTTTATGGCCCATTTTCTAAGGTCTACGGGATTGGACGATGTTCCAAGGTGCAGTATAATCAGTCCATTAAGATAATGTTTCTGCTGATGTTGTTTCAGATTTGCACATTGAAGATTGAACTGCCAGTGATTCTCTGTTTCTGTATTGTATCAGATGGTATACGAGTCGTGGAGGCAGATAAAAGAAGGGGAACAAAAAACTGATAAGGTTGACATAGGAAAGGTTTTTCTTATCGACAGAGGTAAAAAGCCATGTATCCTTTCCTCAGTGGACAACATGCTGTGTTGTGCTTTCTGTCCTCCTCAACATTGTCACTGTCTCTACAGATGTGGACTATGTCACTCCTCTGTGTTCCCAAGTTGTCTATGAAGGACTCGTGGATGATATATTTAGAATCAAATGTGGTGGGTACCAAAGCAGCAGGTGGAGAGTTTACTGCCTTCAGGATGAATATCTGTATCTGACAACACAGTTTCACTTTTGATACTTAAAGTGTTTTAACCCAGGTAAAATTCAGAATGCAGTACTAAAGAGTATTTCTGTAGTGAGGTGTTGGGAGTTTTACTTAAAGCTACAATTTACAAATTAAACGAGTGCTAGCAAGAGACAAAAAATCAGTCCACCCTGCTCCTCCCAGCTCACCCTCTCCCTGCTCCACTATCCTCTTCTACAGTTGGCTATACTCTGCCAGACTCTGTTTGCTATACATTTTGTCTATTTTCTTTTTTTCTGCAGGATGTGTGGAGTTAGGTCCTGATGTTACCTCCTCTGACAAAAGCATTAAAGTCATGCTGAACTCCCAGGATAAGGTAAGTATGACAGCCAAGGTGAACCATCTACTGCAGATCTTTAAGCATCGCCATTTTCAGTTAAACGTCCTTCTGAACTCACGTCTCGTACTTAAGGTCTTCAATGAAATCAGAAATGAGCACTTCTCCAACGTGTTTGGCTTCCTCAGTCAGAAAGCCAGGAATCTCCAGACAGCATATGATGTGAGTGAATGTTTACTACATTTACAAGTCACGATAACTACTAAACTAAAGGCAACTGTAAAGTGACTGACTTAAACCTGTGTTTTGGTCTTTCACAGAAGCGTCGAGGGATGGACATACAGCAGATGAAGACGTTTGTGTCAGAGGAACTAAAAGGGTTAAAACAGGAGCATCGACTGCTCAGCCTACGTGAGTGTATACTGTCAGCAGTATACTGCATACCAGAGTGAATGTTGTGTTTCAACGCGTGCTGATGATTCACTTGCAGACATCGGTGCTAGTGAGTCGATAATGAAGAAGAAAACAAAGCAGGATTTCCAGGAGCTGCTGAAGACAGAACACTGTAAGATGATTGATTCAGGTTTAGCTGAATGATAATTAATGCTGTTTCAACTTCACAGGATATTTTTGTTTGTGTTAATTCCAGCTTTGCTCGAGGGATTTGAAATCCGTGAATGCATTTCTTTCATAGAGGAGCACATCAACAGACAGGTGCTTCAACTCAGTCGGTCTAATTAGAAAATGGTTCAAATAATAAAAAAATACTACTAACATGCTGAAAACTTACTTTTTTTTTCATTTTTCAAGATCTCCATGATAGAAAGTCTGAGGCTGCTGTGTCTTCTCTCAATCACAGAAAATGGTGAGTTGTCTTCTTAGATTATTTCAAATACAGAATCTGATTATTATTGTGCAGTAATAAAGTATGTAATGGTGTTTTTCTGCAGGGCTCCTACCAAAAGATTACCGGTCATTAAAAGCACAGTATCTAAAGGTGAGGCTTAACAAGTGTCTAAGTAAGTTTAGCTTATAGAAAATATTCAACTGCAGTGAGAAATTTGTGAACACATGCCTCATAAATCAGGTTTCTGCAGAAATCTATTATGTTCAGGTCCTGTTAGGTTTAGATTCAAGGAGATTCATTAATATTAAGTTTTATTATTAATGTCTTCTGAATTCATAAATTCAGTCTTATTTGGCAGCAGTGAAAGTAAATGTTGGAGCTACACAGCAAACAAAGCTAGATTTTAAATGTTTTAATTAAACAAAGAAAATAATCACTAAATTGACAAATGCTACCTTTAAATTTGACCTAATTTAATGAGGTAAAACCAGTTAACGAACTACTGGTTTAATTGGTCAATCCTGTCCCCATCAGAGCTATGGTATCAATCACCTACTCACCTTTGCCAACCTGAGGCAGTTGGGGCTGCTGGTGGAGCAGCAGCCCGGGGAAACCCTGACTGCCATGGAGAGCAAAGTGGGCAAACTGGTCAATGACAAAACTGCAGGTAAAACTCGCTTCTCACTCCTTATTCTCCGTCATTTATAAGAAATGGCTGAATGATTAAACTCTCTTTATCCTCTTTTTTATTGGTTTTAAATTGCATTTTCCTCCAGGAAAGCTGACCGATGCCTTCTCTTCTCTGGCAAAGAAAAGCAACTTCAGAGCTTTGAGCAGAAAGCTCAACCTGGTAAATTATCATCTTGTTTACCATTCTGGTCCATTCATCCATCCATCTCATAAATCGTGTTAAAAAATCACAATAGTATTTTGCCTTTATCTCAGTGTAAGTGTCATGTACATGCTTTGTGTAAAGGTGCCAAAGTCAGATGAGGAGTATGACCTGCGCGTCCCACGAGACATGGCGTACATCTTCAGTGGTGCCTACGTTCCTCTGAGCTGCAAACTCATTGAACAGGTGAGTGAAACCAGCAGGATTCCTTTATTCTACATGACGTGTTTTGTTTCTCAGTAAGAGATTGTTAATGCTTCTTTCTGTGATTCCTGGCGTGTGCTGTGTAGGTGTTGGAGCGAGATGGTTGGACAGGGCTTGAAGAAGTGACCAGGCTGCTAAATGCACATGAGTTTGCTGGTCCAGGTTAGATCAGAAGGACATATCATTATAATGCTGACTGTGAAATAAACAAGTGGAGGTTGCTCAGTGAGACTCAAACCTTTTCAATGAATAAGAACTAAGGGTTTTTATATCTCTGTTTTTATCAGGCAGCAACGGAGCTGATTTAGCTGCAAAGAACGACGCTCAGCGCACCATCTTGGTCATGTTCCTCGGTGGCTGCACCTACTCTGAGATTTCTGCCCTGCGTTTCCTCGGCAGAGAGAGAGGTGAATATTTGACATTACAGGAGAAGACCTGTGGTTCTCTCAAGTGTGTGTCCCTGTCACCTTCATCCATCAGATTTTGTATTTTAGAAGCTTTTGTTGATGTGTGTTTTGGTATAAGGATAAACAATGAAGTAGCTGTCCCAGGATCAATGTAGATTGCAACCCTGGTATAGTTAATAGTAATTATTGGCTCAGAATGCTCTCACATCAGGGGTGACCTACTCTCTGTGCTGTTCCTGAATGTCTCCAACATACAAACATGACCCAGTAGCATCTGCTTAATAACACAATTCCAGTTTTGTGCTTTCTTATCTGCATGTGGTATCTGTTATGATGATGATGATGAAATACCTTTTGTTTTTTTCAACATCAGGTATTTTTTCTCAGGAAAGTGAACCCTAGCGTTTGTGTTTTCTTGTTTCAGGTTTTAAATTCATTGTGGTAACAACAGCAATTACAAACAGTTCAAGACTCATAGAGGCTTTGCTGGACAACCATGTATGAGTGAGTGTGAGGACGCAGCCTGTAGGCACTTTGTGATGGACAAAACACCTGCCACATTCCTGACTCTTCATGCATTCCCTCCAGCAATGGCGTCGTTACGTTGCATGGTCACTTTTCTTCTGATGACGAATAAACTGTAAAGTTGTATAAAGTGAATAAATGTTTTAACACATTTGATGCAGTATTGATATTGATACTGATTTACAGTGGTGGGATTAAGTACTAGTACTAGTATTACTATCTTCGGTTTCTGCACTTTACTGCTGATATTTGTACTTGCAGCCCTTGCAGTAGTACTTTTCTAATCGTTTAATTGTTTTGTTGAGTGGTTCCTCTGGGTGAATTCTTCATTCATCATTGTTGCAGGTCTCAGTCCTGCTGCTGTTTCACCACGCCCTCTACGAAACTGGTGTGTTTGATTATTCCTACGAGTTATCCGGCGGTAGGCGGTTCCCGCTCTTGATCAATCGCAGAAACCACCGGCGGTTGAAGTTGGTTTGGCACATTACGCGCTCCCCGAGAGGGAGCCAATGGGAGCGCAGAACGCTGCTGGACGCGTATTTTGAACTGCGGGACAAACGGTGGAGAGAGGTCAGGCGGAGACGGGGCGCTGCGCAGCTCTCTGTGTTTTTGACAAGCTGTGGTCGTTTTAGACAGTTTGTCCACGGAATCTGGGATTTAACAATGAGGAAGAGGTGAGGTCAAAACGTTTGTCCGTAGTTTGTAAAAATAGCGTCATACGATAATACCTAAACGGTTAGCTAGCTAGCTGTTAGCTTAACTAACGCCAACGTCTGTTAGCTCGATCAGAGCGTTGAGTTCTGGGTTTAGTTTAGCATCAAATGCTAAAGCTGCGATTTAGCTCGTTATTGGTACAAGCGACGCTATTTACTAAAACAATTACCAACCACGTCTCCCACCACTGTCTGTCTGTCTGTCTGTAGCGAGGTGCTCGCAGCTGAGGCTGTGTCGTGCCTGAATAAAGCGCTGTGCCACCTGAAGGACATCTGGGAGGAGATCGGGATCCCTGAAGACCAGAGACTGCAGAGAACGAATGTTGTCAAGAACCACATCAAGGTGACATTATTGTAATGTTTTAGTCAATATACACTTTCAGACTGAGAAAGCAGATTGGTGTAAATAACAAAGTTCGGTTCATTAAAGTTTTTTTATACCACAGTCTAACTTGTAGAAATGTAAAATGCTCAGATCACACATCGGAACATGTCTACAGAGACAATTTCTCTGCTAGACTCGTGAAGAGTTTAAAACACAACTTCAGATTTGCAAAACCTGTGATTCAGAACCTCAGTTTATTCAGTTTATTCAGTTTGATCAGTGTTTCTGGATTTGTAGAAGAGTGGCGTCATCACCTGGACTGGAAACCGGTTTCAGCAGTGGTTTAAACTTTACACAAAGTTAGTCATGTGTGAATCTGAGTGAGACAAAGATAAAAATGGTGGGTGGGGGCTTGTACAAGTACACAACAATAATTTTGAGTGAAACTAGGCCACTGGAAACTATTCGAATCCCCAGTGTCGTGAAGCCACGGTACTGTGAGGCAGCTGGTTTGACAGAAGAGACTTTAGTTTCAGGGTGCAGCGATTTATCTGATCTGATCTGTTATATTTTCTCCAAAAGACTTTGAAATGTATTCATTTCAACACACTACTTCTGTCTAAATTCTTTTAAGTGTTGGCTAAACTGTCTATGCATTTCTAAAACCTTTTGTGGTGAGAATAGGTGGAGTTTCTCCCTAATTGTTGAACATTAACAAAAACCTGTTTCACTTGTACAAATGACAGTTACTGTTTTATAACAACTCTTCCAATATAAGTAGTGGAAGAGGAGAAACTGCCAAAAAGTGTGTACCAGGATTAATGTTTAATTTCATCTACAGATGAGTACCCTTTAGTACAGATTCCAGCCACAATGTGCATTAATAAACTTGGAAGCATTAATAAAGTAGCATTTTTAGGTTTCTGTACTCATCATCTGTACTGTGTGTGTGATGGGATTGCAGAGATACAATTTCAATACCTACGTGTTGTTCATGTCCATATGCTGATTTAATCAATCTTTCAGAACCTACTAGAGATGATGATCAAAGAAGAAGAATCTCTGAGAAAGAGACTCGTAAACAGCATCCAGACATGCAGGACAGAAATGGAGAAGCTCTGCCTGGAACTTCAGCTTCCCGTGTTTGAGGTAATTACTTTTTAGTGTTAAATTGTGCACTAGCAACAGTTTCAGCTTTATTTATAGTAGCAGTGGTATATTAATGCAGATATTTCTGTACTGTCTGTTGTGGTCTTCCATTGCAGCCATCCGCTGGTTTATAGTTTTTAATGATAGTTCTGTGATTAAGAAAATAGCATGAGAAACATAATGTAAATTTAATTCATCTTCTGTGTGTTCAGGAGGAGGATGGTATCAGCATGCTCCAGCAAGAGAAGAACATCCGCACACAGGTGGAGGCTCTGATGAAGGAGAGGACTAAGCGGATGCAGCAGCTGAAGGCTCTGCTGGAGCAGGACCAGGACCTGTGCGACATCCTGTGCTCCATGCCATATGGCATCTCTCCAGACTCAGTTCCTTCACTGGAACAACTGGAGAACTTCCAGCAGCACATCTCCAACCAGAAGGAAGAGAAGGTGAGCGATGCATTTCCTACAGTGTCTGCTATAGGTGGTGGTTGATGGGCACAAGGCCGTATTGGAAAAATGTGTGTGAAAATATGTTTGTGCAACATAATAATCTTTTATCTAATCTAATCTAATAATCTGTGTTTCACTGTAAAAAGAACAGATTTGGGGGAATTTTCATGTGATGACTTAAAGAGAAATTATACACTTCATTAGATCATTATAACAAACTTTCTTTTTGTGCATGAACCTTTTATCAGTTAAATCCAAAACAAATGCTCCAATAGAAGAAGAGGAGACTGGTAGTTTAAAGTTAATATTGTTGATGTTGATTGTTTATTTATTTATTTATTTATTTTTTTTACAAAATATAAAAACACATTTACCATTAGAAATTCAGGTTTCTTTAACGGCTCAAACACAGTGTAAAATTAGCTTTAACAGATTGTTTACTGCTCTCATGTCTTCAGGAGAAGCGGTACGTTGAGTTCACAGACATCAAAAAGCAGATCATCCTGTACATGGAAGAGCTGGACCACATCCCTGAGACCAGTTTCGAAAAGGACGTTGTGTGTGAGGACGAGGACTCTTTTTGCCTTTCCAGAGACAATATTACGTCACTTAAACTGCTTCTTTGTCAGGTGAGATGGTTTTATTCCAGAGGCCATCTACAGGTCTGGAAAGGTTTATAAAAGGCCCAGGTGTTACTGTATTTTTATTATTAACAAGGACAACTGAGGAACATATGATAGCAAATGCATAAACTCATGCTATTCAAGCGTGGTAAATATTTTTAGGTATTAGATAGTTTAGCAGTATGATCACTGTGATAAGATCCCTCCATGTGGGGAAACTGGGATTCGAATTCCAGCTGTGGCCTTCCTCCAGTAAGGGGTCCTTAGGCAAGACCTCCTTATGCTAACTCTGCCTTGTACCTTGTAAGTCGCTTTGGATAAAAGCGTCTGCCAAATGACTAAATGTAAATGTACTGGTTTCAGTCTTTCACATTTTTATTTGGTCTAAATGTAACCATAGTAATCCACCTCTGTAACCACGTTCTTTGAAGACATCACTCAGAATCATCCACTAACTGATGCCCATTTTTTCAGCTGGAGGAGCGTAAGGCAGAGAACGAGGCGTTGTGTGAGAGTCACCGAGAGAAGATCCAGCAGCTGTGGGACAGACTTCAGGTTCCTCAGGAAGAGAGAGAAGTTTTCAATGAGCACATGGTCACTTCCAAGAAGAGGAATCTGGATGCGGTGAGAATAGAGTTGCACTGACTTTGTCTCTGTTATTCAGATTTCTGCACAGCTGCCAGTTTTGAGCTGCTGCCTTTCCGCTCAGTTTAAACTTATTATTTTTTCCAGTTGCAAGCAGAAGTTAAGCGTTTAGAGGAGCTCAAACTGCTAAACATCCGAAACGTCACAGACGCAATCCGTTCTGAGATCGCTGTGTTTTGGGAAAAGTGTTTCTTCAGCACTGACCAGCGGCAGGCTTTTGCTCCATATTTTAGCGGTGAGTTAATGTGTTTTAGTTGCTATAGACAGACATAAACATAAACACGGCTTTTTTCTTTAAGTGATAAGACTCAAGCTGTGATTTACTATTTTAGAGGACTTTACCGAAGACCTGTTGAGTCTGCATGATGCAGAGATTCAGCGCTTAAAGCAGCATCATGAGGATCACAAAGAGCTTTTTGATGGAGTTCACCAATGGGAAGAAAGCTGGAGACTCTACCAAGAGCTAGAGGTGAGCACATACAGTAAGAACAGCAACCAGAGGGAAACCAGACGAAAAATAAAACCTTCCTGTTCAGCTCTGCACTTGAAACTGAACTGTAGTGGTGGGAACAAACCAGAGCCTATTAGGTTCCACAGATAACAACTGCCAATTTGTTCAATGAAATGTTTGAAATTGAAAATGCTGATCAAAACCACGATCAACATAAAGGATCTTTAGAATTGTTCTTTGTTCCTGTTGAAAGAAAGCATTTTTGAGAGAAATATGATGAAAACTTTTTATTTTTTCTATCAGAGGATAAAGTGTTTGAAGTCTCTTTGAGACAAGCCCTAAGATGCTGCTGCACTGCACATCTTTTTAAATAACCTGTCTATATTATTACACACCTACTACATGTGGGAAATCACTGTCACATTAAGCATATACTTTAACCTATTCACAGAAAAAAGCCTCAGATCCAGCACGATTCACTAACAGAGGAGGGAATCTTCTTAAAGAGGAGAAACAGAGGTCAGACCTGCAGAAAAGTCTGCCCAAGGTAAGACATAGAGACTACCTATTCTCTAAACAGTTCTTAGGCATTTTACAGTAAATTAACATTGTGTGTCTTTTTTTCCAGCTTGAAAAGAAATTAAAAGCTCAGATTGATGCATGGGAAAGTGAACAGGGTCGGGAGTTTCAAGTTAATGGCCAGAAGTTTCTGCAGTATGTGGAGGAACAGTGGGAACTGCACCGCACAGAAAAAGAAAAGGAGAAATTAGAGAGGGTAAACAAGTCGTGCTGTTGAAGACCTGGTGTGTATGTTTTGTAAGAAATGTCTTGACTTTTCTCTTTACGTGTTCTCAACAGCACCTGAAAAAGAGCAAGCAGACCGAGGAGGATATGCTGTATGGGACAACTGTACGAACCCCAACCAAACGCAGATTCCTCGGCACTACTACGCCAAATAAATCAAGAAAGGTGGTCAACTCTGTTTGTGTTGTACATATAGTATAAACTGGGAGTGTTTCGTTCCACCTGTGAGGTAGTTTAGGTGTGTTTGGTCTGTATCAGACTCGATCATCACACAACCTTAACAAATTGAGTTTTCTCGTATCAGTGCAACAGCCATGTTTCATTTTGTAGCAGGTTAGCACGCACAACAGAACTGTTGCTCTTCACATCTTCAGCTTATTTGTGTACTACAGACTTGCTTCAGACTTGGGGCCATTGTTTAAAGCTGTAATACAAACAAAAGACTACAGACCCTCTCTACAGTACTCTCTCCATGGCTCAACTACATAACTCACAGCTAACTACTCTTTGTCTTTCTCTTACCAGTTCAATGCAACGTCCAGCATTTCCAGTGCCACTTCTAACAGCACCATGCGTTCAGCCTTTGGTGGAACGGTGTGTCGCTCACCTGTGCCACGTCCACCTCTCTCAGCAAACAAGGTCAGTTCAAATTTTGAAGATTAAAGAAAAGCAAGTGCACACTCCCACCAGGTATTCTACATACAGTATGATAGTCTGATTATTAACTGACATCATGGTCTCAGTTAATTAGTTAAAAGACAGTTAATTAACATTCACAATGTTCTGTCATTGCATTGATCCGTTAGTTCTACTTATCCTGTAAAGGGTCTTGGGGTGCTGTTCTGATTCTTCTGTGCATCCTCCAGATTCCACCTCGGACACCATGTGGTGGTAAACCCCCCCACCCACGACTACAGAGCTGTAACAAGGAGAATGTGGCCCAGCTGAAGGGGACGCCTCCGAGCGGTGCGTTGCTGACCCCCGCTAACCCACAGCGTAACTTCAGCATAGCCTCTGTTGCCAGCACATATTCAGAGTTTGTGGTAATTTGCTCTTATTTCTTCATTTCTGTGATGTAACATGTTTGTAGGTCTGATGATGTTCAGAATCCTAATGATGTAAATTTATATTTTAGAGGGACTTGGTCAACACTGAATCTGTTCAGTCAAGGTGTGTTCAGAGCTCTGAAACCTCGCGATTCTTACTAATGACTTTAAGAGTGATCGCATGCCTTTAATCAAAGACGGTTCTTAACAAGCAGCTTAACTCATTTTGGCTTCAACAATCACAGCTATGACAGAGCGTTTTAAGTTGCTCACTTTCTATTAGAACCCATATGCTTCAGTCATCCAGCCACTTTACCAGGCTTCACGTTTTCCAAGTGTTATCTGTGATTGCTCAGACGAAGCTGAATTTAACAGTATTTGCTTTATGTTGTACACAATGCATGACAACTGTACTTGAGTCCAATGTGTTTTTTTCTCCAATATATGTGGAAGTGTCTCCCAGGGAAAAAAAAAACTATAATATGATAATAAATTGTCAACACAGCTTCACATCCTAAGCTGCCTGTGGTGTTATCCACAGGCAATGAAGTGAAATAGATAGTTAAGATGCTCTACATTCAGTGCACCTAATAAATACACATCAATAATAACAAAGGTGGATTTCTGCAGTGAATCCGATTGGTGACTGGTGATTGTTTTTCCACTAATTCACATTAACAGACTTCACTGTTACTTCATAATGATTAAAAATGTTAAGTGTAACATCTTCCTTGTTTTGTGGTTTTACAAACCTGACGGCTGCTCTTCTGTTTTCACAGCGAGACCTGTCCAAGGCCTCCAACGCCGAGATCCAGCACAACATCCTGAACTCTACCACCACCAACCTTTGACCTCGCCACCCTCATGGTGACTCCATCGGCTGTAATATCACAGTCCCTCCAATGAAATGCTCACATCCCACAAGATGGATCACTACTTTGTACCGCTCTCTGCTTTAATATGTAAATGAAGGTAAAATATATCAAGTGTTACGTCAGTGATAAACAGGGAACAAGGAATCTGTTGTCATTTTCTGAATCTTCGTCCACCTGTCACTGTAAGAGGAAAATGTTCTTGTACCATAAGTTAAACGAACACTACTTTGGCTTTCTGAAGTGTTGTCTACATGTTTGTACTGCACAAAAGAAAGGTAAGCTTTCTGAAGTTATGCAATCTGGGGTTACCGGCCAAATGTATTATGAATTCTTTGCACTTTTTATAGGATATATATTGTAAAACACTGTGTAACTTTACACATACTAACACTGTTCTTTCTACATCTGTTTTATATGCTTATGTATTTGTGTACATATTTCTGTATTGGCTGTTCTTGTCATAGAAACTCCACTGTTTGGTGACAGTGTTCAGCAGAATATGAAGACTGTTCAAGTGTCAACGGTGTAAAATCACATGTATTTAATACACTATCATGGCTGATTTGGAAAAGAGTGTCAAACTATAATAAATGACTTTTCTCCTGAAAAACGCAGTACGACATGAAAAAGCTTGTGTTGCCAAACAAAATGCCCAGATTCACATGTTCTTATAATTTATGATTCTATGACAAAACAATAGTAAATACAGTGTGATGTTAGGATTTGTACATAATGCAGTCTTTGAAAGTTTATACTCGAGCTTGTTGTTCAGCATTAAGACCAGTTCAGAGTCAGTCAAACTTTAGATGATGATGATGATTATTGTCTGTTGTGAATGAATCTGATTTCTGTTGGTGAAGTGTAGATAAGAGTTACAATAAAACATGGCTTCTCAATGTTTTATCTGCTCTGTTTTCTTATTAAACCAAACTTTTTTTTTAGTAGTTTTAGTTGTTGGCAGTGATACAACAAAGTGGATTAACTCGAGTACTGTATGTGAGTACAGTTTTGTGGTTCTTGTACTTTTGTATTGTACTGTATTTTCAATTGATTCAACTATATATTTTTACTACATTACATTTCAGGGACAATAATGTGTTTTTTATTCCATTACACAGTAAATATAAAGCTTTAGTTGCAAGTTAATTAGCAGATGAATTAATAATTAATTAATTAATAAAGAATATATTAATTAATATAGAAACATATTAATATTTACACATTAATATAAAATGTTTTATTGTATGCAGGTAAATATTTTGAAATGGATATCTTTAGTACTTTAAGTACTTTTTGCTGCTCACGCCTTTGTACTTGTACTCAAATACATTTTTGAATGCACGACTTACTGTGTAACAGAGTATTCCCACACTGTTGTGTTGGTACTTTTTACTCCAGTAAAACATCTGAGTACTGCCTCTATGTCTCCTGAGGAGAAGATGACCTCTAGAAAAGCACCGTGTGGCAGGAATTCATTGAATCTTCCAGAGATATTGAAAAGTTAGAAGGTTTGATCAGCTTCTTACTGTGTAAAGGTCTATCCTGACAGTAAACCATGGGTGAGCAATGAACAGAAAGCGCTGCTTAATGCTCTACAAGCAGGAACAGTTTACACTCACTGCAGCAGTACTGAGTCTGTGTACTTGTACAAGCACCACTCTGCTGTCTGAACTCGACAGGACCCCGCTGCAATATGGCGGCCGCAGACACGTCTCCCACTCGCCGGATGTAGCGTCTGTGTGTGAGGACATGCTACCGGAGGAGGAACCTAAAACATCCATGGAGGGGCACACGCTGGTCGGCTGACAGGTCACACACACACTCACATACTCGGTGATGACCGGTTGAGTTTTTAGAGTCGTTTCTAAGTAAATAGCTCAGTCATGTCCGGAGCGTTAGCGAGGCTGCTCTTCTACCCGACGTTAGCCTACAATGTTGTGATGGAGAAGGTGTCGTCGAGGCGGTGGTTTGACCGGGTGGACGACACCGTGATCCTCGGAGCTCTGCCGTTCAGGTCCATGACCAAACAGGTGAGCACCTGCAGAGGGCCTGCAGAGGGGCATGTAAGGATTTACACAGACCCACAGTAACTAACTTTACATCACAGTGTAATCTATTACTGCATAGTGTAGCAGCATTAGTTACACTACATCGTTTCATGGAGGCCACAGTGGAAGAGCTTTGCAGAATTCAGCTCTTTTCAGGGTTCTCCTGCTTTTACAAGTGATGCTTGTCATTTCTTGTTTTGCAGCTGGTTGAAATTGAAAATGTCAGAGGTGTCATCACCATGAATGAGAAGTATGAGACCAAATATTTCTGCAACTCAGCTGAGGTGAGTTCACTAAAACATGTTATTCTTCCTATTTCTAATATGTCCATGTCAGCTGGTGTTATTCAGATGAACTGTTGTTTCATCTAGATGATTTCCTGGTTTTATTTGTCATATATAACATGAAACTGAATATTGCTCCTTTACATTCATGTTCTGTAATAAATGACTGATGATGGTTTGGGGTGTTTGACACTGGATGCAGGAGTGGTCTGCTGCAGGGGTGGAACAGCTGAGGCTGAGCACCGTGGACCTCACAGGAGTCCCGAGCCTGGAGAACCTGCACCGGGGTGTGCAGTTTGCCCTGCAGCACAGAGAGCAGGGAACCAGCGTGTATGTCCACTGCAAAGCCGGACGCTCTCGCAGCGCCACACTGGCTGCTGCATACCTCATCCGGGTCAGTACAGAACAGTGCAGAAGTCTTAATGTGATGTCAGCACCTGCTGTTTAAATTCCTACATCAGTATTAAACAGCTGATCACCTGTGAACAATGTGAATAGCAGTGTAAATAGCAGTTTCCTGCAGTAAATACTATCTTTACATAAGGGGTGATTTCACATTTCTAAAAGACTGACACTTGTACAGTGCTGGTTGCTCTAATTGTTCCTCCTCTGTGAAGAAGTCATAAGGGACAATATCCACATTCCTCGTTGTGTGCAACAGTTCAACTTGCTGTGTCGTACCATGATCCACGCCACAAGCAGTCATTCTGCACTGGCGTGGTGTCAGCATTTTTTCTGCTCAGCCAGGAAAAGTTGTAACTTCTATAACAGTTGTAAAAATAAAAAAACTGCAGCTCAGCACACTGTGGCTGTTTTTGATATTGCTCCCTGCAGTACTAAGTGGCTGGATAGCATAGTGGTAACATTGCCACCATGCACGGGAAATGGACTTGTCAGGAGATCAACATGATAAGTGATCGTTTTGTTCCTAAAACAAGGTGTGAGTGTGTTTTCTCGGGAATCTACCTAGTGATGTCATGAAGACATCGAAAGTGCTGGAAACAAAAGACTTTATATTTTTAGTTTGTGGCACAGCTTTGACAGCACAGCCTATTTTTCTTTTTTTGGTAACTGGACTCACACAGGTCATTACTCATGTTTCCAGCAAGTCAAGGTACCTCTAATTAGTAAAAATCTCCGTACTTAATGTATGATGTATTTTCTGTGGTTCATAATGTTAACTCGATATTGATTTAACCACTGAAATAACATTTTGAGATGTAGCTGTTATGTAGCTCAAGTCATGATTCGTGATTCTACATTCAGACAGTGAATGTACTGGTTTCAACATTGTGCTTTTATGCTGACAGCTGCACTGCTTGACTCCTGAGGAAGCCTGTCAGAAACTGGCGTCTGTCCGACCCCACATCCTGGTGCGATCAGCTCAACTGGAGATGCTGAAGAAATACTACCAGGAGGTTTGTGGACAGTCCAGCTGAGAGTGCAGGGCGGCGGTTTAAACCTCATTTTGTCTGTACAGCACCTGGAAGACTGCACTGGGCTTGTGAAGCCACAAAGACACGAAATGCCGCTGCTGTCTTATGAATCAAATATCCACATCATAATGTACACACAGTGAAAATAAATGCCACAAATTGTACACACTGCATGTTTTTTTTAAGTAAAATTAAAATAACTTTTTGATATTTGTGACAAATCTTTAAGAAGACAGGACAATTTCTGCAATGAATGCTGTCACCATCCTGTTGTCATTAAATAAAAGCTACCACTTTATGCTACATGAGTAAAACCACCTAGTTTTTATACCATGAAGTAAAATCTGTTGATATAATATCTAAAATCTATGATGCTCAGATTTGTTAAAAGAAATGTGAACACTCCAAAGTTCATAGAAAAACAATACTGCAAATCGTATTTATTTATGACTTTGATATTAAAAACACTTATTAATAGATTTGTTGTGCACTTGTTTGATTTTTATTGCAGCAATAGAATAATAGTGCTACAGCTTCTAAAATACACGAACACATTGTGATGATTAAAAAAAAGCAGTTGACTTTTACCTTTTTTTACTTTTGGTAATTTTGCATCTCATCTTGTTGATCTGATGTCTGTTCTTAGTTTTGCACATCTTGGACGGTCTTTGATTGTCTTGTGTCCTTTCTGTGAACAGGAATGAGCCAGTGCTCGGCGGACCTGTTCAGTAATACATGCATGTATAAAACTCAGAATTAAGACAGAAGGTTTAGTAGAGTGCACTGTTTTTGAACTAGATATATCTAAAAACTGTGATGTGCAGTTTGTACTTCGTTCTTTGAAGTACACGGCTGCTCCTCCGGCCGGAAGGGGGCGACACGCCGCTCACAGTCTTTTCTCTGCCCGAAGAAGAACGAAGGCTCAGATCAAACATGGCGGCGTCGCTGGTGCGGTTCGTCCGCGGAGGTCTCGGACGGGGTTTTAACAGTAAGTGGACTAAAAACTCATTTGTGTTTCCACAGGCTGTTCGCTGCACTGATGTATTTTTAGACGTGATTCTTTTACAGGGTGCTGGAAACGACAGCGTTTAATTTTTAACGTCAAATGTCTCAGGTTTGACCTTCGAGCTAGCTAATGCTAACGTTGGCCTGAATGACAGGCAGGAGGAAGAGTTCAGAGCTCAGTTTTAAGACATCTGAGTTTATTTAGGACACTAACAATCGTGCATAAGTGTTGTTGGAGGATGAAGGACAAGCATTGGTTTTATTTAATTCATATCTTTATTGCATAATGAACAAGCGACCAATTCACTAACGTAAACAGGAGATTTAGAAAAGCTTTGTGCATTTGTTAAAGTATCACAGGTGCAAATTATTCTAAAAGGTAGATAAGTGTGGTCGCCAAGATAAATAAAATAAATGCTTTAAGTCAATAATACGCAATGATTTTGCTTTTGTGATGCGGTGCAGAACTAGTTATATTACCCGTTAAGAGTAATACATGTTTGCAAGTCACTCGCATCACCCAGTCACCTCTGCAGCTCTGCAGAGTCATTAATTCATTTCATATTTATTTTAACTTTTTCTCTCAGTTGCAAGGAGTTCGTGTCTCCTCCAGCAGCAGACCAGGCTGCAGAGTTCCACTACTGAGGCTAGTGGTGAGTACACATGAAGTGATGCTGCAGGAGACTGCTAGTATGTGTAGTTGTGTAGAGACTGCCTCACTTCTGCAAACAGCGCAAATCATCTGAACATAGAAAAAACAGACTGGCAAAAAATTTACAACTTTATAAGTATTTGTATATTGTTTTAACAACATAATATATTTTGAGAAAACACTGTCTTTCATGCAGCCACCATCAGGCCAAAGGATGCCGTCACTCACAACCAACTGGCAGCGTTTGGGGAGTATGTGGCTGAGATCATGCCCAAATATATCCAGCAGGTCCAGGTCAGTTCATGTGCTGCTAATATTTGAATAATTTAAGGTGACTTCAGATGATACTACAATTTGACAACATGCACCGAAGCACTATTTTGTAAAGACGGCTAAATATCTTCTTCTTTCAAATAAACGGGACTGATGAGTAATTGTGAGAAAATGGGATTCACATGGGCAGCTTGTAAAATGGTGTCAGCTGATTACACTTAGTGGCAGGTGAAGTAGAGAAGGTAGCTGAGATACATAAAGCAAAACGAGTTTGTGTGAGGTAGTCATAAACCAGTTTTGTTATATGTAGCTGTTTTAGCTTTTAAAATTCAGTTCTTAGGATCAGTAAGAGTTATGACATCTTTATTTTTGGTTGTATTATTGAATCTGAATCAAGTTGGTAAATCTAAATCTAAAAAGTGTTTTAATCTCCTTCAGTGCAATAACAAAACAGCCTTTCAAATTGGGAATAATTTAAACTGAGATTTGGGTCCAGAAACTAGAAACACTAACAGAAACATTTGATATGGACAGTAACACATGTTCTTACCTAAATATGTAGGACAGTGAGTAATAATTTGAAAAAGGATGTGTTTTTATTTCTAATGTTTCAGGTGTCGGAGAGTGAGAGTTGAAAAATGTTTTGTTAATTATTGTTAATTGGTCTTGAAGGTGTCAGAACTCACCTGAATTAAATCCAGTTTTCAGAAAGATCTTCAAAGTGTTTGTGTGCATGTGTCTGTGTGTAGGTAACGTGTTACAATGAGCTGGAAGTGATGATCCATCCTGATGGAGTAATCCCGGTGCTGACTTTCCTGAGGGACCACACCAATGCCCAGTTCAGGAACATGATAGACCAGACGGCTGTTGACATCCCGACACGACAGAACCGCTTTGAGGTAGCCCTCCTTAGACGATACATTTAATTATTATTATTATTTAATCTTTGTTTCTGAGAAATCCTATTTTGTCAGTCAGTAGTGAATTGTGAATGCTATAGCTGAGAACAGTAGTTGCTAAATTCATCTCTTCAAACACCAGAACCTAAAAGGTTAATGATTTAAGATGCTAATTGTTTCAGTTTCCACATGTTGTCAGCAGCATGTATGTAATTTAATAAATAACCATGCTCACTTCAGGTTGGATGAAGGTTAGTCCCTGTCGAATAATGACCAACACACCAGTCTAGTGTTGTAGCAGCAGAGATGAGTAGTAAGTATAAGTAAAGTAGAAGTATTGATTCCATTGAAGTATAAAGTACATGCTATAAAATGTACTTAAAGTACAAAAGTACTAGTGTTCCACTAATAAACAGTGTATTTCAAACAATATTGAAGTTGATGTTGTTGTTAATATAAATGTAATTTTAATAAAATCTCTAGTAATTATTAAAAAACAAAGTGTTACTGTAGAGAACAAGAATGGCACAGCTGGTCGTGGCTGGTTAAAAGTAAAGATCTAAAATAAATGTAGTGGAGTAAAAGTACAGTATATCCCTCTGAATTTTAGTAAATGTACTTAGTTACTTCCCACCTCAGAGTAGCAGAGCAGATAAAAGCTACATCACCACATTACCGCTAATCTACGTAAACACCATGGAACAAGTTTTCAAAAAATCTAGTAGTATATACTATATCTAGAGTGGTTTTGTGTGTGTGTGTGTGTGTGTGTGTGTGTGTGTGTGTGTGTGTGTGTTTACAGATTGTGTACAACCTGCTGTCACTGCGCTACAACTCTCGTATTCGCGTCAAGACGTACACAGACGAGTTAACACCTGTGGACTCTGCGGTCCCCGTCCACAAGGCTGCCAACTGGTACGAAAGGGAGGTGAGTCACAACTTGCAGGTCCAGTGTGAATATTTATGACAGATGACGCTGTCAGTGACAGAAAATCTGATGGATCTACAGAGCAAAACAGATGTTACAAATAAAAAGATCAATCTAATCAAGAAAAGCGAGGCAATATGTTCTTGGGGAGTTTTTTTAAGTATTGTATGTGTAGGAGCAAAGACAACAGATGGATGTATTCTATTGTTTTGAAGCTGGAAACCAAACACGTCACCATGTCAGGGATTTCATACAATGACATGAACGCGTGTGTCTGTGCAGATATGGGACATGTTTGGCGTGTTCTTCGCCAACCACCCAGACCTGAGGCGTATTCTGACGGACTATGGTTTTGAGGGTCACCCCTTCAGGAAGGACTTTCCTCTGTCGGGATATGTTGAGGTGAGTTCTGCCAAAATCGCGTCCACTCAGTACAGCTGCCAGCTTTTGTGTGATTCATTTTGTTCTTCCAAAAGATAAATGCAGCAGTATTGGCAGGATGTCGCAGAGACAGACGTGATGGAAACTGTGCTGAGACACTTTGAGTTGTCAAACTCTGCTGGATCCTGTGATATTTATTTCTTTGTGTTTTTTAGTTTTAAGCTCATTATAATTAATCCAGGTTTCCCACAAGCTTTAAAAATCTGTCATAGTCTGTTTTTTCTGAATTGATAATTTAGTAAATACTGTGTGAAACTGAACCCATGGACTTATTCTTCACTTCAACACAACTTAAAACTCCTGTGGATGGACACTTCATTAAAAAGATGCAAAATAAACATGCATCATTTGATTACAATATCTTGACAGGAAAGGTTTCTGTTGGTTTTCTCCACTAAGACAGTTTTTGTCCGTTAGTTGAAACTACACGCTTCACTGAAAGATGGCAGTCATTATGTGCAGAGAAGTGAGGCAATAAACACTAAAGTTACTTCAAGATAAAATAGTAGTTTTCCCCCTGCAGGTGCGTTATGATGATGAGGTGAAGCGAGTGGTGGCTGAGCCAGTGGAGCTGTCGCAGGAGTTCAGGAAGTTTGACCTAAACACACCGTGGGAGGTGTTCCCTGCCCACCGAGAGCCTAAAGACGCTGCTCCCAAACTGGAGGCTGGAGACAAGGCCCCTGAGAAGAAGTGACATCCCTCTTTGTAGTGTCCACACCATCACCAAGCTCTGTCAGTTTGTGTCATTCTGGGAGTCAAACCTTCAATATTTATGTAAATAAAAATGGTAATAAAACTGTCGTTGAAAGATTTCTGGAAAGCAGTGGTTTTTAGAATAACTTCATTTAATGGAGTCGTTCAGCAGATGGAGCTGCAGCACAGAGTTAAAGAATCAGGGAAGATGCTGCTGCTTTCACTTTTCAGTTTGAGCTCACATTATGCAGAATAAGAGTCCAGCTTATACAGTTGTTGTTTATTTTGTCAAACAGTTTGAATTGAAGCATTCATTTTACATGTAAGAAATACTCAAAACATTTTAGAGTCAACATGAGCCAGACTATTGAAATCAAGACGTGGGTCAAAATGTTTTTGTGTTTTTTATCATTGTTGGGTTTGTAATGGGGAACTCAACGTACAACTTTGTCAAAACAACCAATAACTAGGGAGCACTTTATTAGATCTTGTTAAAAAACACATTTTGACCCATGTCCTCAAGACGCAGCTTATAATACACACAATCAACAATCAGTCTTTCGTCAGGATTATCAGAAAGAAAGAAGCACAGACCAGAAACATCCAACATCTTGTCAATCACTGTACAGATAATTCACTTTTCAATAAAAACACAGTTAACAGGCGTCGACTGGGCCTGCGAAGCTGAGAGAAAGTATCTTTTTTTAAATTCACTGTATTTTCAGTTATATGCATGCATCACACGAGTGGTTCGAGTGTGTCATAAGCTCATGTCACTTCACACACTGAGTTTTGTGCAGAATTATAGTCGATTTTTTAACAGTTGTCACTGTTGCTGACTGATCATGGTTTAATGAACTGAGTCGGGTGTGTGTTAAAGTAAAACTGAGGAAATCTTAGGTTCACCCCTGTGCACTGCTCACTCACTAAGGCTGAAACAGAGAGACTGTCAAAGGTTAGGCTGTGACAAAATACATTTTATGTGGATGAAGAATACTCAGTACAGTTCCTTAATGTGAAAGAACAGCATTTCATCAGCCAGGATCAGTTTCTTAGAAGCAACTGCAGCTGTAAAGAAAAGAAAATTGTTAAGTGTAGTAACAGTGTGGAGAAAGAGATCTGGAGAGAGGATGAAGCCCAAGACTTGTACAGCACTTGACCAGTGTCTGTGAAGTCAAAGGTGTGCTCACATGTTGTGGTTCGTCTCGATGGTATTTATTCTGACCTTTTTAAGTTTTGATATTTCATTAATGTTTCACAATGAAACACCAAAAACCGATTTGGAAAGTTATTTTTTCATGAAACACAAAGATTTAGATTGAAGGTGAGATTTTGATATCTCCTACTGTGCACTCAGCTAGAATACCTTAGCATCCTGAACACTATCAGAGTACCAACTGCTCTGATACTAAGTACTGCTGTACTTGTCTACAGTTACATTAGACCACAAGCAGTTTAGCAGATTATCACTGAAAGTCTGGGTGTTTGCCATATTTCAACTATCATGTGCAGCCTGTGTTTGCTTACCTGAGCATTTTTTAGTTTATTCAATTAGAATAACTACAGTTAACTAATACATAGTTTTTTTTCATGATATAATACATTTAATTGGCAGTAAACTATGACACAAAGGAGGCTCAACTTGACTGCATGTGCCATTTTGACATTATTTCCAGCAAGAGAAACAACACAAACTTTCTTGCAACGCAACAACCCACCAGGCTTCATGATCTAATAAACAGACCTTATAACATCATGCATAATTACATAGAGAAAAAATAAGCTCAAACACCTCAGTATCCTTCTAAAATGCAAACACTCAGTTTATCCACGTTAACGTCCAACAGACCGTATTTTTATGTGTTTTTTGGTAAATTAGTTTTTTGGTAAATTGTGCGCGCCTGTACGCACAGCGGATACGGCTTTACGCACAACTTCACGCTCTTTACGCACGCTGAAACGCCAGGTGACGTACACCTGACGCCGGGCAGCACATGGAGTCGACACAATGACGTTCATCGACCCCTGAACAGCGTGTTGTGCTGTGCGACAGAGGTAGGTGCTATGTTTGTGGAGCAGTTTCTGAATTGTGCGTATTGACTGTATTATGGTGACATTATGATAATTTGCGAACTGCCAGTTAAATATTGTAATCAACACCATTGCGTCAGTTAAGATCCATTTATTTACAAGTAAGTTTGTTGATTTTTAATTTAAATGGAAACTGTTAAACTTGCACACACTTCTGTGGCTTCACTGTTTTCCAGGGTCTGTTTCTGGTCTGTTAAGTAGCCAGTGCTCCAAGCCTTGCCTGTTTGTGGCCTTTTGTCTTTTTGCACAATGAGCAGTAAAACCAAAGGTTGATCTTTCTATCTCATATTGTCTGTATGTTAATAGTTAGTAGAGGCCTTAAAAGGTAAAATCTCTGTGTTACATTTGCTTTCTTTGTTTCTCTTTCTTTGTAATCTCCCTGTGGCCTCCTTGGATTCGTCTCACACCTGCTTTGAGGTGTCAAACCACAAATTGGAATCCACTGTTGTAATTAGAGACTTTAAATTTGGTTTGTTATTTTTAAATATATAATAAAAACAGTAATTATAAGAAGACTCTAAACTTGGATGTAGTTTTGGTATTCTGTACACAGGTTTTGGGATATGTATTCTCAGATTTCTGCCGTCCAGATACAATAGAGTAGAATTAACAACGGTGAACTAGCACAATATGAGACTTGTACAGATATATTTTTGAAGGATGCAATATATTATATAACATAATCCTAGAAAGTTTTGAGATATAACTTTATTTGCCAGTACGGCACACTAGCTCTAAATGAATAATGATCATGTTGGCCTGTAAATGCTGGTAATACATAAATAAGCAACTGTTTGCAGACTCGCCGGTTCTATCCACTCAAAGGGTGACAAGGGGAAGAAGTAGGTCATTCTCCTTTCAGTGCACAGATGTGTTTAGATCATGGTCTAAAATTTTCACAAATTTGCATCCAGCTAAATAATAAATTAAAATGTAAATGTTCAATCAAAGTTTAACTTCACATGGTGCCTCTCCAGCAGAGAAGGCGATTTTATAAAGTCAGGGTTCATCACAATTTCTGCCGCATCATCTTTCTCCTGGCGGTGTGAAATTAAACACACATGCATATTACAGTGGCCTGGGAGAAGCAATTCAATTTTCCCCACAGTGGTCGCCATCTGAAGAAATGAATTAAACGCTGCTAGAATTAGAAACCAAATTATGGCCTAGATCCCCGCAGGCCTGAAGGTCGCATGTGGTCAATAGTTGGAGGGGAAAGCAGTCTGAGCTTTTCTAGAACGAAGTCAGGTTTGTCCTTTTGTCTTCTGCTCCTGCTGTGGCTGAGTATCAGGACAAGAAACACCCAACTGAAGGAAAGGAGCTTATTGTAACACAGAACACACTGTTCATATTATTTTCACATACCTCTAAAGACATAAATAAAGTGCCTTTTTTTTAAACAAGCAGAAAATCTTTGAAGGATAACAAATGGATGGAATTAATATTTCACATGGAAAAACAAAATTCTGAGATTATCTCCTCAACTTCACTCAGAGAGCACTGCCTACAACTCAAATAAGTGCCCAAAATGGGTATTAATTATTATTATCACATTAATAGTGATACTTTGATTCACTTTAATCAGATGTGAGCTGCAATTCAGGAACCTGGAGTTTCTTTTTCTTCTAGGACAATTTCACAGGACGTACGTGGATCCACAGCAATAAAAATATATTTTTAAGTTGCTTGTTTGTCTGAACAACAGTAAAATCTCAAGAAGATTTCATCCTTTTTCTTAACCGCTCGTCCACTCGAGGGTCATGGGAGTACTGGAGGCAATCCCAGCTGTCATTAGGTGAGAGGCGGGGTAACTGGTAGCTGTTATTAAAATAGTTTTTTTTTTTACTGATCATTCCGTCTCTAATTGTATCTGTGACTTGGTGTCATTTTATAAGCTCCTCAAATATTTGTTGAAAATTCTTAATGAGCAAAGTAACAACTGATTAGAGTATAGCCGTCAAATAAACACTGCAGTACAGTATGAATTCACATTAAATTGTCATAATCTAACAATTATATTGATGTAAGTGGGGGTTTGGCTGTTAGATAATGACAGCATTTTCATTACAGAGTGAAATATTCAATTAGAGATCACATTTCTGTCATTCAAGGCTCCAGATTTGTTGGATGAAGTCACATCATGGGCCATTAGCTGGAAATTGAAGAGAATTTCATTTAAGCCACAAAGCAGCATTCATTACCAGCATTCTTCACACAACTGTCCTTCAACCTTCTGTGGACTTCAAACATCTTGCATGACTTCCTCCACAATGTTCAGTCCCTGGTCCATGCTGTGCAGCTAGGGTTTCTTGTCTGCATATGCTTGACTGGTGCTGCTGGTGGCGGGGAAATCTGGGTAAACTAGGAAGCCAGTGAAGGTGATGTACTTCGCGTGGTTGCTATAGGCCCCGAATCCATCTCTCTGGTGGGAGTAGAGCCAGACAGTGTCTCCTGGTTTCAGCGACAGCATCAAGCTCTGACTCTGCAGAGCTTTCTCACCCTGGCTGTCATCGTAGATCATCGCCTGCACCTCCAGACGGTTCTTCATCAGCTTGACGGACAGCGTCTTCTGTGGCAGCTTACCCACGTTAAAGGAGAAGTAGTATGCACCGGGTATGCGACAGATGAACACCCCCTCTGTCACGTTGAAGTCTTCTCCGATGTTGACAAATGCCGTGTCGAAGCTGACTGGCTGGTGCTGAGGCATACCCACCTGGTTGACTCCCACGATGCTTTGGGTGCGCCCTACTGAGAAGGCAGATCTCTGGTCGTCCTCCTCATCGCTGTCATCATCTTCCTCTTCTTCTCTATGTTGCAGCTGCTTGTCCTCCATCGTGTCTTTTGTCCTCGTGTTCTCTGTGGCCTGGTTGCTATTTATTAGTGGTGTGTCGTCAAGCTGGGGCTGCTGGGAGTTGTATTCGGTATGGTGTTGGTGCGTCTGGTAGCCGTAGGTGTCCGGGTAGATGAGGTACCCATTGAAGGTGGTGTAGTGTCCGGTGTTACTGTAGAGCGCATAACGAGGATCACCATGGAGACGCAGCCAAACGGTGTCACCGAACTCCAGCTGCAGCATCACGCTCTGGCTCTGAACCTGAGGATAGAAGCAGACTTATTATCACAACTATGGATCTGGGTCCGTTTTAGATCAAGGCACTGATACCAAACAAAAGCCAATGATCTACCTCACGCAGCTCTTCGTTCCAGGGAGTGTGGAATCCCCTCTTTTGTGCTTTTTATTGCTTTTCATACATATCCTGTGTGATAACAACCCTGCTGCTTTTACCTTAAAAACAAAGCTCTGGTATTATTAGTAGGCCTACCTACTTATTAGCTGTTTTTTGCTGGTGGATGTGATTTTGAGCTAAATAATATACTGTACTGACATATCATCATTTTAGTTGATTTTACTGTACAAGTTCAAGGAGAACAGTTGTTCTTTGACACTTTGGTGACTAAAAAGTCTTTTCCACTAAAGGTGTTTATTCAAAGTGTTTATAAGTGTTGTTTTTAGTCGAGCTCTGTCTCCACAGACAGCTGTTAAATCTGTGTGAAAGCTGTTTGAAACTCTTTAGCAGTATCTGTAACCATTGATGAGCCTCCTTGTGTCACTGTGTCAGCTTTTTACAACCACTGCAGCAGACAGAAATTAATAAAAGAAGACCTAAAAATACACGTCACTCTTTCTCATTTCTACTTCTCATTCATTGCTGGTTAACATCTCTGTTCATGAGTCAACCATATGCAAAACATTGAACAGACATGTTGTCCATGGCAGAACATCATGGAGGAAAAAAGCATTGCATCATGCTTGAAGTTTGCCAAAGACCACCGTGAGGCAGTACTGGGACAACTGATATGTGTGGTAAGAAAACATAGTTAAAAAGAGAACCATCAACAAACATGAAAACATCCCCACAGTAAAGTGCGGTGGAGGGAGTGTCATGATTTGGAGATGTTTCCTGCCCCTGGACCTGGACCTCCACGCCAGAGGGTTTATTCATAATGTCAGGGTGATGCAGCAGGATGAAGATGCTAAAGATCAAAGTTGAACTGTTTCTTCAGTGGGGGGGTAACCTACCTTCCTCTCCTCTCCAGCGTTCTCCTCATACACGATGGCCTGCACCTCGTTTCTGTTCTTCATCAGCATCACAGACAGGTCTTTATGTGGAAACTTTCCCACTGTGAAGGAGAAGTAGTAGGCCCCGGGGATACGACAGCGAAACAAACCAGCCTTTGGGTCAAAATCCCCTCCGATGTTGACATAAACCGCGTCAAAGGTCACCGTCATCTTTGGTCCACCTTCCATACTGTTGGTGCGTGCGACCGAGAAAGCTGAACGTAGCTCCACGTCATCCAGCAGACGAGCGAAGCCCCACGCCCCGCCTGCATGGCTCAGGCATAGCACACCAATTAGAGTCGCTGGGAGCAGCATCGTTTCTGCAGGAACATTGAGAAATGAGAAAGGGGGTTTATTACATGTGCAGTTTTAGCTACAAGAAAATCCAACCCTCAATCGCCCATTTCTATGTGAGTGAAGCACGTTAGCTTCTAAAATCAAGTCAGAGAGATCTTTGTACTTTGTACTGCAAATATTTTAAAGACAATTTCTAGTATTATCGCTTTGGGAATAGTTGGGTGGAGGGCCACCGTGCTGAAGAACCCCTTCCTTCTTTGATTATCCTATCAAACAGCTTTGTCATTTGACTGGATTCAACAGTTGACTGGTATGTGCCTCAAACCACTAGATGCCGAAGTTATTAAATGTTTCATATAAAACACACAAATAACCATGGATTTTTTTTAAATTGGCAATTTCTTTGTTTCAATTCAGAACTATTGGATTACAGACTTTTGTCTTTTGATGCCAGGTTTTAGTCATCTGGTGAATAAACACCAACATCTAGGTGCTGGGAAGGACAATAAACTGCGTAATAACTAGTGAAATGGTCACATACGCTTCTGTAATTTAGGAATATACATTTCAAACACCATGTCTTTTCTTTATGGTTCAAGTTCAGAACTAGTGTTGAACAGTCAAACACATGATTCATCTTATTCAAGGGGAAACATGTTAGAATAATATGAATAATATGAAAACAGTTTAATAAATTGTCATTTCCATGGAAGAATGTGAGACTGAACTGAATGTACTCAGCTGTTGTGTACACATGGTGTCTCACTGACACCATGTGCACAAAACAACACGTGAAAACAGCTCGTGAACCACGACGTCACAAAACTCTCTGCACGTCACAAAGTATTGACTGCAGATAAAATCAGATGTGTTGACGGTTACTCTCCAACTTACGGATCAGTTATGATTAGGAATCTATTTCTGTAAAACTCAGTTTTTTCATTCCTTATTATATTTAAATTAGACCTGGCCACGATTAAACACAGATATTTCACTAATGTACAGTCCTTAAATACAGTTGGGGGGAAAAATGCTCCCTATAAATATATAACATAGCCAACAATGAACAACAATTCTAAGTACAATTCAAATACACACACACACACACACACACACACCATCCCTCTGCTCTGTTTAAGCCATTCAAGCAGATCGCTCTCAGTAGAGGAGGTTTTAATGTGTCTCTTATTAGCAGAGACAAGCGCTCTCATTGTCTTATTGTCCTCCTCTAATGAACGAGCAGACACACACAGGTGGAGCTGACAGCTTTCTCAAAGCGCCCTGAAAACAAAAGGACGCAGCTACAGAGGACTCTGAGGAGCTGCCTCCGTGTTCAGGAAGCTTTCAACAGTAAACTAGGAACGGTGTTTAAATATCATTGAAGAGAATAGAATAAAACTATATGAGATTATCTTTATTATCTCAGAGTCATCATAGCTGTAAATTAGACTCTATCACACTGCTGGTGTGTTGGCCTGACACAGATTCATGTTACTAAGACATATCTCTCAGTTCATCTGACTGATCCTGATCAGCACGTTGGCCACTCAGACTATATTTACTTTATTCGGTGTAAATCACTTCTTCACCTCTGAATGAGCACGTCGTCACTGCAGCTTGTGATGATACTCGGTCTAATTCATGCGTATTGGTTTTGTTTATTTTGCACTACATTCATTTTCACTGCCGAGGCCTTGAAGCTATTTACCGTTGTAACTAAATGCTCTTCTGGTATGTTTACACCAATTCGACCTCTTTAAATGGAAACTAATTATAGACTCGAATCGTACTTAAGGCACCGAGGCACAACTAATCATTTTTGTCTGATTACTCGTCCCGCTGCAGCAGGGGAGAAATCCTTTCTGCAAGAGTGAAATCTGCTGCAGTACCAGCTCGCTGCAGATGTTATGATTTGTCTTTATGAATCAGAGCACCTCTTTTATTTTGTTTTTAAACCATAGTCCAAAAAAAGCTAAATTGGCATCCTGCACTATTAAAACTGCGTTTATTTGTCTATGTAATGGCAGCTGTTTTAGCAAGTCACGTTGATTGACTATGCTCCTTAGAGAGCGTGATGCTTCTGGTTCAAACAGCAATGAAAGAACAGATCAAACAAAGCTCTTCCGTAATGAGCGCCCATGGGAGATGAGCACAGGGAGGAGCAACAGAACAGAAAAGAGTAAAACAGAACTAGTTCCTGCTGGTGTAAAAAAAGCAATTCCTTTTTTTTAGTTTAGTTTGTTTGTGCCCTTCAGTCTTTTAGGGTAAACTAATATCTGTGCACTCTGCTATTAACAGTTGTTGGTAACAGTATTTACTGTTTGTATGCAGCATGTGGGAGGAGGGTTGCAGTAATCTGAACACTAACATTAGTATTTAGTAAATCACATGCATATATTTGTTGCAAGAAAAGTAAGTGACCAGTTTGCAGAAATTGGTGTTGTCATAGTATTTCTAAGCTGTTCAGGATCAGTTTTAGCAGAAAACATAGCATAGCATTCACTTACTTTTTCTTACCAGTCTACACTGTACTTTGCTGAGTCTGTAAACATCCTGGAAATGTTCATTTACAGCAGTGATCTCAAATTGATGAAAAGGTTTTTCTGCAGCCATGTGACCTGGTCCGTAGGTGCAGTCCACAGGTTGGCAGCACAGATCATGGTCCCTGCTACAGACTATAGACGGGTATATAACTGCAGCATGCTACAATAAAACTGATGTTTGTAAAGTTTTCAGCTGATAGTTACTGAAAAGCAACAGGCTGCAGAACAGCGATGTAACACTGCTGTGTTCTGTTTTTTCCCGTCTTCAGGAACTGGAAACTGTAGAGAAAGTATCAGTACTGTGTTCAACTGTTGGAGCTTCTATGTGAATCTCTACAGTCTCTATAATCTCTAAATCTCTAGTTTGTACTTTGTTTTACTGTTTACTGGTCGTGCAGTATGTTGGTGTGAAAAACTTCCACACCCACTCAGGGAGATAACCCAAACAGTTTAGACAAAGTTTAATAGCATCCATGTAGTTGTTGAGATACAGTCTGTTTTAGACTGGAGCAGAGAGGCCGTGATGCTGGGAGTAATAATAAAAACCAGGAACTCTCCTACTACTGCAGTTTTCACTCAGACACTGGCGCTGATTCAGTTTGTGATTGGTCTGTGTTGTTTTATTCTTACCAGAAACTGTACACAACATCATCTGTAAACGATAAACACAGCTAATGCTGATCGAATGACTTCTCGTTGTTCCAGAGTGAGGTTAATATCTCCTGAGCACTCGTCATTCTCCCAGCTTCACTGGAACCTGCACACGTAAATGACTTTGATGAAAGCTGTTGTTGATACTTGTCTGAAGTGGAGAGGATATTATAGATTCATCGTTTCCTCTCCATGGTTCTACTTCCCACTCATTTGGAAAATGTCATGTGACCACCAGCACATGTAGCATTATGAGGTGAATACAGGGCTTTAACCTAGAGACTGGAAGAATCTGTTTTTGAAATGATCTCTCCTCTCTGTAATTCATCTCAATGATCCCATGGATTATATTCATTTCAGTTGTTTTCTGTAATTACAAATCACCAAATGACGATTCATCCATCCACTTTCTCACTGTTTATCGTTATACAGTTATCAAGCAAGCACAAACTCAGGATCGGAACCCTTTTGTCTCCAAAAGGTCAGCCTATCAAGGATTTCAAAGACAGCCTTATTTTTAGACTGACCTTCATGCAGTTTTAAAATTATACAACAGATTGTGAAAGTGTTGAGACTCGAGGATCGAGGCCTGAAGCTGCACCTGAAGCTGCACCTACCTCAGCACCTCAGTTACATTGTGCCTCCATCTCTCACTCAGGTTGTAGCTTCTCCCTGAGATTTTTTCTGTGTCTAAAAATAGCAGAAGGAGCTGATTTCTCCTGGTTGGAAGCAGATCAATAACTGGTGATTGAGACAGAGATGAAATGGAAGACGGGAGGAGGGAGAGGAAATGAAATGAACGAAAGAGTAGATGAACAAATGAGTCGGTTTAAAAACAAAACTTGTAGGTGTAGGAAGCTGTTGCTTGTGTTTGTATGTGGGTGAGTGGATGTATTGTAAATGTGTGTGTGGCCTAGAAAACTTTGTTTGGGTGCTTCTGCGTAGGTTGCTGTTGGTGTGTGTTTGAGGAAGTGTGTGTTTTGGGCATTTAGCTATGCATGTGTAGGTGTTTACATCTATGTAGTTGAGTGTGTGTGTGTGTGTGTGTGTGTGTGTGTGCGCACAGTAAGGTTATGAGCAGAGTGCATGCACACATAGAGATATTTAGCCGTGTGTCGGGTGAATACATACATTAAATGTTTGACAATACTTTTGCGGTTGTGTGTGTGTGAATTTTCCCTCCATGCTGGGCCGTCTGCTAAAGGTGATAACAAACACATTAGCCCTCAGACTGAAGCGAAACAACCACTTTGAGTCTCACCAGCTGCCCGAGAATTACTAGTTGATATTACCTTTAAGTCTGCTCTGAGAGCCTGTTAATGTTTTCATATTTCCTCCTGCTGAAGTGTCATCATTTAAATGTCACAGGAGTTCTTTTAACCCTCATCGAAGCACCTCTCAATGTGTCTAAGTGAAGTGAAACACGTGCATATGTGTCCTGCTAAACATTGTTTAACATCATATATGTGACGTTTACCTTCATCAGGTGAGACGCAGGCTGGAGTCTTATATTAAAAATTAAATGTAGTTTTATTATTTTTAAATTTACATCACAGATTGGATAAAAGTGATGCGTCTGTGATCTGGGCTGTTTCTGTTGAAAGTGTAATCAACAGTTTAGCTGAGCTGCTGGTGTCAGTAAGAGACTATGTCAGTGTTGGCTGCAGTCTTATTTCAGGTTTTTTCAAGTGATATGCTCAGAGTTATTTAAAATAACATGCAGGACTCTGCCAGCTAATTTAACAACCCTACAGCTTTGTGTAATCACCAGTTTTATTTATGTATCAGTGCATTGTCTGGCAAATCGTGTTTTGTCCACATGGCCGCGGTGCTGCATCAGTTAGAGGTGCTGTTTAATGAGTCCTGTTTACAGGAGGCTTCAACAGCATGAAAACGCTTTCTCTGTGCAGTTTGATAAGTTTAGGAAATGTTTCTAGTAACAATATTAGAAAAGGGTTAGACTGTGTCTTTAAATGTGGAGATTCTCATTCAAGTCGTGGTCATCAGCTGAAAGGCTTCTTTGGTATTTGTACACAAGCTTCTAACTTTGAGTTCTCATCAAAGGACCAGCTGTTATGAATTACAGATAATAATAATGCAGATAAATCCAAAGTTTTCAGTTTTTGAGAGTGAGGTCATAGATAACTCCGTCGTGCAGAACGCTGCCTGTTCTACCTGAGATCAATTACAGTTTATAAAGCTTTTATACAATATCCAGAGCTGTAATTAGTGTAATAAGAAGCCCATAAAGGTAATTTGCTCTAAAATTAGAATCACTCTTCAGATCCACACAGTTCAGTTTCTATTCTAAGCTCTTTTTCGTTCTCGCTGAAATCAAATCGTTTCTTGGAGTAGCTGTTTCAGTCGCAGCATGATCCAAGTGTAAATCTATCTCTCTTCTCTGCTTCCCTGAACAACCGCGCTTTCTCACTCATTGTCTCCAACCCCCCATCTCTCGCTTTCTGTCTCTCTCATTAGATCAAAGCCACATAGAGAGAACTATTGTTCTGTTGTGTAGCTGAGCACGACCGCCTGGCTGCACTGAAGCCGAAATAACAAAGAAACACTCATCACACATACACATGGTGCAGTAGGTAGTGAAAATAAATATATAAGCTGACATCGATATCGTCCCACAAAACAGAACTGTTTTAATTTGAATGTCAAGTCAATGTTTAGATCTGCACAGAAAGGTAATTAAATTAAGATGTTGGATAATGACCGGATATAATGTCGCCTGTAGTTTTCAACTCCACTGGAAATTCAATGTCAGTATTGTTGTTGTCTAAGACTTCAACCTACAGAATATACTGTACTGTAGGTACTTGTAATTTCCACCTAAATACCAGCTCAGCGTTTTCATAAAATTATGAGCAAAGTGTCAAAGATAGAAATGGAAATTCTCTATTTTAAAAGGCCGTTTTGGTTTAAATCCCCCCCGTCTGCATTTTCATGTTCAGAAACGGCATCTCCATTTTTGTCCTTGTTTACCCACTCTCAAAGGATGAAACAGCTTTTGCTTTATGAGTTTGGACAAACATCCATTGTGAAGCTCGAGCTGAAGGCCAACAGCCGCCCCCCCCTCTTCTCAGAACAAAAGGAGAAGCAGTGGTGGAGGCGGCTGCTTCCTCTCCCACTGCCATTTGAGCAAAAGCGCCTTTGAAAATGACTTTTGTTAAAATTGCAGCATGGAGCCTGGAAAGCCCCACAGAAATGAAATCTGTGAGTCCAATCCTCGTGTGGTGAGAGCAGAGGAGCTCGATCCTGATGAGAAAATAATTACAGCCTATGACACTTTGTCTAAAGCAGCGTGGATGCTCATCAAACTATGGGAATAAGCAGCAGGACACCCTGTAGACCACGGAAGCTGAACTCTTGTGCTTATTCATAAAAATTTTCCATCTCTCTTTGTGTTTATTGGCATCAACACGGATATTACTGCAGATAAAAGAGAAAGCCGTCCTGTTTCGAGATTGTCAAACACTGACTTCAGGGAGGTAGTGATGAAGTATCCACATTTGTGTCAAAGTATTGTAGCAGTGGTGAGGTTGAAATACTGACTTACAACAGTTTGTATTAGAGAGGTGTCAGCTGTAGACATGGAACCACAAACACTTGAATTCCTATTCCAGATCAACATTAATGGGCAAATTTAGGGATTGGGTTTCATAGTTTTCACCTCCTCTTGTGCCAGTGTTACTGTTTGGGTTCACAACTGCTGCTGTTTTCAGAGGAGATGCTCTGAGAAGCCACCGTCCATTACCTGCTCAGCAGCAGGCACACACCCTTAGAGACAAACTGGTGAACACAGTGGAGCATCTCTCTGCTAGAGAGCACATATTTCCCTCAGGAGCTGGTAGAGACCAAGTCTGTACTGGGGTTATTGCATTTTCATTGATGAGAGGAACACAAATACTTTTCTAATTGAATGATTGTGTTGCTGGAACAACTGGATGTGGAGAAGTGGTCACAGGACGACCGTGGTGCTATTCACAGCTTGGATCCACAAGAATCAGGTATCACTGGTTTGAGAGACATCAAGTTTTGATTTGGATTAAACCTGCTGTTTAAAATGCTGAAAGTTTGCACGTCAACCTTACACTTTAATTTCAGATTCAATTTTCTGCAGATCAGCACCAAACAAAAAAAAGCTGCACACCGTGTTTTCTCTCAACCTTGTTCCTGCTCTCAACCACCTACCTCTACAGGGCTTTGTGCAAATGTACTTTTTCTGGAATGCATTTCAGCAATTTCTCATCTGACCTTAGCCCATATTACACAGTTAAATTGAAACTGTTGTGATAGCAGCAGTAACAAAAGAGGGAGGTTACAGCCACCGTGGGCGATGTAGAGAAAACCATCCTGTCTGCGTCTGCTGCAACAGATTCATCTGACTGATTATTAAACACTGTTGATGATAATAACATAAATAATAATGTTTAATCCTGAACATGCACATGCATGTGCTGCGTACAGAACAACTTCATCATACACTTTCTCAGACAATTAGGGATCATAATTCTTGAATGATATAATGAATCATCAGCTGTGATAATTTTTTATCATATTAAAGCAAAGATTTAGTGACGACTGTGTTAATCTGCTGTTCAGTCCATCACTCTGGACCAGGGTGAAATATCGTGGGATACTATACGTTCAAACATCTTTTGATGTAAAGCTAATTGTTCTTTACCTGTATAAAATATTAAAGTGTAATCCTCATATTCAACTCACAAATTAATTCTGAAGCTTTCACCAGTCTGTTACTTTCCACCCCTCTGGCTAAAGTGGAAAGAGTCTGTAGTTAGTGTATTAAAGTTTAAATTTAAAACTGGATTTCAGACCATTTGCCTGCCTTGTCCTATAATAGAGGACAAAGTAGTGATTCAAAGATCAAGTCACATCTACCTGTATAATCTATCTGGAAGTTTGATCAAGGTACTGTATAGAATTCACCAAATGTGCAGCAGTGGATAAAGACTTCAGGCTTTGGTTAGATTCAAGTTTTTACTAATCTGCTCAGATTCTGAATCTATGAAGTAGAACCGGAAAAAAGAATCCAAGAATAAATGGATCCAAAAAAGAAAATAGACCAGGTCAGTAGATTAAAACACAACTGTAAACTACAAGTGAACACAAACGTCACACAGTCTGAAACTTAATGATTATGATGTTTTAATAAATCCCACTTTAACGTGTGTGTAGAAAAGTTGATCGTTCATTTTACAAAAGCTTTTCTACCACAACAAATGCTTCGACCAAACAGCTGCCACCATCATCTTTAACTAGTATGGCTCGGTGCACTGTTGGACACACAATAAATACACAACCCTTTGCAATTCAGTGACCTTTCATACTTGTTGAGCGCAGTGATAAAAAAAAAAAAAAGACGAATAAAAATCGATGTGTTTTACCTGGTGCTTTCACGGCAGCTGAATGAATCCAAATCTAAAACCTCCCAGGACTTGTTAGAAAGGAGACAAATCCAGTTCTTTCTCTCACTTCCTCCAATGGGTTTAATGCAAAACATCTGCATGTGCTCACTTTAATGTACAGAAAACTCCCAGCACACGTAGGTTTCCGTGATGATCAATACTGATGTTCTGTTTCCTGTGAAGGCTGAAGGGTGTGACTGATGTTCTGAAGCCGCCTCAGTTGGCATCCTACCTGCTGCGAGAGCAAAATCAAAGCGCTGGCTTCTGAGGGAGCCTGGGTATGAAAGTTCACACCTCTGACTAGAAGTAATATCAAAATGTGCACTTCAACTGAGGCTGGACATCAAAGTGCTCAGTCGAGTGTTATGATTATGTCCATTATGAGGACGTGAAATAGAAATGTGGATGACTGAAGTCACAGGACGATCCTGAAAGATTATGCTCTTTAGTCTTGATGGGAATGATATAGTGTATAATATTGTAGAGACAGAGAGTACACCCCACCGACTTTGTGTTGCACAGTTCCTGTAATCAGCCATGTGTGCAGACGAGAGCCCAGAGGCCTCTGAGGTTTCTGGGCAGCAGAACTGACAGAAAGCACCTGGAGTCTGGCTTTGACTTCACACTGCCTTGGTTTTTGAATCTACCAACAGAGAACTTTGGAATAAAAACAGCTCTTGGAATATTTTATCTGGCACAAATGGGAAAAGGAGGATTAAAACTTTATTAAAACTCGTCATTCTTAAAGCAATATTGAAGAGACGAGTGTGATTTCATTCAGGGAGGCAGGTTTTGCATTAAATCACTGGAGGTTCAGGGTTTTTTTCACACGGTAACCATAATGGAAGCTGGCAAATTAATCTGATAAACACCGGGTTAAATTACGGAGTCATTAAATTACGGAGTCAACATGGCCTAAACAACTTTATATGTTCTTTGTCCCTACACTCCTATATAACTGATACGTGTTTGTGGAGCAACACCCCATTTGCAGACGGTACATTGTGTCACTTTAAATATATATAAATGTATAATATAAAACCTCTGCGCAGAAAGTAAATGAGCGTCTCAACCACCGGCGACGGTACAGAGAAATGGTTTGATCATGAGTCTGTTGGTCTGAGCTTGGTGATGAGCATCTGCCAAACACCAGTCATACAACAGTACTCTGTGTATCGTGTGGAGAGTGTTGTATTATGTGTATCTGCAATCAGTAATTTTATTCTCTTTTCTCGTTATTAAATTCTCTTTACATTATGCTTATGGATGTATGAACTGCCTATAGGGGGAGACGGCTATTGAGCACCCCTACCCCCACCTCACAGTACAAGCTGACGATGGAGCAAATGGTCACTTGGGACGGATATCAAAGAGAGTTGGGGGGTGCCTTTATCTAGAGGTGCAGTGACAGACCCCTGCTGCTGCTGCTGTCCCTCTCATTAGTCCCTCTCCTCCCGCATCCCTCCCTCCGTTGCTTCTCATCCTCCCATCCTCAACACTTGTCACTGCGCTGTCAGCTGCCTGCTCAACTGTAGATACATGGACCTGCCTGGGGACTGGATGGATGGCAGGGATGGGAAGAGAGACAAAAAGAAAGAAAGGAGGAATACAAAGGAAAGATTTCAAGGTGTAAGCCAGACTTGTCAACTGAGGCAAACAACAGAGAAGATCCATTTCTGTGAACTCTAATCCCTCCTGTAAATGTCTTCTTCCTCCTGCCACAGTCTGACTACAAAGAAAAGCTGGAGCAGAAAGAGTGCTCCCTCAAACATGTCACTGCAACAGCAGAGAGACAGAACGAGAGAAAATGAGAGGACGAAAGAGTAACAGCTATGGCAGCAACCTGGTGTCCTGCCAGGAAACACGGCAGGGTTCGATCCACCGGTGACAGACGAGACACGAGCGAGGCAGCAGACTGGGCCGGCTGCCTCTGTTAATTATGTGTGTGATTACGAGGACCAAGTACACAAATGTCAGTCATGTACAAAGCAGGGCTGGGTTTGAAATGTGAATGTAAGATTGCAGCAAAAAGCTCCTGCAAGTTTTAATCGGCAAGAAACATCTTGATCAGTTGACCTGTTCTGAATTTGTCTTGTTCTGGTCAATGAACAAAATAAAAAGTATGCAAGTAGTGTGCACAAGAGGAGAAGAGCTAACTGGCAGTAAAGTTAGTGAAGGCAACCTGGGCTCCTAAAAGTAAACTACCAATGCATTTACATTAGACTTCAGAGTTCCTTGGGTCCCTGGCTTTAAGCCATAAACTGCAGCAGTGAGGATGCCACAGATACCGTTGCCCAGGCAACTTTTGGAGTCTGCTATACTCAAAATGTGAACTTTAAAGAAGCCAAACGATGTTGTTCATTGTCACCCACTCCCTCTGCCTGCTACCTGCAGTACCACTGGACGCTCCACATGCATTGTTTTATGAATAATGTAACAGGAGTGCGTCGCGAGGAAATGTTTAAACTAAAACTGCTGCAGCTTGTGCGTCATGACACGGTGTAAAAAAAACGGTATTAATATTTGGTAACTCAATTTCTCAAAAGCAAATTAAAGTGAACATGTCGTTCCAGCTCCTGTACCTCTGCTGTGGCCTTGGCTGAAAACCTTGAGTTTCAGTCTCCAACTGTTGATAGGATTAGTCTATCACCGGTGGTGTGCCGAGCTCTGGCCACCTGCCCCCTTCCCCCCTGTAAGCCACTACAGAGAGTTAAGGGAGTTCTGCAGAGATCTTACTCTGGGTTTGATTTGTGCAGAGCAGTAGCTGAGATGAGAGACGACGAGTGACTACATAAGGAGTCGGGTAGAGAAACGTAACTCAATACTCAGGCAAAGCAAAATATATTGGGGCATGCAACACAATCTTTGTAAATCATTAAATTGTTTCAAATGCTCCGAGTTTGTCCAAACATAAACTCAAATGAAGTCAGTGGTTTGTATCTCAGAGAACTTGTTAACTGATCCTACACGCTGCCTAATTATCTGCATGTCACAACATCACACAGTCATGAACTGTGGTGCCGTTTCCTGCCTTAAAAATAAATGTTACACTGATCTCGGCAACAAATCAAAAAATGATTTAATTCATAATTTACCTGTGTAATTAACTGTCTCACTAAATGAGTTCAGGCGGAGGTTCACTCTCTCCTCCATGCTTCCATCATTGAGCATTGATTATATATTATATCATATAATATATTACAGATTGCTTATTCTGCCGGAAATAATTCGGGGAACGTAGGAAACAGAAACACACAAACTAATCAGCATTCAACTCTAAATAGTAGAGTTAATGAAGTCCACAGGGTTTTTCTGTTAGAGGATGGAACGAGGTTTGATACATAAAGAAAAGGAATTTAGATCCATGAACTTAAATCAACAGAGATGTTCAGGAGACAGATTAGTGCAGCAACAGCAGGATTATCAGATGATGACACTCCGTGTCCTTCAAAGACATCTTCTGCTGCAGTACTGTCATCTTCTCTGCTCAGAGCTTATTTTAGGAGCTGTTTATAACACTCGCAGTAATCCGAACCTCGAGGTGTGAAGTTAATGCGTAAAAATAATCAGAGTGCATTTCTCTTTCTCTTGTAGTTCTCACATCATACTTCTGTGATTCTCACACATCTGTGCTCACTGCTTCACAACTCGCTCACCTGCAATTGTTCAGTAATCTTATGATTGGTTGCTTTCTGTCCCGTGTGGGATGCATGTTGTGTTTTTTTTTTCCACTGGCAAGCTCAGAATGAATAGACTTCCATCTGCTTTGAGTATTCTGGTTGTTCCTTGCAGAGGTGTATTCGGCAGCAGCTACACTGCCGTTGTAAATGACGCACATTCAGTTTTATTCGGAGCATGCTGCCAGTCTTACTGCTACAGCACCAGCTTGATTCAATGGAGTCTTATCAATATTGCTGTAGAGATGACCTCCTCTGAGTGACACTATTCATAAAAAAGAGCCTCAAGGACTTGATGTATGGTCAGGAGAGGCCTATAATTTATCATGCATTTCATCCTCATGCTTCAAAAGTAACACAAAGAGTCTTCATTGTGTCTTTAGTTTAGCTACCGTATCCTTTAATACCAGTTGCAGATCAATTATTTCTGCAGCTTGTTAGAATTTCAAAGCTCAAACCACCGCTTCTCCAGCAAATACACCAGAATTGTATATTTATTGTAGTAATAATATGGAGTGTAATCATGTTAATTCATATTTATAACATACAGAAGTCATTGTACGAGATAATGTCTCTCTTTACATGTTTTATAGTTTGACTTTAAATGCACCAAATTTAATTGCACTGGAAGCAGCACTGCACTGTGTCATGTTCAGGACCTCTTTACAAGCAGAGCTCTGCTAAGATCCATCGTTGGTAAAGTGGTCAACACATTTGATGATGCCTGCACTGTTATGCAGTTGTTAAAGCCTTTACCTGTTTTACACAGTCTAATCTGTAATTTAATACTCTGTGAGATGCAGAGAGAACGTGTGGTTCGTAATGGTGTGGGAGGTTGTAAGAAAAAAAAAAAAAGTATTTGCACTGTTCACATTTAAACCAGATCTAAAAATAACTTGCATGAAATAAGTGTGTGGCTGATTAGTTAATGTGTTAGATGAAAAGAAGTTGTAATTATTGTTAACTTAGCTTAAACTGACTCAGCCTGGGAAATTCACCACATAGCACCACAGTGAACAGCAGACTGATCAATTCCTAAATTAAAACTATTGGAAAAACTACAGCAAGACACAGGGGACTGACTGACGGCATCAAGGCTGCAACTTGGATGAAATGTAAACAGCTGAGGGTGTTCACTCTTCAAGGCGAGTTATGGTGCTGAATATTAGAGTAGGGTCACTGCCCTGTGTCTTGTTTTTCTGTGGGCAGTGTGAGCTTTTTTTTCTTCACGCTCTGTCCAAGCTTGTCTCTTGAAAACATCACTGCAACTGCATGGTAAGCTACTGCAAATGGTAAAATGTTAAGTCAACATAATAATATGTCGATAATTAACACACATTAACATAAATGGCAATACCTATTGTTGAGAGTCGTGCGCTTTGTATCCACCTCAGCCACTTACTTAATGTCCCAACAGAATTGTAATGATAACAGATCCAAATGTAAACAGCTAAATTAACTAGTGACAAATAAAGTCTTTGTATTTAGACACAAATGTTCTTTTTACTGTGACATTAATTCACTCTCTGCTGTGACCACAGCTGCAATCTTCCTTTTAGCAGCAAAATCCAAAACTTATAAGAACCATCTTTCAAGCATGCAGAGATTCAGTTTTGTGTCATTGTATTCCGTGTGTACAATATTGTCTTATCAAGATTTATGACACCAGAAGATGCCGTCAGCCTTAAATAAAAACTAGCAGCTGGATGCAGGCAGAAAAACACACACACAGATGCTGTAAATAACACAAGTGTATGCCCCTTACAGATGTGTAATGTGCACACACACTGAGTCAGATGGTGAATCTGTAGCCTGTGGGAGCCGTGTGTTACACTGATGTGGATTAAGATACTGTATCTGCAGACAAAAGGAGCCAGCGTGCTCTCTGTGGAAACCCATCTGAAGACAAGAGAGATCTCATCACCTGAGCTTGATTCACAGCCTTGTGCTTCCACGGGGTTCTGCACCACAGATAATGACAGATAAATAAACCATAGGTTTTCCATGCATACTGTTTCTGTAACCTACAAACAAGACAAAGCAAGCACAGCTGAGCATATAAAACATGCAGGTTGCCTCTCTCCCTCTGCCCCCTTTCATACAGTGTATTATATCAGTGCAGCTATCATATATTAACACAGTGTGGAGAGATTGCAGGATATATTTCTCCCTCTGCCCCTGAAGAGGTATCGCCGTTTCTGGAGATCAGTGTAGATTAATAATGCATGCTGCCAAGACGCGGCTTGACTGCTGAATGCAAACACAGTAACACAGTATAGCTCTTTTCCACCAGCATTCACACAGAATGCAACACTTAAAGAAAGCGTCCATTAACGTAACAACAACACTTATTCTCCCCATTAGAGGATGACTGGGCTGGAAAAGCCTCATTCTGGACTCTTTCTCTTTCTTGTTTATGTTGACATTCACCCCTCAGGACTCGACTCCCACCCTTCACCCCCCCACCGATGCACCGGTGTTTACCCTACATGCCTGCACACTCTCAACTTGGACTGCACCAAGTTGAACGCCTGCACCCAGCGTTTACCTTCACACCTAAATGTCAGCATCGCATCACACCAGACACATGATAGAGGTGATGGAGAGTTGTCTCACCTGTTTGTATGTGTGTGCTGTCCTCTCTGTGTGTGAAGTGCAGAGCGGAAAGTTCTGTTTCACCAGTGCTGTTGGATAAACCTCCTCTGCCTCTTTACACACTCGCTCTGCCGTCCCACCTCCCCTCTCTCTCTCTCGCTCTCTCTCTCTGCTCTCTCCCACCCTCCCCACTCGCCGTCCTTGCTCTTTTTTCCCCATCACTTGCTGTTTTTTCACCATCTGCCTCTTTCTCCCTCCCTGAGTGTCCTCCCTTTACCCATGCTGCATTAACCCTCACCATCAACACCTACACACAACCATACACTATATATACAGTCAGTACTGTATTTGCCAAGGGGGGAGTTCTAGTCTGATGAGGTGGTTTTGGAGGTGCAATGCGTACCGCTGCAGTAAAAGGATAGTGAGATGCATTCAGATATGATGCTCTGTTAATCTGTGTGTGTGTGTGTGTGTGTGTGTGTGTACATGTGTGTTTGCTGGAGTGTGTGTATGTGTTTGTGTTCACAGATAAATAGAAGGGGAGGAGCAGTTGTGCCATAATAGCCGTTGGGTTTCACTATGTGGCGAGAACACTGCCAACTTCCTCTCTCTTGCTCATTGTTGGGGCTCATTATCTCACCTCTGGGAGGATGGGAGAGAAGGGGTGAAGAGACAGCGAGAGAATATGTGTAATGCTCTCAAATTGAAATTCATCCCACCCCGTCTTCCTTTATAATCTCATTCAAATTCCACAGTCTGTTGCTCGCTCATATTTAAATGAGCACTTGACTAAATCCCTCCTGTGCTTTTGCTTTTCTTGGCCAGTGTTTGGCAGCCTGCCGTGCTCTGTTGCATCTGAGCATCCCGATCGCTTCTCAGCAAACTGGTGCGCTCTTTATGTTTTGGCCAACATGCAGAAATAGACTGAAAAGAGTGGGAAGCTCGGCCACGCAATGAGGCTAAACAGGTCTAATGGCAGGCTGGCAACAAGCGGAAAAAGGTAATGGTGTGTGAGGAGCCGCTGAAGCTCAGGACACACTGACAGAAGGTTCTGTTTACACTTTTCAGATATTCATGTGAGAGTTTGCTGTTCTTACAGATCCACAAAAACACCAGAAAGCTGACTGCAAACATCTCAATGAAAAGCTTTTGGTGTAGAGACGGTTGTACTCGCCAGGATCCCACCAAAATAAACTGGTCTTGTAATTAAAATACCATCTAACGTTTTTATCCCCCGTGTTTCAGTCACGCTGTCGTTCGGCTTTTCTGAGTTTTAAAATTAAATTGCAGGATTTGATTGTTTTTCAAAATGTCTGTAACGTAAAACAGATAAGTTTGTAACTAGAGGCAGATTGTCCTCCTGCCAGTAGGGGGTGTCAAACTACAGACAAATGGCCATGGGTGCATTTTTTATGCTGTTATCTTGTACTAACAGGTTCAATTAACTTGTTTTCTGTTTTTCTGTTTCTGGGCCGGGTTCTTTGTGGCGTTGCCCAGACTCAGCTCTTGGAGAAAGAAAAGCTTGATATGTCGTTCTGGTGTGCTCCGGCAGAACCTCCTATAGACAAATTTGAAACGGATTGATTGAAGTTATTCGTGTTCAAGTGGAAATTCCCTCCATCAGTGGAGGAGCAGGTCTCAGATGTAATCTGTCTCTAATTTATTATGCTGCCCCCGAAAATTAAGACCACTTCTTACCTCCACCCTGGAGGCCACACTGAAGTGTTGGGAGAGTGGTGACTAGATCCTAAGTGACTTGCATCTGCTTACACCGTTTCTGATGTCCTTTGTCCACCTAATGAACCTATTTAGTCCAAAAGAAAAGCCACTAACCAGCTTTCTTCAGACTACAGAAGCTACTTGGATGAGTAGTGCAATGTTTCATAACGAGAAGGAAGTCCAGTCTCACCTGAATGATGGAAAATCTTCACTGACATACAACTATCACAGCAACACATCCCCTGAGAGGATGGCACTGGTGCACTGGTACAGCAAAGAAGTAATAAACGACCTAACACAACAGAGGTCCAGTGGGCGTGGATCCACATCCTGATAACTTCACCTGGATGACTCTTCTTAGACTGATTGGGTGGACGTGTTCCAGGAGTTGAGAATAGGAAAACAGATGATGCTGCTCTGTCAGCCTGTGGACAACTGCACAGAGGGAGGGAGAGACTAATAACCACTATTGTAACATCACCTCCATTATGCAGAAAAATCAAAGTTATTCACTGATGCATCATAGTAAAAACGCATTTTGATCAGGTGTGATCAAAACAAGGCAAAGACCTCCTTATGCTTACCCTGCACCCTGTCGTTTTGGATAAAATTGTCTTAAATGACTAAATTTAAATTTAAATTGAATGAACTAGACACTAATTTGGATTTTGACAAATTATCTTATGAGAAAATGAGTTTATTATTCCTGAGATAGTAAGAAAAAAAAAAGTCATCTTTCACAAGATAACAGCATAAAAATAATTCCATCTTGTCCACTCTGGTCCACCGTCAGCTTTATGAGACGAACTTTATGATAAACATTATGTTGGATGGACAGACTGTCACTCGTGTTCTGCCTAAATTAGAGCAGCATTTTCTCTTTTTATTTTTTGTGATTTTGCTGTTTTCTTTCTCAACTCCAGAAACTACACACATCCTAATGAGCAGCACCGTCACTGGTGGCAATCATAGGAGTTTTGAATCTTTTTAAAAGAAGCTTACATCAAAGTCATGTGTTGAGTTGAGAGTTGTTTGGATAAAAATGAGGCAATCATGCTAGAAAACGACGGCAGTCTCTCTGCACAAAAAATATTGAAATTAAAATGAGTTGTTTATGATTGAGGGAGAATTTTAAAGAAGAAAAAAATGACATTGACGAACAAAATGACGTTTCAGTCTATTTATTGGACTCATCTTCGATGGAAAACGCCAATGAAATGCTGATGTATCACAGTTATTACTTCTCTATTAATTATGTGGTGCTGTCATGTTTGCTTTGGTACATTTGCATAAAAGTAACTGATGGAAATCTGCAGTGATTCAGTTTTTAGCTAAAAATTCAAATGAATCGTTTGCAACGTGCAAAACAATTTAATGGAAATAACTCATTTAGCTCAGTGTCCTGTGAAAGATGTGTAGCGAGGAGCACTACTGTGTGTAACAGGGTCATGCTTGATTACCACTACGAGTAGACAGATTTCAAATGCTTTGACGCTAATGTTAGGTTTTTTAAATGCTGTAATTATGTGTGTTTTGGCACATTTTACTCTGTGTAGTTATAACTGTCCAACAATCAACAGTCATTACATGAGTGAGGTGGGCTAACACATGTAGAAACATGTGAAACCTGCCAGCACAGTGAATTTTAAGCATCTATTCAATATGTGCATGAACAATCAGAATAGAAATGCAGGAAAAACAGTCGAGGTGAAAAAGTTGGCATATTGACAAAAGCAACATGATGTAATGGAGTGGAAACAGACTAAATCATGACATGTGTGATGCATGAAGTGATGAAAACATCGGATCTGTGTGGAAATATGTGTAAAATGAACATGGGAAGCGAGCATCAATGCCACATCATCGTGTGCATCTGCTGCAGTTTAATGGGCCGACTGAAGAATTAGCATCCAGAAGTGCTTAAATCTCGATGAACTAAACCTCTCGTGCTCATACAACAGTAATTAATGAAAGTAATTCTGGAAATGTGATTAAATGGATTTAGATGGACAGTTTAAGGACTAAAACTGACTCATATTTAATTAACTACCACATGTGTTACTTTGGGCATTTTCCCATTTTTAATTGAATATTTACAGTATGAAATAGGGCAGGAGTTGAAGCGTCTACCATTTCCCTCATGGCTGTCTATTTCTGGGTTCTTTATTCTGCCATCTGCCACCTTCAGCAGGTGTTCCTCATCCTGCACCATGAGAACAGTGTACAGGACAGATTCAGCTAATGACCCGTCCCAGCTACCGGTTAATGACGGGAGAAGATGGCAAATTGGTCTCAACGTTCCTCTCATTTTCTCTCCATCTCCACATGGCTGTCATTCTTTTACTCGCTCCATCTTGGCCTGTGCGTGGTCATCAATCCCTCCATCCACTTCGGATCAGCCAATTAACTTATAGCGGGTGTAAGTGTGCCAAGCGGAGAGATGAACAGCGCTCACTGTATTGCTCTAGTGTGAGGACGGCGGAGCTTGTGTTTCTGTTGCTCGCGGTGAGCGAATGTCAGAGTTGTCTTCTCTGGCATTCATTAGTGAGAAAAGCATCTGCTGCAAATGCAACTGCTAGTCCAAAAACCTTTGAAATGCCATGGTTTAAAATAAGACATTTAAGAGTAGAGCATGTGGGAAAAACAACATGAGGCAGATATGGGAGTATTTCACCATGAACACAGACAGCAGAGTTGATTTTTATTTTCCCCGGTGTTAAAATTAAAACTTGTCTTCAGAGGCAAGGTGACACGGTGCGTGGGCAGCTCCAGGCAACCTTGTTAATAACAAAGCACCGTCTCATCTGTGGAAATGAAGATACGGCGATAAGCCTGCACCATGACATCTTCATCCTCCCTGACATTATGTTTTATTACTGCTCCATGCCACACAAAGAGACGGGTGGATGTAGGCAGAGACAGATGGATGCATTTATGAGAGGAAGATTATCAGATATGGGGGGAGGTAGATTGGTAAGCAATGAGTCGTATTAGAAAGCCAGTGCTTTACTCCATCAGTCATACTTTAGGTAACCTTCTCTAATTAAGCCGAGGCTACGTGACTGTGAACTACAGATCTTAGTTGATGAATTAAATCTGACCTGAACCTGAATTGTTTTCACTTTTCGGTTCTAGACCGTTTTTGGTTTGATGCATTTCAGTAACGTGTATTTTCACTGTGGCTCAGTGCGTCTTTGAACTCTTGGTGAAGCAGCTGAAATTATTTATGTTCTGAGCGGTCCTTGAGCCTGTCATGGCTGATTTCTCTGGTGCACATTGGTTAGTAATATACAGTAACAGTATTAGTAGTGGCTGCTATGACCTGGAAGGATGGAAAAAAACAAACAGCAAGTAAAAAAATCTCATTCAAGGCTGTGAAGAATATCCTAGAGGTCAACCTTACACTGTAAAGTGCCTTGAGATAACTTCTGTTGTAAATTGGCGCTATACAAATAAAATTGAATTGAATTGAATCCAGAAAATGACTGACTTCAGAAGACTTCATCAGTCCATACATTCTGTTGAACTCATTTGATGCTAAGCTAAGCACTGGTTTTTAAGTTAATTAGTACTCTTACATTGAGAAAGTTGTGTATCGCTTCTTAACCCTGTAACCAGAAAAGTACGGCTTGTTTGGAGCCAATTCTCTCTGTACTAATTGGCAAACCATGCATGGACTGTTGCTAATTAGCTGTCAACCTCACTAACTTCGCTAAGAGACCGTGTGGGGGATAAAAAAGTTTCTGGGTGAGTATGGCCACAGTCTGCAAAGATTCTTCAAATGGACATTTGTTGTGGAAAAACAGGAGAACTCTTTTGAAATTTTGTCTAAATAAGTCAAAAGAAACATTTCTATCCTAAGATCTGTTCAACTGACTGTTAAACCATCCAAACAAAGCACATAGTCCTGGGAAATGTAGGAAACCTCATTATGGCACAAATGTTACTAGATGTTACTTTTACATGTTATTTACATTATAGACATGGCGCCGTGTTCATCCTACATCCTGCTGTAAAACGTCTTGAAAGTTCTGATCCAGTCCAGTTAGGTTTGCACGGCTCATTAGGGAAAACACTGCAGACAAACTGGCAGCAGAAAAGAGACGTGATTACACTTCACGTGTTGCATTTATTACTCACAGCTCTTTGCTGCCTGGCTGTGCTGGGTGAAGCTGTGGACGAGGTGTTGATGTAGGTAGTATTTCACCATTATAAAAGTGTCACAGCCAGAACCCTGACAACAATGAAGTTCTACAGACAGTTTGGATCTTCCAGTCTGGAGAGTTCTGGTCTTTTCAGGAAGGTTTACACCTGTTCTACAAAAGTGGCTCAGGATAGCTGCTGGACTTTGAAAACCAACATGTTGTCAACCACATCTAGTGCCATTATTTTGTTCACCTGTTTTGTTGTTGACAAAGTGTTGAAACATTTTGATTCACATCTATATTTCTGACAAAGCCGGGGAGCCACTAGTGAGGGGCTAACGAGCCACAAGGGGCTCAGGAGCTGCAGGTTACCGACCCCTGACCCCTGCACTAGACTTTTTTTAGGGAAGTCATTCAGTCTGAGCCCTGTTCAAAACCTACATTTCTTTTTTTATTCTTTCTAAGTTACAGATGCCGACAGAGGAGATATACACACGAGCTGATTTCTTAGCAACAGTGAATAGAAATTTTATGTTTGCTTTAAATCCGTCATGGTGAACTGCTGTTGTGCCGGTTGACGGATGCAGTGTAGCCGGTTTGTGTTCATGCCCAACATACAGCCTTCAGACCTGCAGCCTGGACTTTGTGGAAACGTGTGAATATGAGAATCCCTCCATGGCAGTGATGTAGCAGGCTGCTTTCATTAAAGAGATCCTGATTTCCCTCTGGTTAATTATTCATCACAGCGATCTATGAGCATCTTTAGACTCCAGCTCAACCTCTGTGGAGGGAAGTGGCGCCTTCTACGTTCCTGAATATTTCAAATATTTAAATATGTTAAAGTTAGATGGAGTTTGGATTGCTGTGGTGATTTGTTATAATGAATTTTTGATGTTTATCTATAGGATTTTTAATATCTTAAATAGCTGTTTTTAATCTTAGATTCATATCTCATGCTTCTTTCCTTAGCTTTCCAAACACAGATGGTAGCCAGGGATGCATCACGTTCACAGACTCTTTGTATTTGCATACTAATTAGCTGCCTTTCCGCAGCTATAAATAATCAATGTTTCATCTTAAAACTTGATTCCTCAAGATCAGATCCTTGGATCAACCTGCAGCTTAGTAACATCCTGTAGAAAAGCGATTCAGATGTTCAGTTTACTTCCACAGCAGAATATGTTGTTGGAAAATGAATTTTGCAGTTTTTGGAGTTATTATTAACATCAAGGGCTTCAGAGAGCGTTGCTTCAGGTTGCAAGGGGCTCTGTCACTGTGGGCTGCCCTAGTTTCATCATTAGGTCTGTTTTTTTTTTTTTTTTTTAAGGAGCAAGCTGGAAAACTAAATATAGCTGCTCAGTGGGCTCAGTCATACAGCAGAAAGAACAAAACCAGTGCGTGTTGTTGGTGGTGGTGATGATAAATGCTGATGATGCTGTGATATGGATGAGTCAGGATCAGCAACGACGCTTTCCTCAACTCCAGGTTACTGTTTACAATTCATACTCATATGTATTGTTGACTCAATGGGTGAATGAAAGTCCTGACACTACCAATATGTAATATGTTTAGAGTAATATTAATTAATGAAACAAAACTGCATGTATCACATGTTGGATCACATCCTAAGCATATCTACACTCATCACATTCACATTCACCATTCACACACTTCTCAAATTCACAAAGAGCATTTATGCAGAAAAAAAAAACTCCCAAAGACAACAGGGGAAAAAAAATGGAAGAAGCCTCAGGAAGAACAGCAGATGATCTATCTGCATCTATCTGTCTTCCAAGAACAGAGAGACAGAGAGATGCCTTATGTACAAAGCAGACGTCAGAGCAGACAGGAGTCTAACAGCATGCTTTGTGTGGTGATCAATGGTCATCTCTCCTGCACAGACTCTGCTAATCTCAGCCCACTGTGCCTAATGTGTGAATGAGCTTGTTAAGGATAACACCTGACATTCCTCGCCACTCAGTCGCAACTGGAGACGCCTCTGTATCTCTTCTAGAGGGGAGAAATATCAGCAGAGGCTGTAGAAAGTCGATGACGCAGTGCTCGGAGACGTCTCCGTTAGGTCTTTCCAGTGAGCTTATGTTTGCCACCTCATGTCACACCTCCCTTCCTGCAGGGACACATGCTCGTTTTCTTTTTTACCTTCCTCTAAGTTCATTGATCTCTTCATCCTCTCTGACTAGACTATCCGACCAGAGTAACATGCAACCTGTCGTTTCCATTGTCCCCTGTAAAGTGTTTATGATAAAACGTGAAGTACTGTGTCGATATCAGCAGCTGGGATACAGAAACCAGGTGGTGCAGCAGAGAGATGACTTGAGCCATGATGCATTAAACATGTCGTTCCTAAACACATGAGCTCTAAATTATTATTATTATTATTATTATTATTATTATTATTATTATTATTATTATTATTATTATTATTATTATTATTATTATTATTATTATCATGTACAATGTGTAAGGAAGTGAGAAAACGCTTTCTGTTGTTCCATTACTTGCAGCAGCCTTGAGTATTTCTGTCTATATTAGGCTTTGCTGAACAATCAATAGCCTCTATCCAATTTTCCTCCTCAAACTGATCGATAGCAGAGAAAAGGAAGAATAAAACACACACAGCTTGTTTTTTCATTTCTACCAATGAAAACTTTCCTGGTTGAAAATAAGACATAAAAGCAGAGGTCTTGGCAATGTTTCAAATCACTCTGTCCAGTTTCTCTCACTCAAGAGTTGAATGACCACAGTCCATCCTCATCGTCTCACAGAATGAATATTTAATTAGTGCAGGAAGCCTGGGGTACACGTCCATGGGACATGAACATGCTGCAGTGAAAAGCAACTGCTTAGATCTGCAGCACAGGTGAAATGTGCCACAAGTGGCTGTTTGTCATACCTCCAATTAAAACCTCATGTAATTAGGAGCTGATCACACTGTTTCTGATAGACGGTGGATGTGAGGCAGAGATTTCTTCAATGTGACCTTAACTTCCTGTTTTTTCATCTGTTAGATTCAGAGCTGTGAGTCTCACACAGATGTATTGGCTCTATTTTCCCACTAGCTCCGATAATCCTGTTAGTACATGTCGCTCGCGCTTCAGCTGGAAATCCAAGACAATTTCATGTACCTGTCCTTCACACCTCTGCAGTCTCCTGTTTATCCCTGCCCTACTTCTGTTATAAAGTGTGTGTGTGTGTGTGTGAGAGTGTGTTCACACCAAATGGGCGGAGCTGCTCTCCGAGGGTGAAGAACCGTCGGCGAGGATTGAACACAGTGACAGGATGCAATCATCACATCACACTCACACACTCATCTTTGTACTTTACACATACTTTGTGAGGTCATTGACTGTGTTTATATGCAATAAGTAACCAGCTTATAGTCGGTCACCTGATTTCTTACAGCCACCTAAAGGAGAAGCCTGGTTTTGTAAACAGGATGAGGAGGGCTTAGAGAGACTGGATTCCAGGTAGATTTCTCCTGTAGAATTCAGGTTTGTGCACATTCAGGTTTCTAATTAGCTTCTTACAAGTGGAGAGCAGCAGACAGAAGCAGCTGGATGGAAGTGATCATCACGTGGAGCGATGCCTGTTGTATTTAAAAGAATAATTTTATACAGTGTTTCTGAAAAGGAGCTCTCGTCTTTCCGTCAGTTCTCATTCCCAGTATTTCTTTAATCTCTCCATTTAACTAAAAACTATATTTTCTGTTCCCAACCCGACTCTTTGTACCTAAACTCAGGTGTAACTGAACATGTGTGTCATCATTCCTGTGATGTGACAGTGACACCAACCGTATACCGATAACTTTGGTTTGAGATGCCCGAGGACTTACAGAGTGTCACAGTTTGATGATTTTCCTACTCTGTGGGATCAGAACGTGTCTGTCTTTGTCTCAGTGAGTCAGTCTGCAGCACCAGGACTCTGAACAGTATGTGAGTGAGTCTCAAAATAAATACAGGTGGATTTACTGTAAGGTTGCTAACACATGTCCGCGCGTTCCTTCACCTGTGTAATCTGATTACTCTAAGTAATCAGATTACATAAGGGCACGTTAAGACAGTGATTGACATAATGTATTTCCTAGCCCTTTATCCTAACCTCAGCCATCAGTACTGAATTCCTAACCCGTGTTAACCCTTAGACGGCCCTTTGAAGTGAGGAAGCTACAAAACATAAACTGGTCCTCACAAAGATAGCCATCCAGGTACACCAACACATGCTGGCAGTAATCTCCCGGTGCTGACATGACCGTCTCAATCTGTCTGTCTGCCCTCGGGCCTCCATTGCAGAGCTGATTCAATTTGCCTCCATCAAAATGCAATTTCTCTGCTTCACCATCACCACTCACCTCTCGTCCTTCAGCATCCTCCACTTCTCCTTCCCTCGCTCCCTCCTTTCTTTTCCTACTCGAACCTCCTTTTCATCTTATCTCACACCTTTTCCCTTTCTCGCTCTTCTCTTGCTGTCATTTACCTCCTGCCTCATCTCATCTTCCTCTTCCTCTCTCTTTCCATTTTGTTCATAACAGGTTGGATCCTGATATTTCCCTGGGGTTCCCTGGCAGCCTGTCTGGTGTTGTTTCTTCCTGAATGATCGGGTTGTGATGGGGGAGATGAGAGGCAGCAGTAACTTTCTCTATTGGCCCTCTGAGGCAGACAAGTCCTCGTATTGCAGAGGTTAGTGATGATTGGGTGTACAAAAAGAGGTGTGAGGGTTTCAGTGCCCGGAGCCTGTCTTAAACACTCTGCACCAGCCCGTGCACAGGTTCATAAAGGATGATGATGTGCGTGTAACCTGCTTTAAAGTGGGGCACAGAGCCGGATATGTGATATGTCAAAATCCCTGCCACCAGAGAAACAGAAATGGATTTCTATGAGTACAATGGGATTAAAAAAACAATGCTTTTAGTATTTATTGCTTCTTAACTCACCTGTCAACACATGAACTCAGGTCAGTAAGCATCACATAATTAACAAGCAATTAAATTTGTAAAGGAAAGAAACAGGAAAATGCTGTATGAGGTGGTGAATACAGAGGTCAACAGTCCAGAGTAAACCCTAGTAGCCATGACATTCAGGTGTTAACTGTAAGTTTGTAACTGACCCGAAGTTAACATCATACAAAATGATTCATTTGCACATTAACAACATTTTACGTGAAACACAACTGTTAAATTATTAATTAAAGCAGTTTGACAATCAGAATATCTGCTGAGAGAAAAATGTAGGCAGCATTGCTGTAATTTTCTTTTTAATACTTTAGTTAACAGCCTGTGAGTGAATTTACAGAATATACAAATAAATACTTAAAGTTACATGGTAAGAAGATGCAAATTGGGATAATAAGAGGGTAAAACTGAATGCCTCAAAATAGACTGTAATCTGATTACAGTTACAATCTAAAGAGTTTTAATGCCCAGTTTCATTGATGACTTGATATTGAACTGAATAATGCAGCATCGTGTTGTTGTTGCTACAGACACAGCGGACAACTGACATCATTTAGTATGACACTCTCTGCATCGACTGCTCCCTCTGGAGCAAGAAATAGCTGCAGTGTGACCGAAGACAGAAGGGAATTAAAAGCTATTAATACCTGCTGTGAGAAATGAGCCACCTCAGTACATTATTTTAGTACTTTTTCCACACTACTGCATTTTGACAAAAACAGGTACCATCGCTGGACAGAAGCTGCTGAAATACAACATATAACAAAGGTTCCTGCTACAAAACATCATCACTCTGAGTTTCACTGTAGGTTCTGAATGATTAAAACGGAGTTAACGACATTAAGGTAAACTGCTTTTTAACTCGCTGAAATCACTGCTGTTTATTTCCACGCTGTGTAGAGTTTGGGTTTGATTAAAACACATTTTGTTTTCGTGTGCGCCTCAGAGAGCGACAGAGAAAACACTCTGAAACCACACAGTGACTGAAATAGACACAGTCAGACGTATAGCGAATGGATGGATGAACCTCCGAGTAAAAATAGATCAGTGTATCACACTCTGTCACGTTTCAGTTTGTTGCCTCTATAATTCCTCTGTATCACTACTGAGTGCTGTTTCCAGATAATGTTGATCCTTTGGTTTGTGATGTTTGCACTTCTTTACCTCTTTTTCAAATAACTATTTTTCTGTCTGCTTTACTAATGGTTGGATGAAGATAAACTGCTGCCGACACAAATGCTGTTAATCTAGTAAATTAGTACTTTACAGCACTCTAATTACATAATTAACCAGTATTACCCGTAGTTGTCCCACGATTAAAATGAAACTGTAAGCATTTAGTGTGAAACAAGTTGAGGATGGAAACTTTGCACTATTAAAATTGACCTTTCATGTTGTTCAGACTTTATCTCAGCGCCATGAACTGTTGAAATAGCTTTTGTCTCTTTATGATGGAGCAGTAAATGTCGTATTTATAACATTAACATAACATTATTATAAAAAAAGCCTGACCGGGGGCTGGATTTGGCTCAGAGGCTGCTGAGCCCTTGGATAGAGTATCACTCCTGAGAAATCCAAACCTGCCACGTCTGGTTACAGACAGTCACTGTTTGGGAAGGAGATTTAGCAAATGCTCACTAGAATATAAACTTAAGTGCCAAATTTCTGAATGTTCTGCTTTTCTATTTTGGTACCTTTTTAGTGATCTCCAAAATAGACTCCCACAGAGAGAGTGTCGGGACCCTCAGGCCGTTTTAAATGAAAGCAAATCAGTGGAAAAATTAAATCTCTTGGATGTCTTTTACTCTGCATGAAAATGTGCATCAAATCACACGGAGACATGAAGTGAAAGGAGAGGAGGAGAAGAATTCACACTTTTTTTCAAGGTCAGTGGAGTGTGCACGTCTCTGCTGTTAGTGAGTAAAGGCAGAGCTCCCACGCTGTTCTTGGGGGCTCTTTGATGGGCTGGCTCACTGCCAACATGTTACCAAGTGAATTAATGCTAACAAAGACAGATGGTGCATCTGAGTGCTGCTTTACTTTGCTAGAACGGTACAAGAACGACACTGCAGAGACACTAAGAGACACTAAATACGTCTGTTGATATTCTTGGATAAACTCTGTTTGACATGAATAGATTTTTTTCACGAGGTTGATTTGGACCAATTAGCTAAATCTGTGAAAAAGTGTTCACTGATTAATTTGCGTGAAAGGTGCAGTGTGTTCGATTTACAGGGCTCTATTAGGAGTCATTGGACATAGCTTTTACAAATGTTGTTGTAATTAATATGTAGTCACCTCTAAATACCAACAGTTGTTTTCTTCTGCTTAGAATGAGCCATTTTATATCTACACGTGGAGGATTGGCTCCTTTCAGGCCAATGATGTTGCTCCTCCATGTTTCTACAGTAGCTCAGAGGTCTCTCTCTTTACCAAATATTAAACTTCAGTGAGTTACTATAATACTTTTTGGCCACTTCATGAAGAGGACGGGACATGTGAGCTCCTTTTGGCTCCAGATCCAGTGGATAAACAAACAGTAACAGCAGTAACAGGAGTCTTGACACATATTAACACGTGTTGAACTAGTGTCCTCCTGCTTCCATTCTTAGTGTTGAGCCAATCTAAACACCCAGAGATGAAAGTGATCTTCTCTCCTGACTACACGAGAAAACAAACAAGTACACAGTGGTGGAAATTAACTAAGTACACTGAAAGTACATGGAGGTTCAGAATATTATATCATTTTGGAATGAAGAAACATGTACAACCAGTGAAACATAGTTTTTAGACAATAGAGGTCCACGGTATTGATTAATACGCTAATCTACATTGGGGGAGAGGTCTTTCATGGCTGTATTGGAAATGTTAAAACTGATTCATTTAGGAAATTACCAAAGTTATAGTAGTAATCCCACAGTGTTTCAGGAAAAGATGATTTTATTACTTTACTGCTGAGCACCAAAACTCACTGTACCTACTAACTACAGCAGTTGGATAAATGTAGTGAAGTAAACAGTAATGTATAACAAAATGGAACTACTAAAAGTTAAGTACCTCAAAATTACCCTTCAGTACTGTACTTGAGTAAATGTACTTCATATCTTTGACTGCTGTGTACTTGTTTGTTTTCGCTGTAGTAGTTTAGAGAGAAGATCATTCAGTTTCCTCTGGGTATTTAGTTTGGCTCAGCAGTAAGAAGGAAAGCAGGAGGAAACTGGTACCAGGCTCCATCAAATGTCTTTTCTTACAAAGTATAAACTGTTTTTACGTGTGGAGCTAATCTGTGTCAAGAAAATAGTTGCTTAACAAGCAGTTTGTTTACACACTGGATCTGGATGCAAAAGCATCTCACATGTTCTGTCCTCTTCACGAAGCTGCTGACTTTAGACGTTTTCAACTCTGAACAGCTCCAACATGTTGGTGTTCATAAAAGCAGGATGCAGTAAAGTGCAAAGGAAACAGACCTAAGAAATCCTGGAGTGAGCATCTTAACTGAATCCTGTTTGTTTTCCACTCTTTAAAATTCATTGTCTCACTGTAACCTCCATGGAGGTCACACTGTTCAGTTTTGGAGATTCCAGTGTCTCAGAGTCTGAAGATAGGTTTATGGTTTTCAGGACTCAGTGGAATTTATTCAGTGAGGACATAACCGACCTGGTCCACTTCACAGTTTTGGTCCCGGGCACATTGCGGTTTTATTACTACTGTACATTATCTCATTGTGTCCTCATTGCATGCATTGGCCTGACGGTGACTGAAGGGAGAGTTGGTCCATGGGTTGTTTATCTCGATGAACTAAAAGAAAATGCACATTCATGGCTTCCAGGAGAACTGGACTTTGGATCCTGTCTTTGAATAGTGACAGTGAGTTAGCTTTTGTTATGCTTTTAAAACCTTACCTGACCCGTACCTGAAAACACGCCCTAAACCCAAACTGTTGGGATGAATTCCTCTCATTTCAGATTCAAGAAAGAGCTTAAAGAAACTCATACTGGGAGAAATCCGACCTCCTGCTCAATCAAGTGACAACCTTTCTTTTTTACATTTAAGCCTTCAGAGGGAAATATGACTGAAGTAACACTGACCTTACAGCCTGTATTGCTGTAGACTTTTAGCCCTGATCACTTTTCATAAAATTGAGGAAACACAAAGGGTTGAACCTGTCGCAGAGCAAAACTTCAGCTGATACTATGTGACTCTCTCCAGAACCAGAGTTAAGAGGATTTCCTTAGAGACCAGCAATATATTCTTAAGTTCAGACTTGCAAAGACAGATATTGGTTTTTCTGATCCTGCAGTAGTGCTTGTGGCACATCGCTGCCCTGTTCGCCTGCGTTCCGCTCCATCACCCTGATCAGAGCTGACAGGAGCATCTAAAGCTGCTGAGCCTCAGCTCCTGGAACCAGCATCTATCGACTGGCTGGTCATCAAGACTCGCAGGCACCTAAATTGATCTTCACGCATGCATGCGCAGACACAAAACCCACAGGCTTTAAAGTGGAATCCTCATTAAAAAAGTAAATCACCTCAGGGCAGAAGAATCATTGCTGGGTTACTTACCTGGCCACACCACAAAACAGGAATGTTACAGCAGGTGTTTCCAGTTGACTTTCAAACACCAGCAGGTAACGCAACTCCAGCACTGGAAATCATCAGTAGTCCAGTGATATTTACTGCTTCTAGCTCCTTGACACATTAGATTCAGTAAATTCCTGTCATCAGGTAGTTTATTATCCAAACACAGTGTGAACACGGATTCAGCTGTGACCTACTCAGACATCACTGTAGGTCCTTGTATTTTATCGATGGTGGCCTCCAGCAACTCCTGAGAAAAATACTTGTCCCTTCAGCGTCTTAGTGCTCCACTTACTTCACCAGCTTGTTGCTAACTTCGTCTTTCTGCTGTTCGGCGCTCAGCAGGTGCGTCCTGGAGACATTATGAGGTAACAGGCCCCTGGGCACTGAGAGGAAAGCAGCTCCAACCCATCTTCCATAAGAGCTCAGTCATTTGTAGTCGATGTGCATCTCTTGGTGGTCGTTCAATGTCTGGTTGTTGATCTCATTTATACATAAACCTGCACAGAGTTTTAAAACATAACTGGTGGATCATGTGCTTTTGCTACTTTTGCACAATTAATACTTGATTTGGACTCAAACATAACTGATGTGTGTCGAGAACAACGTGAGCTTAAAGGATGAGTCACAATAAAACGTCAAAAAAAAAAAAAAAGGTTCACACCCCTTCTCCACAACACCTGGCACCACCTGGCACCACCTCAGGTCTTTTACACAGATGCTGGAGTGAAACCAGAGGCCTAAAGGCGTCAACGCAGACCCCCCAGTGTAAAAGGGGCTTAATGTTTCTTTGCAGTGGTTGTCTCTCTCTTTATAGACTTGTAGGTGTTTTTTTGTGTATTTCTATAACAGGATCTGAATAAAAATATTATTATAATTAACAGTCAAATGTAAACATTATGAATTTATGAATTTATTATATAGTTAATCCAGGAGGTGAAGTAGATTTCAAAAATGTAGTGCAGGCTAAAATCTAGTGACGTGTGCTTTCCACGTCCTTTGTGCATTTGATCTTTGGCCAATTAAGCTCAATAAAATAAAACACTAAACAAATGCTAAATACTCGACCAGTGGAGATTTTTACTTTGGAGAGCTGATACGTTTGTGGGTTTAATCCTGTGTTTCTTCTTGCTTTAGGGACCATGTACTGGCACTTTATGTTGGGTCAATTCATATGAGTACATCTTTAAATCTACACTGTGTAAATCTCCTCTAACACACTAGTCCCAGGGTGAACCTCATATTTGCGGAGCCCATCGGCCCCTGATCCCTCCAGGTTTTAAAGAGCTTTGTAGAGTAGAAACTCTCTTCTCATTACCTCCATCTGAGACTGTGCTAATGACAGCTCCGCAGCCTGCCCACCTCAGACACATAATGAGCTCAAATGAATTGTGCTCTCTTCTATGGCAACACTTTGCATCTTAGAACAAAGCGTGAATACTGAGCTACTCAACCACACAACACACAGACGACTGCCACCGTTACACACAAACAAATTAATGGACAAAACAACCACATGAGTGGAATTTGAAGTGAAAAAGCGGATGGAGAGTGAGCAGCTCAGGCATCAAACACCTGCTGTGTTTTGGTTTGTGCAGCTTTCACTGTATGAATCCACTCAAACATTAAAATCACGTCAGATGAATTAAACAAGGACGCAGTGTTTAATTTGTTCATAATATATCAGGTGTGTCAACTAGAATTGGTAATTAGAACCTTTTGCTTTAGAAATACAATACTCATAGTTTTGGTTGCTGAATAAAACAGCAAGCACGTAATCGCCACTCGTCTCACTTTAGTTATTTAAATTCATTTTCTCTGTGAAAACTGTGACACAGTCATCATAGGAGAAAATCTGAATTGGTAAAAACGTTTCATTCTTCAGTTTTGATTTGGCGCTCAGAGCAATAAGCTTAATAAGCAGCAGCTAATGGTGCAGAGAGTTGTTGTTGGTGCCCTGAGTTTTGTCTCTTAGATTACTGAAAGTCTTCCAAACCCTACAGTAGGAGGCTGTTTGGGCTGTAATCGGTGGATGTGTACCTGTCAACACTGCCCAGGGCTGAGAAAATGGTATCCCATTCCCACCAGCATTTTTAAATTAAATCTACATTTTTATTTGCAGTTAATATTCTCCTTAATAGATGGACGGGGCACAGTGAGCAGGGCTGGCAACTACTTTCTCACCTTGTGTCTGAAGTCACTGAATACCTTTGGTGTATTAATATAGACCCTGAGTATAAGGATGTAACCCCCTGTGAATATCACCACTGCATCACTATAATCATCAAATATCAATGTTTTGCTATTTTACAGCCTGTTCCAACCTCCATGTGCAACAAAAGCTACATAATGAACAAACATATGTGGTACGATAAAATATCAGGTCAACATTTAAGTGTTATCTTGTCCTTATGTTTGACAGTTTAAACTACTGTATATAGAACAGAAATCTGTGTATTTAATCCCAATCAGTCTGTGATAATTGAGTTGTTGCCTTTTGAGTGTTTGTTCCTGCAGAGTGAAACGTTGTTTTATATAAAAACAGCTGGAAGTTGATTTGTGTCAAGACGTCCCATGTTGCCTCTAACATGAAAGTCGGCCCTGATGCTTAGTTACGTTACCTGTCGTTCTATTCTCCTGTTATTCTCCTTTGCCGGTGCATGAAGTGCAGGTCTACAAGAGCCAAATATGAGATAGGAATGTTACGATGGCAAGATATGCCGTACATCAGCATAATTCGGATGCTGCAGGCACGTATTCTCCCTCCTCTGAGCCCAATTATAGAGTGTGTTGTGTGAGCAGACAGGCTGTGTTGCAGATCGAGCCCCAGATCCATGCAGCACCAGCCACCTCCTCTCATCCTCACTCTAACACACACAAACTCACATACACCCAGCTATGGAAACGCATGAGCACACATACTGGCGCTAGATGATTGGTTCATATTTAACAAGGCGTGCTGTGCTACTGCATTGTTGTTTATCCTCTCACGTTCTCCCTCATATACTTAACAAGGCAGGAAATTCTCCACTCCTACGATCCGTTTGATGCCTTGATGACTTTTATTGCTGTGAAACATCAACAAAATGTGTTTGCCTACCATTAATTTTATTTGCCTGTTGCTTCATGGATTTTGTAACTGCAACAGCCTTTAAGTCGATGAATTCCCCAGATTAAATAAATGTATGAACATTTTCTAATCCCACATCCCATCACTGCAGGATTGATGATTTAGTTGAGAAAAGACCTATGATGGTTCAAAAAACAACATGTTGTCTAGTGGCTACAGGCCACATTACATGGTGACCTATTTAAACCTTTAAACTGTTGGCCGGAGGAGGTTGTGGTGGTTGGATGAGTCAACAAAGTGTAGGACTGTCGCTGTTAAGGTTGGAGGACTTGACTAAAGTCTGGAACCCAAAGACATCGCCTGATGCTCTGCCTCTGCCTAGAACTGCTTTGAAAATCAAACTTCTTCAAATTTCTCAGTTTCAGTTTCAGTCTGTCGTCTTTGCAGCTTGTTCAATAGAGGTAACAGGGTTTGTACATAGGCTTACAGAGGCCCTTATAACTTATATTAGTAATGTGTTGCAATAGGTTGTGTTTGCTAAAACAAGTTTAGCAACTTCAAAGGCTAACGGAGCATCAATACATCCTGTTGCAGTTATGTTAGCACAGATTTTTGTGAAAAAGAAGAACATTTCAAGAATGGCACCAAACGTTTGATTGGACATCACAGTAAAGCAATTATTAAAAAAAAAACAGTTTCATGTGGCTGCCTTTGGTGAAGGTCGGCGGTTTGATGCTGAACTAAAATGATGTGTTTTAATACTTCTGTTGTTAAATGTGTTTGTTTCAGTGCTAAGCTCTGTGTAGGCCTGTGGAGTCTTTAAAGCTGGCGATCAGAGGTTGTAATGACAGCCAGTGGGAGAATGATATTGCTCAGTGCCAAGGACCTTCTTCCTTTGTGAACACATCTGCCTCTCACCCCCTTCCTCGCCTTCCCATCTCACTGTGAGGCATCTTTTACATGAACTGTCCTTCATCCATCTCTTATCCCTTCTGCACTAACTAACCACTCCTCCACCCTGCATCCCTGTTTACAGAAGCCTCAGACATTGGTTTTCTCACCTCTCTCATTAAAAAAAGAGAAACCATAATCCAACCATCATTCAGTCCAAGAAGAGTGGGCCAGTGGCCAAACTACCTGTTTGCAGATGAGATTGCACTATGGTTTATTAGATATTTTAACCAAGTGTGCAAACAGTTAAGAGACGTGAGTGTGCATGTGTATGTATATCAGTATATGATGCACATGTTCAAATTCTATTGTTCTTCTGTCTGAAATTATTATTCAATTATTCAAATTATTAGATTTTTACAAACCAAACATCTGATTTGTTAATTGAGAAAATAAAATGGATAATGATGATAGTCATTCGATGTAGTTGTACAATAAATGGTTAAAAACAACCGTAGCAGTTAAATGTTGTACTGTACACACACGAATTCACCAGTAATAATTAAATAACCTAGTGATATAATATGTTACAGTCATAGAGTCCAATATCCTGCACAACATTTTACTGATTTACATTAACGTCACTTGGCAGACACATTTATTCAAAGCAAGTGAGGTACAAAGCAAGCAACAGTTCTAAGTCAGCGAGTTGAAACAGCCCCATGAGAAGAAATCTTTGTTTTGTCAGACGTAAGAGCGAGATTAGGGAGAAAGTTCTTCTTTAAGTGCAGAGAAAGTTGCAGAAGATTTCTGTCTCAACAGTGTTTTGAATATTGGGCTTTAGACTGCACAGTGATTATTATGAGACTGGTACCAACATCATGGGACCACTGAGCTGGAAGCTTTGCTTGGGATCTTTTTCTGTGCGGTGTACACACCACCTGACGCCACGTGCTGGTAGTGCTCAGTGGGCGATAGGGGTTGTAGGAGTGGATTATGGTGCTAGACGAGTGACAGAGCTTTGAAGCTAATGCAGGAAGAGACTAGAAGCCAGTGCAGAGATATGAACAGTGGTGAGACATGTGTCCTTTGTGGTTGATGAAAAATGAGACGTGCTGCTGCATTTTGTTACCTTCATGCATGACAGTATCCCAGTTAGTGGGGCACTGCAGTGGTCAATGACTACTTGTAGGATGTTTACTAATAACAGAGTTCTATTACAGTGTTTTAATAGTTTCACTGAGATCTGCATACTATTTCTACCACTCGTGCAGGACTGACCCTAGGCAAGTTGTTTTTTAGCAAGTAGTTTTTCCATCCAGAGGGCATTAGAGGTATTTGTGGTGTGAATAAAAATAGCATTTTGTGGATTTCATCCATTTTGACTGGGGATTGGGAATGAACCAGGTTACTGTGGACCAGACACAGCAGTTTCTGTATGGTATGAAGTTACCGCTGTTGGTGCCTGTGACTGAGACTGCATGTGTGGAGACAAGAGTAGACAGTGCTGTGATGCTGAAGGGAAATGGAGCTGATTCACATGGCTCTGTGATGGAACTAAGCTCAGGTCAGCTTCCAATTTAACCTCTGCTCCTCACTCCTACACGTATCAGAGCTTGTTGGTGGGCTACGGCTGCTGGTTCATAGATGCTCTTCAGTACTTAGTTGTTGTTTTTTTCTCAGGAGAGAGTGCTGTCAAACGTTCATTGTAAAAGGTTTGTTTTTAACATGATCGAGTACCTGGCTGCATAGTTTACCTGTCAGGTATTTAAAATTCTGACATTTGCATTTGAGACAGTTGCAGTTGAGTTAAAAGTGCACAGTGCACCAGTGGAGAGTTGTTCTTGATCTAGCAGAAGGCTTAGTGGATGATGATGATGTCCAGTGTCTTTCTTCTTTCCTCCATCATCATCGTCACCACTTCTCTGCTTTATGATACAAATCCTCTTTTCTCACTATCTCCACCTCTGTATCCAACACTCTGTTCCATTCCATTATGTATGCATGTCTCATACAACATCACTCTCTCTGATTTCATGCGACCCGCCTCCCCCCTCTTTCAGTTAATCCATACCATCACCCCCTAGCCCTAGCCCCCATCCATCCATCCATCCATCCATCTGTATCACCAATGCATCTTTCCAGTCCTGTGTGAATCCAATCCCATTCACACCCTGGAAGAGAGAAACACCTCTGAGGAGTGTGTGTGATGGCGTGAGATGGAGAAATTGAGACAGCGACAGAGATGTGAAAAGGAATCCTCAAAATAAGAAGTCAATAGATACAGATTTGGATTTGACATAAAATCAAGCAGACACAAAGAAGGAAGACAAAATTAGCACTGTACAATAAAAAGATGTTAGTCCCAGCATCATAGTCTGAATATTTTTAGGCCATACATATATATTGGTTTTCATGATGAAAGTTAGATGAGAAGTGTACATCAAGCAAAGAGTTGGAACCAGAACCAAGAGCCTTAGCTCTGCTGGAAGCTGTTATAAAATTAACGATTAACATATTGTACGTTGTAATGCATTATTTACACATAACACATTATACAATATGCAGTTAGTTACACAATCGCCTCCTAGATCTGGGTCCACATATAAAGAAAGGTTGCAGATTCAGAACATTTGTTAATTTGCTTGCTTACAGAGAGTTAGGTGAGAAGATATCTACCACTTTAAAGCAGCAGAACAGCTTAGCTTAGCATAAATTTGGCAATAAATGGGGCTAAACGAGTAGTGTGAAATAGCTGTTTAAATAAGTCCACTAATACCTACTAATTGTTTTCAGATCTGTGTTTTTTTTACAATATTTTTTTAATTCTGTTTTAAAAAAAATTGCATTGTCATATGGCTTATTTATATTGGGACATTGAAAAATGAAAGTGCTTTCAAAATTACAGCCTACAAATTGGCATTATCAGAGATATTTAAAAATTTGCAAAATCATTGGAAGCATTGGCCACAAAAACACTAGGTTTCAAAATGCTTGTTGAACTCTCTGTGACTTGTGACGCACCAGTTCGCTCAAACAAAACCTTTTCTGCAGTCCAGGGGCTCCAGCAACAAACTGCCCCATTAGTGGTGAAGCTCGACATGAGCGTGTGTGAGCGTGTGTGAGTTAGGGTGTGTGCAGAATCTCAGTAGATGGTGTACCATCTACCTTCACCGACGCATTCTCCCCTCTCCTCCGTTAACGTGCAGTTGCTAAGATACCAGCCGCTCATCTTTACTCCCCCACACCAGCCCAAATGTGTGTGTGTGCGAATCCTTCTCCCTACCTCTTGACTATCCTTGACACACACACACACACACACTTCTGTATAAATCATACCTCCACACTAATTTGCCACCTTAAAAGGTCACTGTTTGACAAGGAAGAAAGGATTTTTTTCCATCCTCTGCCTCCAACTTTGCTTATTGACACGTTTCCGCCTCCTGAAACCTGAGGACAAATTAAACAAGGACGTTGGACTGACCCCAGAGTAGCTGAGATGCTTCAAACAGCAAAGTTTACATCCCACAACTCTTTAATGTAAATGCCGTGCTTTGCCAGTTGTCCATTAAAAATCATTTTGCCAAAGGCGTCAGAAAGCTTCTTTTCAGATAGCTGCACCTGAAGCCACCGATCGTCTTCAATAGGTTCGGAAACCCACCTCACTTTCCCGATGTTGGATGGTGAATATTTGAAATTTTCTCAAAGGGACGTTCACACTTTCTAACTCAGTTCTTTTTTTCTTGTACATTTTTTATTCAACTATTTCATGTCATTTCCTTTCTGGAGAAATTTTCAGAAATGCACAGTATATATATTATTATTAATATATATAAACCCTGTATTTAAATGGTATTCTGTGTTCATCCCGTATTTTATGTTCAAAAATACTTTTACGCTTTCAAATGCTGTTGATTAGCAAGTGTCACAGGCATACCACATCACATTAGACCAATAAGTTAAAAACACAGTACAAATAATGAAGTCAAGTACCACGGAGTTACTCCCTTATTCTTCATCTTGTTATACTTTTTCTAAAAGTATGCATTTGTGCAGGACCACCATTACAGCTTAAAGCTACAGTGTAAATTCAGTTTAGCTGTGCTGTATGTTACAGCGCTACCAAAGAAATGCCTGCACACATAGAAACCGTCATGTGGGCAGTCTGAACTATCTTTATTGCAGGTCAGGAAGACACAACCCTGTATCCTTCACCTGCACAAGCTCAGTTACAGCTGATTCCAAGTGGAATATACTGTATGAATCAGAACACAGAAAACCAGTCTCCAAGCCCTGATTGGTTGAGCACCTCCTGTCTAAAATCGTGTGCTGCCCAACAGGTCCCAGTTTTCACCTCAATTTTCAACAGATCGCTGCAGCTGTGTAAAGTCCAGTGTACTTTTAAACACTCCAGAAATGAAAGAGAAATGTTCTGTCACAATTGTTGAACAGATGGATAAAATAACATATGCATCTTTTAAATTTAGTAATTCAACAAATCTTCACCTATAAAAAATAATAATTTACTGTTGTCTGCAGTCAGATCACTTAGCAGTTTTTGTTTGCTGTCAATACAATCTGCTTTCCTTCACATTAAAGCAACGCTGATATCCAGTCTGTATTCCTCCTGGTTGAGAAATCATACAGTTATTCATGTTGCTTATGGAGGAACACGCCCCAGAAAACCATTGATCGCACAAGCTGAGCAGTCATGGAATATTTAGAAGTAGAGAAAAGGCTGTAAATTTTCCACCTCCTGCACAGACACACAAATAACACAGTCAGACACTATAGGGATTACTGGTGTTTGACTGTACACACTTGTACCCATATGCGAGTGTGTGGATGCTTGCAGCACATTAGATGGGAGGAACGTCTCTCAAAATAATCTTTCTGTGGAGAGCCACTTTCTGCTGGCGCAAAATTTTGTCTAATTTTAGTTTTTGCTTGGGAAACAATGAGAGCGTGCTGTGCTGGGAGACGAGTCCCAGCACCACTGAGTGATGAGTCACTTCAGTCTAATAAACAGCAGAGAGGCAGAGAGAGAGACGAGCATCAGAAAAAGCTGGAGAAATTATCTGTTTATGTGGACAGTCTGTGCACTCAGCTACCAGTTGGATGAGGTAGCTGGAGAATGTTTTGCTTTCCGGGAACCAAAGGAGCTCTCGTCGTGACAGAAAAATCCTGTTTGAGTCAATAAATGGTCCAGTCACTAAGGAAGGCTGTAGACCTTCTGAAAAAGTTGAATTTTATTTAAGAGTTTGAGCTGTTGGCCTGTTCTGTGGTCATGCCACAGAAACTGCTGTAGCTAAAGCAGCTCTTCCTACAGCACTTTACTTTAAAGTTTTTCTCCTTGGCTTAGATATTTTGCTTTGTTCCTCACTTCTCAGTCAGTCACTTTAGATAAAAGCATCTGCCAAATAACTAAATGTAAATGTAAATTAAGTTGGTTGATAAACTGCAGATTACCACTATGAAAGACCAGCATGTCAGGACTGTCATTTTGAGTATGCTATATAATTAAGACAGTTAATTATACTGAGCACTAATATTTAGAGCTAAAACCAGTTCCCCTCAGTGCACTTAGTACAGGGTTTGTAGGTGCAGGTGCTTTAGGTGGTTCCAGCATCTGGTATAAAGTCTACACTATATAGAAGCTGGAACATTGACTGCATGATTTACTCAGTTTTGTGTATTTCCATTGCTTATTAGACGACTCCACTTTAGTTCAGAGGTAAATGAGGTGAGAACTTATTCTGCATGTGCTGGAAAAAACGTCTGCTTACATCTAGAAAAACAACTAAGTTTGTGATATAAAAGATCCTCTGGTAATGTGAGTATTTGAACTAAATGGCCAATGCTCCAACAGCAGCAACGGAAATGAAACTGTCAGTAGTTAGCGATCCGGAGACACTGAGCTGTTGAAATAATGAAGAAGGACTGCCATCTGTAGATGGAGATATGAAATCACACCTTCATTTCTGGAGTGTTTTAGTTGTGAAATCGTGATTCCTGACAAACAAAAGTATATGCCTCATGTTATCAGTTATCATATGATATAAATGTTTATAGTTGAACCAACAGCAGCTGTGGTTTAGTGGGCGTCCACCAGCTATTGGTTCCACTTCCTGCTGGGTTTATCTGAGAAATTAAGTCATGAGACACTGCAGTTAAAGCATCGTTTATTTTTGGTATCTAAGTACATATGATAAAATGCTTTAAATCAAATTATAAATGTTTAAAAATGCTGATTATTCTTCATAAAAGCAAAAAGCTAAATATCTGAAAAGCTTGTGATAAGGTCAAACTCCTGCATGTCCACGCTGCACTCTGCTGCTTTCTATCCTCAGATGTCCCTAACGATGTGATTTTACCTTTCACTGATTCATTTTAATCATGAACACACTCTTTCCCTAAGCTCACACTTTTTGCACCTTCCTCTTGACCAAACCATCATCAGTAATTAACAAAGGTCAAACTATTTTTTATAAAATGTTCAATTCAAACAGAAGCTCACAATCGCACAGGTATGCTGCATATTTTAACTTGCTATTCTTGGGTCTTTGATGTAATCACAACGAGATGAGAGTTGAGGAATATGAATCCAAGACTTTCCTTCTGCTGTTAGCGTCCTGTTTGAAAAAGATCATGAGATTAGAAGCAGTCTCAGATATAAATGATTCCAACTGCGTTATTTTAATGTGCAGTCTTTGTTAGGTTTTTTGTTTTTACTTACTGCATTTGTAAAGCCTGTTGACACGAGCGATGTCATTGCGGCTTATTTGTTTTGCGCACCCAAGGGGAAGGTTAGGATTGCATCTGGCGGTGATGGTTGGTAGCCCATTTTTGGAGAAGGCGTAGCTGGAGAAGAACATGTTGTACACTCAAACACAAGCACACAGTAATCACCCACAGATTCTTATGTATTTCCTGGATAGTTGAAGTAACATGTTTTAATCGGCACGAACATTTGAAAAAACACACTCACTTGGGGTATTGCATGACAGAGTTGAAGTCGTAGGGAGTTCCCAGGTTGTTAGTCTGGACCTTCCTAAAGTTTGATTCCAATCCTGCACAACAACAAAATAATTACTATATACTTCACTCTTTTTTTGCTAATTCTTGTAACTTCTTGTCTCAGTTGAATGTGGACATACTGTACTCAGTCAAATCAGTCATCGAGCTTAACAGTTTGTTACCAGGGATTCTTTGGTCAAGAGGCCGAAAGCTGTGATCTCATCCCATCATGTTCTCATAACTGTAGGACACAAGCCACATCTTCTAAATGACTTTGTGAGGACTGACCTGGCCTAATGTTCCCAAAGTGGATTTTGACATAGGAATCCCTGTCAGAGCGGACCTGCTCGTGGTGGAAGCCAAGAGCATGGAGAACCTCATGCTGCACCGTGCTGGTGTACACACAACCGTTTTTCTGCAGGGAGATCTTCTGTTGTTTGCCCTGACGGCCGATGTAGGACCAACACCTGAAACACAAAAACACACGTCAGTGTCAGTCAATGAATTTTGTTGATGATTAGAAAAATATTATGGCGTTCCCTGTGTGTGTGTGTGTGTGTGTGTGTGTTGTGTGATTTCCTACCCAGTTCCAGAGAAGAAGTGGAGATAATCCACTTGCTTTCTCCTCCAGACAAAGCGAATGCAGGTTGAGCGGTGGAACTGCACAATGGCTTTAAGGATGATGTCACACTGTTCTGTGGCTGCAGAAAAACATCAATCACAGAACGTCAGGATTTCTCGTCTATGTTTTAACAATTCAAAACCTCATCCCTTAACTTATCTTAATAAATGCAGAGCTCAGTGCTCAGTTTTTCCTAAAACGTATGTTTATGGCACAGGGTTGGTCAATGAAAAGCACTTATTTAATGTCACGCAAACTAAAACTCAAAAAATAATCAAATGAAAGATGCAACTGCAGTCAACAAATCTAAAGTGGTTAATAATATTTTTTTTGAGTGACAGAAGTAAAAAGGAGCATTTGCTGAAAGACTTTTTATTCTCCACATGTCCAAGTAAATCCAACTATAACTAACAAATGCACTGTGTTAACAACATCATTTCTAAAAACCTCAAAGAATAAAGCCTTTTTAATATCACTGGACTGGTTTTTGTGGTTTAGTTATGTTACTGCGACTTACTGAAGTCAGAGGCGATTGTAAAGGGAACATAGACGTAGCGTCCTTTTTTGCGCCACTTGCAGCCTCTGGCCGTGCAGGGGTCTGCATTCCTCATCAGACTTGGCATAATGTCACCATGTATCAGGAATTTAGCTGGAGAACAGAACAGAATTTAAACTGTGAATTCAATATGAACAAATCTTTTCATTACTGTTTGGGACAAAGCTGAGTCATTTCTTCTGTAAACTCTTTGGAAATAGTGAAAATGCCTTTTGACGGAGGAAAAGCTGAAATGTTTATATTACTTGTTTTCACTGTGTTGTTGCCCTCATGTATTTATATTTTACACAGATCAGCTTTATTCTATATATAATGAATTATGTTTTATGTTATGCTATAACTTACTTATGTTAGCATTGGCCCTTTCAATGATTTCAGAGGCGGACATCGTGTCATCTAGAGACAATCAGTGAAAACATGTCAACATGTAAATGATCAATATGGCAGGTGTGAATTGAGAGTAATAGAAAAGTCAAAGCCTACTTTCAATTGAGGGGTCTTTTCCACATTGCAAGTGTTGACAAAACTGCAACAACAAATGTATATATATATATATATATAATGTGGGTATATATGTATATATATATATATATATATATGTGTGTGTGTGTATGTTATTGCATTACATTATTATTTGAAGATTTAATTTAAAATCCTAATTTCAATTTGGAAAGACTTAAACTTACCGAAAAAATTGGTGTCATTGAGAGCAGGAAGAGGACGAGGATTACTGGAGTCATCCTGGTGGTCTTCTCTAGTTAAACATTTGAAACATGTCTGATCATAAGGAATGCATATGGCAAATACACTGAGTGCAGAATCAGTAAGGTCAGAATAAGACAATAAGATGGAAATCAGGAGTTTACCTGTCCTGCCAGGACTGGCTCTGGATGCAGCAAGGTCTCCACTCCTCAATTTTATAGCCTGCTCATATGATCACATGATTGACCAATTTCTGTCAACCTCAATCATCTGTCAACACTATTGTTTATGTAAATGTTTATCTGAAACTTCAGAAGTGGTGTAATATCTCAATAACTTCCTATTAAGGACAATCAAAGTGGAAGTATCCAGTGATGAAGGAAGTAATCATTATACAGACTCATTTCATCAGTCAAACTTTTAGAAGTACTGCATCAGATGATCTGACCTCTACAATTACTGGACCTAAATCCAATTAGGATGGTTTGGGATGAGTTGGACTGGAGAGTAATGAAAAAAGAAGCAGCCACTAAATACTCAACACCTCTGGAAACTCCTTCAGAAATACTGGAAAACCATTTCAGGTGACTACCTCATGAGTACAGAGAGAGCTGGCTCATGAGAGGATAGCAAGAGTGTGCAAAGCTGTCATCAAAGCATGAAGAATTGAAAAATATAAAACCTATTCTGGATTGTTTAAAACTTTACTACATAATACCACATTTGTTATATTATCATTTAAGTGTCTTCAGTATTAGTGTAAATGTTGAAACTTTAAAAAAAAAGAAAAGAGTCTGTGTCCAAACCTTTGACCTAACTTGAGTTATTTTTTAATTCTGTTTTTTGGGGCTGCACACATAAAATGTTCAACAGGAAGCACCAGGTCAAAATGTTTCTACAGAAAGAAATGCAATGTCTGTCCAAAAAAAAAGTCACTCTAATATTTTGTTGGAACACCTTAAGCTTTGATTACAGCACACATTCACCGTGGCTTTTTAACTTGTTGCCAGCTGAATAATAATCATCCATATAATAATGGTAAAATGGGAGGCTTTTACCTATTAGTTTGGTTAAATCCAGGTGGTGACATTATTTTTAGGATGGGGAGTGTATATGAAGTGAACATTCAAATCAACAGTGTAGCTCGCAGTGCTACTCCTAGGCCCATACTCATAGAGCTTGGGTACAGTGCACAGCCAACGTCGCACATGATGCTCAAACCTTTTTCACCTATGTTTTTATGATCAAACAAAAACAGAAAGAAAGCTATGGTAGCAGTTTTGAACATTAGTTTTCTCTTATCCGGTGTGTTCCTGTATGTATTCTTTGTAAACAAATTAACTTCCAGTGTGCAAAAGAACATGCACTTCACACCAAATCAATTATCTTTGTGTCCAGAATGGCAATATTGTTCACAATGAAAATTAAATATGTATTCTTTTACATATGTCAAACAGAAAGACATATGGTTACGGACTGTTTGGGTGGGCATTATTGATAATAGGAATTGATTGATAGATGAGCATTTATCTTAATTGGGGACTCTGATAATGGCTGTGACTTTCTCTGCATATATATTGCGATCATATTATATACAGGAGGGTGAAATTATTTGAACCCCAGCTGATTTTGTAAGTTTGCCCACTAACAAAGAAATGATCAGTCTATAATTTCAATGGTAGGTTTATTTGAACAGTGAGACACAACAATGACAAAAAAAATCCAGAAAAATGCGTTTCAAAAAGAGTTATAAATTTATTTACATTTCCATGAAGGAAATAAGTATTTGATCCCCTATCCGTCAGCAAGATCTCTAGCTCCCAGGTGGATCTTATACAGGTAACGAGCTGACATTGGCCCTCTCAGCTCGTTACCTGTATAAAAGAGACCTGTCCACAGAAGCGATCAATCAATCCAGATTCCAAACTCTTCACCATGGCCAAGACCAAAGAGCTTTCCAAGGATGTCAGGGACAAGATTGTGGACCTACACAAGGCTGGAATGGGCTACAAGACCATCGCCAAGCAGCTGGGTGAGAAGGTGACAACAGTTGGTGCAATTATTCGCAAATGGAAGAAACATAAATTAACTGCCAATCTCCCTCGGTCTAAAGACTCATTTCAACACACAGTGGTTCAGGCACTTTTTATTTTTAGTGTTTAATTTTTAGTGCATTTTAATCAATCAATCAATATAGAAGTGATTCAGATATTTATGTCACATTACAAAAGTTTAAAAGCTGATAAATCATCCACCAAAGATACGTCTGATTTTAATAATCCCATTGTTTGGAAAAGGAGCTGCAGATGCTACATGATAAGAAACTGGTCATTTGTTCAGAATTTACTAACAGATGCTGTTTAACTCTCCTTGGTAAGGACCAACTGTAACTGCACTGATAATGCAGATGGCGTCAGTGAGGCTGTTGAAAAGTGAGTGATACAGGAGATTCCTGCTTGTGAATAATTTTTCTAGAATTTTTAAAGAAGCAACATTTATTTGAACCATGACCACAAACTGACTTTAGCCTTTACTTCAGAAGCCAGGTCAATATATCAGTATAGGTCAGTATATATTAAGACCAGATACAAAAACAGTATCTGTATGTTTAGTATTGATGCAGGGCATTAGATCTGGGTGTTATAGTACCATGACAAGCTGAGAGTTGATGTATATAGAGGTTGATTCCTTTCTATCAATATTTAAAGTCCTGTTTTAGAAAAAAAATTTAATCTTTACAATTTTTTAAAACAATTTTCGCTTGATCTACTACTGGATCTACTCTATAGATTTGCTGTTGTTACATATGTGAACAGTGTAACATGATAGAAAAGTTTTTGTTTTCACTTTCAGCATTGATAAAGCCTGTTGACACGGGCAATGTCGTTGGAGCTCATTTGTGCTGCTCCTCCAAGTACAAGATTAGGATCGCTCTTGGCGGTGATGGTTGGTTGCCCGTTTTGGGAGAAGGCGTTGCTGAAAAAGAAATGAAAACAACTTTTTTCATATATTGAGCTGTGAGCAAGCGCACATTGACCACATATACATTCTTACTGCTGTCTTGAACATTTACATTTATTGTAAAAACAAACCTTCAAAGTAAAGTGCTCTAGGAAGAACTGTTTCTGTTTCATGAGGTGAAAGTGCAAGATTATTTCTTCATTTATTTTTTAAGATTTAAGCGCAGAGAACGTTGTGGAAGAGTTCTGTTTTCAGTAGGTTTTTGGAAATACACACACACACAAACTCACTTGGGGTAGTGCATGACAGACTGGAAGTCATAGGGAGTACCCAGGTTGTTTGTCTGCACCTTGTCAAAGTTTGATTCGTATCCTGCACAGAGAGTAGAAGCAAATTTTTAAGCACAGCTTTTAATATTTCTCCTTGTTTTTCCAACACAACAATCCAGTGGTGTTTATGTACTTTGTTAATATAACAACTTAGCACTGACTTTAACATCTACCTTGCCCTCAGTTAATGTGTATATACAGTACAGTAAATCTGGCTCATCTGGTATTGACCTGCTTTGGCAAAAAAATGTAGTGCAGACGTTTGTGGTTCACGGGTGAGCTGATTATGTTAATGATCCTGTCATTTTTCAGTCCAGCATGCAAAGCTACTGACAATCCCACCAGCCCTACTTTGTGTTCTTACACACTAAAATAAGATGATGAAAATGTTAAAGACAAAATCATCATTCTCAGAAGCACAGAAACAGTGAAAGTATTTTGTTGTGAGCTGACCTGGCTGCACGTTCTGTAAGTTGACATTGACATAGGAATCTCTGTCAGAGCGGGCGTGCTCGTGGTGGAAGCCAAGAGCGTGGAGAACCTCATGCTGCACCGTGTTGATATACACACAACCGTTTTTCTGCAGAGAGATTACCTGTCCTCCTTCTTGACGGCCCAGGTAGGACCAACACCTGAAATACAAAAAAATTTAAAACACAGGGAAATCATTGAAGTACAAATGTTTGGTGTGTCTTGAAGCCCAGTGGGTGAAATGGAAATCACACGTGTCATCTTCCTCCAGCTGTCAACACAAGCTAAAATACAAAAAGAGAGGTTTTCCTTAAGAGAAGGTGTGAATGTGTCAGTCTGTGTGTGTGTTCTCACCCAGTTCCAGGGAAGAAGTAGAGAAAATCTACGTGATTAGTCATCCAGACAAAGCGAATGCAGGTCGACTGGTGGAAACTCACTAGGCCCCCAATGATGGTATTGCTCTCTTCTTCAGCTGCACAGAAAAAGAACGGGATCCATCCATCAGGGTAATTCACCTTTTCAGAGTTTGTCCAGTCATTCTTAATCAGTTTGACCTCACCTTTTTTTTTTATCTTAGCTGGGAAACTCAGTGTGTCACACTTGAATGACTTGTAATGTGAGATGACCTTTACTAAACTAAAGAAAGAGTTTTTTCTTTGGTTTAGTAAAGGTCATCTCACATTAAAAGTCACTGTCTCGTCCCTTTTTCATATTTTGATTAATATGAGGAAAAACATTTTAAGTTTAAATCTTTCTTTCTGTCATCTTCCCATTTATTGTGTTTTCTGGCATGACAGATTTTTGGACTCGAAAAACAATACAATACTAGTGACTAGTGTTTTTTCAGGGTCCATAGTTAAATAAGTAACTTACTGAAGTCAGAGGAGATAACAACAGGGACATAGACGTAGGATCCAGATTTAGGCCACTTGCAGCCTGTGGCAGTGCAGGGGTCTGCATTCCTCTTGGAGTTGGGTTTAATGTCGCCGTATATCAGGAAATTAGCTGCACAACAATTAAAACAAAGTTTGTTTTTTGGAAAATATTAAAAGCAAGACAGCATTACATGGATGGACAATATTTCTACCACCATGTTTTCATGTTTCATTACCAATTAATCTATTATTTTATTTATTTATCTATCTAATAGATTTGTTTCAGCTGTACAAGTAACTGAACAAGTGTCAGTGTGTTTTTACCAACATGTATTGATATTTAAACAGGCTAATTTCATAATACAACAGTGTTCACTTACTTATGTTTTCATTGGCCTTTGCAATGATTTCAGAGGTGTCCGAAGTCCCATCTGGAGGAAGAGAAAAAAGATGCACGTTTATTTTAAAATGATCAACTTTATATGTGAAGTCAGAGGAACAGAAAAGACAAAAAGATAAGTGAGTTTACTTTTGACTGAGACGGGTTGTCCAGTTATCACTTCTTCAGTATCCTGCAACACAAATGACAAAATAGCTTTTTGTGACATTTAATGTTTTATAAAATCTCTGTTACCTTAAAAAAATAAAAAATATAAATGGATGCTGTTTATTTTAAGTCCATACTATATAATATATTTTGCAGATGCGTGTTACACACAGAACAACAGGAAAAATTAAATCACTAACTCAGTGTTAAGGACTCAAACTTACTGAAGGAACGGGTAGCACTGAGAGCAGGAGGAGAAGCAAGAAAACTGGAGTCATCATGGTGGTCCTCGTCTATGAACGTCTAATCTGAAAAGAAATCTGAACAGTGTGTTGTCATTAAGGATGAAATCTTTTATATTTAGTAAAAAATATGATCATTGAGGTTAGAAAGAATAGGATTGAAACCAGAAGAGTTTACCTGTTGTTCCAGGACTCTGTATGCAGCAGGTGCTTTGCTCCTCACTCTTTATAAAGACATGCAGGCTGTCAATTATGCAACATGCCATATAACCAAGGTTTTCCAGGAATTATACATCATGGTGGAGAAGGAAGTGCTGTATTGGCAACAAATGTACATATTCAGGTTTGTCCAAGTGAAAAGCTTCTGTCATTACAGCAAACTCGCAGTTAGATTAATTGGTAAATCGTATATGTCTGTTCCTGTGAATGGGTGTCTCTTTATCTGAAGAAGCCCTGTGATAGACTTGCATCCTGCTCTTTCACCCAAGGACACGATAAGTGATAAATACATTTGTGAATCAGGTAGTTTTGAGCGCACCTGTCAACAAACACTATCACATGCTCATCACAGTACACAGTTACGACAGAATCAGACTGTACGCTCATGTGCTTGGGAGAGAAAGCACACAAGGTTAGAAGAGGGCAATGATTTTCAAAATAAATACCATGCTCTTGTTAGCAGTACTATCATGAGCTACACTGAAATCATGGGTTTATTAGTTAATTGAGACTGAACCCAACGCACCAACCAAAAACTGGTAACAAGTACAAAATCCTGCAACCAATAGAAAGTTAGGGGCTATACATGAGTTTAAAACCTCTTCAGAATGAACTGTGTAATGTCAGCAAGGGGGGTTATTCCAAAGGAGTGAGGCTCAGTAGGACAAGGTCCTTATTACTGGCTAGTTTTAAAACAAAACATCACAATAACTGAGTCTGGCTGACAACAAGGTATGAATGGAAATGCCTTTGTGCAATAGAAACTCTTCTATGACTCGATGGTATGTCTGGAGCAAGAAGAGTGAAGCATAGGCTGAAGAAAACACTGTGCCTACAGTGAAGTGTGGTGGTGGCTCAAGATGTCTGCGAGCATCTCACACCCTGATGTTATGTGACTGATGGAGAAAAGATTGGGGAGCTAAGGTAACATAATGACTACAAATAAGATAAGATCAAAATGTATTGATCCCAGGAGGAATTTAATTATTTAGCAGCTCACAGAAACATTTAAGGTGCAGGAGAGAGAAGTAAATATAAAAATAATACAGTTATTAATATCATATGATATTTTAACAAATCTATTTCCAATTGAAACAGTGTGACCAGAAGAAGACAGTTAAACAGGTAAGTTGTACTGTCTTACAGCAGTGGGGATGAAAGATCTGTGGTAACACTGAGAGTGTGTCAGTCTGCCTCTGAAGGAAGGGCACAGAGCCAGTCCAGATCCACCAGAACCCAGAGATGTGTCCATCAAGCGTGTCCAGTTTAAAACTAAAGATTTTTAGTTACCAGTCTAATGAGCAAAGACTATAAAAAAAACAAATGGCTTCACGGAAAAGCTCTATCAGTAAATGTATTGTACTCCACTTGAAGACAAACGCCATTCATTACAACACTGTTTGTCATTGTTCTGTTACCAGCAGGAAACATTTCATGGGAACTGATCTATCCCCTGCATATTTTGCTCATGTTTTTTTTTTTAAAGTGAAAATAATTCCTAGGTATCTGAGCAAACTGAAGGCTTAAGGGCTCACAAAGGCTGTGCTGCCTGGACCCCAGGAGACTACAGCGTAGTGGACAACTGAGGCTACAACAGAATCATAAAAAATCCATAGCTGAGGCCTGCACACTGCAAAGGACCAAAAGTCTCCTCAGAAGTTGGAGGTGACTCAGTGTTGTGAGACCAGTCCAGTTTATTATTTACGTGAACACCCAGGTACTTAAAGCTGTCCACCATCTCTGTGTCCAAGCCCTGTGTGTACAGAATATTATAGTGTGAACCTAACAATGTTTTGCTTGAGTTTAGTTCATAACCTAGATATTGAATGTTGAAGCTCATTAAAGACCAGTCCAGATCCACCAGAACCCAAAGGCGTGTCCATCAAGTGTGTCCAGTTTAAAAGTAAAGGTTTTTAGTTACCAGTCTAATGAGCAAAGACTATAAAAAAAACAAAAAGCTTCACGGAAAGCTCTATCAGTAAATGTATTGTACTCCACTTGAAGACAAACGCCATTCATTACAACACTGTTTGTCATTGTTCTGTTACCAGCAGGAAACATTTCATGGGAACTGGTCTATCCCCTGCATATTTTGCTCATGTTTTTTTTTTAAATAATGTCTAAGTATCTGAGCAAACTGAAGGCTTAGTGGAAGATTAACTTTTGAGATTAAGATGAACCATTTATTTTACAGACACAACTTTTATTTGAGAATTGTTAAGACTTGATCAAAGTTTTTATCTTTTAGGTTAGTGGAATTACAGATAAAGTACACAAAATAATATTTGTATAATTGCCAGAATACAAAAAAATCTTAAAAATTGCTTTGTTGATTGCTTGAAGAGGAATGTTCAGCTCAATCCATTATCTTTAGCCTCACCTACACCCTTATCCTGGTAAAATCATTTAAAACAAATACCTCAATTGCAGGCAGGTGGATTAATATTTGCTAAATATTAAGCTGAAATTCGAAAAACTGGTCAGAGGTTTTTCAGTAATTGGCCTTTTCAGAAACATCAAGTAGACCTGGACTCAATTTTCATGGTATATAAATGTATAGATTTGTACTCTGACTTGTGTTCCAAAATGTAATGGTATGCTCTGTATTTCAGATGAATCACAATGTAGGTTATGATTTGTATTTCACTGTTATGCCCCCAACCCAGAATGAGTTGCGATATGAAGGGACAGTAACACATGAAAGTCAGAATGAAATGAAAATGAAACAACGGGCAGGTATGGAAGTAATATGGTTTATTCACTGAATGTCATGAACAAACGGGAGGGAGGACAGGACCAGGCGGTTGTGCCAAAAGAAATGAATAAATGAAACAAAACACGGCCTCATCTGTTTCTATGTCATAAAACCAAACAAAACTAGAAAAGAAGAAGGCCTGATTGTCTACTCTACAAAGTTACAAAACAATACAACAGGGGCATCAACTGCGTGACTTGGTGCACATATAAAAGGTCCCCTGACTTACCCTACGTCTGCAGCGACCTAACTTGGCATGTAACACCCCCACCCACCAAGAGCCAAACCTAGGGTTTTGGGTCATTCGCTGAGCAGTACTAGATAGCTGCCACAATTTTCTCAGACCCTTTTTTATGATTGATGTCCATGACATCATTCTGAACAATGAGGGACCAACACAAAAGACCTTGGTTGTGATTGCACATCCTGGAGAGACACACCAGATAATTATTAGAGAGAATGAAGCATAGGCTGAAGAAACACCGTGCCTACAGTGAAGTGTGGTGGTGGCTTGAGATGCCTGCGAGCAGCTCACACCCTGTTATATGCTGGATTCTCTCAGGGGCATCTTTGTACAGCCTTACAAGGGGTTCTGGTAGACCCCAGCCCCTATTGATCTTGTATTTAGAGCTTGTTACTGTGCTGCCATGGTAAGTGCCTCAATGCTGTCTTTCAATCCAGCTTTGTCCAGCCACTGGTATGATTTTTCAGTGTTTCAGATACAGACTGACACCCTGGTAATAGCTAACTGATCAACATACTAGTGGTAGACAAACAGAGGAAGAAGGCTGTGGTGGTAGATGTAGCAATTCCAAGTGATGGAAACATCAACAACAGGAACATGAGAAGCTTGAGAAATACCAAGACTTCATAGTATGGGAAATGTCCAAAAACACGTTCACATCAAGTCAATCTGATGCATGTTTGCAAATAGCCACACAAGGGTGTTTTTAGGTAGATTGATAAAAGAATTACAGAATGTTGCATATGGGTTCATTAGGGATTCAGAATTATGCAAGTACTTTGGATCAGCTATGGATACGTGTTTTCCCTTTGTTTAGCCGAGATGTTGCATCAACATTTGGCGTCTTTAAATGAGAAGCACACAAACGTTTTGAAAAATTATCTTACAGAAATGTGTGCAACCAATGGAAAGGTGTTACCACAAATCTGCAAATGGAAACCTCTGCTATATATATATTTATTGATTTATATATAATAAATATACCATAATAGTGGCAGCAACAGTATTTTAACTTCTCCTTAATTTGTCAGTGTAAATATTTCACAGAGGCATTCACTTCACTTTCATTCTACTTACTATATATAAAAGAAACACTGATTTTTTTTCCCTGATAAATACGTTTTGAAAAAAATGTTGACGATAAATATTTTTGTGGTTTTACTTTGGCTGTGTAATAATATTAAACCAGTACTTAGCCTACCGAGTTTTCAACTCTTTCACAAACACTGGCCAACAGGTGGTGCTGCAGCCCCTGCAGTGAAAATAAATAACAGTGTGAACAAAAAGAACACAGAGTCCTCTTTGAAATCAACTGCACTGTGAATGGCAAAAAAACAAATGCCCGTTTCTCCAGGTCCACTTGTTGGTCCATGTTAAGGGGACTGAGGTTGGTTCTTTTAAAAAGGCCTGTATGTGTATGTGAAAATACTAATAGTGACCTGTTGTCTCTGTTTCCAGTGAATGAAAGAAGAAGTTACTGCATATTGCAGTTATTGCAGTAACTTCCTGATGTTAGGTTTGTGCCATGTTGAAATAGGACATTATCTTCCCTAAACTGCTGCCGCAAAGCTGTAAACAACCCTGTGTACATTTTCTTTACTTCAGGTTTCTTTATACTCAATACTGAGTTGTAATGGAAACTAGGTTTTGGAGATTGATCTAAATAAATTGAAGAAATAAAGAAGATGAATAAGGGTTTTAGCTTTAACAATAGCATCTTTGACTTTGACTGAAGAGACATAATTTCAATCACAATTAAAAGGTTTCCTTCCTTGATACATCAGCAAGTTCATTTTCCATTTGACCCTGCTGTGGAAATGTATTACATTCAATTCAATACAATTCAATTTATTTATATAGCGCCAAATCAGGACCGAATTGATCTCAAGAGAGAAATTACAAAGTTAATTACATGCAATGTTAGCCTTTTAATAGAAAGAGGAGAGGAGAAGAGAGGCACCCAGTGTATCTAACTATCTAACTAGACTGAACTAAGAGATAGTTCAGTCACCTGATCCAGCTCAAGCTTTATAAAAAGAAAAGTTTTAAGTCTAGTCTTGTGGAGAGGGTTTCTGCCTCCAGAACCTGAACTGGGAGCTGGTTCCACAGGAGAGGAGCCTGATAGCTAAAGGCTTTGCCTCCCATTCTACATTTGGAACAGAGAATTCTGCTGGGAAATGGGATTATTAAGTGATTTAGATGTGAGCAGAAGTGTTTTAAACTCTTTTACAGGGAGCTAATGGAGAGAAGCTAATGGTGCATGGAAGACTTATCATTAACATTAACACAACTGGAATCTATCTAGACAGATAAGATTTAAACCACCCTAGTACTGTTCCTTTATTCCAATGACATAGTCCACATTTCAGCACTCATCCAACTAGCTCCTTCAGTCTCAAGGTAGTTGGTTACATATGGAAAGACAGACAGACAGAAACAGAAAGAGAGAAGAAAGCTCTTAACTCCTTCTCAGGGTTGATACCTACCCACTGGTTCAGATATGTGGATGACACCTGGGTGAAGATCAAGAGGAGGTACATTCTTTCACAGACCACATTAACTCAGTAGACATCAACATCAGTTTCACAAGGGATGATGCCAAAGACAACCGTTTGGGTTTTCTAGACTGTGCAGTCATCATTGGGACAGGCGACAGACTAAAAATAGAGATTTACAGAAAACACACACACACAGACCAGTAGCTTTTGTTTGATTCGCATCATCCACTACAGCACAAACTAGACCCAGGTCCAACGCAAAACCTGGTCACGCGTTACATGGCTGGGGTTTCGGAGAAGCTGAAAAGCACTTTTAGAAAACACAACATACCTGTCAACCTGAACTGTAAGGAACTGTGAGTACTGGTACCATAAACTGAAAATAATCCTGAAAATCCCAGGTATTCAGACTTTACACTGAATTTACATGTGTTCAAAAGTAACTGGTTCTTTTACAAATGGGGTGGTTTGGATGTATAAATTGCCATAATTAAATGTTGTATTGTGTGAGTATATGTGCATCTCATATTCCTTTGTGTTCCTTCTGAGTCTTTATGGATATGAATGTAGAGATTTATGGGTTACAGTTAAACACAGGTAATGCATGGGAGTTTCAGCTTATTTGTAGTGTAGCTATATTATAAGTTAACCAGGGCTCTCTGCACACTGGCCAGAATCATAGTGCTCTGTGGTGGTCAGTCTCATTTCCCAATATTTAATGATTTAGTAGATCCTCCGATCTTTTCATCTCCCATGCAAGGTGTTTGTTTTAATGTGAGATAACGCGTTGAAACAAGCACAACAGAAAATGTAAAAAGGAATTGTATGGGTGGGCTACACTAACAAGAAGTCCAGTTGCTATGACTCCAACTTCCAGCTTAACTTCCAGCTTAAGTGGAAATATGACCTAATGCCTTTGTTATTTCTGATCTTTATTAACAGAACATCTCACTCACTTTGTTGTAGAGATGAATACAAAAGGAAAGGAAGACATCACATCATTATTAATGTTTTATGAACACAAGTTTTTTTTTTGTGTTTTCTTATATTTAACTTCATGCCAGAAAAGAAAAAATTAAAAACATTGTGTTTATGCATGTTTTATTTTTGATATTGAACATTTTGTCCATTCAAAACATCAATAAAGACAGGATTAAATTATTAAATTGCAATTATTTAAAAATCAGTCAAAGTCAAAAACCCTCTCAAAGATACAGTGTATGATGAACTGAAACAGCGTCTACAACTTTTGTAGTCTAGACGTAGGATCCAGATTCAGGCCTCTAGGAGCCACGGACTACCTTGGGGGCAGCGTAGACTAGCCTGGAAACTGCGTTCCCATTAACAAACACTGTAAAAAAAACATAGTATGGTATATTTAATAACAAACCGTCCATTTTATACAGTACTTTGTTGGTTTACATTACTTTTAATGTAGGTTTACTGTAAACCTGTAATTTAATTTTAAAATAACTGCTATAGTTAAGTCTATTTACAGGTAAACTATGTAAAATAACAGATGTACTGTAAACCTAGATACAGTCTATTTCAGGTTTAAACAAAGTACATCTGTATAACTGTATAACTCTATTACGGTAATATACTGTTGCTATTTAACAGTTTTTTTTACTTTAATTTAGCATCACAGTATGTTTTGTGACCATTTTCTGTTAATGAGCATTAACTGTTTTGATATGTTTTTTTCAGCTGGGCAATCAGATGCAACTCTCAGCAGTTGTCATTGTGTTATTGTCATAATGTATTAATATAGAAATATTTTGTTTTATTTTATTCATTTTATTTTGATTATAAATTTCCCTGTAATGAAACTTGTGTAATTCAGATTGGAACAATGACGGTGATGTAGACTGGACTAGTTTCTCAGGGTCTGTAGTTAAGTTACTGTAACTTACCAAACTCAGAAGAGTCAGCATCAGGAGCGTTAATGTTGGATCCAGATTCAGGCTCCTCGAAGCCGCGGACTACCCTGGGCAGTGCTTTCTCTTTCACAAAGACTGTAAAAGAAAAAATCTGTATAATTTACGGTAAAATACCGGCAGCTGTGGTTGTCAGAATTTCAACGTAAAAAATAAGGTGTAAATGTCAGACACATTATGGTATATTTAATAAGAAACCGTCCATTTTATGAGTTATGGCAACTCTTTGGGTTTACATTACATTTAATGTAGGTTTACTGTAAACCTGTTAACGGTAATTTAATTAAAAATAACTGCTATAGTTAAGTCTATTTACAGATAAACTATGTAAAATAACAGATGTACTGTAAACCTAGATACAGTCTATTTCAGGTTTAAACACAGTACATCTGTATAACTGTATAACTCTATTACGGTGATATACTGTTTTGCATTTAACGGTAATATACTGTTGCTATTTAACAGTTTTTTTAACTTTAATTTAGCATCACAGTATGTTTTGTGACCATTTTCTGTTAATGAGCATCAACTGTTTTGATATGTTTTTTTCAGCTGGGCAATCAGGTGCAACTCTCAGCAGTTGTCATTGTGTTATTGCCATCATGTATTAATATAGAAATATTTTGTTTTATTTTATTCATTTTATTTTTGATTATAAATTTCCCTGTAATGAAACTTGTGTAATTCAGATTGGAACAATGACGGTGATGTAGACTGGACTAGTTTCTCAGGGTCTGTAGTTAAGTTACTGTAACTTACCAAACTCAGAAGAGTCAGCATCAGGAGCTTTAATGTTGGACTCAGATTCAGGTCCCTCAAAGATGCGGACTACCCTGGGCAGTGCTTTCTCCTTCACAAAGACTGTAAAAGAAAAAATCGTTGTAATTTACGGTAAAATACCGGCAGCTGTGGTTGTCAGAATTTCAACGTAAAAAATAAGGTGTAAATGTCAGACACATTATGGTATATTTAATAAGAAACATTTTTTTTAACCATAATTTACAGTGCACATCAAATCTTTATATCTTTGCTGTAAAACAACAAGAACACAGATTTTGGAATATCAGCAGTGGAATTTAGAGTTTTACGTGGTTAATGGAAAATCTTTCTAAACCCATTAGTTTACAAGCTTCATTATCAGTGAAACATTTATTATTCTATAAGTCATTTATTTCATCAATAACTTAGAAATATGCACTTGAAACTTTAATTCAGCATCACAGTATGTTTTGTGACCATTTTCTGTTAATGAGCATTAACTGTTTTGATATGTTTTTTTCAGCTGGGCAATCAGGTGCAACTCTCAGCAGTTGTCACTGTGTTATTGCCATCATGTATTAATATAGAAATATTTTGTTTTATTTTATTCATTTTATTTTTGATTATAAATTTCCCTGTAATGAAACTTGTGTAATTCAGATTGGAACAATGACGGTGATGTAGACTGGACTAGTTTCTCAGGGTCTGTAGTTAAGTTACTGTAACTTACCAAACTCAGAAGAGTCAGCATCAGGAGCGTTAATGTTGGACTCAGATTCAGGCTCCTCGAAGCCGCGGACTACCCTGGGCAGTGCTTTCTCTTTCACAAAGACTGTAAAAAAAAGAATCTGTATAATTTACGGTAAAATACCGGCAGCTGTGGTTGCCAGAATTTCACCGTAAAAAATAAGGTGTAAATGTCAGACACATTATGGTATATTTAATAAGAAGCCGTCCATTTTATGAGTTATGGCAACTCTTTGGGTTTACATTACATTTAATGTAGGTTTACTGTAAACCTGTTAACGGTAATTTAATTAACAATAACTGCTATAGTTAAGTTTATTTACAGATAAACTATGTAAAATAACAGATGTACTGTAAACCTAGATACAGTCTATTTCAGGTTTAAACACAGTACATCTGTATAACTGTATAACTTTATTACGGTGATATACTGTTTTGCATTTAACGGTAATATACTGTTGCTATTTAACAGTTTTTTTTACTTTAATTTAGCATCACAGTATGTTTTGTGAACATTTTCTGTTAATGAGCATCAACTGTTTTGATATGTTTTTTTCAGCTGGGCAATCAGGTGCAACTCTCAGCAGTTGTCACTGTGTTATTGCCATCATGTATTAATATAGAAATATTTTGTTTTATTTTATTCATTTTATTTTTGATTATAAATTTCCCTGTAATGAAACTTGTGTAATTCAGATTGGAACAATGACGGTGATGTTGACTGGACTAGTTTCTCAGGGTCTGTAGTTAAGTTACTGTAACTTACCAAACTCAGAAGAGTCAGCATCAGGAGCGTTAATGTTGGATCCAGATTCAGGTCCCTCAAAGATGCGGACTACCCTGGGCAGTGCTTTCTCCTTCACAAAGACTGTAAAAGAAAATTGTTGTAATTTACGGTAAAATACCAGCAGCTGTGGTTGCCAGAATTTCAACGTAAAAAATAAGGTGTAAATGTCAGACACATTATGGTATATTTAATAAGAAACCGTCCATTTTATGAGTTATGGCAACTGTTTGGGTTTACATTACATTTAATGTAGGTTTACTGTAAACCTGTTAACGGTAATTTAATTAACAATAACTGCTATAGTTAAGTCTATTTACAGGTAAACTATGTAAAATAACAGATGTACTGTAAACCTAGATACAGTCTATTTCAGGTTTAAACACAGTACATCTGTATAACTGTATAACTCTATTACGGTGATATACTGTTTTGCATTTAACGGTAATATACTGTTGCTATTTAACAGTTTTTTTAACTTTAATTTAGCATCACAGTATGTTTTGTGAACATTTTCTGTTAATGAGCATTAACTGTTTTGATATGTTTTTTTCAGCTGGGCAATCAGGTGCAACTCTCAGCAGTTGTCACTGTGATATTGTCATCCTGTATTAATATAGAATTGTTTTGTTTTATTTTATTCATTTTATTTTGATTATAAATTTCCCTGTAATGAATCTTGTTTAGTTCAGATTGGAACAATGACGGTGATGTAGACTGGACTAGTTTCTCAGGGTCTGTAGTTAAGTTACTGTAACTTACCAAACTCAGAAGAGTCAGCATCAGGAGCGTTAATGTTGGATCCAGATTCAGGCTCCTCGAAGCCGCGGACTACCCTGGGCAGTGCTTTCTCCTTCACAAAGACTGTAAAAGAAAAAATCGTTGTAATTTACGGTAAAATACCGGCAGCTGTGGTTGCCAAAATTTCACCGTAAAAAATAAGGTGTAAATGTCAGACACATTATGGTATATTTAATAAGAAACATTTTTTTTTAACCATAATTTACAGTGCACATCAAATCTTTATATCTTTGCTGTAAAACAACAAGAACACAGATTTTGGAATATCAGCAGTGGAATTTAGAGTTTTACGTGGTTAATGGAAAATCTTTCTAAACCCATTAGTTTACAAGCTTCATTATCAGTGAAACATTTATTATTCTATAGGTCATTTATTTCATCAATAACTTAGAAATATGCACTTGAAACTTTAATTTAGCATCACAGTATGTTTTGTGACCATTTTCTGTTAATGAGCATTAACTGTTTTGATATGTTTTTTTCAGCTGGGCAATCAGGTGCAACTCTCAGCAGTTGTCATTGTGATATTGTCATAATGTATTAATATAGAAATATTTTGTTTTATTTTATTCATTTTATTTTGATTATAAATTTCCCTGTAATGAAACTTGTTTAGTTCAGATTGGAACAATGACGGTGATGTAGACTGGACTAGTTTCTCAGGGTCTGTAGTTAAGTTACTGTAACTTAGCAAACTGTAAATATACTGTCGTCTGTATCTCTCCTCTCTGTCGTCTGTCTCTCTGTCGTCTGTATCTCTCCTCTCTGTCGTCTGTATCTCTCCTCTCTGTCGTCTGTATCTCTCTCCTCTCTGTCGTCTGTATCTCTCCTCTCTTCGTCTGTCTCTCTCCTCTCTGTCGTCTGTATCTCTCCTCTGTCGTCTGTATCTCTCCTCTCTGTCGTCTGTATCTCTCCTCTCTGTCGTCTGTATCTCTCTCCTCTCTGTCGTCTGTATCTCTCTCCTCTCTCGTCTGTATCTCTCTCCTCTCTGTCGTCTGTATCTCTCCTCTATGTCGTCTGTATCTCTCCTCTCTGTCGTCTGTATCTCTCTCCTCTCTGTCGTCTGTATCTCTCTCCTCTCTGTCGTCTGTATCTCTCTCCTATCTGTCGTCTGTATCTCTCCTATCTGTCGTCTGTATCTCTCCTCTCTGTCGTCTGTATCTCTCCTCTCTGTCGTCTGTATCTCTCCTCTCTGTCGTCTGTATCTCTCTCCTCTCTCGTCTGTATCTCTCCTCTCTCTCGTCTGTATCTCTCCTCTCTGTCGTCTGTATCTCTCCTCTCTGTCGTCTGTATCTCTCCTCTCTGTCGTCTGTATCTCTCCTCTCTGTCGTCTGTATCTCTCTCCTCTCTGTCGTCTGTATCTCTCCTCTCTTCGTCTGTATCTCTCCTCTCTGTCGTCTGTATCTCTCCTCTCTGTCGTCTGTATCTCTCCTCTCTGTCGTCTGTATCTCTCCTCTATGTCGTCTGTATCTCTCCTCTTCTTCGTCTGTATCTCTCTCCTCTCTGTCGTCTGTATCTCTCCTTTCTTTGTCTGTATCTCTCCTCTCTGTCGTCTGTATCTCTCTCCTCTCTGTCGTCTGTATCTCTCTCCTCTCTGTCGTCTGTATCTCTCTCCTCTCTGTCGTCTGTATCTCTCCTCTCTTCGTCTGTATCTCTCCTCTCTGTCGTCTGTATCTCTCCTCTCTGTCGTCTGTATCTCTCCTCTCTGTCGTCTGTATCTCTCTCCTCTCTGTCGTCTGTATCTCTCCTCTCTGTCGTCTGTATCTCTCTCCTCTCTGTCGTCTGTATCTCTCTCTCCTCTCTGTCGTCTGTATCTCTCTCCTATCTGTCGTCTGTATCTCTCCTATCTGTCGTCTGTATCTCTCCTCTCTGTCGTCTGTATCTCTCCTCTCTGTCGTCTGTATCTCTTCTCTCTGTCGTCTGTATCTCTCCTCTCTGTCGTCTGTATCTCTCCTCTCTGTCGTCTGTATCTCTCCTCTCTGTCGTCTGTATCTCTCTCCCTCTCTTCCTCTGTATCTCTCCTCTCTGTCGTCTGTCTCTCTCTCCTCTCTGTCGTCTGTATCTCTCTCCTCTCTTCCTCTGTATCTCTCCTCTCTGTCGTCTGTATCTCTCTCCTCTCTGTCGTCTGTATCTCTCTCCTCTCTTCGTCTGTCTCTCTCTCCTCTCTGTCGTCTGTCTGTCTCCTCTCTGTCGTCTGTCTCTCTCTCCTCTCTGTCGTCTGTATCTCTCCTCTCTGTCGTCTGTATCTCTCTCATCTCTGTCGTCTGTCTCTCTCTCCTCTCTGTCGTCTGTCTCTCTCCTCTCTGTCGTCTGTATCTCTCCTCTCTGTCGTCTGTATCTCTCCTCTCTGTCGTCTGTATCTCTCTCATCTCTGTCGTCTGTCTGTCTCCTCTCTGTCGTCTGTCTGTCTCCTCTCTGTCGTCTGTCTCTCTCTCCTCTCTGTCGTCTGTCTCTCTCCTCTCTGTCGTCTGTATCTCTCTCCCTCTCTTCGTCTGTCTCTCTCCTCTCTGTCGTCTGTATCTCTCCTCTCTCGTCTGTATCTCTCCTCTCTGTCGTCTGTATCTCTCCTCTCTGTCGTCTGTATCTCTCCTCTCTGTCGTCTGTATCTCTCCTCTCTGTCGTCTGTATCTCTCCTCTATGTCGTCTGTATCTCTCCTCTTCTTCGTCTGTATCTCTCTCCTCTCTGTCGTCTGTATCTCTCCTTTCTTCGTCTGTATCTCTCCTCTCTGTCGTCTGTATCTCTCTCCTCTCTGTCGTCTGTATCTCTCTCCTCTCTGTCGTCTGTATCTCTCCTCTCTGTCGTCTGTATCTCTCCTCTCTGTCGTCTGTCTCTCTCTCCTCTCTGTCGTCTGTATCTCTCCTCTCTGTCGTCTGTATCTCTCCTCTCTGTCGTCTGTATCTCTCCTCTCTTCGTCTGTATCTCTCCTCTCTGTCGTCTGTCTCTCTCCTCTCTGTCGTCTGTATCTCTCCTCTCTGTCGTCTGTATCTCTCCTCTCTCGTCTGTATCTCTCCTCTCTGTCGTCTGTATCTCTCCTCTCTGTCGTCTGTATCTCTCCTCTCTGTCGTCTGTATCTCTCCTCTCTGTCGTCTGTATCTCTCCTCTCTGTCGTCTGTATCTCTCCTCTCTGTCGTCTGTATCTCTCCTCTCTGTCGTCTGTATCTCTCCTCTCTGTCGTCTGTATCTCTCCTCTCTGTCTCTCTGTTATCACTGTCTTTTTTTAATCATTTCTTTCCAACCTCAAACTTTCTCTCATCTGCTGTTGTCTTGCTAATTTTATCGACTTTGATCCACAAAATCGATTGGCTAAGTGAAGTCACGTGGGATGGCTTAACTCGCATTCAACTGGCTGATGCGTTCTCGCGTCCACTAAATACCTATCGTAAAGATCGCAATAGCTGCGCCGGTTAAATTTAAGGAATCAAAACGTTCGGTTTGGTCTGTAGCTCCAGGTCTGTATGGGACAGCTTCTAGGTCTGGATCCGGGCCGCGGTGCGCCTTGTTAGTGACCCCTGGTTTTACATCAGTTGTTTCAAGCATTAGATTCAACTCACAGCACATCTCTTGGTGTTATTGCCACATGTTTTAATATTTAAATTTATTTTACTTCATATTTGGTAATAATTTTCACTGTAATCAAAATTGTATCTACTGTAAATGAGGTGATGTTGACTGGATTAGTTTCTCAGGGTCTGTAGTTAAATTACTGTATCTTACCGAGCTCAGAAGAGTCAGCAACAGGAATGTTGATGTAGGATCCAGATTCAGGCTCATCGAAACCTTTGACTACCTTGGGGACTACCTTATGTACCTTGGGGGAAGTTGGCATAACCACATTGGATCTCACAGACTTCTCTGCAAAACAGCAAAAACACAGATTTTGGCGTAACAGCAGTAGAATGTAGAGTTTTATGTGGTTAATGGAGAAAATGTGTACACTTTAACACATTAGTTTAAATGTTTCATTATCTATCTAAATTTTCATCTAGAGGAAGAGAAAACAGATACCAAAACATTTTCAGTGGACTTATTTAGCATTTTTAACATGTGAAACACAAAAGAACAGAAAAGCTAAAATTGTACTTAGAACTGAGTGTTGTCCACTCTTCAATTCTTGGCAATTCTGCAACACAAAACAGTAAAATTACACAGTTTTCAGTTGTTATTCATAGATATTTTTGTTGCTATTCAGAGAAACCCATATTTCTAAACTCTTTCCTCTTCAATTCAATGCTCTTTTAAAAATATGCATACTTGAATTTAATCTAGAGTTGGCATTTTGCAGATGAATGTTTGTCACAGGACAGCAGCAGACTTAAACTTACTGAAGGAATAGGTAGCATTGATAGCAAGAGGAGGAAAAAGAAAACAGGAGACATCATTGTGGTCCTCTCCAATGAACGACAAATCTGACAAAACACAAAACAAAAAACTGTTTTGTTATTTAGGATTAAATGTGGCCTATTTAATAAGCACTCAAATAAGCGAGATTAATAGGAATAAGATTGAAACCAGAGGAGTTACCTGTTGTATCAGGACGGTATACAGCAGGTGCTCTGCTTCTCTGTATTTATAGGTGTAATAGGTTATCTTAAACTAGTCAGGTGGAACAACACAACTCACTGAGATTTTCCAGCCATGGTGCAACACATTGGTGGAAGAATTCCTTTATTCATCACTGTGAATTGTTAACAGCATAGGTTTTGTTCCATACATTTTGTTCTGTATATTTTTAGCTATTTCACCATACTTTCAGCTACAGAAACCACTTCACTGTCAAAATGTTGCACTTATTAAAGATATTTACGCTTCTATTCAACTCTAATTTAACTATTACAGTTTATTTATTATGATTTATCAATGGCTGTCCATAGAAGGATTTTGTAAATCTGTTTATCACAAACATAAAATTTATTATCCAGCTTCTGCTCTATTAAGTTCTTCACACACTAAAAGTTGAAATCTACAGCGCCACAGTTTGGCAAATTATGTTTTATGTTTGCATTATGGCTTATAATTCTTGACCTTAGGTACCACAACTAAAATTCTTATTTCCTTGCATTAATTGGATTCCAATCATCTTCAGGCTCAGTACATACCATTTTAAGCACCCCAAAAACAACGGAATCACTCAATTTACAACTTTTGTTACTGTGTTCATGCCAATGGTTGTTGAATATCAACCACACCAACCAGTGGATTTGGTTGATATAATGGTTAACTAATATTGCTTATGCAAACCAAAACTGGCTTGGTGCTCAGTGGTAGTTTGAGGACACATTTACAATTTAGAAGAAGAAGAAGAAGAAGAAACACCTTTATTTTGTCATATTTTAGATGTTACAGATGAAATTTGTCCTCTGCATTTAACCCAACCCCCCGGGGAGCTAGCGTGGAGCGTCTCGCTCAAGGACACACCTGGTGTCTGTGGTGGGGTTTGAACCCCAAACCTTCTGCATCCAAAGCAGATGATCTACCCACTGAGCCACCAGGTCGCCTAATTTCTACAGTTAGTACAGAGATTCGCCACTAGGGTGCGCTACAGTCAGAATTTGTGCTATAATTGTCCATACTGGTGCACATGCTTTGTGATGACCTGCTCCAAATATTAAATTATTACAGCTGTCACCCCCCCATGTGGCTACTTACAAAGCTGCACATGTGATAGTTTAGGCTGGTATTAGGCTTAGCAATCCTGAACTGGCATACATCAACAACAAGATGTTCTCTTTCAACAATAATGTGCCATTCTACAACTCATGATGCATCTATACATAATGCCCTTTAGATGATTCATTGGATTTAGGCCAGGGGACCGTGAGGGCCAGTGAGTGGCATCCAGGCCTTCATTATTCAGGAGGAACTCAGGCCCCACTAAACCATGAGTGGATTTCATCTTGGTACCTCATAGCAGTCCGGGTGCTATTGGCTATGCCATAGGGCTCTATGCAGTCATCTCAAGTTATTCCTCCCCAGATAATCGATAATGATATTACAGGCAAAATTCACTATGCTGTTTTCAGACTCCTTCACACCGATCACTTCTTCAGTGTAAATCTGCTCTTATCTTTGAAGAGAACTGGGTGTTTGTGGCAGACCCGTCAATTCTGGTGTTTTCGAGCATCAGTTGTGAATGAAGAGTTGGGTCCTCATTTTTTAGTGACAGACAGTTAAATAGTTCTGTGTCCCTGTATTGTTTTTAAATTTATGCAACTAGGTGGAAAAAATGTGTGGATATCCTGTCAAAAAACCCTGTAAATTGGATGTAGTCATTATGGCAGTTTTACTGGAGATTTACGCCTGGAACAGCAGAGGACGCAATCTGACTGGTTCGCATAGTGATGCAGTCCTCGGGGTCAAGGGTTAAATACAGGTGAGTCAGACTGGAGAGGGATGTGTTTGCTGATAGATGGTGAGTTAAGAACGGGAATATTTCTTTTTATACATTTATATGTTGCCAAATATACAAATGTATAGGTGAGGAGTGAGCTGATGTAACATCAGATGTTCGTGTTTTGTGTATTTTTTGGGTTTAGGATTGTGTATGCTATTTTTGACTGCACTTTGAGAATATTGTACATTTTGAGCATTTTGTGTTCCTGAGTATGAGTGCACACCACTCTGTGTACTGATATTGTAAATTCTGTTTTCCTACAGAGGTGCCACTGCCATATTTTCTTTGCTACTGAAGTCTTTTGTGCTGCAGAGTTTTACCTTATATTTCACAAAAGGAAATAAAGCCCACCTATATAAATAACCCCACAAATAAAAGCTTTGAAGTAGTTGGTGTCATTTTCCTCAGCTTCACATATGATCATATTCTTAAACTGTAATTAATTATTTAATTACCTAAAAGAACCAAAAAGTCAGAACAAATAAAAACTAATATGAAGTTGTGATTAAGACATGTTTTATATTGGTATTAATTTCCATTGTATTAAATAACTTGGCCGTGTGCAAATTTAGGATTCCTTTTGGTGGTGATGGTTGTTTGCCCTCTTCTGAAGAAAGCTTAGCTGGAAGAAAACATTTGCTCATCTAACAAGCACGTACAACATGTTCCCTTCAACAGCATTTAGAGGTATTTTTAAATTGTTCAGTCAACACAGACATTTGAAAACACACACTCATTTAGAAGAATGCAGGACAGAGTTGAAGTCGCAGTGAATACCCAGGTTGTTAGTTTGGACTTTTATAAAGTTACAGATTAGAACAAATCATTTCAAGACACAAAACGTGCAATCCATCTGTCAAGCTTTATTTGTATAACACCTTCACACAGGTTCATCCAAGTGCTTCAGAGATGTTGGCCAGGCTGTTAAGACAGGTACAGCATGGGTCAGCCAAGGAAAATAACTGCTGATGTCAGAAGCATTATGCAATGCACCATTTGAATGATGAACAGAGGTCTTCTGTCTTCTGAAAACTATATTCCTCCAAAATTAAACTGCAATTGCGATTACATTATTTTAGTCAACATAATAGTTATGTTGCGATGAAGCTTATGTTATGTTATGTAATGAATGAAGTGCTACATTTTTAAAAGTAAAACAAGTTTTAATAAGCTGCTTGGATTGGATGGGTTCCCTGTAAGATTTGGTTGAGGCATTAAGGTCACTTTGGTTATGGTTGCAGAATTATTGTGTTTTGGTTTAAATTTTAATGAATGTGATTTTTTGTTCTGTTTTCACGTTCACCATCTTCCCGTCAACACCATCAAGGGTCATTTTACATTGTTCAGTCAAGCTGAAAAGACAAGACAAACAAGCTGTAAACACACCCCTAGGTAGAGCAATGCATGACAGAGGTACAGGTTGTTAGTTTGGACCTTCACAAAGTTAGAGATTAGAACTAATCATTTAAAGAGATATTCAAAATCTTTGTCTTAAACGATGTGTTTTGGTTTTTTAATCTATTGAACATGTTGCATAAAGGAACTTTCTCTCTGGAATAACAAAACCTATAATCATTCAAACTTCAAGAAGAAGAAAACCAGAAGTGCTAAGAGAATGCACAAAGATCTTAAACAAATTTTCATGGACTGATAAGACCAAAGTTAACCTTTACCAGAGTGATGGAAAGGCCATCGTTTGAAGGAAGAACAAACATCTGCTCATGATCCAATACAAGCAATGTCATGTGTGAAGCATAGTGAAGGTAGTACCATGCAGTGTCACAGCTCCAGCACAAAGGGAAAAGGTGGACATTTTTTAATGCTGGCTATGATAAGACCACAACTCTATTCAACATGCATTTAACCATGGAAGAGGAGATTAAAAGGAGAAATATTTAAAAAATAATTTATATTTAATAAATGTCCCTCAAGGTTTACAAACGCTCTATGCACATGTGCATGTGCTGACAGTGTTTAATGCCAAAGGCAAAATACATTTAAATTAAAACAGATATTTAAAAACTGCACAAAAGGTAAAATAAGCTTAATTAGGATATCTTTGAGTGTCCAAAGAGCAGTTTAAGCCTAGAAAAGCATATGAAGAAGTAACCACAATTAGTCAATGTGACACTCACTGTGTGTTCTGACACTTCGATCAAAGCCAACTTTCTGCATTTGTTCTACAGTTTGGAATTTACTGAGGAATTAAAGTAATATTACAGCATAATACAGCATACTATTACTGGGAAGCACCATACATTTTTTATTGCTATACAGATGATACACAGTTATATTTATCTTATTTATCTAGACGTAAAGGCCTGGATGTCCTCTAATTTCCTTTTATAACCTACAGTAAGACAGAGGTTATCCTGTCTCAAAGTGATGCTGAAAAACTAGTTCAAGCATTTGTTACTTCCAGATTTGAACTATTGTAATTCATTATTAATAGTTTGTCCCAATAACTCCTTAAAAAGCCTCCAGTTATTTCAAAATGCTGCAGTCAGAGTTCTGACTGTAAATATAGCAAGAGAGATCATATTTCTCCCATGTTAGCTTCTCTCCATTGGCTTCCTGTAAAATCCATACTAGTTTAAAACACTTCTCCTCACATATAAAGCACTTAATAATCCAGCTCCATCTTATCTTAGAGGTATTCTATACAATTCTGTATACAGTTACATTTTGTAAGGTCATAAACCTTAAACACTGTAAAGTGCCTTTAGATGACATATGTATTATTTAGTGCTATAGAACTAAAATTGAATTGAATTACATTGAATACTTACTATTTTGCAGGTATCCAGGTATCATTGGACAAGATACCAAAACCTTGTAGTAGCTGTCCAACCACAATGTCCTCAAGGGGATCCATAAAGTATTTCATTATCATTATGCCGATCTTAGAAAAATAAACTACAAAAAAAGGTTGTCCAGAGGAGCATTTTAATGAGAGACTAATTAAAACATGGCTTCAATCTACTAGTAATAGTCTATATATGATAGCGTGTACACAGCAGGAATAGTTAAGTGACAGGTGAGGTGAGGTGAAGTAGTGGAGAACAAATGCTAATGCTGATGAAACATAAAGAAAGATGATTTGTCACATCTAATCAAACAAGTTTGACAGCAATGGGTTAAAGGGCTCACAGAAGTTGTGGCAAAACGAGCCACCTTTACTGTAAGTAAATGGAATTACCATAATTACTACAATAGCCTTCTTCTTCAGGAACAGTTGCACAAAAATATGTCCAAACATGGAGGATGATGAGAAAGTGTTGAACATTTGCTTGATCTGATGAATCTGAACATGATTTAGCTGCAGCTTGGTCAAGCTGCTGTCTCATCTAATCAAAGATTTTTGACAGCAATGCAATGTATGGCTGACAAAAGCTGTTGCAAAATCTCTTTGGTTGTGAAAAGAGTGAAACACAACTTTGTAAGTAGTTTGTAATAGCAGCAAAAAATGATCAACATGTTTAGAGTTTGCTTACATCTAGTGGCTGCAGTGAATATTACCAACAACCAATTCAGTTTCAATTCAATTCAGTTTGATTTGTATAGCGCCAGTTTACAACAGAAGTTATCTCAAGGCACTTTACAGTGTTTAAGGTTTAAGACCTTACAGAAAATATTTATACACAAAATTATAGAGAAAACCCAACAATCCCATTTGAGCAAGCTTTAGGCAACAGTGGAGAGGAAAAACTTCCTTTAGAGGAAGAAACCTCCAGCAGAACCAGGCTCATAGTGGGCGGCCATCTGCCTTGACCGGTTGGGGTGAGTGGAAAGAGAAGAGAGAAAAGAACAGCAGGCAATAAGACAACAAGAAGCAGCAAGAACATTGGGCAGATGAACTGGATTCTGGAGATGTACAGCTCCAGGCCGAGGATACCTGCAGAAAAGTACAGAGAGAGGGAGACAGAGAGGAGGAAACACAACTACAGGAGAGAGAAGACACAAAGTTAATGATGTGCAATGGTGGCATTTGAATGGATAGAGGAGAAAGGAGAGAGGAGAGGAGCTCAGTTTATCAGTAGAGGTCCCCCAGCAGACTAACCTATATCAGCATAACTAAGAGATTGTTCAGAGTCACCTGATCCATCTCTAACTATAAGCTTTATAAAAAAGGAAAGTTTGAAGTCTAGTCTTAAATGTGGAGAGGGTGTCTCCCTCCAGAACCTGAACTGGGAGCTGGTTCCACAGGAGAGGGGCTTGATCGCTAAATGCTGTGCAGTCTGAGAACGGAGAGTTCTGCTTGGAAGATATGGAGCTATGAGTTCTTTAAGATAAGATGGAGCCTGATTATTAAGGGATTTATAAGTGAGGAGAAGAATTTTAAATACAATTCTGGATTTTACAGTGAGCCAATGGTGAGAAGCTAACGTAGGAGAAATATGATCTCTCTTGCTAATTCCAGTCAGAACTCTGGCTGCAGCATTTTGGATTAACTGGAGGCTCTTTAATGAGTTATCCTTTTAATAAAGAATTACAATAGTCCAGTCTGGAAGTAAGAAATGCATGGACTAGTTTTTCAGCATCACTTTGGGACAGGATGCTCCTAATTTTAACTTTAATGTTTCTCAGGTGAAAAAAAGGCAGTTCTAGAGATATCTTTGATGTATGAAGTGAAGGAGATATCCTGATCAAAGATAACTCAGAGATTTCTTACAGTATAACTTGAGGCCAGTACTAAGTCATCAATGGTGAGAACGTGATTAGACATAGGCCCAAACAGTATAACCTCTGTCTTGTCTGGATTTAGGAGAAGGAAATTGGAGGACATCCAGGTCTTTATGTCTTTTAAGCATTCTTGAAGTTTGACTAGTTGATTAGTTTCTCCTGGTTTCATAGATAAATATAGCTGGGTATCATCTGCATAACAATGGACATTTATAGAGTGTTTCCTAATAATGTAGTCTAAAGGGGACATATATAAAATGAAAAGAATTGGTCCAAGCACAGATCCCTGTGGAACTCCATAGCTGACTTTGCTGTGCATGGAAGACTCATCATTAACATGTACAAAATGAAATCTATCCGATAGATACGATTTAAAATGCTAAGACCCCTGAGTCCAGAGTAGGCTTTTTGAGCAGGGGCTTGACTACAGCAGCCTTCAAAGCCTGTGGTACGTAGCCTATTTGTAAAGATAGATTGATCTGATCTAATATGGACGTGCTGATCAAAGGTAAGACATCCTTGAGGAGTCTAGTCGGGATGGGGTCCAAGAGACATGTTGATGGTTTAGAGGAATTAATTACTGAAATTAATTCAGAATGATCTACGGGGAGGAAATAGTCTAAGTACGAGCGTGGTCTTGCAGTTGTTGTACAATCCATGCTGTATGCAGGGAGGATCTGATGAATTTTTTCTCTAATAGTTATGATTTTATTTGTAAAGAAATTCATGAAGTCATTGCTGCTGAGAGTTGAGGGAATACTAAGGTCAACCGAGCTATGACTCTTTGTCAGCCTGGCTACAGTGCTGAAAAGAAATCTGGGGTTGTTCTTATTTGCCTCTATTAATGAGGAGTAATATGAAGTTCTAGCTTTACGCAGGGCTTTTTTATATATTATTAAACTATCTTTCCAGGCTAGGCAATATTCATCTAAATTAGTGGAACGCCACCTCCTTTCCAACTTACATGATTTCTGCTTTAAGCTACGGATTTGTGAATTGTACCATGGAACTAACTTCCTCTGACTCACTAGTTTCTTTTTCAGAGGAGCAACAGTATCAAGTATTGTCCCTAGTGAAGCACCAGTACTATTAACAAGATAGTCCACTTGTGCTGGAGTAACATTGAAATAACTGCCTTCCTCTGTGTTGGTACATGGCTCTGAAATAAAAGATGGAATCAGTTCCTTAAATTTGTCGACAGCATTTTCACATAAACATCTACTGCAGAGAATCTTATCTGTAGGTTTAGTAAAGTCTGGTACTGTAAATTCAAATGTAATTAAGAAATGGTCAGATAAAAGAGGGTTTTGGGGAAAAACTATTAACTGATCAACTTCCACACCGTATGTCAGAATAAGATCAAGGGTGTGATTAAAACAGTGAGTAGGTTTATTTACATTTTGGGTAAAACCAATGGAGTCTAATAGTGAATTTATTGCAGTGTTGAGGCAGTTATCATCAACATCTACATGGATATTAAAATCACCCACTATAATGACTTTATCTGCACTGCAACCAACTGTCAATACCCTCAAAAGTTTGTCAGGAGGTGGGCCTACCTAACTAAACACAGGACTTCCAGGAAACTTGCATTTGGGTTAGGCTTAGGGTTGACCTTTGCAAGTCCGGAACAGATTACCTAAATGTATAGTAAAGGTGAAGGACTTATTGAAGAGAACATGATTTAGCTGCAGGGTCGTACTGGTGTTGCATCAAATTAAACAAGTTTGGCAGTGGTGGGATGAATAGCTCACAGCATCTGATGTAAAACAAGCTAAGCTGAAAGCTAAAGTTGATAGATGAAGTGGTCTTAATGTAGTATAGGGGGCATAGTGGAGCAGAGAGCCACTGAATCTGAACAAATCTTCAGTGGACATGCTGTGAAGGATGTAAAGGTGAAGTGAGTGCATCGTGTAAAGTAATGCAAGGGGTACTGCCTCCTTTAGGTGGAAATATGACCTTATGGCCATCTAACTCTAACTAATATTTTTGTAGTAATGAATAGAAAAGAAAAGGAAGACACCACCTATTGATTACAGTTTTATATTTTTTAAAAGGTTGTTTGTAAAATATGTTATTTTTTCACATAATTAACTACATGCAAGGGAAAACAAATTTAAAAGACATTGTGGTTTATGCATATTTTATTTTTGATACTCATATACATTTTGTCTATTAAAAACATCAAAAAAGACATAATAAAATTATTAAATTACAATTATTGTAAAATCAAGGTCAAACACACTCTTAAAGATACATTGTCAAAAAGTTTTGTAGTTCAGACATAAGATCCAGATTCAGGCCCCTTAAAGCCTTTGACTGCCTTGTAGGCTCCTCTCCCCTTCAAAGTTGGCGTGCAGCTGCATATATCTTTGCTGCAAAACAGCAAAAACTCATTAGTTTACAAGCTTCATTATCAATGAAACATTTATTTTTCTATATGTCATTTAATTCATCTATAACTTAGAAACCTACTCTTGAAACTTTAATTTTGCATCACAGTATGTTTTGTGCTCAGCTGGGCAATCAGATGCAACTCTCAGCAGTTTTCATTGTGTTATTGTCATAATGTATTAATATAGAAATGTTTTGTTTTATTTTATTCATTTTATATTTGATAATACATTTTCGTGTAATGGTTTCTCAGGGTCTGTAGTTAAGTTACTGTAACTTACTAAACTCAGAAGAGTCAGCATCAGGAGCGTTAATGTAGGATCCAGATTCAGGCCCCTCGAAGCCACAGGCTGACTTGGGGGCTCCTCTCCCCTCTAAACTTGGCATAACCATACCATGTCCACTCTTCAATTCTTGACAATTCTGCAACACAAAACAGCAAAATTACAGTTTTTTAGTCATATTGTTTCTGTGTTTTCAGTTGTTGTTTATAGATATTTTTATAGCTATTCAGAAAAGCCATGATTTCTAAACTTTTCCCCCTCTATTTAATGGTAAATGTATTTGTACTTTTAGGTTTTAAATTTATTAATTCATAAAATTTGCTAAAAACAAAATATCAATTCTTTCAAAAACATGCATACTTGATTTTAATCTAGAGTTGGCATTTTGCAGATGAATGTTTAACAGTCAGAGTTTAACATCATTATCTTAATGTTGAAAGACTTAAACTTATTGAAGGAATAAGTAACATTGAAAGCAGGTGGAGGAAAAAGAAAACTGGAGTCATCATGATGTTCCTCTCTAATAAATGACAAATCAGAAAAACGAAAACATCAAAATAAATGTAGCCTATTTAATAATAATATTTAATAATGAGGAGTTACCTGTTATACAAGGACTGTATGCTCTGCTCCTCTGTATTTATACGTGCATGCAAGGAGTAAATTATGTAATAGTATATCTTAAACTAGTCAGGCGGAACAACACAACTGACGGATTTTTCCAGCTATGGTGCAACACATTGACCAAAGTATTTCTTTATTCACCAATTTCTTTATCTATTTCAATAATGTAATATCCAGCTTCACAATTCTTCAAAATTCTTCACACACTAAAAGTTGATATCAAAAGTGCCCACAATTTGGCCAATTGTTGACATGTTTGCATTTTGGCTTATAATTCCTGATCTATAAGTACTAAACTAAAATTCTTAATTTCTTGCATTCATTGGGTTCCAATCATCTTCAGACTCAGTACATACCCTATTTTAAGCACCCCAAAAACAATGGTATCACTAAATTTGCAATTTTTGTGCTAATGGTTGTTGTTTTGTTGGTGTGGTTTCCAAGGCATAATGGTTAACTAATATCACTTATGTAAACCAAAACTGGCATACAAGTGCTTAAGCGTAGTGCGAGGACACATTTACAGTTTCTACAGATTGTTCAGAGATTCACCACCACGGTGCAAACTATTTTTACAGCTTTTTGTTTTTGGAACATCTCAAATGACTCAGCAGCTGAGTCTGCAAGCAGCCACAGAGTCATGGGCGACCAAAGATCATTGATGCATGTTGAGAGCGAAAGCTGGCCCATGTGGTCCAATCCAACAGATCAGCTACTGTAGCACCAACTGCTGAGGAAGTTATGATACAAAGGTGTTGAAGTGCACAGTGCATCACAGTTTGTTGTGAATGGGGCAGCATTGCTGCAGAACAGTCCGTGTCCTAATGCTTACCCTTGACAAAATGTAAAATTAATGGGCACGAGTTCATTACAACTGGACTATGGAGCACTGGAAGGAACGTGTGATTAATCACATTTTCTTTACAACACATGGATGATTGAGTGTGTGTGTGTGTGTGTGTCCCTTATCTGGAGAATACAAGCTGGTGGAGGCAGTGGGATAATAAGAGTAATGTTCTGCTGGGAAATTTGGGTCCAGCCATTCATGTGGCTGTTGCGCACATGTATCACCTACCTAATCATTGTTTCAGAGTATACCACACAGCCTTCAGGGAGTGGTATGCTTTAAGCAAGATTATGTGCCCTGCCACAAAGTAAAAATGGTTCTGGAATGGTTTTCCTTAACACAACAATGAACTTTAAGTTCCCCAGGTCTTAATTCAATCGAGTATCTGTGGGATGTACTGGACAGACAAGTCAGATCCATGGAGGCCCCACCTTGCAATTTACAGGACTTCTGCTGCTACCATCTTGGTACCAAATACCATCACACAGCTTTAGGGGTCTAGTGTTTTGGCAGTAAAAGGTTACGATCAGCGGGGAAGCCTCGTCCCTTCGACATTTCTCAACACTTCTCTCCTGCTTACACTTCTACCCCCTCAGCTCATGGTGGATATCAGGTCTTATTCTTGGGGTGAGATTTGTGTTCTGCAATACTAATGGCTAGTAGCTAATAGCAGGCTGGCTGTTCACATATACAAACATATCCATGGTAACGTGTACCCTCTTGACAAGGTCACCATAGGTCCTCTCACAAATGCAGTAGATCAGAAAGACCCTAGTAAGTTCACTTCTGCCCATCCCAGAAAAAGCTCACAACATGAGTTGGATGAAAAAAATAAATTAAACTAACAAAAAAAACAAATAAAGAGAGGAACCCTCTAAGGGGCTTCACCCAACAGGCACCATATATACATAATGTCCCATAATTTGCCGGGTACTATTGGCTATGACATAGAGTTCTATGCAGTCATCTCAGGTTATGCCACCCAAAGCCATTGATAACCCCTCTCTAAACTGGTAAAGCTTGATAATATTACAGGCAACATTCACTGTGCAGTTTTCGGACTCCTTCACACCGGTCACGTCTTCAGTGTAAATCTGCTCATATCTTTGAAGAGAACTTATTTAGTGTTAGCAAGTGCTAATACAGATTATCTTAAACTGGAACGTTCACAGAGCTTTTCCAGCACTGGTACAACATCACAGAGTGAAGGAAAGTACAGTATTACCTATGTTGACTGTAAATAGGTGATGTGTCCTAAAAACTATTTAATCAATCATTGGTGCCTGCTACAAAACGTTCAATCCATCGGTCAACATTGATTTGTATAACACCTTCACACAGGTTTATCCAAGTGCTTTAGAGATGTTGGCCAAGCTGTTAAGACAGGTACAGCATGGGTCAGCCAAGGAAAATAACTGCTGATGTCAGAAGCATTATGCAATGCACCATTTGAATGATGAACAGAGGTCTTCTGTCTTCTGAAAACTAAATTTCTAAGAAAGTAATCTGCAAATTGATTTGGTTTTGGTTTAAATTTTAATGATCATGTTGGTGTGGATTAATTTCTTTCTGTATTAAACCAGCTCTCAGTCTGAACCCAATCATTCAAAAAAAAAAAAAACAACAAAAAGAAAGCTCATTAATGTCACAAAACTGAACGTTGAATTGCAAGATGAGAGAGTTTTGTAGGAAAATAAACAGGATGTAGATCAGAATTTAAAAAATAAAAATTACATTTGTATCTTTACATGTGTGCCTTTAACTGATATATTAAGTATGAATTTGCATTGACGTTAATTAAAACTCTTGCTCATGAACCCCCGGAGTGTCTCTAAAGCAGAGCTGCCTTGTTTCCTCAAGCTGAACTCTCATTTCCTCTAACTGAGTTGAATTCCAGTCCAAGACTCCTGATGGGCTTCCACTGCATTCAGACGTTGTTTGACAGCATGTTCATGAAAACACTGGGGAACGATGAAGACTCCAAGTTACATGCAATATATTTACAGAACACCATGAAATAACTAAACACATTTTCTAATTGGATTAATGGCTAAATTACCAGAGACATCAGTATGATTAATCTTATCCTGGTAGTTAGTTTGCTGCCTTTAAGAAATAAAGAGAGAGTCCAGCTTCAGGAATATTTTTTAGTATAGGTTTGACTACATCAACCTTTGAAGCCTGTGGTTCGTCACCTGTAGGTAAAGATTCATGTGATCTAATGTGGTCATTCTAATCAAAGGTTAAACATCTATGTTAAGTCTAGGATGGGGTCTAAGAGACACGTTGATGGTTAAGACAAATTCATTATTGAAAGAAGTCAGCATAATCTACAGGGAAGAAGCAGCCTAAGAAACGATCCATGATACTACATACTCTTTGAATACAAAGTGTCATGGTTCCAGCCTCGTTGCTGCTGGTGCTTCCTCCCATGCTTTTATTTTGGTGGTTTCCTGTTTCCCTTTCCCGTTCTGGTCACATGCACTCACCTGATTGGTCACACCTGGTTTTCCCCCACACTATAAATACCGGCCTGCTCACCTGTTTCCCTTGCCAGATAGTTTGTTCTCCATACCCGGACTCTATCCAGCGTTTCTTGTGGACTGATTTGTTTGGATTTCTCGGACTATGCCTGTTCTGGACCCCATCTCTTGCCTGACCCCCTGGTGCTGTGAGTTCTGTTCATTCCCTGTCATTTCCCCTGCTCACAGTACCAGACCTGTACCTGTGCCTGTTTGATTCCCTTTCCCGGACCTGTACCCCTTCTACCCTGTCTACTCTGGATTACCCCCCCCCCCGGACCAGCCTGACCTGACTCTGCCTCCCGTCTCCCCCTTTGGTTCAGTGAGTGTTTTCCCTGTTCTATTTTCTCCCTCGTTGTTCCCTTCCCCGCTCTGTTTCCGTTTGGATCTCCCTGTGTTTCGACCTGGATTGTCTTTCTGTTGAGAATTTTGCCTACCGGACCTCTGAACTGCCATAAACCGTGTATGACCTGGATTGCCCTTGACCTGAGTTTAGACTTTCGGATTGATTGTGTTGACTGCCTGTATTCAAAACCAGACTGTTTTCCCTCATTTGGACATTGGATTTCATCTCATTCTGTGACTGCTTTCTTATTGTGATTCTGCATTACTCTGGTTACACTCCTGGACACTCTCCACCAGTTGTTAGTCGCCACCATTAACCATTCTGTCCATGTGCTCCCTGTTTGTTGGCCATCTTGGTCGTGACGTGACTTTCGGTTTTCACCCAGTCCACCATACTCACCCGACGTCATCTCCGTGCATCTAGTGACTGTTACATCCAATTCATTAATTTACCGTGTTCTGTCAAATACAAATAAAGATTCAAAACCTGGTCCTGTCCTGTCATATCTCTGGCCATGGAGTCCTTCCTGCAGCACATGACAACAAAGTGCATGAAGACATTAGGTTGTGCTGATAATGATCCCCATTATCACTGGCAGCCAGTTTAGTGGTTATAATTGTTTTATTGTCATTTTTAAATGTATCATAATTTTCTGTCTTGTTACTTTTTTGACTACTTTCCTGAACAAAAAGTAAAAAATAAGTGAGTAAAGTAAGAAGTCTGTGTTACACATATATTTTATTTTTGGTATTTCACTACATTTTAAATCGAACTACAAATGTTGACTAAAAATGCTGATTAATCTTAAGTAATGTCTGACCTCATAGCTTTGGTCTAAATATGTATTTCTCACTAGAGTTTTTCTTCATTTGTTGTCCCAGATGCTGATGCTAAATCATAATAAAATAGAGATGAGCTAGCACTGCCATTTGTTCAGATGTAGCTAACAATGTATGTTTAACTTTCAATGAATTGTGACTTTTTTCTTTGGCAGAGCATCTCCAGATATAGAGGAGGTCAGTGTGGATGTTACAGTGTGAGACTTGGACACGGGAAGCTGTTGTCTGTGAATCTTCATCTAATAATTTTAAAAAGAAACTCTCTTTTATATTGTAACATACTTTCCCTGATTTCAAAGTAAGTGTGGTTTTTAGACTAGAAGACAGACCAATATGTTTTTGTAAAATGTACATTAAGGTCAGATACAAACAGAAGCTAACCTGGAAGTTGGGCAGAACTTCAGATTTCTATATCACACATGAAGAGTTATGCAGCATATCTATACACTGAAGACAAGTTGCTGACACTTTGTCATAATATCATAACAAATCTGGTTCTCTGGTGGAATCATGATGAGGTGAGGTATGTAGAGGTGACCTTTTCTTTTCTGTTGGAATGAAACACAAGATTATTAACAACCTCAGATGTAAAATAGTCCAAACCTGTTTTTCCTTGTTATTCGCTGCTGCTGTTACACTGAAGCTCACTCTGCAGTGAGTGTTTATGTTCACTTACAGCATTGGTAAAGCCTGTTGAAACGGGCAACGTCATTAGGACTCATCTGGGCTGCACCCCCAAGTACAAGGTTAGGATTGCTCTTGGCGGTGATGGTTGGTTGATTATTTTTAGAGAAGGCGGAACTGGAAGAGAACGTAAACACATGTTTATCTGTTCACCCATCAACACGAGCACACACTGACCACCAGTACACTTTGGTTGAAAACACACACTCACTTGCTATACTGCATGACAGAGTTGAAGTCGTATGCAGTACCTAGGTTGTTAGTTTGGACCTTCTCAAAGTTGGATTCCATTCCTGCACGGAGGGATTAGAAGAAAATATTGAAAATGATGTGTTCATTTAATGATATCAGTCATATCAGTAATATCAAGAGTTGATTACTTCTATGCTTTAGAAGACAGAGTCATTGTTCTCAGAGTTTTGTGTAACAGAGAAACCACAACAGAGAAAGTATTTTGTGGTGAGCTGACCTGGCTGCACGTTCTGCATGTTGACATTGACATAGGAATCTCTGTCAGAGCGGACGTGCTCGTGGTGGAAGCCAAGAGCGTGGAGAACCTCATGCTGCACTGAGCTGAAGTACACACAACCGTCTTTCTGTAGGGAGATTGCCTGTCCTCCACTCTGACGGCCCAGGAAGGACCAACACCTGAAATCATCAGTGAAATCATTGTATTTTGAAGTATAAATGTTTGGTGTTTCCTGCAGCCCAGAAATCACACAACGTTTGGTGTGTGTGTTCTTACCCAGTTCCAGAGAAGAAGTAGAGAAAATTGGCCTGATTAGTGAGCCAGACAAAGCGAATGCAGGTGGACTGGTGGAAACCCACCAAGGCCCTAACGATGGTGTCAAGCTGTTGTGGATCTGCACAGAAAAAGAACAGGATCCATCAGTCCAAAGATTTAGCATTTTCACAATGATTGGGTTCAGTTCAAAGTTTCAGCTCTCAGCTAGCAAAAGTGGAGCTCAGTATGTTAACTGGACTGTTAGAAAATAATTTCCTGATCTTTGTTGATTTTCACTTTTTAGTTTTAAAGATTTTAAGCAGGAAACAAAGTAATTTCAGTTGTCCGATTCATCTTTTAAAAGTGTTTTATCGGACAACAGATCTTTTGGTTAAAAATGGTTTGAATAGGACATCTGACTCTGAAAACTACTTATTCACTGTAACAGAACTGTAAAACTGTATAAAAAAAGAATAAAGTTATTAAAATAGTTTTTCTTCATTAACAGACACTATAAAAGAGCATGCTGAGCTGCAGCCCATAAAGTTCAACTGGTTATAAGATTTTAAAATCACACAGTAAATAACAGTAAAAAGCTGAAAACAAACTTTTCATTCTTCACTTATTTTGTCAAGTGTGTTGTAGTCTATAATCTTTTTAGTTATAATGGAAATTTTGTATTTCTAAGCAGTTCCTTCTTGGCTGTTTTTTAAAAGGTCCATAGTTGAGGTATTTACCAAAGTCAGAGGAGATGGCGACAGGGACAATGACGTAGGAACCAGTTTTAGGCCACTTGCAGCCTGTTGCTGTGCAGGGGACTGCGTTCCTGTTTGAAACTGGCTTAATGTCGCCATGCTTCAGCAAATGTGCTGCAGAATAACAAAAACAAAGTTTTTGAATGTTAACAGTAGGATGTGAAGTATTATGTGATTGACAGAGAATTTATTTATGTTGTTATCAGTTAATCATTTCTTTGTCTATAGATCAGTTATTTAATCAATGACAGATTCAACTCTCAGCAAGTGTCATTGTGTTATTGAGATCATGTATGAATATTTTAGATAGACTAATTTGATTACACCACAGTGTTCACTTACTTATGTTTTTATTGGCCTTTGCAATGATTTCAGAGGCGTCCAAAGTCTTATCTAGAGGAAAAGAAAACAGACACTGAAACATTTAGAAGGTTAGCTTGTAAACTATCCACGTGTTAGACATAAAATGACGGGAGCAGAAAACATTAAAAGGAAATGTTTTACTTTCAATTGAGAGTTGTCCACGTTTCAATTCTTGGCAATCCTGCAAACACAAAGGCACAAAAGTGCACATTTTAAATCTTAAATCATGTTTTTCTGCTGTTTTAGCTGTTCAGGTGATTCTGTAGCTGTCCAGAATATTTCTAAATTCACTTTCTTTTTATTTTATCTAAAGTTCTATACATTTTACTGTGTGACAAATAGTGACAAATACTGTGTGATGAGCTTTCTTGTGCCATGTCTCCAGACGGGGTCCATACAATGTTGAAAGACTTAAACTTACTGAAGGAATGAGCATCACTGGGAGCAGAAGGAGGAAAAAGACAACTGGAGTCATCCTGGCGGTCCTCTCCAATAAACGTTAAATCTGAAAAAGTGTTTCGTCAGATGAAGAAGATGAACAAAAATAAGATTCGCATCAGAGGAGTTCACCTGTTGTACCAGGACTCCCGTGCTCTGCTCCTCACTTTTTATAGATGTGTACAGGGTGTAACCTAAGGAACGTAGGAACATTATTATGTTAAACTGCTCATGTGGATTAATGCAATGGACAAAACGTTTCCAGGAATGCTCAAAGATGTACTTTAATTATTCTGTTTACTGTAAATAGGTGATGTTTCCTGCAAACGTTTAGCTGATAAGAACAAGAAAAACTATTTGAGAACAACACACAGGAGAAAATAAAACTCATCGGATGACCCAAAGTGAGCAAAGATTATAGAAACGTGAGACTTACAGGTGTTTCTTGTCACCTGGGTGTGACATGAGGTGATGTGAGGTCCTGTGAGATTGATTGTTGAATATATAGTACCTATAGTTATAGTGTTTATGAGCAGCATTGTAAAGCCTGCTGGACAAAGTCAATTTGATTAAAATCACTGGACAGCCTGGAAAAGATGAATTACAGTATGACCAATGTTGACAGGATTTATCCAATATTCAAATAGAAAATAATGTTGTACAATGTTGTTTGATGTTCACCCACACAGTAACAAACTGATATGTATGTGATATTTATCAATACAGAATTTGGTTGTTTGCTAGCCTTCACTAGCCAGGAAAATACATCACTCATTACATTGTGCATTTTCAATCCCTAATAATGTTTCATATGGTTGATACAGAAAAGAACCTGCACAGCTGGGTTTGTCCGTCTGGCAGAAGTGTCACAGCAACTTCAGTTTTCACTGATTGTGTCTGAAAGTATGGAGATCCAGTGTTAACAGCATATTCACCAACAATGATGGGCGCATCATGTTGCACTGTGAATTATCAAGTACTATAAATAGAATATGCAGAGAATCCCCCGTCTGAGATCAGAGACGTTCACCTGTTGTAGCACTGATGCTGGATGCTGCACGAGCTCAGTTCCTCTCTTTTCATTGGCACATAAAGGGTGTAACTTAAGTAACATTATTATTATCTTAAACAGCTGTAGGGGAACAATTCAACCTCACAAGGTTTTTCCAGTAAAGACATAATACAGTGGTGGAGGAAGTGCTGTATTCATTCCATTTACTGTAAATGAGTGCATAATATATATGAATAAAAGGTTTTATAACTATTTAATCAATTAGATTTTCAGAGATGTTGTAAAGTGGATATGAAGAGGAAAAACTCGAAGAATACTGCACAGCAGAAAAAACTAAATGTAATAAATGTTAAAATAATAGAAAATGTAGAAATTAGTTATTTAACCAAAACAGTTTTATTTCAGTTTTATTTATACACTGTATAAAATCAATAAAGTGGTATCTAATCTAATCTAATCTAATCTAATCTAATCTAATCTAATCTAATCTAATCTAATCTAATCTAATCTAATCTAATCTATACTGTAGTGACACCATAAAACTTTATGTATCAGGTGACCCAGTTTTCAGGGAGCAAATGTATTGAAATACATGTGTCCTCTGAGAATGATTGTTTAAACAATAAATACTGAGTTTCATCATGCAGCAGAGCAATGATCCAAAACTCTCTCACTCAACATAAGACTTCATCAGAGGTAAAAAGTGGAAGACTTTAGATGGGCAAGTCAAGGATGGAAATGGATGAAACGTAGGGCGACATATAAGAGCAGAGGTAGAAGCACTTAGGTGGACTACATCTATACGTAATCTGAACAGTGAGTACTGGTGGGGGAGAGTGTAGCCAGGCAACACAGGATGGCGGAGTGTAAAATGACTCTGGTGGTGAGGAAGATGAAGAGGACGAAGTGGTGGAAGTTGAAAAAGGAAGATTGGTGTATAGTTTCCAGGGAGGAGGTGAGATAGGCTCTGGGTGGTCGGGAGGTGTTTTCAGATGAATGGACAAGTACAGCTAATGATCAGGGAGACAGGTAGCAGGGTACTTGATGTGTCAGCAGGGAAGTGGAACTTGTTTCATGCATGGAAGAAGTACAGAGATGGGTGAAGGGAGTTGTGGTTTGTATGAGGAAGTCTGGAGTGGCAGAGCAGTATGTGAGAGTAGTGCAGGACATGTATGAGAGCTGTAAGACAGTGGTGAGGTGAGCTGTAGGTGTGACAGAGAAGTTGAAGGATCGGCTCTGAGCCCCTTCTTGTTTGCTCTGGTGATGCAGACAGATGAGGTCAGACAGGAATCTCCGTGGACCATGATGTTCCTGTGATCTGTGGTGAGATTAGAGAGCAGGTGCAGGTAAATCAAGAGAGGTGGAGGTGTTCTCTGAAAAGCAGAGGAATGAAGGTGAAAAGACATGTGCAAGCAGGATGGAAGAGGTGGAGAAAAATGTTCTTGATTCTCCATCAGAAAAAAGACCAAACATTGTGGAGAAACTCTTTGTGATCAAGGTTATGTCAAGGATGCTGTTAAGGATCACAGGGAACAGATACCTCCTGCTCACCCCCATTTCCCCAGTTGAACATACTGTAGGACAATGTGTGATAACAATACTGTCCAGCTAAGTGCAACAAAAGAAAACGTTTATGTTGCAACATCTCTGTGCACAATTGTTGAGATTTAGAACATTAGAAATGAATGCTGATGCTGTGGGAAAGCACATTGAATTGAATTCGGATACACTTCTTTATTTGTAGTTTTTATTTACTGTGATCTTTCCAAACATTGAACTACTTTATTATTCTATAGAATTATTTTGGAGGTAAATAACTGCACTAGTCTTTTATAACACAATGGAGACATACTGTGGGAAAAACCTCACCAGTGGGTTCTCACCTGTCCACACCCTGACCCTGTGTGGCACTTAGATGATTAACATATGAAAACCTTCTCTACAGTACTGTAGGAGGGGTGTCCTAGATAAGGGTAAAGAGAAGTGACACAACACAGGAGTGTTTTGCTCAAACAAAAGACCCCACGTGAGTGACACTCCACGGCAGTACCCTCTGCCAGCACCTGCATATTACCGTGCTTTTCATGCAGTGAACAGAAACCTTGAACTCTTGGCAGTACTGTTATGCTGCGATGTGTTCCAGGGTTCTGGCTCAATGTGACTTTGAGCGGGGCAGGTGACCAGCTCTGTAAATGGGAGCCTTCAAATGAATGAAAGAACTTTAATGATCACTTTGGGGAACAGCTGCCAGACAACACATGTCACATGGCCAGGAGGAACCGGGTTTTGATTAACTGACCCTGGTTTTTAGACGACTGCTCTACTAAATGAGCTGCTGTGTAAGAGCTAGTTTGGGTCCAGTTTTAATTTGATTCTTTTTTAGCACGTCTGACGGTGACTTGCTGTTATGGGACTGGGATCCTTGCCTTCTTGCACAACCCCGACCTAACCTGACGTTCTCCTTTATGATTCTATGCTAGAGAGCAGAATTCATGCGTCCCTCAGTTATAGCAAGCCACCCTGATCCTGAGCCAACAATGCATTACTAATTGATCGGCCACCTTATTAGGTACACCTGTACAATCTTATGTAGAAGCTCTGACATTAATTTGACTTTTACAAGGTCTAATTTCTCAGTTTTTAGGTTGAAACTGTCAGAAATGATGTGATCATCCCATTATCTGTTTTTTACAGTGGGGGTGAGGAACGCTGCCACCTTTAGGTGGAAATATAAAATCACACTTATTTTATTACTGAACAAGTGCCTGACTTCATTCTAGAATTAAATATAAAGTCAATCACTATTCACAGTTATGGAAGAAGGACAAAAAGGATTATTAAACATTTAAAATCAAAGTTACAGCAAAACTGTTGGATTCATTCACCCAGTTTGTCCTTACTGTTGGTTTAGTGTTTTAACCCTTTATTTTCCATAGTGAGTCATGATTTAGATTTTTATTTCTTTGTCTTTATTTGAGTGTGCGTCTCAAACAGCAGTCAAGAGCTCAGTGCATCACAAAATAAATAAAGAAATAAAACACAAAAAGCCACAAAACTAAGAAATAAGAAAACTTACAGAAGTGAATGAACAAACTGTCGTGATTATTCTTTTATAGCCTTTCTTGTATAGGAACATCCTGAACACAGTTACACAGCTGCAGAGGCAGAGGAGAGTGCTGCGTTTTCATTTGTTCCACCTTGACCCTGCCAGACATTAGGCTGCCACTGACCAACTGCGTTTATTTGATCCCATCTTAGTTACTTTCCTTTCCACCTGCCATAGCAGGACCTCTCTAGATCCCATTAACTACAGAATCCAGTTCAAGATTCTTGTGATTATGTCTGAGGTTGAAAGGCCCAGGAGAAGACGGACAAACAAGTCCAGTATTGCTTGCAGTATTAAAGAGTGTATCAGGTCATTTATGTTTTGCTTTTAGTTATTTATTGGCTTCTTGATAATTTAGATTTTAATGAATTCAAAGGGGAAAATAGGGAAGTACATTGAAGGCACAAATGGTTCAGTGTCTTGTTGAGGGACACTGTAACATGTGATTAGTGGTGGATCCCAGTTCCCTTAATTGATATTGTGGAATTATCGCAATGCTAACTAAATGTTAATGTTATGTTCCTCCAAGATAAAGTATATCCCAAAGTCTCTTACAAACAGCTCTGAGGATTAAGAAGCAATGTTTGGGGAGAGACAAGTGAGGATACGTGGGGCCATCCTTTGCACAAGTCTCTTATTGGACCAACACACATGTTTATTGGAAACCTGCACTGCAACTGATGGCACTGATCTGAAGTTGCCTGGATCTATGATAACTGTTGGTCTCAGTAACAAAGAACCACATGCAACTTTACTCTTTATACAGCAAAACATTTTCTCTTTTTAACATCTGGTATTTCCAACTATTAAAACCATCTATGGCTGCACAGCTGTCCTGGTTTAAGGGACGGGCTCCTGGCATCTCCTTCTCCTGATACTGTGTTGGGAGACAAAACCCCTCCCAATGGTGTACATAGGGATGTGATAACTTGGAGTAACTGGACTGATCTGATTAGACCGTAGGAACTGCCTCATGCTACTAGTGAACAAGGGGAGATGGGATGGGAATGTTTCAGGATCTAGGAGTACTTTTTGGGAGTGGGACAATGAAAATATATTCCTGTGTCACGCTATATTGTGCACTCCTATTAAAATAACTGTGGGTTATGCTGGTTTTGATGATTATGTTTCTGATGTTTGGAGACAGACAGATGAGTAGTTCTGTGTCACTGTAGTTTTTAAATATATGATCATCTTCTGAAACTTAACTAACTAGTTTAGTTACATATACAGATGATCTTAAACTGGAACGATGCAATGCACAGAGCTTTTCCGGCACTGGTACAACATCACAGTGTGGAGGAAAGTACAGTATTAACCATTTGAATAATGAATAAACAGCAAATTGTGTTGTGGTTTAACTTTTAATTAAAATTAGAAATTCCCACCTTCATCTTGGTTTTTCTAATTCAATTCAATTTTATTTGTATAGCACTAAATCGTAACAGAAGTCATCTTAAGGCACTTTATAGTTTACAGGTATAGAGTCAGATTTAGATTTTTTCAGAATATATATATATACATTTAGATACTACATACTCTTTGAATACAAAGTGAATGAAGACAGGTTGTGCTGATAATGATCCCCATTATCACTGGCAGCCAGTTTAGTGGTTAGATTGGTTTGTGCCATTTTGAAAAAGTAACATAATTTTCTGAAACTCTGTCTGTGCTTCAGATGTATTTTATTTTTGGTATTTCAGTACATTTTAATTCAAACTACAAATGTTAACTAAAAATGCTGATTAATCTTAAGTAATGTCTGACCTCAACAGAAAAGAAACTGAATGCTGTCACCCTTCGACATCCTTCACCCTGCAGTCTGGCCTGTTGGAAACAGAGAACCGATTGTCTGCTGCATTTTGAAGACCCTACCCCTCTGTTCTATAGCTTTGGTCCAAATATGTATTTCTCACTAGAGTTTTTCTTCATTTGTTGTCCCAGATGCTGATGCTAAATCATAATAAAATAGAGATGAGCTAGCACTGCCATTTGTTCAGATGTAGCTAACAATGTATGTTTAACTTTCAATGAATTGTGACTTTTTTCTTTGGCAGAGCATCTCCAGATATAGAGGAGGTCAGTGTGGATGTTACAGTGTGAGACTTGGACACGGGAAGCTGTTGTCTGTGAATCTTCATCTAATAATTTTAAAAAGAAACTCTCTTTTATATTGTAACATACTTTCCCTGATTTCAAAGTAAGTGTGGTTTTTAGACTAGAAGACAGACCAATATGTTTTTGTAAAATGTACATTAAGGTCAGATACAAACAGAAGCTAACCTGGAAGTTGGGCAGAACTTCAGATTTCTATATCACACATGAAGAGTTATGCAGCATATCTATACACTGAAGACAAGTTGCTGACACTTTGTCATAATATCATAACAAATCTGGTTCTCTGGTGGAATCATGACGAGCTGAGAGGTGAGGTATGTAGAGGTGACCTTTTCTTTTCTGTTGGTAAAATCCTGTTTGGAATGAAACACAAGATTATTAACAACCTCAGATGTAAAATATTCCAAACCTGTTTTTCCTTGTTATTCGCTGCTGCTGTTACACTGAAGCTCACTCTGCAGTGAGTGTTTATGTTCACTTACAGCATTGGTAAAGCCTGTTGACACGGGCAACGTCATTAGGACTCATCTGGGCTGCACCCCCAAGTACAAGGTTAGGATTGCTCTTGGCGGTGATGGTTGGTTGATTATTTTTAGAGAAGGCGGAACTGGAAGAGAACGTAAACACATGTTTATCTGTTCACCCATCAACACGAGCACACACTGACCACCAGTACACTTTGGTTGAAAACACACACTCACTTGCTATACTGCATGACAGAGTTGAAGTCGTATGCAGTACCTAGGTTGTTAGTTTGGACCTTCTCAAAGTTGGATTCCATTCCTGCACGGAGGGATTAGAAGAAAATATTGAAAATGATGTGTTCATTTAATGATATCAGTCATATCAGTAATATCAAGAGTTGATTACTTCTATGCTTTAGAAGACAGAGTCATTGTTCTCAGAGTTTTGTGTAACAGAGAAACCACAACAGAGAAAGTATTTTGTTGTGAGCTGACCTGGCTGCACGTTCTGCATGTTGACATTGACATAGGAATCTCTGTCAGAGCGGACGTGCTCGTGGTGGAAGCCAAGAGCGTGGAGACTCATGCTGCACTGAGCTGAAGTACACACAACCGTCTTTCTGTAGGGAGATTGCCTGTCCTCCACTCTGACGGCCCAGGAAGGACCAACACCTGAAATCATCAGTGAAATCATTGTATTTTGAAGTATGAATGTTTGGTGTCTCCTGCAGCCCAGAAATCACACAACGTTTGGTGTGTGTGTTCTTACCCAGTTCCAGAGAAGAAGTAGAGAAAATTGGCCTGATTAGTGAGCCAGACAAAGCGAATGCAGGTGGACTGGTGGAAACCCACCAAGGCCCTAACGATGGTGTCAAGCTGTTGTGGATCTGCACAGAAAAAGAGCAGGATCCATCAGTCCAAAGATTTAGCATTTTCACAATGATTGGGTTCAGTTCAAAGTTTCAGCTCTCAGCTAGCAAAAGTGGAGCTCAGTATGTTAACTGGACTGTTAGAAAATAATTTCCTGATCTTTGTTGATTTTCACTTTTTAGTTTTAAAGATTTTAAGCAGGAAACAAAGTAATTTCAGTTGTCCGATTCATCTTTTAAAAGTGTTTTATCGGACAACAGATCTTTTGGTCTTTTGAAAACTACTTATTCACTGTAACAGAACTGTAAAACTGTATTAAAAAAAGAATAAAGTTATTAAAATAGTTTTTCTTCATTAACAGACACTATAAAAGAGCATGCTGAGCTGCAGCCCATAAAGTTCAACTGGTTATAAGATTTTAAAATCACACAGTAAATAACAGTAAAAAGCTGAAAACAAACTTTTCATTCTTCACTTATTTTGTCAAGTGTGTTGTAGTCTATAATCTTTTTAGTTATAATGGAAATTTTGTATTTCTAAGCAGTTCCTTCTTGGCTGTTTTTTAAAAGGTCCATAGTTGAGGTATTTACCAAAGTCAGAGGAGATGGCGACAGGGACAATGACGTAGGATCCAGTTTTAGGCCACTTGCAGCCTGTTGCTGTGCAGGGGACTGCGTTCCTGTTTGAAACTGGCTTAATGTCGCCATGCTTCAGCAAATGTGCTGCAGAATAACAAAAACAAAGTTTTTGAATGTTAACAGTAGGATGTGAAGTATTATGTGATTGACAGAGAATTTATTAATGTTGTTATCAGTTAATCATTTCTTTGTCTATAGATCAGTTATTTAATCAATGACAGATTCAACTCTCAGCAAGTGTCATTGTGTTATTGAGATCATGTATGAATATTTTAGACAGACTAATTTGATTACACCACAGTGTTCACTTACTTATGTTTTTATTGGCCTTTGCAATGATTTCAGAGGCGTCCAAAGTCTTATCTAGAGGAAAAGAAAACAGACACTGAAACATTTAGAAGGTTAGCTTGTAAACTATCCACGTGTTAGACATAAAATGACGGGAGCAGAAAACATTAAAAGGAAATGTTTTACTTTCAATTGAGAGTTGTCCACGTTTCAATTCTTGGCAATCCTGCAAACACAAAGGCACAAAAGTGCACATTTTTAATCTTAAATCATGTTTTTCTGCTGTTTTAGCTGTTCAGGTGATTCTGTAGCTGTCCAGAATATTTCTAAATTCACTTTCTTTTTATTTTATCTAAAGTTCTATACATTTTACTGTGTGACAAATAGTGACAAATACTGTGTGATGAGCTTTCTTGTGCCATGTCTCCAGACGGGGTCCATACAATGTTGAAAGACTTAAACTTACTGAAGGAATGAGCATCACTGGGAACAGAAGGAGGAAAAAGACAACTGGAGTCATCCTGGCGGTCCTCTCCAATAAACGTTAAATCTGAAAAAAGTGTTTCGTCAGATGAAGAAGATGAACAAAAATAAGATTCGCATCAGAGGAGTTCACCTGTTGTACCAGGACTCCCGTGCTCTGCTCCTCACTTTTTATAGATGTGTACAGGGTGTAACCTAAGGAACGTAGGAACATTATTATGTTAAACTGCTCATGTGGATTAATGCAATGGACAAAACGTTTCCAGGAATGCTCAAAGATGTACTTTAATTATTCTGTTTACTGTAAATAGGTGATGTTTCCTGCAAACGTTTAGCTGATAAGAACAAGAAAAACTATTTGAGAACAACACACAGGAGAAAATAAAACTCATCGGATGACCCAAAGTGAGCAAAGTTATAGAAACGTGAGACTTACAGGTGTTTCTTGTCACCTGGGTGTGACATGAGGTGATGTGAGGTCCTGTGAGATTGATTGTTGAATATATAGTACCTATAGTTATAGTGTTTATGAGCAGCATTGTAAAGCCTGCTGGACAAAGTCAATTTGATTAAAATCACTGGACAGCCTGGAAAAGATGAATTACAGTATGACCAATGTTGACAGGATTTATCCAATATTCAAATAGAAAATAATGTTGTACAATGTTGTTTGATGTTCACCCACACAGTAACAAACTGATATGTATGTGATATTTATCAATACAGAATTTGGTTGTTTGCTAGCCTTCACTAGCCAGGAAAATACATCACTCATTACATTGTGCATTTTCAATCCCTAATAATGTTTCATATGGTTGATACAGAAAAGAACCTGCACAGCTGGGTTTGTCCGTCTGGCAGAAAAGTGTCACAGCAACTTCAGTTTTCACTGATTGTGTCTGAAAGTATGGAGATCCAGTGTTAACAGCATATTCACCAACAATGATGGGCGCATCATGTTGCACTGTGAATTATCAAGTACTATAAATAGAATATGCAGAGAATCCCCGTCTGAGATCAGAGACGTTCACCTGTTGTAGCACTGATGCTGGATGCTGCACGAGCTCAGTTCCTCTCTTTTCATTGGCACATAAAGGGTGTAACTTAAGTAACATTATTATTATCTTAAACAGCTGTAGGGGAACAATTCAACCTCACAAGGTTTTTCCAGTAAAGACATAATACAGTGGTGGAGGAAGTGCTGTATTCATTCCATTTACTGTAAATGAGTGCATAATATATATGAATAAAAGGTTTTATAACTATTTAATCAATTAGATTTTCAGAGATGTTGTAAAGTGGATATGAAGAGGAAAAACTCGAAGAATACTGCACAGCAGAAAAAACTAAATGTAATAAATGTTAAAATAATAGAAAATGTAGAAATTAGTTATTTTACCAAAACAACACGATATTGAAATAAAACACACAGTTGGTTTGTTTTTGAAGACATTTAGGTTTAAGATCAAAAGATAAGAATTTCAGTTTTATTTATACACTGTATAAAATCAATAAAGTGGTATCTAATCTAATCTAATCTAATCTAATCTAATCTAATCTAATCTAATCTAATCTAATCTAATCTAATCTATACTGCAGTGACACCATAAAACTTTATGTATCAGGTGACCCAGTTTTCAGGGAGCAAATGTATTGAAATACATGTGTCCTCTGAGAATGATTGTTTAAACAATAAATACTGAGTTTCATCATGCAGCAGAGCAATGATCCAAAACTCTCTCACTCAACATAAGACTTCATCAGAGGTAAAAAAGTGGAAGACTTTAGATGGGCAAGTCAAGGATGGAAATGGATGAAACGTAGGGCGACATATAAGAGCGGAGGTAGAAGCACTTAGGTGGACTACATCTATACGTAATCTGAACAGTGAGTACTGGTGGGGGAGAGTGTAGCCAGGCAACACAGGATGGCGGAGTGTAAAATGACTCTGGTGGTGAGGAAGATGAAGAGGACGAAGTGGTGGAAGTTGAAAAAGGAAGACTGGTGTTGTTGGACTGTGGCTCAATCTACTAGTAAAAACTCTCTTCAATGTGACAGCCAAGTCCTGCGTGCTTGTTTATGAAGGAATAGGAGGAGACTTTTCGGTCTTAAGTTATATGTTTATTTAACAATCAATTAATATAGTAAATGAATATTAGAAGTCAAAATGAATAAAGCATACAGAGCTCTGGGTCTAGATCTTCCTATCCCTGACAAACAACAAGGTGTCAGTTCACGAAGTCTGGGTGACTATCTGTCCCTGACCCAGTCCTTTTGAACAAAACAATCATTTGCGCAAAACATCTGCGCAATCTTCATCCTGGTTGGTCCACAGATCTGACTCCCTCGACTTTCTCATCCATTGTAGCGTTATCTGGCTCTTTGACCTTCACCATCATCCGTCATTGGTCCAACTGTCGCTCTCCCATCCGTTGTTTTTGGATTCCTTGCAGCTGTAGCCTTTCATCCTCAGTTGCCAGTTCCCAAGATATATTCTGGACTCTGAAGCCACAACACAAAAGATACCTTGTTCCTAGGTCCCTCAGGACCATGTCACCCTCATGCCTTGTAGCTTAATTGTAACCATCACTCTCTTAACATTCATCATATGCTTATCAGTTGTTTTTCACATGGTGGTTGTCTCTGCCCATCCCTAAGATGTCCTAAGTGCTTTTTCATTAACTCTGCAGTAAATAATAGTTAACAGTAAGTCATACCTGTGCATACTACTCTTGTCTTTATGTACATGCTATTCAAGTATTAATGTTAGATGAGTACAAATTAAAGTATTAATCAACTATTACTGCTAAAAGAGCACAAGCTAAAACATTGGTTAAGCATCACATCATATCATATATTTACAGTCTGTAGTTTTCAGGGAGGAGGTGAGAATCAAAAAATGTTATTAATCCCAGAGGGAAATTGTTTTGCCTCATTACAGTTTTTCTCAACAAAGACAGAAAGAAAGGGAACTACAACCAGGAAAGATCCACATCAACATAAATACACAATAACATCAATACAGCTTATTATTAATAGTCCAGGATGGAATGACAGCAATTATAAGACAAAAATAGTCAGTTCCCCCACCCTTACAGAGGGAGAAGGAATTGTAGAGATTGATGGCCACAGGTAGAAAGGATCTCCTTTGGCGTTCTGTGGAGCACTTGATGTCAATAAGTCTGGGAGACACATTTGTTAAACACGTTCCACTGTATGGAACATAGTCAATAGTTGTTTTTTTACATAGCATCTGAAATGTAAAGAACTGCTTTTACAAAGATTTGAGGATTAACAGAGATGGTGGACACACTGAGAATCCGATTGGGACCACTGAGATGCTGATGATCTTAGTGACACGATTACCCCAGGCTGTAACACAGGAAGTTCTTTTTCTCCAAACAGTCTCTGGTCTCCAAACTGTCTGTATCATTCTTGGAAAAGGCTCCACAGTTCTGCCCATTGAGGGGGCAGAGGGGCAGGTCAGAGAACAGCATATCTGCACCGTTGATCCACATCCAGTTACCAGCCAGGAAACGAAGGCCTGTCCACACCTGAGGAGAGGAAACGACCAATGAACCTGGAGGATACACCAGGAGTCGCCTGGGTTGTGCAGTGCGCTGCAAACAATTTACAGCAGATCTTACTGGGTGAGTTTTCTTCAGCATTAACAGGCACCATGTTCAAATTCAGTCATCAGTACTTCTAATACACCCACCTATCATCATCAGGATTTTAAAACGCTGCTGTTAGTGATGATTACTGTGAGTCTCACCCAGAGAGCAACACAGATAAAGACAACTCGAACGCTAACCCTATTTTTAACTATTACTGCACCATCCCACCTCATCAGTGTCGGCCTCCATGACTCTGTTCCACATGTAGCTGAAGTCGTCTCCAGGCTGCACACTGACCAGCTGGTAAGGACTGTAGGTTGGTGATGTGAGGGCTTTGCAATATTCCAGCGCCTCCTCCCAGGTCTTGTTCTCCTTCACCAGGACCAGATTGTCTGTGAAGCAGATGAAGGGATACCGAGCAGAGCAGCTTTGGGTAATCATCTTTTTGCTCAAAGAGTAGATGGCGACACAGTCTCCATCATTACCCGGCTCATGTGGTGCCCAGTTTCTGTAGTCCGACATGCCTGTGCTCCACTCCCAGGTTTCCCCTGCAGAAAAAGATGTTGAATGTTCATTTTTATCACAAAGTTATTCTTGTCATTAAATTGTTGCTTGATGAGACTGATGTTCAGCTATTTGTGCTGGTGATGAGATTTGGTGTAATCCCAGTAAAACCAAAACTGGGATGAGTACTAGGCTGACTGAATAATAAAGGTTATAAGAGCTGGACAGGTTGTGTCAGTGTTACTTTACCATCTCTGTACAGTCCAGTCCAGACCGGAAAGTCCTGCTGGTTGACAGCTGAGGTCAAGTCTTGGTAGGTTTGGATCACTGCCAGGTAACTGTTCATGTTGTTGCAGTACTGCTGAGCATCAGACCATGTTTTTGATTGATTGATGAAACTGTACTTGTAATCATTATCTGTGATCTGGTAGCAAATGAAGAAGTAATGTTCTCCACAATCGGTGCTGTAAAACCTTTGACAACAAACATTTAAAATCAAAGTTACAGCAAAACCTTTGGATTCATTCACCCAGTTTGTCCTTACTGTTGGTTTAGTGTTTTAACCCTTTATTTTCCATAGTGAGTCATGATTTAGATTTTTATTTCTTTGTCTTTATTTGAGTGTGCGTCTCAAACAGCAGTCAAGAGCTCAGTGCATCACAAAATAAATAAAGAAATAAAAAACACAAAAAGCCACAAAACTAAGAAATAAGAAAACTTACAGAAGTGAATGAACAAACTGTTGTGATTATTCTTTTATAGCCTTTCTTGTATAGGAACATCCTGAACACAGTTGCACAGCTGCAGAGGCAGAGGAGAGTGCTGCGTTTTCATTTGTTCCACCTTGACCCTGCCAGACATTAGGCTGCCACTGACCAACTGCGTTTATTTGATCCCATCTTAGTTACTTTTCTTTCCACCTGCCATAGCAGGACCTCTCTAGATCCCATTAACTATAGAATCCAGTTCAAGATTCTTGTGATTATGTCTGAGGTTGTTTATGAAAATCATCTCGCAAATTTTTACAAATTTTGATACAGATACAAACGGATGACTGCAAAGAATGGAGAGAAATATTTTACAAATTACAAGATATAAAACTCAGCATGCATCTGGAAAATGTTTAACACAGTTACAGTCGGTGTGTTTAAATGCACTCAAGTAATCAGGTTATTTTCTTAAGAAAGCTGATTTCTTAAGTGTCATGTAAACAGGAAATGTAGTTACTGTAATCGGGGTAGGGGATTAGAGAAATCTGACTTCTCCTGGAGAACTCAGATTTCTCTTTAGCTGATTGTTTACTTGGATTTCCAGTAACCAGCTTTCTTGAGTTCAGGTAAACGCACTGAGTATTTAAAAATGCTGCAGAACAGTCTCACCGTTTTTTGTTGTAATCAACATAAGCACATCCATCTGCAGAGTTTGGCTGACTTCCTGCCCAGGGGTAGAAGAATTGTCCATTAGGCCATAACAAGAAGAAGCTGGCAGTCAGTTGTGTGCCTGTGTCAATCCATGCGTAATATTGCTGCAAGTTCAAACTGTCTGCTTCTGACTTCTCATAGATGATGGCCAAGTCGATGTAGTCTGGTGAGCTACAGATTATAAGTAATTAAAGACAAATGATACTTTTGTTCATCTACAGACTGGAAGTAAAGGGTAGAGCAAACTGTCTACCTGCAGCCTTAATCTACCAAGTCATCTCTAGATGTTAACATCATAATGGTCACAGGCATCAACAGTGTGAACATGTTTTTATTTAGCAAGTAAAGCTTCACTTTCTGACAGCTGAAAAGGATCTGGATAAAAAGGAAACCTCACCTCCGGCAGAACGTTTGAGCTTCCTGCCAGCTGTAATAATTTTGGATCTGTGTGTAACTTTTCACCAACACCGATTCCAGTCCAGACACAGTGCTGCTGAGGAGGAGGAGGAGGAGAAGGAGGAAGGGTCCAGGGATACTGTTCTTCATTGTCATCGTAAATAGACCCTTGGTACTAAAACTAATCATTCATTTATATAATGACTCACTGTTATTACCTGTGCTGGTTTGCTGTCTCTACAGTGATGCCTTCAGCGAGAAAAGGTGATGCTGCCCGGTGAGCCTCCAGTTTGACGCTTCATGTCTCACTGCTTTGAGTTTGTCATATCAGAACAATAATTTGAATAGAAGACGTACTGATGTCACCTGTCAGACCCTGTCACTGCATCCTCAGAAACTATTTGACTGTGTCTGAGAAACAATCACAGAAAGCAGGCAAATAACATCTTCTGCATGTTTGCTCTGTTGAGTTTGTGTTGTTAGAGTCACATATGGACAAATCAAACATCTCTGCTGATGACAACAGGCACAGGTTTGGCTTCACACAGTGGTCTGATGGGCAGTAAAACCATAGCAGATATCAGTTTAGCATATTTCCAGCACATCAGTGAAAGAGAAACAGCTGAAGAGGCTGCTGGTATTCCAGATTAAACAATTAGTTTCTCTTTATTTTCATCAGGAGGAGAAAGCGAAAAACAAAGTGACTGATGTGAGCTGTTGTTTAATGCACTTAAACAGCCTTTTTATTTCCTTTTTCTGTATGTACTCTGTGACACTGTTGTGTACCAGTGGTGTTCCGGAGCAGGGCTGCATTTTATCTATGTCATGTTTCTTTAGTCTCTATGTCATGTTCCTTTAGTCTCACTATAAACATGCACTCGTCCTGTTGCATGTCTCCCAACTGTAGAGGGAGGAAATACAAATGTATATTGTAAGAAAGACACATGGATCTAACTGTGTGATGCTATTAACTGATGATGATGATGGTGATGGTGATGATGATGATGATGATGATGATGATGATGCACAAAGAAACACAGCAGCACAAAAGACAGAGAAGATTGTGAGGGATGAAATTAATCTGAAGAAATATTTTGTTACGTGAATGTAATATTATTTATATGTGAAATGTGCAGCCACTGAGCTTAGCATAAAGACTTTAAACTTGCATGATCTGTCCAAAGATTAAAATATGTCCACTAACATTTTTGACCAAAATGTTGATGAAAAAGTAAAAACTGCAACCAGACAGAGAGAAACTAACAATACACTGAAAACAAAGAAGAGATATAACAGCTGAATCAGCAGGTTGATGCACAGCATTTATTTTGTTAGTTCATCACCTTTAAATGAAGCAGGTTGTAAATTATAAATTAATATACTATTTATCTACATATCAATACATTTCTGTCATCAATAAAACAGAATTAAAATAGTCCACAATACGAGTATTTTCGCCATAGAAAAACAAATACACACTAAAATTGTGTAATTAGAACCAAACTGTAGCTGCGAGTCTCTCCTAACTCTCCATGCAAACCAACACTGAGTCAACTGACAGATACAAGCAGTAAACAGAAAAACTAAAAAACTAAATCAACAGCATAAATTCAGTACAATTCAGATTTCAGTTCACTCAGTGTCTGTTCATGTGATTTCAGAGTGACTACATGATGTCGAGATCAGAGCTCCTTGTTCTTCATGTCTCTAAATATAAATACATGTTATATAATATAATAGTATAAATCTATATAATATAAATATAGGTCTTTACCACTCTTCCTGTATCTTTAGGCTTATTGACATGCTGCAGAATGAATTTAAGATCTGATCAGATACACAACAAAACACCAAACACACGACTGCATCAATAACAAAAATCAATAATAGTATTTTAAAGAGATTTGGGAGAAAGTTCCAATGTAAATAAAACCCCTAAAGTTGTTAATGAAGTTCTAGTTGTCATGTAATTGCACAGTTTGACCAGTAGATGTTGACCCACACTCAGAAAGGAGAGTCCCTAACTCGAGTGGGTCATCACCATTACAAGCTACACCTTTAGCTGTTTGGCTTCATGTCATCGTTTATAGGTTAATATTCTAAGGTCCTTGTTGCAGCAGTGAGCTGCACTTATCCACAGGCTTTTAGTTAGACTACATGTAGCTTTCCCTGTGAAGACTATTTTCAGTTCTTTTGACCGATTCAAGTACAACAAAAGACTCAAGGTAAAGTCTTTAGGACACTAGGCCTAGAGGAATTGGTGTTAATGTACATGTTTTAAAATATTTTTAAAAAATTGAACTTATGTGTTAATTTAGGTTTTTTCTGCTGTGGCTGAAAACATAAAGAAAGATTCAGTAAATGTAATTGTTGTAATGTGTAGCGTTCACTATGTTCACTAATGCTGATGCAGCTTGTTGATGTGGGACAGCCAGCTTTCCCTTTTTTATACAAAAAACATAATTCAAACTTTGAGATCACAGTCTGATTTCAGTTCTTTTAACTAGCTCAGTGTTGTAGTTCACAGTCTGTCTTAAGAACTTAAATGTTTTAGCATTTCTCTGAATTGTATTTACAGTGACAATTTGTTCCAGCTTTACCTGAATGTCTATCTCTATATAGATTTAAATATATTTTCTATATATACTTCCACATGTAGAAAACAAAAATTAATAAAATTAATTAATTCTGTTTAAATGCAAACCAGGCTGCTGTGGAGCCTATTTTATATCTGCTGTCCTACTAAAGAGAATCTTCAACCTGCGATATATAAAGTGAGGGTGGTAACAGACCAGAGTCACTAGGCTCAGACATTCGCCCAAATCCAAACGCTGGATAGACTGGTTCAGTGAACTTGGAGCGGAAGGTGTGTAGGTGAATCTGTTTGATTGAAGAGACGAAGGAAGGGAGACAGTAGAAGGACACGGTACCTGCGGACCAGTCCAGATACACTGCTACTCTGTTCGATTCAGAGGGAGGGGTTGTGTCTATGTCTTCTGCAGTGTTGTTGTGCCACGCAGTGTAACCGTGAGGAGTGCACATCACACTCCAGGACTGATCGTTCCATCCAATACAGCAGTCATCGCTGTCTCCACTCCTCTTGATCCCCCTGTATGTTACTCCTATATTAACGCTTCCCCTCCACTGGACCTCCCAGTAACAGCGTCCAGTCAGGCCGTCAAGACACAGCAGCTGCTTCCAGCCGTCAAATCTGTCAGGATGATCAGGATATGGCTGCTTCTCATTCAACACCATCACTCCTTTGTTGTCATCACACAGATAGAGGTTTCTGTCTGCTGTGTTTGGATCCAGTGAAAGTTTCCGGAAATCTGACAGAATAAACAAGAAACAATAAAACAGCAGTTTCTTATATGAAACAACTGCTGGTTGCATGTTGGAGATATTGAGTGATCGTTACTGTGTGACTTTATTCTAACTGTCTCCAAACTGTGGTTTCAGATTTATTCGTTTCTCCTCAAATAACTTTATCAGAAATTGAAATTGTATTCACCAACATGATAAACGATAACTTAGTGCTTGAACTTTTTTCCCATGAAGATCAAATCAATAGTTGAAGCAGTGACAGTAGAAAAGTTGAACTTACACCTGAAGGGTGATGCTTTCAGTCGACATTTGCCACAATGATCAAGCCTGTAGGAGGAGGACGAGCAGAGTGAGCGACTTGAAACACAGGTGAAACCTTGGTAGAGTTTACTCTTTATGCTTTATGATCCAATTTCAATGTAAAAAATTAAGAGGAAATGTTCAGTAATAGTAACAACTGGAGGTTCTGGAAGTCGACAATGTGACTTAAGTATCATGTGTTCTTATGTCAAAACAAACATTTCCAACATTTCTAAAACAACAACAAAAAATACACCGATACAAGAAGGATCCTGGATAGGGAGACATGGACAAATGCAAAATACAGACCCTACGGAGGAAAACTGAGGTAAAATAACTTTGTAAAAGGAAACTAACTTTAAGTTAGTTAAGTTTAACAACCTATCTAAGTTATGTCTGAAATGATCCAGAATTGTGTGTGATGTGTTTGTGTTTTGAACCCCCCATAAGATGAGGAGAAAGGACTTCCTGTGTGATGACTTTTATTTTGAAGATCCAGTTTCCCTTTCAGTTTCTTCTGTCACTAGCTTTACTCTGATCAGTAGTTTCAGCTTTTCTGCTCTCTTAGCCACATGGTCTCGTCTTCTCTCCAGCCTTCTACTCTGAATTTGAACTGATCTCTTGATTATGACCCACACGGCCATTTCCTGACCTGATCTCTGCTCCAAGCACCCAGCCTACCCCTCGAAAGCTTTTTTTTAAACATCTAAACTTTACTCTTGTTTTGTCGGTCCCCTCTTTGGGCCCGGACTTAAAAAATGTAAATATCTACTGCAGCTGTTTTATAAAGTAAGAAAATTTTAACAGATTTAACATGAAGCACATTACTCTGTCAACTGACAGCATCTAGGTCTGGCCAGTAAACAAACAACGAACAAGCAACAGATCAAATCATCAGGTCTCCGCAGAGCGTCCATCAAAATAACACATATGCATTCAAGTATGCACACATATAATGAGCATAATGTACAATTAAACAATGACGCCTACTTGAGTGTCGTTAGTTTCCAGTGTGGATCGCTGAGTCCCTCATTCAGCTGCTTTACTGAGGAGTCTCCTGGATGATTAAAACTCAGGTCCAGCTCTTTCAGATAGGAAGGGTTGGAACTTAAAGCTAAATACAAAGCAGCACAACCTTTCTCTGTGACCAGACATCCAGACAACCTGTAAACAACAAACACAATCATTTTTTTTACCACAAGCTACATTACCTCTTGAATTACCAGCTCCAACTTCAGACACTTTTATCACAAACCTCTGGTACAACATCTGCATGACTGTGCAGACCCAGCACTAATGTGGAAGTACCAATACAGTATATGCTCCCTCTTACCCCCAATTTAACAATTCAGCCACAGTGGAGCAAGAAAAAGTGTGGAAAAGCCAGGAAATGATTGAATTCTTGAACATCCTGAAGTAAGTTCATGTCCAGTAAACGGAAAGTGTAAATTAACCAAAAGTAGCCAAAAACAGCTTTTAGAAACTTGTCAGTCAATAAAAAAAAGTCTTGGGAAACAAAGGTTATTCTCTGCAAGTATAGCCATGAAATTATGAAATGAAATGTACACTGTAATCTCCGGAGACAGGCTGCATTGGATCTTATAGGGACAGAAGATACAGTGGTCTAAGTGCACATCTGTCCAAGAAGGCAAGTAAATCGAGAGAGTAAATAGTGAGCACAGGAGACTCAGGTCAGCTGTCCTCATGGGCTGACATGCAAAGAAATAAACACTAGTATGGTTGGCAAAAAGTTTGTATTTGGCCAAGATGTACAAACAGTGGACTTCAGAACCAAGTCTTGTAGACTGTGTAAAATCCAAGCAAAGAACATAGAGTACAAAACTCATGAAAAATGATAGAAGCCTGTTTAACCCTGTCAGTGGAGCATGGAGGGTAACTTTGTTTTGACCATTTTTCCTGGCTATGTAAGAATTATTTGGAGAAGAACGTGTGAAAGGTGGACGTGTTTCTTTAATTATAAATTAGTTTAACATTCACATTTGATTGATCACTATTTTGTGTTTGATTATGTGTAAAGGAATGTTTGTGTGTATTGTGATCCATTTACTGCCATTTGATTGAATAAAACTAACAAAATGTAATAGACAAAGTAATTCTGTGAATTCACAAAGTAAAATTTTGTTGAATATTTTTTTATTATATACAAGAAATTCTTACTTGAGAACCTCCAGTTCACAATGAGGACTCTGAAGTCCACCTGAGAGCAGCTCCACTCCTGTATCTTGCAGGTCATTGTAACTTAGATCCAGTTCTCTCAGGTTCGAGTTCTTGGAAGTCAAAACGGTGACGAGAGCTTCACAGCTTCTCCATGACAGATCACAGTAGCTCAATCTGAAGAAAGAAAAGTTTGAGTGTTATCCTGTTCTCTGTCACACAAACGATTACATTTAACTCATTATATTCTTCTGTGCACCTACAGAGATGTTTTCGATGCCTTGACTACAGGCAGCAGCGACTGGAGTCCTTTGTCTGAACCCGAGAATTTCTTCAAGTCAAACACATCTAAATCTTTTTGTGATGAGAGTAAGATGAAGACTAGTGCTGACCACTGAGAAGAAGAGAGCTGGTTTTTATGGATGTTTCCCGAGCTCAGGTACTGTTGGATCTCCTCCACCAAAGAATGATCATTCAACTCATTCAGACAGTGGAACAGATTGATGCTTCTCTCTGGAGAGCGACACTCCCTGATCTTCTTCTTGATGTACTGCACTAACTTCTCTTTGACCTTTGAATTACTTCTGGGCTTTTTCAGCAGGTGTTGTAGGAGAGTCTGGTTCTTCTTCAGTGAAAGGCCCAGGAGAAACCGGACAAACAAGTCCAGGTGTCCATTTGGACTCTGCAAAGATTTGTCCACTGCAGTCTGGTAGAGATGTTTAAGTTTAGATTGACGTCGTAGTGACAAATGCTTTCCTCTCAGTTTATTAACACCGGAGCTGATGAACGTCTGTAGGACGTAGAGCGCTGCCAGAAATTCATGAATGCTCAGATGGACAAAACAAAACACCGTCTCCTTGTTCAGTCCATGCTCTTCTCTGAGGATCTGTGTGAACAGTCCTGAGTAAACAGATGCAGCTTTGATGTCAATCCCACACTTGTTCAGGTCTTCTTCATAGAAGATCAGGTTTCCTTTCTCCAGCTGTTCAAAGGCCAGTTTTCCCATTAAGAGAATTGTCTGCTTGCTTGCAGTATTCAACAGTGTATCAGTTTTTCCGTGATACTTTAAATTCCCCCGTTTGGACTGAACCACCAGGAAGTGGATGTACACCTCAGTCAGGGTCTTGGGCAGCTCTCCTCCCTCTCTGGTTTTCAACTGTTTCTCCAGAACTGTAGCAGTGATCCAGCAGAAGACTGGGATGTGACACATGATGTGGAGGCTTCGTGATGTCTTGATGTGGGAGATGATTCTTCTGGCCTGCTCCTCATCTCTGAACCTCTTCCTGAAGTACTCCTCCTTCTGTGAGTCAGTGAACCCTCTGACCTCTGTCACCATGTCAACACACTCAGGAGGGATCTGATTGGCTGCAGCAGGTCGTGTGGTTATCCAGAGGCGAGCAGAGGGAAGCAGGTTCCCCCTGATCAGGTTTGTCAGCAGCACATCCACTGAGGTGGACTCTGTCACATCAGTCAGGACCTGATTGTTGTGGAAGTCCAGAGGAAGCCGACACTCATCCAGACCGTCCAAGATGAACACAACCTGGAACTCTTCAAACCTGCAGATTCCTGCTTCTTTGGTTTCAGTAAAGAAGTGATGAACAAGTTCCACCAAGCTGAACTTTTTCTCTTTCAGCACATTCAGCTCTCTGAAGGTCAATGGAAATGTGAACTGTATGTCCTGGTTGGTTCTGTCTTCAGCCCAGTCCAGAGTGAACTTCTGTGTTAAGACTGTTTTCCCAATGCCAGCCACTCCAATTGTCATCACTGTTCTGATTGGTTCCTCTCTTCCAGGTGAGCCGTTAAAGATGTCTTCTTGTCTGACAGTTGTTTCCGGTCTGTCTGGTTTCCTGGATGCTGTTTCAATCTGTCGGACCTCATGTTCATCATTGACCTCTCCAGTCTCTCCTTCTCTGATGTAGAGTTCTGTGTAGATCTGGTTCAGAAGTGCTGGGTTTCCTGCTTTGGTGATCCCTTCAAACACACACTGAGACTTCCTCTTGATGTTAGACTTTAGTTTACGTTGGCAAAGTGCAGCAAGAGTTTCTGAGGAAGCAACAGATACCATCAGTTAGTGTTTATCAGGATTCATTTCTTAGCTTGGTTTATTTTGGCGCTTCTACGCTTCTGTTCCCTTCAGCAAAGTTCCCACTTCTGCAGACATTTCTATAAAGCTTCAAGTCAAGACAAAGTTCTTTTACTTTAAATACAAACTTATATCTGGCCATTTATGTTTTGCTTTTTTTTTCTTTTGGCAAATTCTGATGAAAATAGGGAACTACATTAAAGGCACCAATGGTTCAGTGTCTTGTTGAGGGACACTGTGACATGTGATTAGTGGTGGATCCCAGCTCCCTTAATTAATCATTCCTTTATGCTAACTCACTGTTAGTGTTCTGTTCCTCCAAGGTAAAGTACATACCCCACATGAGGATACATGAGGCCATCCATTGCACAAGTCTTTTATTGGACTGACACATGTTTATTGGAAACCTGCACTGCAACTGATGGCACTGATCTGAAATCACCTGGATCTAAGCTAACTGTTGGTCCCAGTAACAAAGAAACACAAGCAACTTTACTCTTTATACAGCAAAACATTTTCTCTTTTTAACATCTGTTATTTCTTATTATTAATTATATCGTCACTGAGATGAGTAAAATCAATCATTAATAAACCATTACAGCATTTCATTATAATCGTTTCCATGATGCTGAATGTCTTTATGCATGACTGTGTAGAATTATAGTACATAGTACAATGTATTTGCATCATTTGCAGTTGTTTTGACAATTTGAGCTAATAATGATTTCTATAGATCAAGATAATTATAATCTGAATTAGTGAGTGATTCATGTCTGAACAGGATAAAAATAGATATAATGTAAATGTGGATGGAAATCATTAGTACATTAGGTAAATGGACACGTTTCTTTCATTGAACAGCAATTGGATCCCAGGAGGAACAGGGAGAGACTCAAACGTAGGTCTTTAACATGACAACACAGCACTGCATCAAGAGAGTCAAACTGCCTCTTACTCTGTTTTCTGTCTTCCAGTTTTCATGTTTCCTTCATTTTGTGTCTTGTCTGCCTGACCACCTCTGACCTGTGATTGTTTTCTGACTTTGCCTCCTGTTGTCCTTGACTGGTTCTATTTGCTTTGACACTGAATAAGACTGTTACATTTGCACCTTTCTGCTAACTGTTATATAAATATGCAAAATGAGAAGGCTTTCTGTTAAAATAATACATTTTCCGGCTAATAACAAATACATCTTGATTACCAAATGTGTTAGAGTTAGTTAATAGCTCCAAATGATGAATTCTATGTTAAACCAGCAGTATATAACTTTATACTAAAAAGCATCTTACTGCTCTGCAGAGAGTCGGCCAGTCGCTCCTCCTTCATTGTTTTCAAGACGTTGAGGGTGATCTTTAGAAATTCTTCTCTATTGCTGTTTCCCTTTCCATCCTCTTCACCATCCATGACTTCCTCATCTTCTGACAGCTCCTCTGAGATATCCTCCAGATATTCTGAATCCAGAACTTTCCTTAACTTCTTTAACTCGTGTTTCACAAAAGTGACTATTTTTCTTTCAAGCAGCTGGAGGAGCACAGAGGAAAATTAAATTAATATTCAGGAAACAAATAACATAAATGTCCTTCTGCCTCTGCTGAGTACCAGCTCTTCTAAAACCTGAAGCAGATTGTTTTGACTTAAATCTGTATCTTATTAAATGTTGTCAGATAAATAAATGATAGGATCATGATCAGCACTGTCAGCTGTTACAGACCAAGCTGTTTCTACTCTGATGTCAAACATGTTACGCTTCAAAAAAGTCAGTGTGTTGCTTTTTATTACTTAAGTTAACCAAACATGCATGTATTTCACTCTGCTAGGCAATCTGAATCGTCAGTGTAGTAAAGACATTTCACTTTCTTTAAAAGACTGGTCTATAGCTGGTAAAGTTTGTCGTACTGCTGTAGTTTTTTCCCAGACAAACTGAAACCAGACAACTGAGTAGATGAAAAAACAATTAACATTGACATAACTACACTCTTATGTGACTCTGCCAGTTGGAGCTCAGCTGGTGCATCACCTGCATAGGTGGACTTCTATATACAGAATACACAAAGACTTTGATTGACTTGCAAAAAAAACCTCAGTTGCAGTTGAGTTTGAAAGTCTTTGCTCTTAGAGTGTGAAATACAAATCATACTTCATTCTGATTCACATATAAATTCAAAGCTTAGTACAAATCTATACATTTATATACCATGAAGGTGGAGTCCAGGTCTACTTGATGTTTCTGAACAGGACGATTACTGAGAACCTCTGACCTCTGCCGGTGTGCTCTGCAGACAAACAAGAAAAGATAGGCTATTTAAAATCTCAATTATTCCACTGTAGATTAAGTTTAAAAGTTAAGACTATTAATCCACCGCCTGCTTGTTTTTAAAGGATTTCATCAGTATTAGGTGACTGTGAGGCTGAAGACAACAGATCTTTGTGATCTTGTGTACTTGTAATTGCACTAACCTAAAAGATAAAATCTTTGATCTAGTCTTAACAATACTCAAAGTAAAAGTAAAAACAGTTCAGCTTAATCTTAAAAGTTAATGTTCTACTAAAGCTTCAGTGTGCTCTGATAGGGATTATTTTCACTTTCATGATCAAAATATGCAGAGGATCAACTGGTTCCCATGAAATGTTTCCATGCCAGTAAGAGAACAATGACAAACAGTGAAGTAATGAATGGTATTTATCTTTGGCAGCACGTTTTCTCAGAGAGTAAGTCTGGACTGGGCTTCGTTGAGCTTCAACATTTATTTGCCAGTTTATAAACTGAACTTAAGTCTGTGCAGATTGTCGGGTTCATACTATAATATACTGTATTTACAGTCGACTGTACTGTACAGTTACCTGAGCTCATCGATCTCTTCTTCATCACTGAACTCACAACTTTGGCTTTGAGACCGGTCACCAGTGGACGAAGGTCGGTCTGGATTCTCCAGTATCACTTGGCTTTAATACAAAATAAATTATCAAATTCCAGATCAAGAATTCAAATTAAATTTTAAAAAACTGTGTGGCTGCCAGTTATAGTTCAATATAGAACTTGATGTAAGTGTATTTATTATTACCTTGGGTCATCAGTCTGCTGTCTACCTCTGAACTCAATAGGCTCACTTTTAGACCGGTCACTCCTGAAGGAGACACGTCTGGGTTGTGTTGGATCTGGATTGTGTTTCTTTGAGCTTCAACATTTATTTGCCCGGTTATAAACTGAACTTAAGTAAGTGCAAATCGTTGGCTTCATACTATAATTGTTATCTTTACAGTCGACTGTACTATACAGTTACCTGAGCTCATCGATCTCTTCTTCATCACTGAACTGACAACTTCGGCTTTGAGACCGGTCACGCTCCGTGACATCACCAGTGGACGAAGATCGGTCTGGATTCTCCAGTTTCATTTGGCTTTAACAAAATTGACATAAAAATTCTAGGTTATAAATTAAAATGAAAACTGTGTTTGAACTAAACTAAATTTAGAGTTTTCACAAATGAACATGATTTTGTGACATTACAAAAAGTCTGGCTGCTGCAGTTATAGTTCAATATAGAACTTGAAAAAAGTGTATTTATTATTACCATGGGTTTATCAGTCTGCTGTCTACGTCTGAACTCAATAGGCTCAATTATAGACTAATCACTCCTTTCATATAATAACAGTTGTGAGTTCTTACCTTGGCTCATCAGTATGTGGTCCATTTTTGAATTCTATAGGATCATCTTTAGACTTTTCAGTCATGAGAGAGACGCTCCTGGGTACACAACATTAAGGTAAAGTTGATTTTGTGTTATACAGCAATCATCACCAACTGTCAAAGAAATCTTCCACTTACCTCTTAGGTCTGATCTGGTCAAATCTGGTCAGAGCTGCTTCAGCTGCAGAGACCCTGGTCCCTCTCTTCTCAGAAACATTCATAGTGGAGTGTTCATCTTTGAAGAGAGAAGTTGGACTGATCACAAGAGCTCAGTTTAAAAACAGGTGATTCGTGTATGTGTGAGAATTCGTACCTGTTAAACTTTGATCCATATGACCTGTAGTAGGTTTAAATCAGACAGTGCTCCTCACTCCTGACAGTGTGCGTCTGATTTTTTCCTGCTGCTTCCTCCTGTAGTTTAAAGTTATTCTCTCAAACCAGTTGAACCAGTGAGTGGAGACACGTTCCGACTGTATCACCTGTTCTAATCAGGTGAAACATACCAGAGGTCTATTATGACGTATTTATAACACTGAGTTACAGTAAGTACAAACAACAACAATACCAGTAAAAGTACAAATCCTGCATTCATAATGAACTTGAAGTATCAAAAGTAAAACAATGACTCATTTCGCTAATACAATATTATTGTAGTTCAAATATTGATGTTTGTCACTTTAATGGTAATGTGGAGTTTAATTATGTTAAATAAACTAATTCTGCTTTCTATCACTCTACATACTGCTGGGTAACAGTTAGAAAAAGGTCATGTTACAGTCACTTCTGCAAATCTTATCATACCTGAAAAAACAGATTGAGACACACTTGTCTGAGAGATAACATCATCGATGGCACAGTGAATGTTTGTCTCCCAGAATACTGGATGGAAAGTGTCAAGACGGTTGGCAGGAGACAAAGGTTCATCAAATCTGTCCTTATTAATTAAGGCAAACAGGCAAAATATTAAAATATATTATAGAATTAATCTGTGTGAAGCCTGTACTGATTGAGAAATTATTTACTTTAGGGAATAAAACTGTTTTAATCTCAGTGATCTTGACTCAGCTGTGTACTGTAAATATCAGTTGTAGTATTTAGCAACAGCTGCTGAAGTGAACTGTGGAACCGGCGGAAGAACACACACACACACACACACACACACACACACACACACACACACACTCTACAGGAAGCAGATGACTGATCAGCTGACGATCACATGGTCCAGTCAGCTGATGCTAACGCTAACCAGCTGAACGGACGGTTCTCCTGCTGCAACGACGGAGCTGACGGTCAGACAGGATGCCTTTCTCCGAGCTGTATTTTAATGTCGACAACGGCTACTTGGAGGGGCTGGTCAGGGGATTCAAAGCAGGAATACTGTCCCAGGCGGATTATTTAAACCTCGTTCAGTGCGAGACCCTGGAAGGTAAGTTACAAGAGGATAGCTAACCTAGCTGCTAATAGCTAATGCCATTAACGTTAGCTAGCTAAAATAAGCTGTCCAAGCTAACTGACATTAGCTTAGCTCGGTTTATGTTAGCGATAATACCCCTTTAAATATTCTAGCCAACATACTGTTTTATTATTATTCTGAATTAGGGTTATCCATCAGGCTTCGCTTTGATATTTTATTCGGATTAAAGGTGAGATGTAATTTAAAATTCGGTTCTCTAAGCTTCCTGGCTAGCTAGCAATGCTAACTACAGCTAGCAGTGAAGCTATTCTGTCGTTTATTGATCAATCCTGGGCTTTTTGGAGGAAGTGAAATTAAAGTATAAATGCTTCAGCTGCATTCAGCTTACACTGAAACTGTTTTATTATGGTTAGTTGCTGCGTTTTACAGTTTTTTTTTATTGGTCACATTAGAGTTTATTAGTACAGCTGAAGCCAACTTTACTTTTCCTAAAGGTTTTCTGAAAGTTCTAGCAATACATCCAATAATACACGTTTCTGTACATGAGCGAAATCAAGTAGTGAAAAATATGATTAGTACTTAAATAAATAGTAGTTTGCAGCATTGACCGTATGTCGTAGGAACTGTGTGCAGGGCTGCAGCTCCGTGTGGGACAAACTGCCAGAGGACGAGGATGTATTATCATTAGTACCGGTGTATTAACATCTTTAGGCTGTAGAGATTTATGAGATGTTGGTTAAAGGGTTTTTTCAGTTTATTTAGAAATAAAAAAACGACTTGTTTCTGATTTAACTGTAACAATCACTTTAACAACTGGATGTCATTATATTTAAAACATAGAGGTGAACGAACTGAGGCGAAGTGATTATCATCCACCATCATCTTAAAGTACATGAGTTCAGTCTAGAACAACAGATAATGTCCATAAATATAGTTTTTTTGTTTTCTAAGTCATGTTTCTGTTGTTTTTTCTGCCTAAAACCTGAAATCTAAAGCAGGACGTTCTGAATCCATCGATGACTGTGTTGAACTCGTCAGCTCTAATCTCTCTGTCCCTGCGTCTCTCCTGCAGATCTGAAGCTCCACCTGCAGAGCACCGACTATGGCAGCTTCCTGGCAAACGAGGCGTCTCCTCTCACCGTGTCCGTCATCGACGACAAGCTGAAGGAGAAGATGGTGGTGGAGTTTCGCCACATGAGGAACCAGTCGTATGAGCCGCTGGCCAGCTTCATGGACTTCATCACGTAAGCGAGAAACAGATTTTTGAATTCTTATATCAGGTAACGACAGGAGCGAAGGCTGTTGTCATTTGAACTGATGTTATCACAGCAGGCTTGTTTGGAAGCTTAGCTGCTAGTCCTACAGGTTGGGAGCAGACTTTAACTTCCTCTAACCTGGGATAGTAACTTTTTCTAATGCTGGATCGTTGCTCTCCACCTTTGTCACCACAGAACCGTTTCTAAGTCACCAGTGATGTGTGACCTGTCTTTGCCACAGTTTTGCCATCATCTGAGTCTCTTCACAGTCGATCGTATTTACTTGTCCTGTGCGTGTTTGTTGTTTGTTGCTTGTTTTGGATAAACACACAACCAGCTGGGTAATAGTTGGATGAAGGGTGACTATGCTGTGTACTTAAACATGGTACACATGTATAAAACAATATGTTACTTTGTGATGGTTATTCTGTAAATTTGTTTTTGTAATCATTATTTGGGTAATTTTTTTATCAACATCTTTATAACCAAATATGCCAAATGACCTTATAGAACACTCGCACACAAACATAACCATTATTTTTCCAGGTTCTCCACGTGAGAGTTTCCTGTTTTCTTGTTTGTAAATTATAAAGAAAAAACCCTTAATGTTGTCACTGTATTATCTCCTCCCTCCTAATCAACTTTAGGTACAGCTACATGATCGATAACGTCATCCTACTGATCACGGGCACCCTGCACCAGCGGGCCATCTCTGAGCTGGTGCCAAAGTGTCACCCGCTGGGCAGCTTCGAGCAGATGGAGGCTGTAAACATTGCTCAGACCCCTGCCGAGCTCTACAACGCCATCCTGGTGGACACGCCCCTCGGTATGTAGCTTGATATGAACCATAGAACCATATAAACCAGGGGTGTCCAATCCTGGTCCTCGAGGGCCACTATCCTGCTGGTTTTCCAACTATCTCTGCCTTACCCACTGCTGATTACCTGGATCAGGTGTGTTCAGCCAATCAGAAGCTTTAAGTGCAAGGCTGGTTGCAAAACAAGCTGAGCAGTGGCCCTTGAGGACCGGGATTGGACACCCCTGATATAAACCAAAGACAGGTGATGCAGTGTCTTTGGTTGAACAGGCGATGGTGCCAAAACCCAAAGAAACATTCAACATTTATTTCTGTTGGTTTGATGAAAAACTCCTTTTTTTGCAGCTGCTTTTTTCCAGGACTGTATATCTGAACAGGACTTGGATGAGATGAACATTGAAATAATTCGTAACACACTTTACAAGGTAAATCATGTTATTAAATTGTAAATGATTAAATAAATTATTTATATAATTGTCTCTATATACATAATTGTGGCAGGATGAACTAAAACTGCCGTGCAAACTTGTCTTGCAACAAAAATAAAGTATATTGACTTAACTATGAAAATTTCATAGTACACATGTGCAACTTGATATGTAATTACATTTGTTAGAACTTATGTAAAATATGATTCTGCTTATATATTTAAACACTTTTATATTAATTACTTTGTATGCATATTTGTATCAATAATATACATTTTTATATTAAGTTGCTTTGAGGATCTAGAAAAAACTATATAAAAAATAATCATAATTAATGTTTATTATTACTAATATGGGGTCGGTGGCAGTGGTTACCCATCCACTCCAGGGTCAGAGGTTTGTACTCTGATGATTCATTATTATCAGTGTGTGAATGAATTAACATTTGGGTCATTTGCTCTCAGGCTTATCTGGAGGCTTTCTATAAGTTCTGTTCCAACCTGGGAGGAACCACAGCTGACACCATGTGTCCTATTCTGGAGGTGAGTCTGTGACGTCTTGGCGTCTTACAGAACATAATATAGAATAACAGGCCTCAAAGGTTGGTTAGTTAAAGGAGAGCAGTACTGTATTTGACGGCAGTGAGAAGTTGTTTTTGGGTTCATTGATAAATGAATGAGTTCACCGACTTGTTCCTCCTCTGACTGCTGCGTCTCTGCTGCAGTTCGAAGCTGACAGGAGAGCCTTCATCATTACCATCAACTCATTTGGTACTGAGCTGTCCAAGGAGGACCGCGCCAAACTCTTCCCCCACTGCGGCAAGCTTTACCCAGAAGGCCTTGCTCAGCTGGCCCGGGCAGACGACTACGAGCAGGTCAAGGCCGTCGCTGATTTCTATCCTGTAAGTGGTAAAAATCTGTGACCTGCACAAATCACAAGAGAATTTAGACAGAAAAGAAACCACTGGTTAGTGGTAACTTTATTTTTCTACTGTATTTACAGATAAATAAAATGCTGCTAAATGACTCTTTGATTTTATTCGTCTCTCAGTTCGTCACTTGCCTCTTGTTTTTGTCTCTCACTGTTTTAGTTTAGTTTTTTTTTAAACCAAGACTCTGCATTTGTGTCTGAACGTCTTGTTTCAACTCACTTCCAGGAATACAAGCTGCTGTTTGAAGGTGCCGGCAGCAACCCTGGAGACAAAACACTGGAGGACCGCTTCTTTGAGCATGAGGTCTCACACGTGATAAAATTTACACTTTACACCAAACAACAGAAACTTACTCACTCAAAGTAGACGTAAAGAATTTATCACAAAACTTTAGTTTAATTCAGTTTAACTGAATTAAATGTTCTGTGTTTAAATTGGCTGCATCAATATCTTCGCTATCACAACACTAAAGGCAGTTCACACTTTCTATTTGCCCTGAAATCGATCTGGACTGACACGCACATGCTTCTATTTATAGTACAATTGGAGATATTGACTCATTCCATAAATGTGCATTCAGAACTGTGAACAATGACAACCACAACCACAGACAGAATTCCTCCTTTTGTTTGATGTATTTAACTAAACAAGTCCAAAGAAGTAAAACGAAGTGCGTATGACTGCTTCAAGAAAACATGAAGTTTCTCAGTTTTTTTTTCTTTGACTGTAAAAGTCCAGCAAACAGGCAGGTTACAGCAATAAGTGCTTTCCTGTGTTCATGCTTCAGCTGTACCCAGTGTTTAAAATTGTGCATCCCTGTAAATTAACAAGCAGTTGGCTTGTCATTACAAATGTTGTGCTTCTGTACTCATTCTTGCTCCTCCACCCCTTTAGGTGAAGCTGAACAAGCTGGCCTTCCTGAACCAGTTCCACTTTAGTGTTTTCTACGCCTACGTCAAGCTCAAGGAGCAGGAGTGCAGGAACATCGTCTGGATCGCAGAATGCATCGCCCAGCGGCACCGTGCCAAGATTGACAACTACATTCCCATCTTTTAATCCTCTCTCTTCCTCTACTTCCACCCATCATCATTTCACTCCATCTTATGTCTTGAACAGTGTCTTCAGTCACAGCTCGGTGTTAAAGTTTTTGATGGTTTGATGCTAAAGTTCCTCTATTCTTCAATCGTAGGTGTGAATGAGTTCTTCACACCAGGGTTTCTTGTTCTTGTTGACCAATCAGCCTCATTATTGCTTTCAGTAAGAACTTTTAACTGAAAGAATGAGATGAGCCCGATCCAAGAGGAGGTTGGTGCTTTGTTTTCATCAGCTTAACAGGTAAAACAACTCATTTGACTGACAAACTCACCCCACGGTGTCTAAACTTTCTGACGCTTAGTGTTGTTCTTTGGTCACACGCCCTTTCCAGCTTTGCACTAAGTCCAGGAATTAACCCAACAGCTTCCAGGACAGGAAAGCTGTGAAGTGGTGAGGTTGTTTTATTTTCCCCCTGAACTTCCAGCACAGCAAACACCAACTTTATGTTAATATTCAGGCACATAAAAACAGTTAAAGGTGCCGTACACTGTATGTTAACTCCAGGCCCTCTGTCTGTCCAGGTCAACATGGACATGAAAACATTCCTCTGCTCAGCATCAGTCATCACGAAGTTCTATATAACCTGTATTTATTTCTGTTTTAGTGCTAGGTTTTATCAGTGTGTCTGGTCATTGCGGTGATTTTCCCCCAAAACTAAAGAGTGAAATGTGTGAGCTCCAAGCGATTTGTCGTCTTAACTAGTCTGTTGTTAGAAATTAAAACTACAGTGGTGAACAGGAGCTCCCAGTCCCCACCGTCCCTGTTCCTGTGTGAAATTTCTGTAAATGAACGTTACTGGAATGAAGTAAAATCTTGTGAGTATATGACAAACGCAATGTTTAAACTATAAAAAGGTATAGAGATATTTAAAGATGACTATATGATTTTTTTTTTCCTCATGCTGTAAAAATTGATTTATTGCTGTTTCTTACTTGTGAAACGTGAATTGTAAATGTGGCAAAAAGAATAAACAGACATAACTGCAGAAATGCAGGTCTGAAGAAACTTAAGACTCATCAAATGCCTTTGAAAAGCAGTTTCTTAGTGACACGAGTGAATGATGAGGAAAAAGAAATAAATTATATATTTGTGTTCAGATACATGAGATGGAGCCTGAAGAAGATTCTGAATGTGGTGAAGTAGTCGGTGTCTAATTTGTCATATTTAAAAAAGTTTGAGTCAAAAGAAAATTAGCAGATATACCACATGAACTAAAGCTGAAGTAACTTGTAACATTGACATATTAATGTAAATTTACGACCATGGTAAAACACTCACTGACCACTTTATTAGGTTCACCTGTACAGTCCCATACAATCCAATGCAGCAGCTCTGCTGTGAATCCTACTTAGTTTTAATTTGTTCTGTTGGAACGGCTCAGAAAGTTGACGTGGTGGAGTCGGACTGGAGTGCTTTGTGAGAGGTCTGATGTTTTGGTCATTTATGTACATAAATCCTTATTGTGAGGGAAAAAAAACATTTTATACATTTAATGTAAGGCTTAACCATTGTGACAGACCATCTTTACTTTTTTGTTAGAACACAGCTCAACTACAAAAATACAGATATCACTAATAATAAAATATCTGACAGGGTTTTTAAGATGATATTAGATGCAGTCAGACGATGGAGAAGACTCATTTCTTGCAGCCAGGATGAGGCTCAGTGGTGATTTGAGCCAACAAGCTAATAGTTGGCCCTAAGCACATGTTGACTGAGTTTGGCCCCTCTAGTTATTGAGTTATTTCAATTTGAACCACAGTGGAGATCTACCAGCTGACTGATGTCATCCCCAGAGCCACACTGTTCGTCATGGCTAATAAAACAGCAGAACCATAAACCATCTGAAACTTTACTGCTCCCACAAGAAAAGAAAGCAGAAGGTAGTGATTACAGGGACTTACTGGACAAAGCAGTTGTTCTCAGGCTAGTTGGAGCTGCACTGAAACAGGATTGAAGAAAGCTACGGTTAACCAGTTAACAGAGAGGTGATCAACATCGTCTATCAGCTACTTACAGAACCGTGACAACCATTTGGACATTTTAACAGTCACTGTCCGCTTGACTTCACCCCACAGCTCTCCTCAGTAGACTGAGTGCTTTATGGACTTAGTTTGGTTTCAGACCCTTTCAGACAGGATTATTATTGAAATTCAGATTAAGTCTGATTTAATAACTAAAGGCACAGTGTCTCACTGTGGAGACTGATTGAACACAGCCTGAACTCTTTGGGTTTAATTGAGTCCAATCAGGCTGTTCAGCTCCAGCTGCTGAACCAACAGCCTGCAGCTCCATCAATAAACCTGCACCTCTCATCAGAGCTGCTGTAAAACTGAGAGGAAACAAACTTATGAAACCCACCCAGCCATGACCTTACAGCTTAAAACGAAAGCGCGACTCTTTGACCTGCACTGCTCTGTAGGCCTGACGGACTGGGACATGGACAAGGAGCTGAAGCTGGCAACAACCACCGACCAGTTTTACCACGGTGACAGATATCCTCTTCTCCACGCCTCAATTTAAAATACAGTTCAAGCATTTGAGAAACAGATATTTAGAAACAAGTTGCCATTACATTTAAAGTCTGAGGGTTAAATCCACAGACACTACAGTTCAAAATGTAATGTTTGTATCACTGTCTGTCTCTGATGACAGATGATAAGCTGAATGATCAGTATGTGGTCCAGAGGCCTTCTGCAAGAGCTTCAAGAAGGAAAGATGAATTCATTTGGTACGATAAAACCTCAGGTAAGCTCGTCTTCACTGACACAAAGATCAGCCTGCTCGTTGGCTTTAATGCCAGATTAACATCAACAACCTTCTACTGTTTGATATAACAGTTAGTACTCTGTGTGGTATTTCTACTTTGATATTTTGTGTGTAGTTTTAGATAAGTCCCACTGTATTAATCATAAACACTAGGCTGCTAAGCTTTATAACCGTCCATCAGACACCTTTGTGAAGCCAAACCTGTGGCTGTTAGTGAATCCGAACATCGCCTGCCCAATCCAGTACGGAGAAAATGCCACAGATCTGCTGACCCTTTGTGAATCTGCTAAGGAAACAGCTCTGCTGGAGCCTGCAGAGAGCCGACATCCACCAACTGTTGAGCTCCACATGTTTGCTCCCCTCCAGGAGGAACTGCTGCACTCTGTGTCCTCTTCCACTCAGTACATGGTACAGTATACACAACTTTCCATCACTGGTAGGGCCTTAACTTAAATATCAAATTGAAAACTACCACAGAAATTAATGCAATGAAACTAATTTGTTTTTTCAACTGTCTGTTAGATCAAGAGAGAAGACATCTCGTGTCAACCAGTTAAGAGCAGACGCAAGGGGAGGACCACCAAGGCCAAAGTGAGGACACTGCACTTGCTCCCTGCTTTCTCCAAACTCGGTTATGAATATTTAAAACAAGTCTTGAGAAACTTGAAATGGGCTTTTCCTGCAGATCACCTATGAGTTAAAGTTTGGAGTTTGCATTTGTTTCCTCTGGCTGCAATGTTTTATATGGAAAGAATGGGCTTTTAATTACTTGCTGCCTGTTTGCAGGACAGTAAGAACCTGAAGCCAGGATGCTGGCCTCGCCCTCCAGTGAATTACTGCATCCTCATCGCCTTGGCGCTCAAGAGCAGTCACACTGGGAGCCTCAAAGTCCAGCAGATTTACAACTTCACCAGGTCAGAATGTGATCACTTGGCAACAAGGTTCTGTTTCGATTCATGCTCCAATCCCCTGTAATTATACAACACACGGGTCCATAAGTCCTGAGATGATGACACAATTTATCCGTCATTTTGGTTCACTACACCATCACAATGGATTTGAAATGAACCAGTCAGGGTGCTTATAGTGACTGAGTCCCTGTGTTGCATATGAACCATCACTGTTTTTGAGGTTTTGTATTCTTTTCTGAACTTTCCCAGAGAGCACTTCCCCTTCTTTCAGACTGCTCCAGACGGCTGGAAAAACACCATCCGACACAACCTGTGCTTCAACAACAGCTTCCGCAAAACATGCAACCAGCTGTGCAGAGACGGCAAGAGGAAGTCATGTTTTTGGCACCTGACTCTGGACGGACATCGAAGACTAACTGACGAAATCCACACGTTGACGGGGGAATCCTTCAAGCAGCTGGAGAGGAGCATGGCCCGCCCAGGTGAAGCATGATAAAGTATTAATTCCACTTATTGAAAACTCCTTAATACCTCTAACTCATATAAAATATTAAGTAATGTTTTCTTTTTCCCAGATATCATTCGAAGTTTACTTGCACTGTCAAGGTTTCAGTCTGCATGATAAAACATGTTTTCTTCTCTTCTTCTTTTGTGTTATATAATATAATATATTATTTAATTTCTTTCTGTATTGTAACTGTTTGATTCTTGAAATACTTGGAGAGACATTAAGAACATTTTGATTTATCACTAAAAATATATTTGAACAACATAATGTCATTGGATAAATGAGCATCATTAAATATTGTGTGTGTGTGTGTGTGGTCTGATGGGTTGAGGGATTGTTTTCAGCACAAATGATAACTTGATAAATTCATTTATTAGCCAGATGACCTAGTCAGTTGGCATACAAAATATAGAAAATCTTTTCTAAGTTTGTAACTCCCTCAGAGCAGGCGTCTTTGTGACCTCTCACTGAATTCCTACTTCCTGTTTGCGATTTTCAGTCACTTTGAGTTGTTCATTGTCACATAAAGCAGATTCCAATAATTGTGACTCCTTTAATAATTAGTCTGCAGAGAGGTGAATAATTCACAGTTCCTCACCTGTTGCCTGTATCCATTTTCACTGCTATCATATATTTGTAAGTAAATAAGTTGATCAGTGTAAAATAAATAAAATGCCAAATTAAACCACTTTTTTTCTGCACAGCCTTTCGGATGTGTGTTAATCTTGTTTTACACTGTATGTGTAGGATTTCCCAATGGGACTACCACCACAAACTGAATGGAGCATTGTTGCAGCAGTTTATTTACCTGCTCCCTGGGAGCTGGAATATGTGTAAACATGTCTCTATTATATTAGGTCTTGAGGTAAATCTTCTGTCAACAGACGGAGCTGCCAGTTCAAATGACTGCATCTGCTAGTCAAATTTTTGTTTTCTGATATGATAAACTCAGTGTAGTGAGACGTACAGTTTGAGTTGCTAAGTTCTCACTGAAGACATCACAGCACGAGAGACGACAGCACGACGACACCTCAGGTAACAAGACGGAACACATGGTTGGTTGAATGTTTTTGGTTTAACTTAACTTGAGTCTTTAAACTGAGGTCATCCTCACATTTTTATTCACATTAAACACATTGGAACAGGACAGCTTTAACATGATGCTCTCCACAGCAGAACAGGCATGATGGAGACGAAGAGCAGCCTCTCAGGACTCCTCGTCCTCGTCCTCAGCAGTACGGTGTCTGGACTGGGCTCAGTGTTGATGAAAGATTACACACAGATCCAAAATTATTACACCTGGGAGGAAGCTCAAACCTTCTGCAGGAGGTGGGGTTTCCTTTTCTCCTCAGCAGTTATCAGAAGTTTTCACTGATATTTCACTTTTATATACAAATAAGTGTTTTCTCTTCAAATCCTGTAGCTTCAACTCTGACTTGGCCGTTTTCTACACGCAATCAGATGTAGACAATCTGTACCTGCAACCATATTTTGCATGGGTCGGCCTGAGCAAAACCGGCGACAAGTGGCTTTGGCCTGATGGCAAAGTCCTGGAGTCGAACTTTAACCCCTGGCCACAGTGGTTCCAGCCAAACTTGTTGGATGGATGTGCTTACGCCAATTACAATGACAAACGGTAATTTTTTCTGTGTGTGTTTTTGTGGTAATGGTGATGTGACTTCTGGTTATATGTTAGGACAGCACAGGAACAATCCAGGGAAGTCTTACTGAATTAGGTGAAATTGGAAGGTGGGGCAGCGTTGGCCTGAAGTTTGAGATGGTCGGTGCTTCAATCACCAGATCAACCCGAGTTGACCCTGCCTCTCTTGTTGTTGAGCAGAGCTGATCTGCTGCTCTGTGGCTACAAGATCAGACTGAATGTGTGTCAGTGGCTGCGCAGTAGTTACAGTATATATTTAGAAATTACAGTTTGTTTTTCAGCTGGTAGGAAGTGTGTTCATCCATTTATTTATCTGAGTATCTGTCTTAATTAGCTTGTTTTGGTCCTTTGCATGTTTTCTTGAAGTATAATACCTTGAACTCTTGGTCACCATACAGGCACTGAGAGACACTCAACACCTAAAGCATGATGTCATTTGGAAAATGGTCAGCAGTTGTGCAAACTTTATATTTGTAGTAAACAGGCTGGAGCACTGGACAAAGACCATGGAATACTTTCTTTCAGCCAAGGTACACGAATGAGTAGAGTTACTCTGCAGTAACTTTGTTTTTGAATATTTCTCTTGAAAGGTTTTATGTTGCCGACTGTGGTGAATATTACTTCTTCATCTGTTACAAGCTCAAAGACGGTGACTATAAGTACACATTCATCAATCAACCCATGACATGGTCTGATGCTCAGCAGTACTGCCAACATTTTTACAAAGATCTGGCAATTTTCAAAGACAGCGGTCACCTGAACTCAACTGTCATACAGCAAAACTTCCCAGTCTGGACTGGACTCTACAGAGATGGTAAAGTCTAACCTCATATATGGATAATTTAATGCTAGTTCATTAGTTGCTGTTCCTTTTTCCTCTCAGTTTGACCCTGGGCTTAAATTTCTGATGTTAAACAACTATTAAACTTATCTTAGTTGGTCAAGTTTAACATCTTATTCTGCAGGAGAAACCTGGGAGTGGACCACAGGCATGTCGGACTACAGACAATGGGCACCACATGAGCCGGGTAACGATGGAGACTGTGTCGCCATCTACTCTTTGAGCAAAGAGATGATTACCCAAAGCTGCTCTGCTCGGTATCCCTTCATCTGCTTCACAGACAACCTGGTCCTGGTGAAGGAGAACAAGACCTGGGAGAAGGCGCTGGAATATTGCAAAGCCCTCACATCACCAACCTACAGTTCTTACCAGCTGGTCAGTGTGCAGCCTGGAGACGACTTCAGCTACATGTTGAACATAATCATGGAGGCCGACACTGATGAGGTGGGCTCATGTTTAGTGACTAATGAGATGTCTTTAGGTGGGATATGTACAGAAACAGTAAATCCATCTCCATCAACCTCTGGCCCTGTGATTTTCAAACCTCTGATGAAGCTGCATCATTACTTTCAGATTACAGCATATTACACGGTTCACTGGTCTAGAAAGACGGTTTCTAATGGACACAACCACATAGACCAAAATGCTTCCTCTCAGGTTTGCTACTGTGTTGTATCCTCCAGGTTCATTGGTCGTTTCCTCTCCTCAGGTGTGGACAGGCCTTCGTTTCCTGGCTGGTAACTGGATGTGGATCAACGGTGCAGATATGCTGTTCTCTGACCTGCCCCTCTGCCCCCTCAATGGGCAGAACTGTGGAGCCTTTTCCAAGAATGATACAGACAGTTTGGAGACCAGAGACTGTTTGGAGAAAAAGAACTTCCTGTGTTACAGCCTGGGGTAAAAATAAAACAAATCCATGCTTCATCTCAGTCATGTATCCGCTCGGTCAAGTTGTACACAAATGTGTATGTGCTCATTAAAACTGATCATCTGTGATCAGATCTCTACATGTATCATTTCCTCACTTGACACTTTTAGTCAGGTTGATGCTCCAGGTGTCCGTCTGAAGTGCTGTATAAGAAGGTAGGTTCATTCAGTTTCTATCAGCTGAAATAACGTATGACAGGAGAACAACGGCCTCTACTTCATGTCCCTGAACGTGTTAATTAAATCCATCTACACATATGTTTTATTTGTTAACTTTATGTTACAACTAACGCAGATCTACACAACAACTAGACCTGTTAAAGCAACTTCACTCGAGGTAAATCTACTCATTTCACTTTCAAAATGACCTCTGATTGTCTAAACTTTCTGATGGTTTGTGTTTTTTGCGGCACACCCAGTCCACCTGACAGCCAAGTGCAGAGGTTGGATTTATTTTTCCCATGAACTCTCAGCGCAGCAAGCGCAGCTACATTTTATAAATCATGTTAATATTCACCTGCATTAAAAAGTTAAAAGTTCAGTATGTTGTATGTTATAGATCAAAACCAGTAAAAAGATTTTGCACTTTCAGCCTTTCAAAGTGGGAATGAAAACATTGGTCTTGTAGTACAGTGATGCCATAGTACTATTACTACTGCTACTCACTGAGTAGTAGTTTGATGAGATTGATGGCAGCTCATTCTTGTGGCCACTGTTCTTTGTATCCTACTCCACCATGGTGCAGAGTAAGAGGCCACGTTCAGACACAGTTATCCTGAAGAAGAGGTACAAGTGTGTACTCTGTTTCCACATGTTGAGACATTCACATACAAAGAACAAAGTTCTTAAAGTACAGTGGCAAGAAAAAGTATGTGAACCTCGACAGTAACGAATATAACCAGTTATTAATTCCAAGGATTCACATACTTTTTCACTGGCATCATGAGTTTCTTTGAGTTATTATTTTATGCACAGTATATTTCTTAATACTCTTGACTTACATGAAGATCAGATCACATTTTAGGACAAATTAATGCAGAAAACCACTGTATTTGTTGGGCCTGGATCGCTTCAATTTCCAAACAGTTTACACGTTGGTAGTCCCACCGAGGTACAGCGAGGTCATTAATGCAGGACATTTCAGGTTGTACGTTCTTTGTCCTTCTGCTGGCCTGAAGCAGTCAACAGCTGAATGCTGTGGAGAGTTCCTGTGGTGACTGTCGTCTCACTAGACTAATATTTCTGCACCACATGTGAGTGAGCTTTTTTATGACTACAGTCTATTGTTATGTGATTAGTGAATGTAGTGCTGCAGAGAATATTCCACCACTGCATATCTTTACCTTTGTGTCCTCTACAGTAGTTGTGCTGCTTCCTATCTGTACCTTTCTGCAGCTATCCTCAGCTTTAGAGCTGTATGGGATTCCACTTTCTTTGGTATCACACTAGAACCACTTTACTAATGTCTGAATGTTCATCTCAGAACATGTTTATTTCTACACACAACCCATAACATCTAGAAACACAATGATTACGTCATTTATCAGCAGATGTATGTGCTGAGATTATATCTGTAACAAGCTAATATTGGTCGATGTTTTTTCTTTATGTGTCTCTACGAACACAAACTGTGCAGTACAATGATGCTGTACTTTTGTTGACCTGCTTCCTCACATGCTTCCTGGTCACATGTCTTTATTTGAAGTCTGTAAACAAATCTCTTCTTCATTTGCCAGCAGTCAAATGGATCTGAAGATGCAGTGACAGGGACCTGACAGTTGACTTAAGTGTGTCTGCTATTCAAATAACTTTTTTGATATGAGATGTAGAAATTGAAGTGGAAGTTCACTGAGCAGCAGCTTTTTCTGACTGAAGACATCACCGAGGAAACCGGTAACAACACAGAACGGAGTTTGTCGAGCAGCAGTTGTTAATGTGACTGACGGATGTTTTTATTGACAGAATCATGATGAAGAGCAGCCTCCTGGGACCCTTCCTCCTCCTCCTCCTCCTCCTCCTCCTCCTCATCCTCAGCAGTTCTGTCTCTGGACTGGGATCAGTGTTGGTGAAAAGTTACTTGCATCTCACTAATGTTTACACCTGGCAGGATGCTCAGCAGTACTGCAGGAGGTGAAGTTTTCCTTTTAATTCAAACCATCAGCACCTATCAAACGTTTTTACGATTATACAAAGTGAGGCTTGAATGAAATGAATAATGTTTGTCACCTGACCTTAATATCTAGGCCGGGTCACACACTGTGTGGACTCACACAGCTGTCACATTAATGATGCAAAGGAATTTCCTTTAATCAGAATAAAATGATGCCATTCACCGTGACCAATGTGTTTATAAGGCTCATAGTTAAATTCAGATAAACACAGTTTAGTAGTTTAATTCTAACCACGGACCCTTTCCCAGGTTAGTGGTGTGAGTAAAGGCATTTTGTCATCAAATGAATGTGGAGGAATCAATCTGATTACATACATTTAATCACAATGATCAGGAGAATGAGGAATTAGGAAAAATAATTGAAAATGCAAGAGATGAACAGAAACCTCAGATCCAAACTATCTGTTACTATTATTTGATTTTAATCAGTTTTACTGAAGCTGATTTTTTAAATTTCTTTTTTTGTCCAAATAGCTCAAATTTCTACGTTGACTTGGCCGTCATCAATGACCAGGCAGATGCAGACAGTTTGTACCTAGAGTCATATGTAGCTTGGGTCAACCTGCGCAAATCCGGCCTTTTGGCCAGGTGGACTTGGCCTGATGGACAAAACGTGAACCTGAGCCACTGGGCAGGGATACCCAGCCTACTCTTGGGTGATTCCTGTGCTTACATCAATTTCATTGACAAAAGGTAACATAACAGTGATTTTACATGTTGAGGATCTTCAAACCCAACATGCTGTGTATCAGTAAATGTAAAGACAAAATTAGTAAGTGACCATTCAATGCACAGTTACTGTTGAAAGTTAAATCAGATGGAGATTTCCAGACAAATCTAAAGCATGACAATAATCAGCAGCAGTGCAAACCTTTGATTTGTAGTAAATCATGTAGTTTTATCTAAAAGTAACTGAATGAATGAATAAAATAATTCTGCTTTGTGTTTTTTATGTTTCTATTGAAAGGTTTTATAACACTATTTGTGGAGGATATAACTTCTTCATCTGTTACCAGCTGATCAACAAAATTTATGAATACACTTTTATAAATCAGTCGATGACGTGGTCTGATGCTCAGCGGTACTGCCAGGACGTCTATGATGATCTGGCAATTCTTGCAGATGAAACTTCTCTGACCACAGCTGTCGGTCTGTATGACTTCCCAGTCTGGATTGGACTGTACAGAGAAGGTAAAGTGACACTGACACATTCGCAGCCTGTCATGTTTTTTTAAACAGCGGTTATAACGTCAGTCCTGTGCACAGTAACATCCCCCTGTGTTAAAACCAATCTTCTGATGCTAAACTAACACTGAACCCATCTAAATTGGTCAACTCTAACATTTGATCTGCAGGAGAAACGTGGAAGTGGAGCACAGGCATGTCGGACTACAGAAACTGGGCACCGAATCAGCCAGACAACAATGGTGACTGCGTCGCCATCTACTCTCTGAGCAAAACGATGATTACCCAAAGCTGCTCCACCCTGTATCCCCTGTTGTGCTTCACAGACAACCTGGTTCTGGTGAAGGAGAGCAAGACCTGGGAGGAGGCGCTTGAACACTGCCAAGCCCTCACATCACCAACCTACAGTCACCACCAGCTGGTCAGTGTGCAGCCTGGAAGCGACTTCAGCTACATGTGGAGCAAGGCCATGGAGGCCGACACTGATGAGGTGGGAGATCTGTGTTTAGTAGGAGGTGAGCACATTGTGTTTGTTTTTATTTTCGACTGAGATGAAGATCAGATCACATTTGACGTCCAAGAAAATCTGGTCATTTTAAGAGGTTCACATAATTTTTCACATAACACAGTTATGAAACAGTTGTAAATGATGCTGAATGGTGATGATGTACAGCCCACCTCCATCTTTTCATCTTATTATATCTGCCTGCAGTGTCTTGTGTCTTGGCAGTACACTGTAATGCAGCCTCATCTGCACATGGATCTTTGTGTCTTTATTTATGTTGCTCTGTGTGTGGCTCACACTTTCAGCAGCTCTTAAAAATAAGCCCTTCCTTCCAAATAGAGTTCTTAAGTATTACATAAGTACAGTTTTAGTACTGATTACAGGACACGATGTTCATTTCTGTTTCTGGTTTACTTCTGTGTTGTGCAGCTCACTGCACGTGCTCATTAATGTCTCTCTTTCCATCCTCAACCATTACAGCTCATAAACCTTAGAGTTGGATGAAGTCATGCACACAGAAACATCCTTTCTAGGCTCTTTGGATGTAAAAATATAAATAATCAGAAATCATTTAAATACTTTGTGGTGTTGTTGTATCCACAGAGGTTCATTGGTCGTTTCCTCTCCTCAGGTGTGGACAGGCCTTCGTTTCCTGGCTGGTAACTGGATGTGGATCAACGGTGCAGATATGCTGTTCTCTGACCTGCCCCTCTGCCCCCTCAATGGGCAGAACTGTGGAGCCTTTTCCAACAGTAACACGGCCGCTGTTGAGACCAGAGACTGTTCGGAGAAAAAGAACTTCCTGTGTTACAGCCTGGGGTAATGACGTCACTTCCACACTGTCCCTGCATTTACCATCTATGTTAATCCTCACATGATGCCAAATACTAGATGTAAAAAGGTTTCTGATCCATTTATGGACTAAAGCTCACGCAGTGGAATGATTTTTTAATTTTAGTCATGCATCAGCTTATCATCCTGTTATCTACAGTTTTGTAAAATCTCATTAAAACAATCAACTGTGATCCGATTTCTTTATGTATCATTGTTTTTTACTCATTAAACATTTCAGGAGATACCAGGGAGTCATAGGAGCAGGTGAAATGTCCAAACATCCAACATATGGGGGCGGCAGTAGCTCAGGGGGTAGAGCCTACGAACCCCAGGGTGAGTGGTTCGATTCCCAGTTCCTCCTGGCTACTTGCTGAGGTGTCCTTGGACAAGACACCGAAACCTCGTAGTAGCGCCGACTCAGTCTGGCAGCTGTCCAACATGAATTTCCCCAAGGGGATTAATGAAGTAGCTTATTTGTGTTGTTGTGTTGGTCACTTCCACTAATAACTTGATCCTTTACTGTAGAGATGATTTAGTAAACACTACTCAGATATGATTCATCTCAGGTGAAACGTGTCTTCTTTAACTAATGTAACACGCTTCACAACTCAAGATTTCCAGGTTTAACTGTATAAACCAGACAGACTGTGTAAAGTGAACCTGACTTCCATTTCCTTCAAACCATGTCCGTGTTCTTGGCTGTTAGCTGGATCTTATTGAGCTTCCACTCTGTAAATACTGGTTCAGACACGTTTTCTCATTTCCCAGATGATGCACAGTTTGTTGCTTTGCTGCCTCCCACTGGTCTACGAATGTAATTGCTTCAGTTTTTTAAACTGTACTTCTATATATTCTTAGACGTAAACATGTTTTTCCTTCACCCTTTATTAACTCTGACTTATTTTTTATCAGTATTACTGTAATACTGTTGCTAACTGAGTAAAGGTCCCTGCGTTTTAAGCTGTTTTTAAGTCGGGACAGCTATTAGAATTTACAGTGTAGTTGTCCTCATCAGATGTTTGTGCCCGGGAAGTGCCTTGGGGTAGAAAATAAAAAACTCACTGTGAGCACAAATTAACTAATCTGTGCACATGAATTACGTAACTTGTGGTCTCGATTTATTGCCTTTTGTTTTTGGTGCCAGACAGATGTTTCAGGCTCAGTCTCTCTCCTTCTTGCAGCTCAAACCCAGCGTGGAGCAGCGTTATAGCTCTTCTGTCAGGCTTTTACACATTTGACAACATTTTCAACACTGAAGTCACAGTTTGAGTTTTTTGTTGGTGGAGGTGTGCAGACAGAAACCTCAACCATGATGTAAATCAGAACTCATTCTCAACTTGCAGTTCTGCAGTGACTGAATCGTTATCTTAATAACGGAGGCTCTCTCTTTATTAGCTGTATTCACATTCACATTTCACATGAATGATCACAGAGAATCCTAGATGTGACTATCAATGTTAACACTTTACAAAACCAAACCTGCATGAACACTTGCAGATTATTGAACAGCTTTATTGTTGGTTTCAGATTGTGGTCTTCTTCCTCAGAGTCACTTTAAATCCTGTCTCACAGCTCCTTTGTTAGTGTTAGGGATCGTTTCACAAAAGCTGTTCCCCATCTGCACTGAAACAGCAGCATGAGGATGAAGGTCTGATGTGATAGAGGAATAAAAACATACTGTGTGGGATTTCTTTAAGGGAGAAATTCAAAATGAGAGACACAAACTAAAAAACAAGACGCCACCGTGAACACCCAAGTACATCTTTGATTTTCTATGAATAAGTACATCTTGTATTTATTTGAGTTTCTCTGTTTGGATTAAATTAATCCACAAACTGACCCAGAATGTTTTTATTTGTGCACTTTTCATATTGTTTATCCAAGTGGAGATGGATGGAGTGATTAACATGGAACCAGGCTGCTCAGGGCTCACTGTCCATGTTGTAATGGAAAAACTGGAGACGAAACCGATTGTTGTCAGTGCTGCAGAGAAACAGGCTCACTGCAAATCACTGCAGTCAGCTGGACGACGCACACAAGGCGTGTCTGGTACAACAGAAGCATCCGTGTGCTGAAAAGCTGCAGCGATTAGTGTCCTGTTAAACATCTGACAGGAAAAATAAAACCTGAGATTCCAGTTTTGGAGTAAAACCAGATCTGGAATCTGTTAAATACTGAGTGATGGATATTTCTGGTTGTTGTGATTTTTCTTCAACAGCTAATTCTGGCAGCTTTTCGGTGATGGATGGTTCACAGATGTGTCATGTTCTCCTTATGAGCAAACATTTCCAGGAGAGTGAGGCTGCTGCTGGTGGTGGTGGTGGGGTCTAACGAACTGTACAAATTATTAAAAAGCTTGTGAGTCTGAATGATTTTAAGTTTTGCTGTCTTTAAACTATTAATACGTGGAGCTCAGTTTGTCCAAGTGCTTAACAGTAATTAGAAGATGAGTGGAGGGAGCGGATATGACTCATTCTCACCATCACGTTTGGAAAACTTGATTTCACAAAGACACAGACGCTCTAGTCTCAGTCTGGGTGGTGTTTGCAGCTCCTTCTCTAACACAGACTGCAAATCCTGGTCCTGGGTTACACAGTCACTCAGGAATTCCTAAAATGTATAAGGAGAGAAATCCTGAACGTATGAACTTACCAGTTGTTGTTTTTTATCTTTGTCTTTTTGGCAAATGAGACGGAAGAAAAACAGAAGTGATTAAAACATGAACGGCTTTAATGAAAGCAGGTGGACGACTCCTTTAACTTCAGCATCTCTGGGTTTTTTATGTGTTTCACATTTTCTAAGGTTTACTATTTAATACTACTACTACTACTACTTTACTATAAAGATTTCTGTCATGTAGTTTGTCATAGTTTCCTCTTTCTATTTACACCCAGTCTGTTCCTCTTCCTCCGGCCAGTCGCTCGTCCATCAACCTTGTTCACCTGCACACCTGTTCTGTTCCTATCTACAGCCGGCTCTCCTGTTGCCTTTTCCCTCACTGGCCACTTTATTAGGTACACCTAACTCCACTACAGCAGAGGGTGAAGTGGGTGGTGGAGTTGTGCTGAAGTGCATTAGAAGTGGTTCTTAATATAATGATCAGTTGGACTTGAAATTACAGTAAGTCTGTTTTTGTTGAAGTCACCTGGTTCATCTCCATCTCTGGAGCCTGGTCGTCTGAGCTGAGGTCCTATCGTGACTTGGTGAGTTCTGATTTACCACACTCTTCCTGTAACAACCTTTACAATTGCCAGAGTACACCAGAACAACAACTATTACATCCCGAGGAAACGTTTCATTCCAACCTGAACAAGCTCTACCAGCTTCAGCTGTCTCCAATTAGCTGTTGAATGCACCTTCTTGACATCACCTTGAATCCGTTCCCTCATCTGTCTGGATCAGATCAGCAGCGGCTGCTCTCCTGCTCGTGGCGTCATCTTTACTGGACAGCTGGCAACGTTTACTGCAGTGAGAGCGGCGGACGCCCTGTTTGGGCCAAGAGAGGAGAATAGAGCTGCAACCTTCAGGCCAGAACACTGCACAAGCTCACAAATTGTATGGTAAACTAATTAAACAGTAACATGCCTGTCAACCTAATTGAGATTAAAGAAGACAGAGAAACACATTGGACGGAGAGCAGAGGCAGGTTCATTCCAAACTCAGGAGAGTGAAATGTGCTCGAGTTGTTTCAGTTTTCAGAGAGAAAAGTTAATTATATAAAAAATCTCGAAAGTCTGCATAATGTCTAAGTACTCAACCAGATCTACACAATCACTGCCTTTCATTAAGAGGGATCAGTCTGAATGATCGATGATTTAAAAAAAGGGTCTCTAGTGTCTGAGAAGAGTCCTTGGCGTCCTCTTGGCTTTTTGCTTAAGGCCATTGTCCTGCTGGAAGGTGAACTGTTGAACCCTGGTGTCAGGTCTCATGCACTCTGCAGCAGGTTTAATTCAAGGACTTATGTGCATTATATCAAATACACAGGTATGTTCCTTTCTGCAGCACCTGTCTGTCTGCATCTCACTCACATTTACTTTTTGTGAAGAACCTCAGTCTATATTTGTCTTTGCTATTTGCATTTTTAGTCATGACACTTAGGTCGTTCACTATGAATTGAGGTCAGCCCTGTAAAAGACACAGATTGATGCATCCAATCTGTTTAAGAGAAACTTCCACCATAAGGAACTCGTTAGTCTGGATCCCCATCTGACAAACATTGTCAGCCTTATGTCATTTAAATAGTTCTGGATATGATGAGAGGGCATCCTGGAAGGATCCAAAACACTGATATTTCAGTTCCTGTGGGTTATAAATATAAGATGCTGATCAAATGTTTGCTGATTATCGTCTCATAAGAATGTAGCTGTTAACCTGCTATAAGGTTTTACAGAACACTAACACAGTGTCTTTTGTGTTTTCAAACTTTAATTTTCCAAAACTAAAACTCCTCCTTTGGGGAAATATAAGAAAATAAAGTGCTGAAGTTGGCAGTCGGCCGTTCTTCACCATCAGGCTCGTACCGAGCTGTTTCACCAGTCACACTGTTAAATGCTGTGGGCGTGTTGCTGTAGAAACCGTTTTGTGGAGTGTTTGTGAGTGTTTCAAGGTCCTGAGGGATTTGGGGGGGTGGGCGAGCGAGAAGCTGTGTGTGTGTGTGTGTGTGTGTGTGTAAATCAGTGTTGGCTGGAAATGTCTCGGTGACCTAATGCACATCTGTGTGTGTTGGACTGATAGACAGAGTTTTTTAGGAGAGAACTTCTCCTTGTGTCTTTGTGCTGAGAAGCTCTGAGAGCCGAGTCTCTCGTCACAAACAGACGAACAACAGCCTGTTTGTGGCTCCGGGGCTCTGACAGTGATGCAGCTCAGTACCTGGAGCTCAGATCAGCTCTTCACCTGCAGCAGCTGTTTCTCTCCCGAGCTCCATATCTTATTCATAACCTGCTGAACAGTAACCAGATCCAACTCTGTCGTTCTTCTCCTTGTTGTCGGGCTGCTGCTCAGAGCAAACACAACAAATACAAGTCTGTTATCTGCTGTGTCTGTTATGTTTCTATCAGTATTTGTATTATCCACAGTCTTTCTATGACGATTTGTGTTTGTCAGACAGAAACAGATATTACATTTTATTTACTGAGGACATTCACTTATTAATTCGTTTTTATAGTTAGTGTCTTTCAGAACCCCCTCTACAGCATCCAATCTAACTAATGCAGTTTTTTCTTCTTTTGTTTGATTGACACTACACTCAGTTCTGCAGGATTGCTAAACACCTGTAGCATGCACGATTCTTTTTTAAGATTTCATCACATCAGGAGATTAGTGCAAGCTGTGTTGCCAGACTGGGCCGTCTTCCACATAGTTTCTATCATGAAAAGGGTGGGTAGAAATAGCTCCTTTGGTCCCATTTGATCGGTTTCCACCATAAGAAATTAGGCTAAACTCAAAGTTTGAAGATTGACAGTGAACTGAGTAGACTCAGCTCAACTTGCAATGAATCATAACTAATGGTCAAATCTAAAATCATTAGAGTTTATTACAGCTACATGTTCACTGTTCTCTGTCTGCCCGACTTCCAACAACACACCACTGGTTTGTTTGCACCATCAAAAGCAGCAAATGTATGGGTTAAGTTTTCTCTTTTGAAATATTATTTGCAACACTGAACATTAAATAGTTTAATTAGCTGTTGCCTGAAAGGTTTCTGTAGAAGAGAAAGACACAAAGCAGAATTTTAAAGTGTTACTGAACAGAAACGAATGTCATCTATCATCCATCAGGTGAAATAGCAACTTATCATTTTAATTATTAAACTCATACAGTATATTGTCCCTGATCCACTGTTACTGGATCTTATTTTCCTCTTGGGAGAGTCACATGACCTCTGTTAGGGTGAGGGAGGGGGGTCAAAACACTTCAATGAAATCCACATGTAGGGAGGAGAGAGCTGACTAAACCGAGAGAGAGAGAGAGAGAGAGGCCAACGGGAGCTACAGAGACAGAAGAAGAAGAAGAAAAAGAGAGCAGCTGCAGGAGAGGTCCAAAACCCCAGAACCAAGCTCAGACCCAGGACCAGGGGATGGACACGACAACCAGAGCCAGGACCCAGGACCACCAACCAGGAGCAGCTCAGTCCACGGTGTCAGAGTCCATCAGAAGAAGAAGCTCCAGCAGACAGCTGCTGCAGAACCTCATCAGGTGAGAGGAAACGGACACTCGCAGGTTTTCAGGTTCCTGATTATTCGCTCTGTGGAGTCGGATCAACCTTTAGTGAGCAGTCGCAGATCAGGGTCTTCAGTCTTTACAAAGGAAGTACGAAGTACTGTGTGTAGTTAGTACTACTGTGTGTAGTTAGTACTGCTGTATGTAGTTAGTACTGCTGTGTGTAGTTAGTACTGCTGTGTGTAGTTAGTACTACTCGTCATTTTCCTGTTGCTTTAAATTTTTTTGTTTTACCAGTGGTGGAAAGTAACTAAGTACATTTACTCAAGTACTCCTTTTGACGTACTTGTAACTACATTATTTGAATCTAGTTTCATTTTCTCCTACTTTTATTTTCAGGTGAACTCACAGCACGTTTTGGCAGGAAGAGTAATAAGTTGAAGATTAAGGCCAATCTGAAATCTGAAATACCTTTATCAAAATCACAGTACCATTCAGATGGTATTCAGATGATACTGCATTTTATCATAGACCCCACGACAAAATATCAACAATATCCCTGTAGGAAGTAACACAACCATGTATATAAGTAATGTGACACTAACAAGTCATTCTAAAAGCATAACGTGTACTTCGACTTCACTTTAGGAACATTTTTTCTGCTACTAGCGACGTTAAAAGAACAACTCTGCAGAACTACAGTAGCTAGTTGAATCCAGTGGTTCAAAGTGAGGGGTTGGGCCCCTTCTAAGGGACACCAGTGACCTTCTACTCGACACTTTCCACCACTTTACACCTCTGGTTTAATTGGAACCAGTCTATTGTTTCATATGTACTTCATGATTTGTGTGGTAACGGTGCAGTTTTTCCTAATATCCACGCTCTGTTGTTGGTTTCTAAAGTAAAACACAGGTAGAAAAGTTCAACGTTAGGTTACTTTGTTGTGGCTGAAATGGGTCTCAGTGTCTCTCAGTCAGCTGCCTCTTCCCTCCACACGTACCTCAACACAACACATAAATAATGTTCATATGAACAAATGGACATGAATAGCAGAAGAACCTAAATGCAATTTTTCCATTTGTGGGATCACAGTAAGGGGTTACTCGCTTTAATGATGCAATTTCCTCACATTACTACACTGTTGTTTTTCCTAATTACCTCCTAACTACTGCTCCTGATTGTCAGTGAGCTTTTCCTTTCCTCGGTGCTTGATGGAACAATGCTGAGCGATTTCACTGAAAATGTTACTGAGCCCAAAGTTCAATGACTTCTTTTATAGCTGCAACTTCCTAATGACCATGACATCATCTGGCTGAGTCCTGACCTTCTCCTGCTGAACCACACACACACAACGAAAATGCCATTCCCCAGGCCTCCATTGCCTCATTGTGTAAATGGTGGAAAAAGTGATGTGTAACAGACAGATTTGCTCCATAGCTTTCTCATTTCACATTTAGGAATCATGTTAAATGCCCCAGCAGACCCTGGAGACACCTTGAACCCCAGACCACTCTGCAGAAACAATGCACACTTTGAGCACTTACTGAGACTAATGCAGAGACTCATACAGATATTTGCTGTGTTTTCTTCATCGTAGTTTAATTTCAGGGAAAATATTCGGATTCTTTTCTCTAAATAAATCATCTATCAACACTGGATGACTGAACATTTGGATATTGGCTCTACTCTGAATTGTATCAGTGCAAAGATAGAGACATTTCCTGCTGCTGATGCAGAGTCAGGTTGTGGTGGCAGCAGGTTAAGCAAAGCGGTCCAGGTGCTCCTCTCCTCAGAGAATCCAAAGACCAGATGACACGTGTAATCACTCCAGTCTTTATGTAGAGTGGCTTGTCCCCAGCTCCTCCTCTAGACATGTCAAAGTGTCCTTGGGAAGGTCACTGAACCCCAAGCTGCTTCTCATGTGTTGATTTGCATCAAAGCTACAGAAACACATCCAGTGGAAGGTGCCCTGGATGATGCCTGCATCACCTCAGCAATGACCTCTTTCCATTATCTAAGCCCACCCAGCAGAGGAAGCTCATTTCAACTTGTGATCTCATTTTCCATCACTAACCAAAACGCATGGCTGTAGGTGAGAGCTGGAACGTGGAGCGTCTTCGCCTTCAGGCTCAGCTCCCACTTCACCACAGTGGTCCGGTCCAGCGCCTCCACTACCGCTGACACCACATCAATCCCTCTGTCAATGTTACGCTCTTCTTTTAAAGTAGACACTTTCTGTATGACTGCACATATGGAAACTGTTGGAGCTGCTTTCTCACAGTCACTTCATGTGTGTGGTTTCTATGATGCAGGGTAGAACACGGTCTGTTCCTTATGTAAAACTAATTTGCAACAGCAAGTGCTCATTAAGAAAACATCAGATTTTTATGGAGGTTTGGAGAATCAGCCCATAAATCCATGTTGTTTTGTAAATGTGATTTGTAGTCAGTGTAATATAAATTTGAAACATTATTAATATGATACTTGAAGGATTTCATGCTCCTTCCCTTTGATGAGAACCAGACAACCAGACCTGGTCCCCAGTTGAACCATTTCCCCCAAAACTCTGGCCAGAGTGAGAAGCTGGAGCCGACCTGTCACACATCAAAACGATTTACAGCAAATACTAAAGAGCCCCTCTTGCCAATATAGCGTGCACTACATCTCCAGCGAGTATGATCTTATGTAGGTCACTCTCCCGCATAATAGACTAATGACCGCAGCATGTTTGACTCACAACTGTTCACGGCCAGCGTCCTCAGCAGCTGGTTAACCCGACATTTTTTGGTCTTTTCTGTTTGAATTTGATGCTTTTTGTGATGATGTCAGTCCCAAATGCAAATGTTTGATTAACCACAGTGTCGACATTTTGGGAAAATAAATAATTGTTTTAGTTGAAGGCCTTGACACTGAATGGACCCACAGTTGGTCAGAACAGACACAGATGATTTGCATGTTTTATGTCTGTGTTTAATGAGAACCAACAAGCTCGAGGTTTTTGTTCCACGATGCTGCTGCAGTGATGAGATCTTTACTAAATTCACCAGCAAATATTATCAGCTGGATAGGGATCCAAACCAAGACAGTTTCCTGCCAAAGATTTTACAAACTGAGTCCACTCAACAAAATGTGAGAATAGTGCTAGTGATAGTTCAGGTTTATTTCTCTTTTAAATCAGAAATAGGTTTTTTGCCAAGCAGGTTTTTACTTTTCATCTGCCACAGTGACCTAATGTACAAATGATGCTTCCAGTATCCAAACTCAGAGAATTGTCCCTATCATCCATCTGATGCCGTGGAGGAACTGCAGGTGCAGAAACAGACCTCACAGCCTGGTCAAAAATGAAAGAGCACGGCGATCAAGGTTTACACTGGTACATGGCAACGAGAAGCATCCTGCAGCCAAAAAGCACTTTGACACACTAAATTAAAAAGTGCATCGATCCATCAACAGTCTGCTAATCTGTGGACAGGCAGTGTTTGTGTAAAAAGCACAGTTTGTGAGCAAAGTGGAAGAGACATTTCTAAGCTGGATGCAGGATGAACGCAAACATCATCCTATTTGATCTTAATTATATCTTATATATTATTATCTTTATTATTATTTTCACTTTTTGTGTCATTTGGACCAAATGATTTCATTTCTATAAACCTTTCAGAGGAAGTCTCCAAATCCCTTTCCTCTTGCTCCTGCTCACCTGGGCTCACCTGGGTCATTGCCGCCAGGTGAGAGACGAAGCTTCGTGTTCAGAGCAGAGCGTGATGTTACAGGTACGAACTGGTCTGGGCTGAACTGGCGCTGAGAGCAGCTCCTGTCGCTCCAGACCCGCTGCACGTTACCTGTCCACAGCTGAAGACCAGTGGAGTTCGGTTTGGACGTGGTTCGTCCGTGTAGGTGACAGAGCGTTGATCCGGTTTTAGTGACTCGGCTTCATGTGAACCTGGAGGAGATGAAGTTGCAGCTGAACATAAGGTCCTATAACTCTGACACCTGTTGTGTTAATAAGAGGTTTAGATTTCCATTCAGTTATTTCATCACAGTATAGACTACAGACTGGGTTAGGGTTAGACTGGGTTAGGGTTAGACTGGGTTAGGGTTAGACTGGGTGTATCGCCCCCCCACCCCTCCACTTTCAATCAAACCTTCACACTCTTTGTCCTTTTTTCACAAACAGAATGAAGGTTTGACAAAAGTGAAACTGGTTTGTCTGAGATAGTCCAGGCCAGGCTGTGTATTGGATCATATCTATGTATGGAGCAACGTTTCCTCTAAACTGCCAAATTCAAAGCTGCAAATGTGAAACCAAATGTCCTGTCGTGTTTTCAGCTGCTAGATTTTCCCTGACTAGAAAACTGTGGGTTAAAGCTGCAGGTCTCCCACAGAGTTACTTCTTCTCTACAGGATTAGAAAAATACAAACCAACTGGTAATCAACTGACAGCGTCAGTGTAAAACAATGACATCACCCTGGATAATGTGTTTTAATCCAGTCCAACAAGCAGTTCTGTTTTCAGAGGTGGACAATTTCAAACTGACAGCTGAATTCTTCTTATTCCACTTTTCAGATTTTCTCCAGAGCTACTTTAAATAGATTAGAGGCTCCGCTCCATCTTTCATCCTGCTCCTCCTCCATCTCTTTACCTCCTTCTCTCTCGCTGTTTCTCTCTAGAGATTAGAATTAAGTGAAACAGCACAGCAGCTGGCTCAGGCTCCACCAGATGTGCATGGATAATAAAAAGAGCATTGTTATTGAGTCCCACCCACTGGAAACCGAATCACACCAGACAGAAGAAAATGAGTTTTTTTTAATGAAAGAAAAAACCAACTCATTCTTCCTTAGATTTTAAAATCCTCACACAACCTTTTTATTCCAGGGACACTTTCACTGCTGGAACAGATGAAGAAGAACCAGAAACTGTAAATTAGCCCTGGCTGCAGGTGCTGAAAGTGTTTTGGTGTCTGTGCTAATTGCAGGGTGACGGCCCAGCGGAGCCAGGAGGATGCTGAGGAGGTGGAGCGGGAGCGAAGGAGGCGAGCCAGGGAGAGGCAGAGAGAAGAGAGGGGCCCTTCCTGGTCAGAGCTCCCCCAACACAACAACCTGACTCACAACAAAGAGTGAGTGTGACAGACAGTTAGACCAGACTTTACTAAACTAGGTAAACAAAGAGGTTCAAGTAGAAGCAATACTTTTCTCAGGAGGTTTCATCCAGTGATGCTGCAGGTTGATGAGCTGAGGAAGATGCTGCATCGTCAGTTTCTAGCTGTTTGTTCAGTGCCCTGATGCGAGAGCAGGTCTCTCGTGAGGAAATATTCCTCGTCAGCTGTGTGCCCTGCTGCACTCACTCATGAACTGTGGTTCACTCATCACATGCTGCAGTGCTGACTCTGCATGTTTCATCCTAACTGTAGATTGAAATAAAACAAATTTAATCTTGAACAGCAGGTTGTTGAAGCTTTGACAGCAGGCACACTGTTGTACTAATTGTTAACACATCAGTTAAGATTTGTGACTCATCTCTGTACATAGAAGTTCCAACCTGGCTTTCAGATCCTTACTGCTGCTGAGTGGTTTGCACCTTGTGGTTTGGTCTCTGTGTTTCTACTGATGGAGTCTTGTTCAGATGGTGGATTCTGAGACTGTCACCTCTGCTCAGGAGCATCTTGTTGCTGCTGTCACTGACTGCTGTTTTGGTTTTTTTCTTCACAGCTCTCACAATGGACCTGTTCTGTGTTTATGTTGCTGTATGCCCAGTGTTAAATGTACAGTATATACAAACGTCGTAGCTATAGCTGTAGTCTAACCAACATTAAACTGTACATACATCACACATGGTTTTCATTTTCAGACATTCAGCTGGAGGGATCCAGATGCTTGGTCCCAATAATTCAAGCCAGAACCACTTTCAAAAAATCCTCTAACATATTGACATGATGCAGGTTCGATGAGGAGATGAAACCCTGCTCCTTCTTGGTTCTGGAGGAGGACGAAGGCTTCAGCGACTGGAGTCACAGGCTGGAAAACCGTCAAGAGCAGGAGGTGCAGGATGACTGCAGTGCCCAGGAGCAGAGGCCTTCCGCACCACAGTGGAAACCAGAGCAGGAGGAGGCAGAGGAGGGGGAGAACGAGCCAGAACAAAGAAACCAGTCCCAAGAACCATCACCAAGACCTCCAGAGAAGGTCTGTGATGATGGGGCCCCTCTCAAATGTGAAATCATCTTCTTTGAATTCATAAATCTATAGTTTAGTTGTTGCCAAAGCGAAAGTTCAGCAGGACCTCAGAGCACAGACACTGTTACAGCTGGAAAAAATAACTGACTGTGTCTGAAACAGGTCGGACACACACTTTACAGCACACACATCACTGTGGACTGATCTGCTTTGTTTTTGGTTTATTGTAGATGTCCAGCAGCAGAAAGGAAGTCAGGACGTCCTACAGCTCGTCAGTCTTTCTGCCGCAGGACAACAGGCTGCAGCACGCTGCAGGCCAACCAGCAGACAGGACGTCCTATCTGGTGGCCGGGACAATGAAGCCACGGTGTGTTCTCATCTCAACTTCTGTCACTCTGTTGTTACACAGTGAGGTGCTGGAGCAGGGCTCTTTCTTGTTTATTTGTGTATTTGGTACATTAAACAGAACACACTGCCTCAATATAATCACATAAATAAGTGCTTTCTTTATAACCAACGAGTTGAACTTATTCATTTTGTTTAACTGTTGTTAACTGTCTTGTTTTTCTGGCTACATGGTTCAGTGGCTCGTTGCTCTGCTTCCAGTTCCAGTCTAGTGCACAGTACATGCTAACAATATCACAGAAGTTTAGACAGATGCAGCCTGTGTAATGTTTTGAACTGCAGAAGAATAAACTGTAATCTCTGTTATGTTTGAATGTTTCTTTACCAGTAACCAACTTATTGACAGTGGAGGGGCCTGCAGAGTGGATGGGCAGGTGGAGCACGAGGAGCAGAGGGAAGTGGAAGAGGTGGCGCAGCATGGTATGGTGGAAGAAGACGATCTAGAGGAAGAAGAACTGAGCTGCACACGTGCAGTGAAGGACGACCTGCAGCTCGGGAGGCACGGACACGGAGAGGAGGAGGAGAAGCACACGATGGCAGACAGGGTTAAATTTCTAATCTGACTCATTACCTCTGTTGCTCCTTTGGCTCAGTGAAGAGCTCTAAAGATGAAGTTTCAGTTTCTTTCCATTGTCCATCTGAAACCTTCATTCACATTGTCATGAAACATGCTGTTGGCTCTGTCTTATGTATTTGCCTGGTATTATCTTGAAAAGGCCAGTGTGCATGGCCTTTATTCATACAATACATCTACTATTAGGCATCATAGTGACAGACAGAAGTGCAGAAACAAGAATAAGTCATCAAACACGTTTTCTTAAATGCTTACAGCTCAATTTAGCTGCAAATCTGAAAGTAATAAAGGAAAGAATGCCGCTTTTTGCTCACAGGGTGTCAAAATGAGGTGTGGAGTATGATGTAAGTAATTCCAACCAACAGTCTGCCATTCATTAGTCTTTTGCCAACAAATAACCCAGTCTGTGTGAGCAGCGTGTTTCAAAGGTGTGAGCCATAATCTAAAAGATACTTCCACAAAGAGCCTTTCACTCTGGAGGTTGTGAATAGATGTGCTGGGAAACAAAAATCAGCATGTAAGTATTTCAGAACCCAGTCCTGTGAGCAAGTTTAGATTAATTCAAAAAGAATTAGATATGGTAACTATATCAAATAACAGACCAGAGACTGCATCATCAGATCCTTGTTTTTTTATTAGTGACATTTTGTTTGTGTTGTCCCAGATGACGGTGGAGAGCAGAGACAGGACGAGTGAGGACATGAGCAGATCTGCAGCTCCTCTCTGCAGCAGCAGCAGCGAAGGCGACGAGCCGCTGAACTGCTACGGCCCCATGAGCCCGACGTTCAAGGTGTCTCATAAGACTAGAACTGAAATGTGCTTTAAAATAGAATCTTCAAATCCGTGTCAATATTTGACAGGAAGTTACAAATGAATGAATGAACAATATAATTAATGAATTAATATATCAACTTTGCTCTTTTTCATGCCTCCTGCTGCTCCACCAGAAACTTCTCATACAGTTTTACCCGGTAAGTACCACGCATGTGTGCTGGGATGGATGCATGTTAGATTTCTACTCATTTGAGTTATCAGAGCTGCAGGAGCCTCTCGGCACACGGTGTGTTTTTTTTTTTTTCAACAGGATGAAGTGAACAGCAGAGTCTCACCAGATGGTAAATGCACGGTGAGTTTGTCTGTAGATGATGTCAGTGCTGGCCTAAAGATCACAGACGTTGCAGGCATGCTTGGATTATCAAACAGGCATATTAAGTGCTGAGCCTTTGAATAAAGAGACTTTTTTATTTCTTATTTAAAAACTGTAAAACAAAGCTGCAGACAACAACTCAAAACGAGTACATAGATTAAAAATGATGGAGACACAAAACAAATCTGTTTTAGTCTGAGGGCCCAGCATAAGAAGAGTCGGAGGCCTGTGCAGGGTTACAGGTCACTACTTCTAGCCTGTTCTTTGCTTCAGTCATTGTCCTATTTCTCCTACTGTACCATTCAAAATGACCCAGAATCTGGTAACTAGTAAATATTATAATAAATATATTATATATATATATATTCATTATTCTGTGCTCCAGCCCTCTAAAACCAACCAGTAACACAACATCATGCTCTGGTTTTTAATGGGTACAGTCCAGAGTGCAGCATGTTGAGTAGGAAGTGTTTGAGGAGAACTGAGAGTTTTAACCATTGGTTTGATTTTTCCTCAGATCATAGAGAGAACTGAGTCTCTGAGGAGAAGGTGAGTGTGTGTTTCTCTGAGCCGTGTAATAATGCAACAAACCAGTTTCTCTTCCTGACTGCTACGAGAAAACAGTTGTTCCTCTTTGGTTCTGGAAATGTTCCAAAGAATAAAAGTCCAATTTAGTCAGATTTCTTCTACGGAGACAGACTGTTTGAAAAACGTAGACATTTTGTCCCTGTTACGTTTCCGCCTCGTACAGCTGCACCTACACAGAAATACTCTGTGACTGATGTGAACATTTATCCATTGTTCTAAAGCACCAACAGCACCAAGAAGACGCCACCGCCTGTTGCTGTTTCCAAGATTAACAAGAGGCTGGAGCAGTACACACACGCTCTTGAGGTAAAAACCCAGTGAGTTACCAACTTCCTTTTATTGACTGAAGCAACAAGCTGGTGTTCAAGATGTTCGTGCACCATTCACCACATGGCAGTTTAGTCTTTAAGATAATGTCCAGCTGCCTCTGGCTAAACTCTATTAACAATCAGCCATGATCACAGAGGAGACATTTAACGTGAAAATAAAAACTGCAGGAATTTGTTTCTGTAAATTAATTCCAACTGTGTTCTTACTGATGCGAACTGAACACAGGCTTCGTTTTTTTTGTTGCATTTTTGAAGGCACGTAGTAGTGGATAAATGTACCTGCTCTAGAGTTGGACACTAATAGAATAAAGGGTAAATATTGTGCACTAAATCAACGTGATGTCAGACACAGACCAGATTTTTAATCAGCTCAACACCTTATTAATTTGTCATTAAAATATACATCTGTGCAAACTCTGTCTCAGGTTTATCACACTGTTGGATCTAAACTCTCTTCTTCTTACTTTATTTATCACAGGTCTCCTCAAAGGACGGAAGATCAGGCTGTCAGGTGCTGACAGACCTGACGAGTCCCACTGAACCTGTCGCCTACAAGAAGAACCTGTTCGAGGCCAGAGAATCCTGGAACCAAAACCCCATCTCAGTGACACCATCTAAGGTTGTAGCTTAACTCATGAAGTTCACTTTACCAGTCATAAAATCTGTTCAGTTTCGTTCCAAAGTTACATTTGCTGTTTAAATGTGTTTGTGAAAACACTAATCTCCCTTAAAACCTCCCTAGTGTCCTTTAGTCTATATCGTTTAGAATCAGGTGGACACAAGGTTTTTGTTCTTCACAGTGATGATGATAATTTCTTCTTTTCCATCCCAGGATGCAGACGGTATAAAGGTCGGTGTGGCTGATCTCATCAATCAGTGGGTGAGAGGAAGTGATGATGGGAGCAGGTGCTGCTCGCCCAGCAAACCAGCAGTAAGTCAAAAGTTAACCTCTTAAACTAAGTTATCCTCAAACACCCTGATTGTATAAAATGTGTCTTCTTAACATGCATTACATGTCGAGTTGTTGTATCTTTGGCACAAATATACAACAACCGTGACGTGTGGTCATTTTTATTTTTCATTTTTTAAATTGCCTTCACATTTGGTTTGAAATCTTTCATCTTTAAAAAGGTTCTGTTCATAACTACATATAAATGTGCTTCTGTCAGGGACACTACTGATATTTCGATCAGTCAGTTACACAAACAAACTCGAATTTTTAACTAAAATGAATGATTGAATAATAACTGCTATTGTAATAAAAACAGGAAGACAGGGTGAGAACAGGCAGATAATGCAGAAGATGAGTCGAAATAAGTGATTTTCACAACTGAAGTTACAGTGTTTATGAATCTGTCTGTTATTGAAACTGGTATCAAATGAATTTCAGGAGAACTCCAGTGGTAAAAGATACAAGTATGTGGTGACGGGTCACGGCAAGTACGAGAAGGTTTCTGTCGACAACAGCTGCAGTGAAGATGAAAACTGTCAGTCAGGTAAGTCTGATTATCATTAACCTGTACACAATATTTACCTATTTATTTACTGAACTCTCTATTCACCACCAAACATGGAAAGTTTTGATTTAAACCAGAAATTTCCAGCTGTGATGTGACCGTGAACATTTGAACTAGTGGTAAATAGTGTTAGAACTTCCTGTTCTTGTATTTTAAGTGACAGATAATAAAAAAAAAAAGTCAAGACACAAATTTCAGATTCAGCTTTATGGATTGTTAAGAGTCACACAGCTAGCAAAACATATTATGGTTTAAGCATCAGTGTAATAAATGGGGCTAAGGTTAGCTTATAGGGGTTAAATCCCCCTCAACTTAAAGAAATTCCACATCATGATGGTCACCTTGGGGAAAACAACAGTTTTTAAAAGTTAATATAGAGATGAAAAGTGTCAAAACAACTTTTTGTCTCTACAACATGCTAATATCTCAGGACATCTGACCTCTGCCCTTTCTCTCTAATCCACACTTCACCATGAGCATCATTCACTGGTATTCACGTCTATTATAATCCAACTATCCAATTTACCACAAGGCAGGAAAACAGCATCTACGAACAGAACAATGCTGCTCACTATGTTTCCCTGTTACACTGGCTGGAAATCTTAAATATTACTAATCTACAACTTTCAGGAACAAACGATTCGGTCATTCTTCCCATTTACTGTCCTCGCCTCACACAGCACCTCTGAGTCCCTAAAATCATGAGAAACAATATCTTCTTCACAACAGTGGTGATATGGTGTAATAGGAATGTTCTGGGGCTGAGCACTGTGTAATGAGACTGTCTCAAATAACAAAAAGCAATAATGTCACTTTTCTCCAAAAGTGATTTTTGAAACACTTGAAGTTAATTATTGGGTAGTCTAAAGGAAATTTAACCAATGTCTACTTTTCAGTGGTAATGATGCATCTCATCCTGCATCATTTCTTTCTGTTAACTTGTTAAAAACACGTCATACAGAACTACTGAAAGGCGACTATCAGCTTTTATTGCATTTTGTTTTCTTCACATATGGAGCAGAGTAATAAACAACTCAAACTACTTTCTTGTTTGTGCCAAGCTCTGCAGGGGGAACATGGATGTAAACCCGACTCCCATTTATATGTGAACAGATGAGTCTACAGCTATAACAGATATTTGACTCAGAACTATCAACCTCACGGTGCTCAGAGGACCGCCAAAGTGAATGAATGAACATTTAGTTTAGATATTTCAATCTGGACCAAAGTGGTGGACAAACAGATCTTCAAAACATCACTTTAGCAAATTCTTTCATAAAGCCTCATCTCAAAGTAAACCAGCCCATATGGTTGTAGTTTCCTGTTCTCATCAAAAGTTCTGGACAGTGTCCCTTTTCCTTTGCCTTATTTTGTGGTCATGCTGCATTTGTCCATACCTGACTTGCAGAAACCTAAATCTGACTCAAACTTCACTAGTTCATTCGTCTCTTTCTTCTATAAAATCCATCTGCCCTGTTGTTTCAGGAATGTAAAAGCCCTATTTATTACACACCTTAAAAACCACCTAGCAGCAGTGTACAATAAAAGCCTCGCTTTGTTTAGAAAAATAGAAAAGGGTGGAGCATATCAAATCTATCTATCAAAGTATCTACAGTACATGCATTTAATGCTACACAGATCAGCTGCAACACAGAAACAAGGGTGGTTTTAATGTTGTGGTAGACAGGTCAGCATGGGCACTGACCAATCTGCAGCTATGTACCAAGCTGTGATGCATCTTTTGACCATAGCCAGCATTTCCCATGCTGACCTCCACAACATTAAAGCCTCCAGGTTATGTTAATGTTGTGGCTGGTGGGTGGATATACACTTCTGTCAATCAGAAAAAGAAAATGAAAAACAAATCTGTGTTGTTTTTCTTTGCCTTACTTTTTACAGTATTTGTTTGATTTTAAGTGCATGTAGCACTCCTGTATTACAGCTCTAACTTTTATTTTTCCAGCTGTAAAGTCTATAAAAGCCAAGTTATACATTCTAAATGCAAAGCAGATTTAAAGTGTAAATAATCTTTGCTACTACACTTTTTTTTTTCTATTTCCATCCAGATTCTGTTGTGATTCTTTTTCTCGGAGAGACTACCTCGCGTATCTGAGACCATTGCATCTTTGTGTTTCATGATGAATTACCCAACAGAGAATTCAGTTATGAATCACTTGTCTTATCAGTCCCAAACATACAGTACTTCTGCATCAGTTCATGTTACATATCTGCAGCTTTTGACGAACTGAATCCTCTGGCTATTCTGTTGAAGTCCTTTCGGTCATCCTCCTGAGTTTTGCGTTTCATTAGCCCCCTCTCAAAAACTGCTGCTATTTTTGTGAGAGGCTTTTCTGCTGCCTCTTTAAGTTTTCTGGCATCAAAACGGGGGCTGTAAAGCAAAATTGGCAGGCGATTGACAAAAGATGGAACTTCTGCCTGATTGTCTTTAGAGGCCTTTTTCTGGTCTGCATCTTTTTTGCTGGCATTGATCTGGTGCATGATTCTCTCTTTGGTGGAGAACATCTGAAAGAGGAGGGCGTCCCACATCTTCAGTGCCTTGGGAGCTTCTTTGTTCATAACCATCTCTTGATTGGCACATTTATCTGGTGATAACTTATCACTACCATGACAATCTATTTTATCCTCTGTGCCACTGGAATCGACCGGACATTTGGTCTTCGGCTCTGGAAACGTAGGTTCCTCTGGCTCAACGACCATGTGTTTCTTAAGTCTTGTCCATCCACTGAGCTTTCCCTTGAGGCCTTTTGGCTTCTGACCTGCCTTTGGCTCTACAGATAAAGGGGATTTCTCTGCTGTAACAACCTTCTTGTCAGCAGTTGAAGATGCAGTTGATGTCGCTGACTTCGTGGAGGGTTCGGCTGCTGGGGATCCTGTCGGTGCAGCTGTTTTGGTCTTCAGAACGTCTTTGAGTCCAGTTTTTTGCTGAGATGACGGTGACGTTCCTCTGTTTGGGGATGGAGCTTTGACTGAGACTGAGGCCTGAGGCAGAGAGGCAGGAGTGGCAGAATCAATCACAGCAGCTTTAACTATGGATGATGTCATGACATTATCTGTTGCTGGGCTTGAAGGGGAAATGTTCTCTAGCTGTAGTTCTGTTGAAGGCTGAACATTACTGGTATGCAAGCTAGCCTGAGGCGGATCAAGGGGAGAGAATGAATCTATTTTTACAACTGAAGATTTTGTTTCTGCACTGACAGCAGATGATCTTGATTCTACCTGCTTGGTGGGAGGTTTTGCTTTTAAAGTATGTTTACTGGTTAAAACGGGACTGGTAGAAGGGATGGGAGTACTAGATATGGTAGCCATTGATTTTCCTTCTTTACTGGAATTAGATCCTAGGTTTGTTTTAACCTGTTGTGTTTGGGAAAGCACTTTGACATCAGGAACTGCAGTGTCCATAGTTGTAGGTGGCTTTATTTGTTGTTTTGGGATCATTTCTGTTTTACTAGAGGGCTGAACAATACTAGACTGTGTATTAGTCTGAATAGGAATAGGTCTAATGGGAGGGTTTATTTGGTCATTCATAATTACTGAGGAGGGTTTCATTTCTGTAGTATTATAGTATAAAGGAGGTTGAGGTAAGGTTGGCGTATACGTTTTTATGGGTGTACTACACACTCTTGGCTCTGGTAGAGGAGAAGCTCTTGTTGCAGTCCAAGGTTTAGTTACTGTAGGAGGGCTAAGTGGGGCTTTTAAATCTCTGACCGCTTCAGTGAGGGGCTGAATATTTGTAGTAGCATAATTAGTTAAAGGAGAGTGTGAGAAGGTTGGAGTATTTACAGCATGTATGCTAGTTCCATCTACAGACTGTGGGAACTGTTTCACTCCAATTTGAGAGTTCATTAAATTTGCAGAGGTTTGAACATTATTTTCAGACATGATTTGACATGTAATGGTCTGTGGTTCTGTACTGACGTTAGATATCCTATTTGTAATATGACCAGTAGAAATGGAAGGTTTTGTCTCAACATTGGATGTTACAGCATGTTTAATTTTTGTAGGAGGAGATTTAATATTTTCAATACTTGGCTGAATGAAAGGGAACTGTTCTTTTTCAGGGGCTTTAGCAGTAATTTGAGGTGCATAGGCCTCAGATGATCTTTGCTCAATAAGGGGATTGGCAGAATGTTTGGGGCCGTTTGTGTAAACTCTTGTTTGTGCACCAGAGCCAGCAGGAGATTTAGCATCAGTTGGTGGCTTTGTAGATTGTAGTCTCTCTGAAATCAATTTTGGGCTGTTTGGCATTACATGCCTCATGGTAGGGCTAGATGGTACAGTAGGTTTACTGACCTGCACAGTATCAAATGTTTTACTGCTCACTTCCAGATGAGTCGTCATTGACTGAATAGTTTCCGAGTGAAGCTCGCTGGGAGCTTTGGTTTCAGAAACAGGAATGCTGTGGACATTGCTGCCAAAACTGAATATTGCTGCAGCTTCTGCAGTAGATTTGCTGTGTTGAATAGCCTCTACACTTCCTAGTTGTCCAGGTGAGACCATGTCTGTGGAAAACTTGGGTATTAATCCTGTTAAGCCACTGGTGGGTTGTGGATGCTGTTCCGTTTCTAACGTGCTGACTCCATTAGTGTTACTATTACTATAAATTGGAGGTTTGGCTTCATTATTTGCTTGGCTCAGTAGTATTGTGTCTTTAGCAGAGATGTTAAGAGTAGTGTTGTTTTTTTGTGTAAGCTCTACTGTGGATTTACTTGAGTTTGTGTAAAAACCTTCTCTTTGGAGAACATGGCCACTGGACCCTATGATATTTTGCATGTTTGCAAATATATTCTTGCTACATTCTTTTAATTCTTTAGTTGTTGCATTTAATAAGCCTGACTCTAATGGGTATCTAATGGTTTCGGTGAAAGAGTTATTCAGTACGGTAGTATTTGCAGTACATGGATTTGCTATAGTTGGTTCTTGAAGAGATTTTATAGAGGGGCCTGCTATGGGGAAATCGGGCTTATTTGCTACCGTTTGACTATAACCATAACGTTGTGTTTGTGCACTCTGTTGCTGAATAGATTTGGTGCTTTGCTCTGTCACAAACACTGTGCAGATATTAGGCTGTGTAGAACATACGCAAGCATTTGCAGGATCATGGAGTAACATAGATGCTGTGGTAGCAATAACTGGTTCTTTAACAATTTTTGAAAACTGGGGTTTTGTGCTTTCAAGTATATGTTCTGTACTGGCAACAATAGAAGATAAAATGTTTCCCATGTTTGGTTTATTTGTCAGAAAAACCTTGCTGCTCTCTTTAATTTGCTGGTTAACCTCTTCTCGTTTAGGTTTAGGTGAAACAACTTCAGTTGCGACTATACTGGGGTGTGGTGTTTCTAAAACAAGTTTATTAGCTTGTTTTCCTAAAGGGAACGCACCATTTATGATGGTACTTCTTGAGAAATTGGATTCCAATTCTGCAGCAGGACCTTGAACAGCTACACTTTTATGGTCAGGCATGAGTCTATTGGTTGTTGATTGATTAACTCCAACATTTTGATAAGTTTGGACCGGACCTATCTCTATTTGTCGTGACTGTTGTTTCCCACTTGAAACCTTGGACTCTCCTTGTGTAAGTGTTTTCCTAAGATTGACACCTTTTTCTTGAACATTTATTCTTTTTGCACTATGCTGCGTTTCTGCATTTGAATCTACTTTCACTGAGGCTAAGGAAGAATACAACTGGCCACTCCTATCAGTCAGGCTTGGATTCATATTTAGTGCTGCCTCTACAGAAGGTAGTGCCATAATTTGAGTGTGTACCTCACCTGTTTTAGATATTGGAGCCTCAGAGTATGAGGTTTTTGTTGTGGATACATCATTTGCGATTTGTTGCATTGTTTTCTGTGCAAAGCCAAGGGAAAGCTCAGGTTTTACTGTGTCCACACTAGACGTTTTATGTGGTTGTATTCCAGTAGTGGGTGCTTCACACAGACTTTCCTCAAACACATCTTTGCTACATGTGACCATCCCTTCCACTGGATGCTCAGAATCCTTTGTAGATGACAGAGATTGTAAACTGTGAGCAGCAGAAACCTCCACTGAAGACAGACGATCTTGATATCCGTTGAGTTGTTTTGTTACAACAGACTTTGAGAGTTGGGATCCATCTACAGCTACTTCTGATTGTGCTTTGTTTGAAGAAGTTTCATTAACTTTGTGGGGTACAGGGCTATTATGTGATGTGATAGTCCTAATTCCACCATATGCAACATACTCAACTGGCGTAAGCCCATAATATATTGACCGTGACTTGGGCTTTGAGGTTGCTAATGACATTTGAGTCTCCAAAAGGGAGGTCAAGGACTTGCGTGCCTCAACCACAGGAGGATGATAGATAGATGAGAGGGGGTTTGGAGAAGTTGGTGCCTGAACTGAAATCACTGGTGGGTTCAGATTTGATGTCACTGGTACAGAGAGAAATGATGGAACCCTTGGCAAAGATGATGCTTCGCCTTCTGCAAATTGGTGCAATTTTAGTTGTGGGACCACAGGTTCTGTTGGGGTTGGTTTGATAACACTAGATTCAGATTCAGTGATGTTTTTTGCTGCTTCCCCTCTATGGTACAACTCTGTATTTGCAAAACTTAGATTTGATGTATTCTTTTGGGTAAGTTGAATCTCTGCCTCTTTGTAATTATTGGGTTGTTTAGAAGTTAAGTGAAAAATATCACCTCGCTTTAGTTCTTCTTGAGTGGCAGTAGGTTTACTTTTACTGCTAGGTTGAACTGCTGATTGGTGTTGTAAAGATTCACTTAAAACAGGAGGAGTTTGTAAATTTTGAGAGGCTATAAATGCAGGACTTGAGGCAAATAAAAGTGGGTTAGGTTTGGATATTTCAAAAATGGGAGTGGATACTCGAGCTGGTGTGGAAGAAGGTGTCTTAGGTCTGCCACTTTGTGTCCGGGATATAGCCACTTTCTGATCTGTTTTCAACACTGATACAGTTGTTTTCTCCTTGTATACAGCAGAAATTGATGTTCCATGGTAGCTTGGGTTTACTGCTGTGAGGTCCTGGATGGAGGGAGGTTTGGAGATCTCATAAAATGTTGCCTTTGATGTATAAATCCTAGTTTGTGGGACATCCGGTCTCGTTTCCTTCACTGCTTCAACAAGTGATATTTTTGAGGCCGTTATCTCAGATGACATTTGACTTGGAACAAAGCTGTCATTACTAGATCTGGCAATCCAAGGCAGACTCTGGCTTTGAGAGATGTCCTTTGAAATGGTTTTTGTCTCCCTCTGGCTGGAAATAAAAGGTTGTTTCTGACTGTTTGTAAGTGATAGCAGCACTGGAACTGGGGGAAGGTCTGCAACTTGAGAAGGTACAAGGCCTGGGCCACAGTTTGGTGTGGCTGGGGATAGGGTCAGGTTGTGCGTTGATATTTTAGGGATGGACTGTGGCACAGCGACAGAAGAAACTGTTGTGACCGACCCATGGGAATTTAGTGTTATGTCTGCATTGAAAGAAGGGGGATGAGGTGGTGCTGGAATCTGCTTTGGTGGTGATGGAGGTGCTGAAGCTGAAGGTGGCATTATAAGAGAAGTCGCATCATCATCAAATAGAAAAGAACCACACTCATACAGTGGAGCTACCTGCTCTTCAGAAGTCCTGATCAGAGCTTTGTTGGACTTACTGGGGAGGCTGTTGGTTTGGCCAGAGGTACTGCACCGAGGATCAGGGAATGCAGATGCAGAGTTGTCATAAAGGGAGCCAAAAGGGAAACTGGACACTGAGGAGTTTGCAATATAAACTGAATCTGGTGTCCTAGGGGGGCTGGACTGATCACTGTGCTCAAGGTCTGTGCTTGCTTCATTGACAGGAGACAAACAAGAACGAAACGGGATGGGCGTCTGAGAGAGACTGCCTTTTTTCTTGGCTCTCTTCTTCTTAAGTTTCTGAAGCCGTGCATTGTCTTTGCCTGGTTTTGGCAGTAAGGGTGGAGGATATTGCTGAGAAAGATCCGAATCCAGCCCATTACTATAGCTGAGTTCCATTAGCATTTCTGACTCCTGCAAGACAGATGACACTTCTGAGTCCATTTATAGTCACCCAAAAATCTACATATAAAATAACAGCAAAGAAGCAATGAAACGGTTCAATTATTCATCAAAGCAACACTGTCACAAAAAGTTACTTCAATGATGTTTCACTGGTAACAAAACAATTGTTTCTAGTTTTATTTGTAATCAATTAATTTTCCAAAAAAACAGAATCTGAGCAAGGATCCAACAAAATGAAGTTACACATCACCTTGCTATAAATATTGAGGATAAAACTTTTTACCAATTAGATTTCTGGCTTAAAAACTAAATAAAGAATCCAGAGCATGAATTGAATAAGGTGCCAGTTGCATTATGTGATGTTTTCAATCACTGAGCAGCTGGAAATGTTGGGCCAAAAAGTATTTTAATACCAGATGTCTTCAGCTGATTAGTTTTTCTTTTTACTAAATTTGGGTACAATGGAAATTTAAGGTCATTAATTATGTTTTTATGACAAATGCTAATAAGTTTTTTTTTCTTTCTTTACAGCTGGACTGTTCTGTGAGGATTCATGAAAATAAGGGGATTATAAAAAAAACCTATACTGCACTATTGTTAGTGACGATTATATCTTTTTTTTTTTTGTATTTCAGGCTTTAGATTGGAAATGTTTTTCCAGTTGTAATGAGAAATTTCATTAACACAAATCAAGTCTTTTCTTTGTTTTTACTGGGGAGGTATTTGTATGCTGTGAATAATATCTCAGAGTACTCAGCATTTTTTCAGCAATAAATTTGATTAAGTAAAACCAATTAAAATGATTCTTGGTGTATGATTCCTAAATACTTAGTTTAAATAATTACGATTTAGTCTAAGTGAGCTCATTTTCTCATTACAGTTTATTCAACTCTTCACCCACTGAACTCATTAGCAGGTCTTAGAATTGGATACTGAAGATGCTGTTTGGCTACTGAAAATAGAAAGGAATGTAAAGCTGTCACTCATGGTGTAGCTACTTTGAAATGATAAGTACATATGAAAATAGTCTCTCAAGGAGACTGTCGAATTTAAAAATGACCTCTGCAGGAAATAAAAGTAAACCCAAATGCATACAGGAGGGTGACCAGGTTCATGCAGGGAAATGGGTGTTAGCATTTATCTAATGACCAACACACAGATTCCTGTTACTGACCTTACAAGCTAACAATAAGAAGGTCAAAGATCAGAGGCATAAATAACAGACAAAAAATGTATACACTCCTATGTGTTCAGGATTACTGAGGAGTGAGGAAAGGTAATAAAGCTGCAAGTTTAGATAAGAATTCAGCAGATAATGATATGTAACTTACACGAGAGCTGGTTTATTTACATCACTTTACTTTTACTTGGTTGTCTCCAGTGTAAACATGAGAAGAATTGTTCCCTGTCTGTCTGAATATTGGAGTATCTCTTGGTGACATTAGAAAGGTCCCTGCTCTAATTATAGACTGGAGGAAATAAGAGCAAACATCCTGACACTGAGCACCTGCTGCCTGATGTCCTCCAGTCACACGCATAGATTCAGTATGTTGGAAATCCAGCCGGGCCCAAATCCTTTGAGGGCTACACTGTGAGCTTTGTGTTTTGGAGAATATTTTTCAGTTTTCAATTTTTTTAGTGTAAGAAAGTTTTGTTCAAGAGATGAAGGATAATTGTAACTAATGGGGGATATTTTCTGCATCTCTCTGGATTGACTAGCAGTATAGAAGCTGCAGAAAACAACATCCTCCCGTGAGATGTCACTGGTTTGAATTTTACATACTCGATAGATATTTGTCTGGTGCCGTCAAAGTGAGTCCTGCTATCACAGTGACAAGAAGGCTGACACATGAGAAGTACCCCCTTTTAAGGCACTGGGCTTGGATATCTGGGAGGCTTACTCTGGAGCAGCTCAGAAGAGGAAGGTATAAGATTAGCTTTGTGGTAAAACTGTGCCATGACCTCAATCTATGTAGCTAAAGAACCCAATTAGGCTAAATGTAGGGAAAGTTCTATATTAATCATCAGTCTGCTACATTATGAACAGAGCAACTTACTTGACGTGGAATCTGGCCTTGATGGTGTTTTGATGGCGTTTTGCTGGATAGGCTGTAAAGCAAACAAGAGTTCAGTGTAAGAAAGGAAGAAAAGATGAAACTGATTTAACATTTAAATTAAAAACTGTATTAAAAGGCCAAAATTTGTGATCAATGTGCAGGTGTGCAAATGCTAATCTTCAACTCATGCTTACAGTGTGTCGTCGTTCACTTAATACTTGCACCAATTTACGCAGAAACAAACACTGGCTAACACTGCAAATCAAGCCTATTATTGATTTAATGGCTGATATGCATCATGCGTGTAAGATTTCATTTCGTGCACGTGCTACTATTGAATTCTATGCGCCGTTTGCAGGTTAGCACCTGACCAGCAGGTCAGGAATGTGCTGCAATACCAACGCTGAGTTCGACTGTTTTACCTTTGATGAGCGGCTGTCGAGTTAAACTGCTGTCTGCTTGTTAATCCCAGCCCAGAGTGCCACAGGGCCGTCTCTTCCTGAAGTGAACTAGAGCCTTACAGAGCCAACCACAGTCCCCACGACCACTCCAAAAATAAAACTGTTGCTTTCAGTGTGTTGCAAAGGCAGATGGGGGTTTCCAGGCTACCTGAGATGGCTGAGGTACAGCCCCTACAGGCAGTCAACAGCTACCTCCACCTGAAGGAAGGTGCTCACCGTGGTCAGATCAGCAGCCTGAAGGGGGGGGGAGACATCTAGTATGTAAACAGGGCAAATGGGCACAAGATCAGTCAACTTTAGAGAAATTAATCACCATGTACAGCTTTACACTCAGAGTGTTTGGTTCTTCAAAGACTATAATAAATCTTCATTTATAAAAGGTCGATGTATAAAGTTTGTATTTTACTTCCCATACAGTAACTGCTGCTACTAACCTGTGTCCATGAAATGTATATTCTACAAGTCATGTCACCTTGGTTCATCAGCATTATGCATCATTTCCTCGTCTGGAATATTCTGTATTTTTGTAAAAGCCTTTCCACTTTATGCAAACGTGTAACATCTGCTGTGTATTTGAAGAAAACTTACACTTACATTAACACACTCAAGTCAATTCAATTCAGTTTTATTTGTAAAGGGCCAAATCACTGCCACAGAAATAATCTCAATGTACTCTACAGTGTTTAGGACCTTACAAATATAACTGAATATAAATGATATAGAAACCCAACAACTCCACTGAGCAGCACCAGTAGACGGTGGAGAGGAATTATTTTTTAATCTTTACTAAAAATGCATCAAATTATATCCTAATGTGCAAAAGTAGATGATCGAAGTCGGAAAGCTCCCTACCTAGACTAATTGAAGATTTTTGAGTGAGGCTTGCTCTTTTTCCCCCTAACAATAGAGTTTCAAATATTTGCACTTGCTTTGTAAACTTTGGAGCTTCTCATTTATTGTAAAGTGAACAGATCACATTGTAGTGGGGAGAGAGAGGGCTGGGTGAAATAAAGTGGATTGATTTAAGTAAATAAGATAAGATAAGATAAGATAAGACTTTATTTATCCCACAATGGGAAAATTATTTTGTCTACAGCAGCAAGGTGACATTAATTAGGACAACAGTATAGAAGAATAGAAGAACATCTTTAACTTACACGATTTAATTAAATCGTGTAAGTTAAAGATCATTTAATTAAATTAAAATGAAAATATGAGAATTTACCTACCATAGGTATTTGCAGTACATGGATTTGCTATAGTTGGTTCTGAAGAGATTTTATAGAGGGCTGCTATGGGGAAATCGGGCTTTGCTACCGTTTGACTATAACCATAACGTTGTTTTTGTGCACTCTGTTGCTGAATAGATTTGGTGCTTTGCTCTGTCACAAACACTGTGCAGATATTAGGCTGTGTAGAACAAACGCAAGCATTGCAGGATCATGGAGTAACTAGATGCTGTGGTAGCAATACTGGTTCTTAACAATTTTTGAAAACTGGGTTTTGTGCTTTCAAGTATATGTTCTGTACTGGCAACAATAGAAGATAAAATGTTTCCCATGTTTGGTTTATTGTCAGAAAAACCTTGCTGCTCTCTTTAATTTGCTGGTTAACCTCTTCTCGTTTAGGTTAGGTGAAACAACTCAGTTGCGACTATACTGGGGTGTGGTGTTTCTAAAACAAGTTTATTAGCTTGTTTTCCTAAAGGGAACGCACCATTTATGATGGTACTTCTTGAGAAATTGGATTCCAATTCTGCAGCAGGACCTGAACAGCTACACTTTTATGGTCAGGCATGAGTCTATTGGTTGTTGATTGATTAACTCCAACATTTTGATAAGTTTGGACCGGACCTATCTCTATTGTCGGACGTTTGTTTCCACTTGAAACCTTGGACCTCCTTGTAAGTGTTTTCCTAAGATGACACCTTTTTCTTGAACATTTATTCTTTTTTGCACTATGCTGCGTTTCTGCATTTGAATCTACTTTCACTGAGGCTAAGGAAGAATACAACTGGCCACTCCTATCAGTCAGGCTTGGATTCAATTAGTGCTGCCTCTACAGAAGGTAGTGCCATAATTTGAGGTGGTACCTCACCTGTTTTAGATATTGGAGCCTCAGAGTATGAGGTTTTTGTTGTGGATACATCATTTGCGATTTGTTGCATTGTTTCTGTGCAAAGCCAAGGGAAAGCTCAGGTTTTACTGTGTCCACACTAGACGTTTTATGTGGTTGTATCCAGTAGTGGGTGCTTCACACAGACTTTCCTCAAACACATCTTGCTACATGTGACCATCCCTTCCACTGGATGCTCAGAATCCTTTGTAGATGACAGAGATTGTAAACTGTGAGCAGCAGAAACCTCCACTGAAGACAGACGATCTTGATATCCGTTGAGTTGTTTTTGTTACCAGACTTTGGGTTGGGATCCATCTACAGCTACTTCTGATTGTGCTTTGTTTGAAGAGTTTCATTAACTTTGTGGGGTACAGGGCTATTATGTGATTTAGTCCTAATTCCACCATATGCAACATACTCAACTGGCTAAGCCCATAATATATTGACCGTGACTTGGGCTTTGAGGTTGCTAATGACATTTGAGTCTCCAAAAGGGAGGTCAAGGAGCGTGCCTCAACCACAGGAGGATGATAGATAGATGAGAGGGGTTTGGAGAAGTTGGTGCCTGAACTGAAATCACTGTGGGTTCAGATTTATGTCACTGGTACAGAGAGAAATGATGGACCCTTGGCAAAGAGATGCTTCGCCTTCTGCAAATTGGTGCAATTTTAGTTGGGGACCACAGGTTCTGTTGGGTTGGTTTGATAACACTAGATTCAGATTCAGTGATGTTTTTTGCTGCTTCCCCTCTATGGTACAACTCTGTATTTGCAAAACTTAGATTTGATGTATTCTTTTGGGTAAGTTGAATCTCTGCCTCTTTGTAATTGGGTTGTTTAGAAGTTAAGTGAAAAATATCACCTCGCTTTAGTTCTTCTTGAGTGGCAGTAGGTTTACTTTTACTGCTAGGTTGAACTGCTGATTGGTGTTGTAAAGATTCACTTAAAACAGGAGGAGTTTGTAAATTTTGAGAGGCTATAAATGCAGGACTTGAGGCAAATAAAAGTGGGTTAGGTTTGGATATTCAAAAATGGGAGTGGATACTCGAGCTGGTGTGGAAGAAGTGTCTTAGGTCTGCCACTTTGTGTCCGGGATATAGCCACTTTCTGATCTGTTTTCAACACGTGACAGTTGTTTCTCCTTGTATACAGCAGAAATTGATGTTCCATGGTAGCTTGGGTTACTGCTGTGGAGGTCCTGGATGGAGGGAGGTTTGGAGATCTCATAAAATGTTGCCTTTGATGTAAAATCCTAGTTTGTGGGACATCCGGTCTCGTTTCCTTCACTGCTTCAACAATTGATATTTTTGAGGCCGTTATCTCAGATGACATTTGACTTGGAAAAAAGCTGTCATTACTAGATCTGGCAATCCAAGGCAGACTCTGGCTTTGAGAGATGTCCTTTGAATGGTTTTTGTCTCCCTCTGGCTGGAAATAAAAGGTTGTTTCTGACGTTTGTAAGTGATAGCAGCACTGAACTGGGGGAAGGTCTGCAACTTGAGAAGGTACAAGGCCTGGGCCACAGTTTGGTGTGGCTGGGGATAGGGTCAGGTTGTGCGTTGAATTTTAGGGATGGACTGTGGCACAGCGACAGAAGAAACTGTTGTGACCGACCCATGGGAATTTAGTGTTATGTCGCATTGAAAGAAGGGGGATGAGGTGGTGCTGGAATCTGCTTTGGTGGTGATGGAGGTGTGAAGCTGAAGGTGGCATTATAAGAGAAGTCGCATCATCATCAAATAGAAAACCACACCAACAGTGGAGCTACCTGCTCTCAGAAGTCCTGATCAGAGCTTTGTTGGACTTACTGGGAGGCTGTGGTTTGGCAGAGGTACTGCACCGAGGATCAGGGAATGCAGATGCAGAGTTGTCATAAAGGGAGCCAAAAGGGAAACTGGACACTGAGGAGTTTGCAATATAACTGAATCTGGTGTCCTAGGGGGCTGGACTGATCACTGTGCTCAAGGTCTGTGCTTGCTTCATTGAAGGAGACAACAAGAACGAAACGGGATGGGCGTCTGAGAGAGACTGCCTTTTTTCTTGGCTCTCTCTTCTTAAGTTTCTGAAGCCGTGCATTGTCTTTGCCTGGTTTGGCAGTAAGGGTGGAGGATATGCTGAGAAAGATCCGAATCCAGCCCATTACTATAGCTGAGTTCCATTAGCATTTCTGACTCCTGCAAGACAGATGACACTTCTGAGTCCATTTATAGTCACCCAAAAATCTACAATAAAATAACAGCAAAGAAGCAATGAAACGGTTCAATTATTCATCAAAGCAACACTGTCACAAAAAGTTACTTCAATGGTTTCACTGGAACAAAACAATTGTTTCTAGTTTTATTTGTAATCAATTAATTTTCAAAAAACAGAATCTGAGCAAGGATCCAACAAAATGAAGTTACACATCACCTTGCTATAAATATGAGGATAAAACTTTTTACCAATTAGATTCTGGCTTAAAAACTAATAAAAGAATCCAGAGCATGAATTAATAAGGTGCCAGTTGCATTATGTGATGTTTCAATCACTGAGCAGCTGGAAATGTTGGGCCAAAAGTATTTTAATACCATGTCTTCAGCTGATAGTTTCTTTTTACTAATTTGGGTACAATGGAATTATAAGTCAATTATTATTTTTATGACATGTACTTTTTTTTTTTTCTTTCACTAAGTCTGGACTGTTCTTGTCTGTGAGGATTCATGAAATAAGGGGATTAAAAAAAAACCTATACTGCACTATTGTTAGTGACGATTATATCTTTTTTTTTTTTGTATTTCAGGCTTTAGATTGGAAAGTTTTTCCAGTTGTAATGAGAAATTTCATTAACACAAATCAAGTCTTTTCTTTGTTTTTACTGGGGAGGTATTTGTATGCTGTGAATAATATCCAGAGTACCAGCATTTTTTCAGCAATAATTGATTAAGTAAAACCAATTAAATGATTCTTGGTGTATGATTCTAAATACTTAGTTTAAATAATTACGATTTATCTAAGTGAGCTCATTTTCTCATTACAGTTTATTCAACTCTTCACCCACTGAACTCATTAGCAGTCTTAGAATTGGATACTGAAGATGCGTTGGCTACTGAAAATAGAAAGGAATGTAAAGCTGTCACTCATGGTGTAGCTACTTTGAAATGATAAGTAAATAGAAAATAGTCTCTCAAGGAGACTGTCGAATTTAAAAATGACCTCTGCAGGAAATAAAAGTAAACCCAAATGCATACAGGAGGGTGACCAGGTTCATGCAGGGAAATGGGTGTTAGCATTTATCTAATGACCAACACACAGATTCCTGTTACTGACCTTACAAGCTAACAATAAGAAGGTCAAAGATCAGAGGCATAAATAACAGACAAAAAATGTATACACTCCTATGTGTTCAGGAATTAGCCCCCTCTCAAAAACTGCTGCTATTTTTGTGAGAGGCTTTTCTGCTGCCTCTTTAAGTTTTCTGGCATCAAAACGGGGCTGTAAAGCAAAATTGGCAGGCGATTGACAAAAGATGGAACTTCTGCCTGATTGTCTTTAGAGGCCTTTTTCTGGTCTGCATCTTTTTTGCTGGCATTGATCTGGTGCATGATTCTCTCTTTGGTGGAGAACATCTGAAAGAGGAGGGCGTCCCACATCTTCAGTGCCTTGGGAGCTTCTTTGTTCATAACCATCTCTTGATTGGCACATTCATCTGGTGATAACTTATCACTACCATGACAATCTATTTTATCATCTGTGCCACTGGAATCGACCGGACATTTGGTCTTCGGCTCTGGAAACGTAGGTTCCTCTGGCTCAACGACCATGTGTTTCTTAAGTCTTGTCCATCCACTGAGCTTTCCCTTGAGGCCTTTTGGCTTCTGACCTGCCTTTGGCTCTACAGATAAAGGGGATTTCTCTGCTGTAACAACCTTCTTGTCAGCAGTTGAAGATGCAGTTGATGTCGCTGACTTCGTGGAGGGTTCGGCTGCTGGGGATCCTGTCGGTGCAGCTGTTTTGGTCTTCAGAACGTCTTTGAGTCCAGTTTTTTGCTGAGATGACGGTGACGTTCCTCTGTTTGGGGATGGAGCTTTGACTGAGACTGAGGCCTGAGGCAGAGAGGCAGGAGTGGCAGAATCAATCACAGCAGCTTTAACTATGGATGATGTCATGACATTATCTGTTGCTGGGCTTGAAGGGGAAATGTTCTCTAGCTGTAGTTCTGTTGAAGGCTGAACATTACTGGTATGCAAGCTAGCCTGAGGCGGATCAAGGGGAGAGAATGAATCTATTTTTACAACTGAAGATTTTGTTTCTGCACTGACAGCAGATGATCTTGATTCTACCTGCTTGGTGGGAGGTTTTGCTTTTAAAGTATGTTTACTGGTTAAAACGGGACTGGTAGAAGGGATGGGAGTACTAGATATGGTAGCCATTGATTTTCCTTCTTTACTGGAATTAGATCCTAGGTTTGTTTTAACCTGTTGTGTTTGGGAAAGCACTTTGACATCAGGAACTGCAGTGTCCATAGTTGTAGGTGGCTTTATTTGTTGTTTTGGGATCATTTCTGTTTTACTAGAGGGCTGAACAATACTAGACTGTGTATTAGTCTGAATAGGAATAGGTCTAATGGGAGGGTTTATTTGGTCATTCATAATTACTGAGGAGGGTTTCATTTCTGTAGTATTATAGTATAAAGGAGGTTGAGGTAAGGTTGGCGTATACATTTTTATGGGTGTACTACACACTCTTGGCTCTGGTAGAGGAGAAGCTCTTGTTGCAGTCCAAGGTTTAGTTACTGTAGGAGGGCTAAGTGGGGCTTTTAAATCTCTGACCGCTTCAGTGAGGGGCTGAATATTTGTAGTAGCATAATCAGTTAAAGGAGAGTGTGAGAAGGTTGGAGTATTTACAGCATGTATGCTAGTTCCATCTACAGACTGTGGGAACTGTTTCACTCCAATTTGAGAGCTCATTAAATTTACAGAGGTTTGAACATTATTTTTAGACATGATTTGACATGTAATGGTCTGTGGTTCTGTACTGACGTTAGATATCCTATTTGTAATATGACCAGTAGAAATGGAAGGTTTTGTCTCAACATTGGATGTTACAGCATGTTTAATTTTTGTAGGAGGAGATTTAATATTTTCAATACTTGGCTGAATGAAAGGGAACTGTTCTTTTTCAGGGGCTTTAGCAGTAATTTGAGGTGCATAGGCCTCAGATGATCTTTGCTCAATAAGGGGATTGGCAGAATGTTTAGGGCCGTTTGTGTAAACTCTTGTTTGTGCACCAGAGCCAGCAGGAGATTTAGCATCAGTTGGTGGCTTTGTAGATTGTAGTCTCTCTGAAATCAATTTTGGGCTGTTTGGCATTACATGCCTCATGGTAGGGCTAGATGGTACAGTAGGTTTACTGACCTGCACAGTATCAAATGTTTTACTGCTCACTTCCAGATGAGTCGTCATTGACTGAATAGTTTCCGAGTGAAGCTCGCTGGGAGCTTTGGTTTCAGAAACAGGAATGCTGTGGACATTGCTGCCAAAACTGAATATTGCTGCAGCTTCTGCAGTAGATTTGCTGTGTTGAATAGCCTCTACACTTCCTAGTTGTCCAGGTGAGCCCATGTCTGTGGAAAACTTGGGTATTAATCCTGTTAAGCCACTGGTGGGTTGTGGATGCTGTTCCGTTTCTAACCTGCTGACTCCATTAGTGTTACTATTAATATAAATTGGAGGTTTGGCTTCATTATTTGCTTGGCTCAGTAGTATTGTGTCTTTGATATTTTGCATGTTTGCAAATATATTCTTGCTACATTCTTTTAATTCTTTAGTTGTTGCATTTAATAAGCCTGACTCTAATGGGTATCTAATGGTTTCGGTGAAAGAGTTATTCAGTACGGTAGTATTTGCAGTACATGGATTTGCTATAGTTGGTTCTTGAAGAGATTTTATAGAGGGGCCTGCTATGGGGAAATCGGGCTTATTTGCTACCGTTTGACTATAACCATAACGTTGTGTTTGTGCACTCTGTTGCTGAATAGATTTGGTGCTTTGCTCTGTCACAAACACTGTGCAGATATTAGGCTGTGTAGAACATACGCAAGCATTTGCAGGATCATGGAGTAACATAGATGCTGTGGTAGCAATAACTGGTTCTTTAACAATTTTTGAAAACTGGGGTTTTGTGCTTTCAAGTATATGTTCTGTACTGGCAACAATAGAAGATAAAATGTTTCCCATGTTTGGTTTATTTGTCAGAAAAACCTTGCTGCTCTCTTTAATTTGCTGGTTAACCTCTTCTCGTTTAGGTTTAGGTGAAACAACTTCAGTTGCGACTATACTGGGGTGTGGTGTTTCTAAAACAAGTTTATTAGCTTGTTTTCCTAAAGGGAACGCACCATTTATGATGGTACTTCTTGAGAAATTGGATTCCAATTCTGCAGCAGGACCTTGAACAGCTACACTTTTATGGTCAGGCATGAGTCTATTGGTTGTTGATTGATTAACTCCAACATTTTGATAAGTTTGGACCGGACCTATCTCTATTTGTCGTGACTGTTGTTTCCCACTTGAAACCTTGGACTCTCCTTGTGTAAGTGTTTTCCTAAGATTGACACCTTTTTCTTGAACATTTTTTCTTTTTGCACTATGCTGCGTTTCTGCATTTGAATCTACTTTCACTGAGGCTAAGGAAGAATACAACTGGCCACTCCTATCAGTCAGGCTTGGATTCATATTTAGTGCTGCCTCTACAGAAGGTAGTGCCATAATTTGAGTGTGTACCTCACCTGTTTTAGATATTGGAGCCTCAGAGTATGAGGTTTTTGTTGTGGATACATCATTTGCGATTTGTTGCATTGTTTTCTGTGCAAAGCCAAGGGAAAGCTCAGGTTTTACTGTGTCCACACTAGACGTTTTATGTGGTTGTATTCCAGTAGTGGGTGCTTCACACAGACTTTCCTCAAACACATCTTTGCTACATGTGACCATCCCTTCCACTGGATGCTCAGAATCCTTTGTAGATGACAGAGATTGTAAACTGTGAGCAGCAGAAACCTCCACTGAAGACAGACGATCTTGATATCCGTTGAGTTGTTTTGTTACAACAGACTTTGAGAGTTGGGATCCATCTACAGCTACTTCTGATTGTGCTTTGTTTGAAGAAGTTTCATTAACTTTGTGGGGTACAGGGCTATTATGTGATGTGATAGTCCTAATTCCACCATATGCAACATACTCAACTGGCGTAAGCCCATAATATATTGACCGAGACTTGGGCTTTGAGGTTGCTAATGACATTTGAGTCTCCAAAAGGGAGGTCAAGGACTTGCGTGCCTCAACCACAGGAGGATGATAGATAGATGAGAGGGGGTTTGGAGAAGTTGGTGCCTGAACTGAAATCACTGGTGGGTTCAGATTTGATGTCACTGGTACAGAGAGAAATGATGGAACCCTTGGCAAAGATGATGCTTCGCCTTCTGCAAATTGGTGCAATTTTAGTTGTGGGACCACAGGTTCTGTTGGGGTTGGTTTGATAACACTAGATTCAGATTCAGTGATGTTTTTTGCTGCTTCCCCTCTATGGTACAACTCTGTATTTGCAAAACTTAGATTTGATGTATTCTTTTGGGTAAGTTGAATCTCTGCCTCTTTGTAATTATTGGGTTGTTTGATAGAAGTTAAGTGAAAAATATCACCTCGCTTTAGTTCTTCTTGAGTGGCAGTAGGTTTACTTTTACTGCTAGGTTGAACTGCTGATTGGTCTTGTAAAGATTCACTTAAAACAGGAGGAGTTTGTAAATTTTGAGAGGCTATAAATGCAGGACTTGAGGCAAATAAAAGTGGGTTAGGTTTGGATATTTCAAAAATGGGAGTGGATACTCGAGCTGGTGTGGAAGAAGGTGTCTTAGGTCTGCCACTTTGTGTCCGGGATATAGCCACTTTCTGATCTGTTTTCAACACTGATACAGTTGTTTTCTCCTTGTATACAGCAGAAATTGATGTTCCATGGTAGCTTGGGTTTACTGCTGTGAGGTCCTGGATGGAGGGAGGTTTGGAGATCTCATAAAATGTTGCCTTTGATGTATAAATCCTAGTTTGTGGGACATCCGGTCTCGTTTCCTTCACTGCTTCAACAAGTGATATTTTTGAGGCCGTTATCTCAGATGACATTTGACTTGGAACAAAGCTGTCATTACTAGATCTGGCAATCCAAGGCAGACTCTGGCTATGAGAGATGTCCTTTGAAATGGTTTTTGTCTCCCTCTGGCTGGAAATAAAAGGTTGTTTCTGACTGTTTGTAAGTGATAGCAGCACTGGAACTGGGGGAAGGTCTGCAACTTGAGAAGGTACAAGGCCTGGGCCACAGTTTGGTGTGGCTGGGGATAGGGTCAGGTTGTGCGTTGATATTTTAGGGATGGACTGTGGCACAGCGACAGAAGAAACTGTTGTGACCGACCCATGGGAATTTAGTGTTATGTCTGCATTGAAAGAAGGGGGATGAGGTGGTGCTGGAATCTGCTTTGGTGGTGATGGAGGTGGTGAAGCTGAAGGTGGCATTATAAGAGAAGTCGCATCATCATCAAATAGAAAAGAACCACACTCATACAGTGGAGCTACCTGCTCTTCAGAAGTCCTGATCAGAGCTTTGTTGGACTTACTGGGGAGGCTGTTGGTTTGGCCAGAGGTACTGCACCGAGGATCAGGGAATGCAGATGCAGAGTTGTCATAAAGGGAGCCAAAAGGGAAACTGGACACTGAGGAGTTTGCAATATAAACTGAATCTGGTGTCCTAGGGGGGCTGGACTGATCACTGTGCTCAAGGTCTGTGCTTGCTTCATTGACAGGAGACAAACAAGAACGAAACGGGATGGGCGTCTGAGAGAGACTGCCTTTTTTCTTGGCTCTCTTCTTCTTAAGTTTCTGAAGCCGTGCATTGTCTTTGCCTGGTTTTGGCAGTAAGGGTGGAGGATATTGCTGAGAAAGATCCGAATCCAGCCCATTACTATAGCTGAGTTCCATTAGCATTTCTGACTCCTGCAAGACAGATGACACTTCTGAGTCCATTTATAGTCACCCAAAAATCTACATATAAAATAACAGCAAAGAAGCAATGAAACGGTTCAATTATTCATCAAAGCAACACTGTCACAAAAAGTTACTTCAATGATGTTTCACTGGTAACAAAACAACTGTTTCTAGTTTTATTTGTAATCAATTAATTTTCCAAAAAAACAGAATCTGAGCAAGGATCCAACAAAATGAAGTTACACATCACCTTGTTATAAATATTGAGGATAAAACTTTTTACCAATTACATTTCTGGCTTAAAAACTAAATAAAGAATCCAGAGCATGAATTGAATAAGGTGCCAGTTGCATTATGTAATGTTTTCAATCACTGAGCAGCTGGAAATGTTGGGCCAAAAAGTATTTTAATACCAGATGTCTTCAGCTGATTAGTTTTTCTTTTTACTAAATTTGGGTACAATGGAAATTTAAGGTCATTAATTATGTTTTTATGACAAATGCTAATAAGTTTTTTTTTCTTTCTTTACAGCTGGACTGTTCTGTGAGGATTCATGAAAATAAGGGGATTATAAAAAAAACCTATACTGCACTATTGTTAGTGACGATTATATCTTTTTTTTTTTTTGTATTTCAGGCTTTAGATTGGAAATGTTTTTCCAGTTGTAATGAGAAATTTCATTAACACAAATCAAGTCTTTTCTTTGTTTTTACTGGGGAGGTATTTGTATGCTGTGAATAATATCTCAGAGTACTCAGCATTTTTTCAGCAATAAATTTGATTAAGTAAAACCAATTAAAATGATTCTTGGTGTATGATTCCTAAATACTTAGTTTAAATAATTACGATTTAGTCTAAGTGAGCTCATTTTCTCATTACAGTTTATTCAACTCTTCACCCACTGAACTCATTAGCAGGTCTTAGAATTGGATACTGAAGATGCTGTTTGGCTACTGAAAATAGAAAGGAATGTAAAGCTGTCACTCATGGTGTAGCTACTTTGAAATGATAAGTACATATGAAAATAGTCTCTCAAGGAGACTGTCGAATTTAAAAATGACCTCTGCAGGAAATAAAAGTAAACCCAAATGCATACAGGAGGGTGACCAGGTTCATGCAGGGAAATGGGTGTTAGCATTTATCTAATGACCAACACACAGATTCCTGTTACTGACCTTACAAGCTAACAATAAGAAGGTCAAAGATCAGAGGCATAAATAACAGACAAAAAATGTATACACTCCTATGTGTTCAGGATTACTGAGGAGTGAGGAAAGGTAATAAAGCTGCAAGTTTAGCAGATAATGATATGTAACTTACACGAGAGCTGGTTTATTTACATCACTTTACTTTTACTTGGTTGTCTCCAGTGTAAACATGAGAAGAATTGTTCCCTGTCTGTCTGAATATTGGAGTATCTCTTGGTGACATTAGAAAGGTCCCTGCTCTAATTATAGACTGGAGGAAATAAGAGCAAACATCCTGACACTGAGCACCTGCTGCCTGATGTCCTCCAGTCACACGCGTAGATTCAGTATGTTGGAAATCCAGCCGGGCCCAAATCCTTTGAGGGCTACACTGTGAGCTTTGTGTTTTGGAGAATATTTTTCAGTTTTCAATTTTTTTAGTGTAAGAAAGTTTTGTTCAAGAGATGAAGGATAATTGTAACTAATGGGGGATATTTTCTGCATCTCTCTGGATTGACTAGCAGTATAGAAGCTGCAGAAAACAATATCCTCCCGTGAGATGTCACTGGTTTGAATTTTACATACTCGATAGATATTTGTCTGGTGCCGTCAAAGTGAGTCCTGCTATCACAGTGACAAGAAGGCTGACACATGAGAAGTACCCCCTTTTAAGGCACTGGGCTTGGATATCTGGGAGGCTTACTCTGGAGCAGCTCAGAAGAGGAAGGTATAAGATTAGCTTTGTGATAAAACTGTGCCATGACCTCAATCTATGTAGCTAAAGAACCCAATTAGGCTAAATGTAGGGAAAGTTCTATATTAATCATCAGTCTGCTACAGTATGAACAGAGCAACACTTACTTGACGTGGAATCTGGCCTTGGTGGTGTTTTGATGGCGTTTTGCTGGATAGGCTGTAAAGCAAACAAGAGTTCAGTGTAAGAAAGGAAGAAAAGATGAAACTGATTTAACATTTCAATTAAAAACTGTATTAAAAGGCCAAAATTTGTGATCAATGTGCAGGTGTGCAAATGCTAATCTTCAATTCATGCTTACAGTGTGTCGTCGTTCACTTAATACTGGCACCAATTTACGCAGAAACAAACACTGGCTAACACTGCAAATCAAGCCTATTATTGATTTAATGGCTGATATGCATCATGCGTGTAAGATTTCATTTCGTGCACGTGCTACTATTGAATTCTATGCGCCGTTTGCAGGTTAGCACCTGACCAGCAGGTCAGGAATGTGCTGCAATACCAACGCTGAGTTCGACTGTTTTACCTTTGATGAGCGGCTGTCGAGTTAAACTGCTGTCTGCTTGTTAATCCCAGCCCAGAGTGCCACAGGGCCGTCTCTTCCTGAAGTGAACTAGAGCCTTACAGAGCCAACCACAGTCCCCACGACCACTCCAAAAATAAAACTGTTGCTTTCAGTGTGTTGCAAAGGCAGATGGGGGTTTCCAGGCTACCTGAGATGGCTGAGGTACAGCCCCTACAGGCAGTCAACAGCTACCTCCACCTGAAGGAAGGTGCTCACCGTGGTCAGATCAGCAGCCTGAAGGGGGGGGGGAGACATCTAGTATGTAAACAGGGCAAATGGGCACAAGATCAGTCAACTTTAGAGAAATTAATCACCATGTACAGCTTTACACTCAGAGTGTTTGGTTCTTCAAACACTATAATAAATCTTCATTTATAAAAGGTCGATGTATAAAGTTTGTATTTTACTTCCCATACAGTAACTGCTGCTACTAACCTGTGTCCATGAAATGTATATTCTACAAGTCATGTCACCTTGGTTCATCAGCATTATGCATCATTTCCTCGTCTGGAATATTCTGTATTTTTGTAAAAGCCTTTCCACTTTATGCAAACGTGTAACATCTGCTGTGTATTTGAAGAAAACTTACACTTACATTAACACACTCAAGTCAATTCAATTCAGTTTTATTTGTAAAGGGCCAAATCACTGCCACAGAAATAATCTCAATGTACTCTACAGTGTTTAGGACCTTACAAATATAACTGAATATAAATGATATAGAAACCCAACAACTCCACTGAGCAGCACCAGTAGACGGTGGAGAGGAATTATTTTTTAATCTTTACAAAAAATGCATCAAATTATATCCTAATGTGCAAAAGTAGATGATCGAAGTCGGAAAGCTCCCTACCTAGACTAATTGAAGATTTTTGAGTGAGGCTTGCTCTTTTTCCCCCTAACAATAGAGTTTCAAATATTTGCACTTGCTTTGTAAACTTTGGAGCTTCTCATTTATTGTAAAGTGAACAGATCACATTGTAGTGGGGAGAGAGAGGGCAGGGTGAAATAAAGTGGATTGATTTAAGTAAATAAGATAAGATAAGATAAGATAAGATAAGATAAGATAAGATAAGATAAGATAAGATAAGATAAGATAAGATAAGACTTTATTTATCCCACAATGGGAAAATTCTTTTGTCTACAGCAGCAAGGTGACATTAATTAGGACAACAGTATAGAAGAATAGAAGAACATCTTTAACTTGCACGACAATTAAATTAAAATGAAAATATGAGAATTTACCTACCATAGGAAATCAAGTTAAACACATTAAACAAATCTACAGTGTAAAAAAAAAACAACAGAATGACAATAAAAATGTTGAGAATGAGGTCATTCCATGTTTTAGGACTCATTAGTCATGAACTTCAGCTGATCCAGGCCCATCAAGACTTTTAAGATAAAGTCAAGTTCTCTTGGGCAACTTGCTAAAACATGTGTAGGATGTAATTCTAATAATCACGTTACCCACAAGCACAGCTGCAGTCCACTCTGGGCGGAAGAATGTGTCATCTGATGAACTGGCACGGATCAAGATCGAGTGCAGCCCAACTGGTCATCCGTGTTTGGTCGGACTGCGCCATCTGAAGACAAGAACAGGGAACTGTTGCCCAAAGGCTGCTTACTGCAACATATGAGAAGAAACAACTTCTGATTGATTAGACATATCAATATCTCAGTATTTAAATGTCAGTTGTTGTGTACATTTGTGCATTTGTTTAGTGCAAAACTGCTGAAGGAGAGTGCCGCAGTTTTATCTGCATGTAGCAATTTACATTAACAGTAGCATCCCCATTACTACAACTATGACATATATACAATATACTGTAGAGTTAATTCACCAATTGATTCAGTGATAGTGACCTTATTGAATATGATGATGAATATACTTCGATTACCTGCAACTAAACCCTAAATGACATCTGAGCAGAAACATAAAAGGTTTAAGTGATGATTCTTTGTTGCTATGACGACACCAGCAAGTTATTAGTACCTAAATTTTTTTTTTCCATTATTAACTTTATAAGTAGATAAAACCACAAAAACACAAAGATTGTTTTTCTGTGATTAACTATTAACCACCGACCAACCAACTCACATGGAGCTCATAAATACTGAAGAACTGGTCCAGACCTTCAGCTGCAGGCAGCTTTCTTCTAGAACAAGCTCTAAAGATGGGAGGTAATTCCTGAGGTTGAAATTTGTATTTGTGTTTGGATTTGCACAAACATAAAATAACAGCTTAAGTCTAAATAACTGTGCAAAGTCATGACTGCCCTTCCACACCGCTCTGACGATGTATGTGGAGGCGGGGGGACGTTTTGAGGGACTATTTCCTGATCGATTGGGATCATTCAGACTGGCACTTCATGACTTGATTAAAACAAGATCAATTTCCAGTAAATTTTCAGTTTTTAATAAAAAAAAATCAGTGTTTAAATCTTTGTTTCACATTTCACTCATCAAAATACTGTAAGTTAAGTGTGTAAACATCAAATGCCCGTCGGTACTGTATGCTGAAGACTTACTGTGCCATTCGTCTCTAACAGCTGATGCACAGAAACGTGGCACTTGCAGTTCCTACAAAGAAAGGAAACAGTTGTTCACAAGCAGCTCATGCAGCAATCTTTCCGAATCCACTTTTGGAAGTCATCCAGTCTGCTTCTCTGAAAAATCCGTTCCATCTTCATACTCACGTTTGCCTTTCATGGAAACCTTTGATGTACTTTATATGGTCATGAAGTACCAGATGCTAGAGATGACACTCAAGGTCTGCGTGTGGCATCTGAAACATAACAGAGTGCTAAGGTGATAAACTGTCGCATGCTCGTGCCTGCTAGCAACAGTCAAAACATTCACCGTTATATCACCGTTGAATGTTCTGGTCCACAAGTGAACAACAGGCCCACTGTGCTTTGCTGAACACAATGATGCTTGGGACAGAGTTTAAAGTCCTGTCTGTGCATTAAGTTACATCTTTCACAGCCTGTTTGAAAGGCTTCAATCTGAACTTCGGCTCATAGCCATTACTTACTGGACCAGAAGGACCCCGACTGGAACTGGTCAATTTGAGACCTCACATGAAAACCACTTACCGGACCAGTTAGGAACAATCATCTCCAAATTAGCACAGATTTCCCTGAGGTGGTAAATGTACTGCTAGTTAAACACGTTACTGTTTATTTCTACTGCTTCACGAATCCCATTAAAACTGACTGATTGATAGGCAGCATTCTGCTTTCAGTCCAGTTCTATTATTGTTCTATTATTGTGTTGCTCTGTACTGACTGATTGACTGGTTGATGAAGTGGCTGGTGCGTGTGTGTGTGTGTGCACATACACAAACACACACCTTCCACCATTGTCTGGATGCCAAGCTGATGTGTAACCCCCTCCTCTCAGCCTTCTATCACCATAAATTTAGCAACAGAAGCTTCTCAGCTGCTCCTTTCCAAAACCTGAGCCGTCCTCTTCCATCCACAGTATTTCATCCATCTCCTTCTCCAGGGTCATGGCTGCTCACCCCCCACCCCACCACCACCTTTTCCACACATAAACATCTATACCACACACACAGACCTTTCAAACACCAGCCAATAGGGGCTTGATGAGCTCAAGTATCACTATAACACAGGGACTTATTCTCTGAGCGGAGCTTGTCCATTCTTACAGAACTTCATCTTCATCGTCTGAGGAGCTTCTCTTCTGCTCTGAGGTAAGACGTCCACACACAGGCAGCAGCCTTTCAATCGCAGGTCACCATTAAACAACATGTTTCTCACTAGTTATTTCCCCTTTTAGTCTAAAATCCAGTTGGGTGTAGATTTTGTTTCTGTTGCGTTTGTGTGCAGTGGGAGGAAAGAGCCGGCATCACGAGTCCCCCCCCCCACACGTTCTGCTGCATATCAAACATGAGTAGTTTATGTTTGAGATGTTCAACAGTGTGGCTCAAGAGATGGATTCCAGTTTCCTTGACTTCTTATCATTCAATCTGATCATTTAAACAGCCAGCTTGAACTTTAATTTGAAACCATGGCAGCGAGCGGTGTTACAGCTTCCTGTTTATGTGATGCTCAGATCATCCGACTTAAAACTTTAGACGTACTTAATTTTGTTCATTTGTGCAGCACACAGACAGTTTGAGCCATTTTCTTTAAACGATTTGTTTTAAAATTCAAATCTTCTGAATCTGTTTTTGTGAATGTTTTTCTGGCTCCTGTGGTACAGTTTGTTAAATATCTCCATGAGTCACGTGCATGTTCACAGACTGGTGGTTCAGGTTTTACATGATCAAATCTGAATAGTGAACTAATAACACAATAATATCTGATCTTCTTCTGTAACCTTTGGTCTGGGTGTTGAACTTTAAATCGAAACGTCCTCGACCGGAGTCGACATTTCAGAGACATGGACCTGATGCCTGTTTGTGCCAGAAGCCAAATACACCTCATTCAGATTTATCTGATGGGATTATAAATTTGTCTCATGGTGACATTTCGATCTAAATCTGCTCTCCATCAGCTCAGGATGTGATTTCCCTCAGTGCCTGGTTTTGGTTTCACAAAGACTCGGAAACACAGTACAAGAAGCACAGTGTTCTCATACTTAAGAAATGAAGTGGCGTTCACTAAATATACAGAGTGCTGAAGTGTTGGTATGTACCGAGCGTATGCTGGACACACTGAGGTGAGGCCGCTGTCAGCTGTAAGTCGATCAAAGAGCATTTGTTTGAGGTGGATGCTGATTGGCCATTTAGGTGCTGAGGATCCTCCCGCTGGACCAAGCCGAGGGATTAAAGCAGCTATTTGGACATCGTTCCTCAGCTGATGGGTAGAAATCTGATCCAAAACTAATCCTCAGAGTCCCCTGCAGCTGTGCCCACCACTAAGTGTGAAAGAGTCATGCAAAGACACTTTATATATATCCAGTATGATATAGTTGGATATAGAAAATACAGTGAGCAGAAATCCTCCCACTTTGGCTCCATCAACGCCGGTTTTCTTGCCCACTTTTGGTCAGGGCTGTTGGGACTCGGGCCGATCAAGCAGGTTTCTCCCATATACGAGACCAGAGTTTGACATTTTTTCATCATCCGTCAAAGATGTTGTTGATTCCAGGAAAGCAGATGTAGCTGAAACTCAAATCGATGGAGATCCGATTGACGTCTGTTCAAACAGTGACACACATTTGCTCCATGTGTCTGATAAACAATGTCATTTTATTAAAAGTGTTGCACTCTATGGTTCATAGAAAAGTTGCATTTATCTTCCATCTAATGTGGTTTAAAGTGTCCAGTACAATGGAGGTGAAGGGGATTTCATAAGAGAGCCCTAAGGCACTGGAATATGTTGAAGGAACAATTACAGTTGTGACTCCACTGAGATCAGTCGAGTCAACTATTTACTCGTATTATAGGAATTAGTGAACAGATGAACACGAGTTATTTTGGACACGTGGCCACGCTGTGAACTGTTCTAAGGTAAACTGTTTAGAGACGTCTGTAGATTATCTTAGGTGGAAGCTGCTGTTCAAATATTTAAAAATGATGTTTGTACCATAAAAAACATATGAACATATCAAAACTAGATGAAATAATACTCAGACTATGTGTTTCCTTATTACCAACTAAGGTTGAATCCTCTTCACATTCTATATTATTTAAGATCATTTACAACAAACTGTTTCAGCTGAGATAGAATAAAAAATAACAGGCATTGGAAAAGAAGCATTCAGTACTCTTTAAGCTAAAAATGGCTCCAGTGACCTCAGTGCTGGTGATGTGCAGCATTCAGTGGACTTACACTGGATTCATGTGTGAAAACAAACACCGTCCATCCGGCTGAGTAAACAGTCCTGGACCAGGTCTTTGGACCAATGCTTCAGTGAGGACAGATTCAATAAGTGGTGCAAAGTCCATCTAAGTACTGTACTTAAGTACACTTCTATTTTTTCATACTTTATTCTTCTACTCTACTAGAACAAGAGAAACTATGTTTGTTTTCCTGCACTAAATTCACAGATTTTACCACAACAAAGACAAAGGGAGGAATCCATCTAGTGAACGTTTTATCAGGTTTCTGTGGTTTCAACAGGACTGGATTTTAAGCTGTGTTTTGGGCTCCTACTGAGCTTCTTTTAAAATAATAGAATTTCAGTTTTGAGTTACGGTTTTGTCATAGAACAAACATAGAAGAGTGTAGTGGAAAAAGTGACTCAAATTAGTTTGTGTGGACAGAACGAAGTAACTGTCGCACTGGTGACCAGTATAACAAACACTACCTGTACACAGTACAACAGCCAGCTGCTGTTTTCAGAGCATCGTGGAGAAATGCTTAATGACTAGACTAAAAAGTGGAAGAAGCACTGATGTTCTCATATGAGCAAAATGTCGCTGCTGCTGTAACTCATCAGGCTCTTTATCACCACCACCAGGTGTGAAGTCTGCTGTCACCATGTCTGACACTGAGGAAGTGTAAGTGACTGACAATAACAGAATAATAATAATAATAATAATAATAATAATAATAGTGACACACTGCCAATCGGCTGCTGTGGGTTTTACACCTGACTTCATGTCTTTTATTTATTATAATCATTATTATTATTTGTTTGATTTGTGTTTCAGAGACCAGATGGACGGTAAGTGACACCATTCAGACATGTGTGTTTCATTAGTTCTACACAACTAATTGCAATTTAAAGTCATTTTTTTACCATCACTTTTTGTCTGTCGCTGATTATTATGGCCTCTATGGTTTATTTTTCTTCTTCATTTTTCTTCAAATATTCCATATAACTTCAAACAGATGCTATAAGTCTGTCTAGTAATCCATCTATGAATCTAATTTCAATTTTTAAAGAAAATGATGCTTTAAATAAAATGAATAGAAGTTAAACCCATTATTAGTATATGTATATGTATGTTTTTTCAGTGTCATACAGGATCTGAGTTGAAACTCTGACAAACGTTCCTCCCTTCCTCTCTGTGTTGTCGCCCCCAAGTGGTGATTTTGATAAATGCATTCATTAAAATGCTGCTTCTTTTTCTCCTTTATTATGACACTGTGTTGAATTATTTTCTGTTGTCCCTTATATCTCTGTTTTTCCAAAACTGAAGACGAGGAAGGTAAAGACGACTAAAGCGATTTGATATTTGAGATCTTTCTCCACTGTACTAATTTCTCAGCCTGTTCACCCTTAATTTGATGTGTTTCAAAACCGACACCTGTTTTTATACAGAATTATTTGACATCTGCAAAGAGTGTTAAGAAAAGTCACTTTTTGTGAAGGTGGAGAGTTATTATTATTAATTTCCATTTACTTCAACATGACGCCAACATCCAGCTGTCAGTCCCACACTTCCAGATTAAGGGTGACATTATCTGACTGAGTGATGTTTCAAGTCACATGGTTAAGAAAAAAATGTCATAGAGCTTCTAGGCTCTACATTTATTTTCTTGGCATGCGACATGTTTATATCCATTAATGTTGCATTAGTGCAACCGTCATTGATCTCATTCATGCAATGGCCATATTTTAAACAGTGAAGGTGGAAAAATACCTGAATGATTAAACCTCGTACCAATTCAGAGATTTAACTGATGCTCAAACTAGGAGCAAACTGAGCACTCATTTAATTATAATAAGCAGGCTAGATATTCTACTACCTTATTAGTCAATTAAATAATTTATTGAGAAGATTAGTTTATGATGAAGATTAGTTTAGATAAATGAGCCCTTTCTTAGTCATCTCAGTTATATCATTAGTGATTGATGAGGTTTATTATATGTACGGTAGAACTGAAAATCTATACTTGTCAGAAGTTTTACCTCAACTCTGGCACAAAGTGAAACCAGAATTTTATTTCCACACCCCCCAAACAAAAAAGGTAGTTTTCCACTTGCACAGTTTAATATAGCTTCTGTGTGAAAGGTCAAGTGACTTCCTCTCATGATCATCTGTTTCTCTCTCTCTCCGTTCTCCAGAAGCGCTGTCCCTCCCTCACCTATTCCTCCTCTCTGTTACTAAAGTAATCTCTCACTTTTGGTTTCTAATGGCTCTGTCATGTCTGTGGTCTTCGTTAATGGCCTTCTGCGACACCCTCCCTCTCCCCGGCGGTTTGGTGCATGCTGCGTGCCCGTAGCCCAGGAGGAGGTAGTAGAAGTAGAAGTAGCCCCTGAGGCGGAGGCCCAGGTAGAAGCAGAGCCAGAGGTAGAGCCTGAGCCTGAACCAGAACCAGAACCAGAGCCAGAGCCAGAGCCAGAGCCACAGAAGGTGGTGCAGCAGGTGTTTCATGACGAGGAAGGTACGTGGCATGGGCAGTCCATTCACCTTTCTCCTGCAGGATGTTCGCCACTCTGCTCTGTAGCCAAGTCAGTTCTGTCATCATCATGCTGCATAAAACAGCTGCTAGCTCGTAGCTGTACATCTGCTCCACAGATAGACGACTGACACAGTCCGACCTAAATATTAGTCTTATATTAGATAACCTATTTATGTAGCTGCACTCATCTAAAACTGTCTCTCACCGTTTCTTATTTGATTTCATCAGTGCTGTTTCACTGAGGCCAGTGTTCGATGCACTTTTGATGAAGAACCCTAAAGTGTCTCTTGGTGTTTTATTATCTTTTTTTTTTTTTTTTTTTGGAGTGCACTGCAGCAAACCTCTGGGCCGTCCTTTTCTTAAATGTCCACAGTTATGACATTAGTCAAAACATTTTGTCCTGTATGCAGGATTATTGCTCAGTGTCAGATGTGTGTTTTGAATATGAGTTGTGCATATAAAAAGTGAAAGGGAGAAGAAAATCAGCTGTCTTTACATGAACCAAATGCCCCGTCTCATCCATGGCCTTCTTTCCATTGCCCATTGACCATTTCCATAGTTTGTATTTGGGCAAACGTTTTAATTCAAGGCCACAGCAGAAAGGATGATGGGTAATTTCAGTCATGTACAAGACATTTCTCTTCACCTTCCTTCAGTCCATGTTTAGCTTCTTTCTTTCTGTGTGTAGATGAAGAGTGAGACTGGTAGACTGCTTAAAAGCATTTACATTGGGGTGTTGTGATGCAAAGCAATCGTCCCTCTATTTAAATGCTCTATGGAGATGTTTGTTTTGTTCAGATGGAGCCACTGCAGAAGTCTCAGGCTGTAACGTAAGCTTGTTGAATTACTGCTTTAGCCTCAGAAACCATGTTACACAGACAGTCATTTCTAAATTGAACATTGGGAATAAAGAGCTGTAGTAATGGTGCAGGATTAATGCTTGAGATGAGACTTGTGCAGTCGCTGCCACTTCCTGCGCAATGAGAAAATAAACACCCTGATCTGGTAAATGTGCTTTATAAGCTGTGCAGAAGCCAGGAACAGGCTGTCAAGTCTGATCACTAATGATTTCTGTTCTGCTCTTGCTTTGGACGCTTGCTGCATGCAGAGGCCTATGAAGAGGAAGGTATGTTGATTTGAATTCTTCTCTGTTCTGACTGGACCTATTCTCTGTATCTCTGTCAGACAGGGAGTCTTTCACACATTTCATGCATTAATAATTTAAACTGCGCCGATCTTACTTGACAGAAAAGCAGTATTAAGGTGTTCGCTTTAGTGTCTGCGTCAGCTGACAGAGGTGATGTGGTAGAATAGGGTGAATGACTGAGGAATTCTGAGCCATGGTTACGGGCCCCACTGCTTATCTCTGCTTCTTCTCTTCTTTGCATGAATGTCTCCTGCCAGGGGAGGAGGGAGATCAAGATGGTAGTTTGTATTTCCTGCTGAGTCACTTTTGTTTTGCCTGCGTTTTCCTCCCGTGTTTGTCACTTTGAGGATCCCATTGAAAAAATGACATGCTAATTACAGAGGTTGTGTTTAGAAAAACAATTAACAGTAATCAGGAAGTTAAGTCCTGGCAACTGGACTTGTTTCTTGTCTTTCTAAAGAAGCTACTTGGCTGAGTAGTGAAAGGTTTTGACCTAAAATGAAAGACGTCCAGTTGGCACAAATCAACTTCCAGATAACCTCACCTGGATGACTGCGAATCTTCACCGATAATTAACAGTAATCAAAGTCAAACAAAATAGATTATCATTTATAATATAGTGTAATGATACTGATTAGCACTTTAAATGTCTCTGATCATATTTGTTTGATTCACACACTAATGCACAACAAATTAACATTATGAAATAGAAGCACAGGACTTCACTGGACTTATTTCTGTGTATGTGACCTTTATTTTAAAGATAATGCACAGTAGTGCTGCTTCTGCAAGACAAACATGTCAGTGTTATTTAACAAATAGCTAGAGTTAGATGAAAAGAGAAATATCCATTTCATGTCTGTGAAGGAACCTTTGTAAGAACACAGTTCTACCGGTGTTCCCTAACTTTGTTAGGGAGCTGTAGTTCTACCCCAATAATGTCTGGACAGTTGTTCCTTCTGAAGGGCCAGGATCAGGGCTGGGCTTGTGCTTTTAATAAATTAGTTAGTGCTCCCGTGAAGGTTCCTGAACTAGTAGAAATGCACCTTTAGTTTAGTTAACAGTAGTTATAGTTAAAGACGTTAGCCTGGCTCTGTCTGAATGTAACAAATATATGTGGCACAGTCTTTTTTACAAATCAGTTTTGTGCAGATAAGATAAGATAAGTTTTGCCTTTGGACAGAGTCAGGTTAATTCTCCTGTCACTTGTCTTGACAGATGAGTCAGCTCATGAAAGTGGCATCAGTCCCTTTCATTTCTTTTCTCTTGACACTAAAGCAAATATGTGCAGTTCCTCAAATTGTCAAACTTTTCATTTGAGCACAAGTTTTTAACCAGTATTACTGAGCATTTACAATACTTATAACAGAGGATATACACAGTAATAGTCCACTGATGATGGGAAGTACTGCTAAGACTCACACTCACATCACATCACAGTGATTTTATTGGAGGTGTGAAACAACTTGCAGCCCTCAGATGTAACTCAGCTTGTCCACATGGATCTTCCCCTGATTAACCAGAAACTCTTTAGACTGTGTCTCTTTCCATATTTATGTCTAATGGTCTGATCTCTTTCTTCTTTTCCTGTTGCTGAAAAACCAGAGGAGAAGCCGAAGTTCAAGTGAGTGTATTTACTGTGTAAAACCTGCGGCTACATCATCATCATCATCATCATCATCATCATCATCATCTTTTACATTGTTTGCACGTTACTTGTTGGAATACTTTGCATACTCTGACTCACACACTGTCTTTCAACAGGCCCTCCGCCCCGAAGATCCCTGATGGGGAGAAAGTGGACTTTGACGTAAGTACCTTCCCACACTCACAACTACTTGACTGCAGACAGGTGGAGACTAAGGCGTGTTTTGTGACTGCTGGCTAAAATATTCTTAATCTAGGGACAAGCAGAGATGAGTAGGCAGCTGGTAAACTCACGTCTTTCTGAACCCTGGTTTATGATCTCTCAAAATTAGTTCACACAACACATCGTAAATTAAAAGGAGTTTATGAGAGATGGCTGATCAGTTTCAGAGCCAATCTGGATCAGTATTTTTTACTTTATTTTTTCTCCATCTCATCCTGTTCATGTTGTGATGGTCCTCTCCATTACATCCAGGTTCATCAGTGCAGCATCCTGCTGAATATGAGACTGGAATTTCTGCATCTCTCATTTTACGCAGGCTACAAAGACACTGCTGTAAAAGACAGGACCACGCCCTGCATCTTGACAAATCCAGTTCACAGGAAACCGCAGAGTCATGGTCCAAGTCAGATGATTTCAAGTAGAAATTCAAATTAATATGCAAGGAGTACACTTTTCTACTGCTAAATTGCCAGAGGCAAAAGAAAACGTACACTGCATTGTGGTTGTAGTTTTCATTCACGTCGCATATTCTAGTTTATACCGAGTCCAAGTGGATGTTTGTGATCTTTGACCTCTGACCAGCACAATCTAAAATGCTCATCAGTCCATGTTGACCGTTGTGCCAAATATAAAGGCATTTCCTTTGAGTAATGTGTTGGATGAAAACCTGAAAACAAAATACAACCAGCCCAGCACAGGTATAAACAAGACGAGCTGAGGTTGGAACATCGACTCCTTCCATTTACCAAGAGATACCAATAGAGCTACAGTCTGAGTAAAACATTTTAAACCCGTTTGCATGGGCGCCCACTGCTCTTTTTCTGTAATCAAAGCCCATAAAGTACAGTGACAGTGGGGGAGCCTTAGTGTCTCTATGGAAACAATACAAACGTTTGGATTCATGAACATTTTGCTACGCAAGTACATGTACATGACGAGAGAGAGAAATTCTAACTTACAGAGGATCAATTACAGCATAAATTGGATTCACTGGGCTGTAATTTCATTACCAAGAGCATCGCAGGCACAAAAAGGGACAATTGACAAAAACATTATTCCAATACCTCTGTAATAAGTGAGGGGTTTGCATCAGCATCCTGAGTCCTGTCTTAATAATAACTATGGTGTCCCATCTCCCTCTTGCAGGACATCCAGAAGAAACGTCAAAACAAAGACCTGATTGAGCTGCAGTCACTGATCGATGCTCACTTTGAGTGCAGGCAGAAGGAGGAAGAGGAACTCATTGCACTCAAAGAACGAATTGTGAGATTTTACTCAAATAAAACACATTGGGCTTGATTCACTGAAGGTTTGCTTGTGCTAAACCTCATTTAATAAATGTATACACCTGTTATCAATCACACATTCTTTCTTAGTAGATCATCTGCAAAATGGCCACAAACTAAATGCACAGCTTTCTAAATTCTGCACAGTTTATTCCTCATCAGGCTCATTACATATTCAGATGATGAGTTGAGATGGACTTCCTTAATTTCATCATCAGGATTTAAGAATCACAATAGTCCCCGAATTGTGGGAATAAATCAAATTGTATAATTACATTTTTTAAGAGGCAGAAATCATGCAGCATTGTCTCTGATTATCAGGAGAAGCGCCGTGCCGAGCGTGCTGAACAGCAGAGGATTCGTGCTGAGCAGGATAAAGAGCGGCAGGCCAGGCGGGAGGTACGCCTTCCTCAACGTGTTCAGTTTAGCTTTGCCCTCTGACGGATGTACTTCTATACATCCCATGAAATGTACACCATAGATATAAGGATGCAGAGATCATGATGGTGTCAGTGACTTCTTCTGTTTCCCTTATTTACAGTAAAACATACATATACAGTATATATAATTTTATTAAACTGTAAGAGGCACAGCCTATTGGCACAAAGCCTAGTTACACCACATGTCATCCCAACACTGCTGCTCAGTGGCGACTGGACTTACTTTCAAGTTCTTGAAGTTTCAAGCTAAAACTAAAGTGACTTCAAAGTCAGTTATGTGAACATTACTGGAAAACATTTAATGAATTAATGCAGTTTTCATTTATCATTGTGTTGAATCATAACATTCAGAAATTCCCTTTCCAGGCTGAGCGGCTGAGAAAGGAGGAGGCCGACGCCCACAGGAAGGCCGAGGATGAGGCCAAGAAGAAGAGCGCTCTGACCAACATGGGCTCAGGCTACAGCAGCTTGCAGAGGGTCGGTTTGTCACACGGAGGAGATATAAACATGTCGTATGTTTGTGAGGACAAGTTTTAACTAACTGGACTTTTCTAGATTGAGCACAAGAGAGGCAAGAAGCAGACCGAAAGAGAAAAGAAGAAGAAGGTTCTGGCAGAGAGGTGCAAACCCCTGAGTGTCGAGAGTCTCAGCGATGACAAACTAAGGTAAACTAAAGTAGGAAAGTCCCCGTGTAGGTAACAGGGTTGTAACTGATCTGAATCTGAAACTGAGAACAAACATCTGAACTGCAGCTCCCCCTCCGTCACAACCCGCTACCAGAGTCATCCCTCCTTTCCCAGAGTCTCCCAAACATTAATAGATTAACTAATTATATGAAATATCTCAGAAATCTGATACTTATTCATCGTACGGGGGTCGATCACTATAGCCCACTCCGTTAGCTCAGTGGTACGATGGTAGTTCATCAGTATAATCTTCACTGAAACCTGTAGAACCATAATATTATCATGACTACGTTTTCTTTTCCTTCGCCTTTCTACATAATGGATTTTTAGGATCATGTTCACATTTTTAAGTTTAACTGGAAAATTACGTAGGTATGTAAAAAATATTTCATGAACACTCAGTTTGTCCGTTTCCTAGAAACACTAATAATTTATAATTAAATAAATAAATTAAATTATGATTCAACAATAAATGCACCTTTATTTTATGGTTTTGTTTGATAGCTTTATGTTTGTAGGTATATTTTACTGCTAAGTCTAATATTTTATAGCTGTGTAAATGTTAATTTAATGGATATATTTGAAACATGGATAATGTATCAACTACAGCATTTTCCCTTACATAGTAAACACCCAGTCCTCTTTTATAAAAGTACAATTTAAACATGACACCATGTAACAGTAGTTTTATTTTAGTTTTTGTATTTGGGTATCGTTTGTTTTCTACGAGCATTAAGCCTTTTAGTTCTGCCCTTTAAGTCCTGTCCATGCGTCATGCTCAAAATGTTACGCTGCACTCATCTAATGTTGGTGAGAACTTTTCAAATCTGGAGCCTCGTGTTCTTTGCTGTTTATTTGTTTAGTCTTATGTGGCTGGTTTGTGTTTTTCAGGGAAAAGGCGAAGGAGATGTGGGAGTGGTTGCACAGTCTTGAGGAGATTAAATACGACCACTGCGAGAGGCTGAAGAGACAAAGATATGAGGTCAGTGGGTAACAGGGATGAAGAAATCTTAGCACGTACAGTAACACACTCCTCGACTACTAAACTCCTGTAAACCAAAGTGTGTGTACGCACAAAACACAGAAGACAGACGCCTCAAAATATTCAGATTGATGAAACCGTCAGATTCCCTTTATAAATCACAACAGCTCACTTCCTTGAACTTTGAGGTGCCCTTTGTAAATCTTCATTTGGACCGACAGACTCAGCGACATGTAGAACTCCTTCCTCACCCACAGAATTCACAGTGGGTCATAACTGAAATCTATTGAAACTCAAACTGAAACTGAACGTTTTTAAAAACAGTCGCTGAGTCATGAACGATCTGACGCTGGAGTGCTCTGTGCCAGTGGCCCCCCCACCACACCTCAAAAGATCCCAGGCTAAACTGTGGAAGGAGCTACGAACCTCTGAACACACAAAGATTTTAAATGACTTGGTCAAAAATCTCAGACAACTCATGTAGGAACTACAACAGACAAAAGAAAAATATAGATTTTTATGTAAATATAATAATTTAAGCAACAAAATTGTAATTTTATATGATTAGTCAGAATCACTGATAAGTAAGAAACGTCCTGCAGTCATGACTAGTTGGTGTAAATCTCTCTCTGACACATTTTACTGGTAAAAGTCCTGTTTTTATCTGTTCACACCCCGTTTGTCGCCAGTCATTCAGCTGCTGAGCATCTCAACATGTCCTAATGTCACGAACACGAAGCACAAACTGAAAATGTCACAGTCCTAAACCTGTGCAGGTGAGACATACCTGTCTGCTTCAATCACAACTGTCTGTCTTTCAGGTCATCTCTCTCAGAAACCGCATTGATGAGCTCCAGAAACAGTAAGTAACCACCCAAAAACAGATTCATGCATCAGGTTCTGATTGCCAACCAGTCTGAACCAAGCTGGTTCCAACTCTGGGTTTAAAGACTGAGTCAAAACAATTCATTTAACAGAGGAAACACAGGAAGTGGAGCAGAAAATAACAAACGTATTAATTTAACCCACACGTCACCTCAAATCTACTAGAGTGAAACCAAAACCACATCAGAACATGAAATATCTCCTTTTATAAATCACATGTCATTTACAGAGCTGATGGCTACTCTCCTCTTACCTCTGAGAGGACACAGATCACATCACATCACAGGGACGTTTCAGTCCCTGAAGCAGAAAAACGCGCTCTGATCCAGTTTAGTCCTTGTTTTAAGCGAGGACTCGGTTTTTATTTCAACTGCACTAAAACCTCAAGCGTTTCCTCTCATTCTTCTTCTTCCTGTGCTTCAACAGTTTCTCAGGTGACGTTAATTAACAAGCGCGGCTCAGGTGCACAGGTTAACTCCGCCTACACCGACATCCCTCACTGTTGATTGGCTGAAATCTTGTACCGACATCAACAGAAAACAAATCGGTGACGTTGAAAAAGAAAAAAACTGAATTCAAACTGTAATTAGTTTTTTTAATTGGTGCTCACATGAACGTTTTTAATTTAATCATTTTAATTTTGTATTTGTGATTGCATCATGTACTTATAGTCACTAAGTACTATATTTTATTATTATTAGTTTTAAAATGTTCTTCATTTGAATCTATGTCTATTTTATGGGTTTTAATATGATGTGGTGTGTGAAATATTTAATTATTATGAACAGGATCAGATTTTTATATTTAGTTTGTCCCTTTTCTGCACTCCTGCAGGAACAGATGTTTCTGAGTGTGTTACAGTTCTGGTCTGGTCTTGCTCTGGTCTTTCTCCACGTTTAAAGGTCTCTGTACAGATTCTCATTCAGTTTTTGCATTTTGCGTTTTGCAGCAGCAAGAAGGGAGCCGCGAGCCGCCGCAGGAAGTGAGCGGCTCCTGGGGGCCGGTCAAGCCGGACATGAGGCTCGTTCCCTCGGCTACAGCAGCGGCTCAGAGCCCGAAACCAGCCGGGGCTACAGAGCAACAGCAGCAGCTGGACATGTACCACCTTTGTCTGCAAGTGTGAAATGGATGAATTTAGCTTCAATAAAAACATGTTCAAGTGCCACCAGCCTGTTTGTGTAATAAAGTGATGACTCAGACAATAAAATGCCAAATTTCTCTTCTGCTGTATCCTCCTGTTTAGTTTCCTGTGAAGAAAATTGCAGAAAATTATTGTAATATAGTATAATATTAGTTATTGTTTAACACATCTGTATCTAAAAGTAATAATCCCATGTGCATCTGAAGTATCTCATATTAGATTTAGTAACTTCTAACCTGAACAAACTACAGAAATGAATTAATGGGAGAAAACTTGTACAACCTGGATTTAAACAGTAAATTAGTTTTTCAACAGCTTTTCATGGTTTTCATCAGCAGCTGGAGCTGGATTGAAGTTCAGACCCTCATAACTCTTAGAACCAGACAATAAAATGATAAACAGTTAAATGAAAACTTTATGTCCATTCGATTTCATGTTGGTTTGTTCTGTGTGAAACTTTAAGCTGCCGTCTTGATCGAGTCGCCCTTAAAAAACCTGGTTAAATCCTTTTTTCAAAATTAATACAATAAAATAAAAGCAAGCTTCTATAGAGCTGCAACAAACGTGTACAGCACCCTCACAGGTAGTCAGCAACCCCTATTCCCCACCTCACCACTGTCGAGAACAGTTTCCACACAGTAACTGTAGTATGAATTATATTATAACATATATATTATATAATTAGAGATTAACTATAACTTTAACTATAATTAATTAGAAGAAAACATGAAACCCACTAAAAATTATTTTATGTCCAATAGAAATACTGGACATACGAGACACACTGGAGAAATGTTCCACAAAGTTCACTTAATATAAATATTTATTAAAATGTCATTCACTCATAAATAATAGAAACAAATGACAACAATACAATCACCCCTTGTGTGTGTGTGTGTGTGTGTGTGCATACTATGAACGAGCATCTCTTATTTACAGATATACAAAATGGTCCTTGGTCGTGTCTTCAGCATAAATCTGGAACAAGTCTTCTCCTCTTTCTTAGACTCTTCATATTGGGTTTTGTTTTTGATAAGACTTCTGAAACAGGCAGCATCCAGGAGGCTCTAAACCAAAATGCCAGTGTGAAATGATGGAGAAGGGTCCTGTCACTAACCCTCCACAGAAGACAGGAACATTTGAGTGTTTTTCACTTCCTGCACGTCCTCCAGAAAAAGGAAGGGATATGCTCAGAGAGTTTGAGTCCTCAGCGCTGGAAGGTTCAGAGCGGCTCGTACATACTGCTGGGTTCAGCAGACAGACGACAGAGAGCAGGGCTGTGATGAGGGGATTCAGGGCCCAGGGGGACCACACTGTCTCCGGGTGGTGCCACAGCGGTGTCTGTGCTGATCCGCTCTACGATGCTGGACAAACAATCCAAACTGGAAACGAGCGATGGTTTGTTGCTGCTGTAATCTGCAAGAAAATGAAACACCATTACATCATTACATCATTTGTCTATTTTAACCCTGTCATAGAGAAACAAGCAAATAAAAACAGGAACGACTGAAGAGGAAAACCAACCGTCTGCTGTCCGGCTGCAGTGAGAGCTGTCACTGGTTTCACTTCTAGCTGAACAGGGAGAGATGAACTCCATCTGGAAGCAGATCAATAAGCCAAACGAGATTGATTAGCAAAAGCCGACATAGTGTTTGAGGAGAGACACAGTGTAAAGTAAAATGATAGTTTAAAAGCAGCAAAGTAAGAGAGAATAGTGGTTCCACATGGTTATTATTGTGGAACATTCAGCTTGTTATAGATTTATCAGTTAATACCAGTAGTTTTTGTGTTTCTTTAATTCACCATTTTACATTTTAACCCTCTATGATCATGTCAAAGTTCCTATAATCTAAACATGTTCAAAGCTACACACACGTTCATCTGCTCAATTATATAAAATCTAATTATCATTTTATAAAATCTAAATAATCTACATATAAAAGTATGTATTTAATTCCCACAGAGATACTGTTTTAATTCACAGTTGTACTTAAATACTGTGAAAATTAATCACTGAGGCCAAAAATAAATACAGTACCTCAAACACATTCCTTACATTTCATGAGGCAGCACATGAACAGTTCAGCTGTTCTTGAACTCACCATGGCGTCAGAGCAGTTGGATCGGGGGCTGGACGGGTCCGAGTCCCCGCTGTAGTGTTCCAGTGGTGGGTAGAAGCTGTCGGCCTGGCCGGTCCTCAGCAGCGCCTGCAGAGACTCGATGTAGCTGATAGCGTTGCGCAGGATCTCCACTTTGGGCAGCCTCTGGTTTGGATTGGAGGCCGTGCAGCGTTTCAGCGTCTCAAAGGCGTCGTTCACCTTACTGAGTCGCTGCCTTTCTCTCATTGTTGCAGCTTTCCTTCTGTCTGCGTGCGTTGTCTTTCTCTTGCAGGCCTTGCAGGCCCACAGCAGACAGTGACCTGCCTGGTGGAGGCCCCTGGGAGCCCTCACGTGTTCATCCTCCACCTCTGCGATGGGGACGTGTTGAGGGTGACCCAGGTGCTCCTCCGACTTCAGAAGGCCGCCGTGCATCAGCCGGACATCCAGGTCATCAAAAAAGTTCATGTCACTGGTGCTGAAGCAGGGATCGTTGTAGAGGTCATCAACAGAGGCCAGGGGGAAGTGGATGTCTGACAGATCCATGTCTGCAGAGGGTTCCTTCAGAGAGACTGAAGATGATAAAAGAAAATCTGCTCCTAAAGCTCCTCAGATGTGTGAAAATGGAAAAAGAAAGAAGCTAATTCTTCAAAGTCTCCTGTTAAATTCAGACGTCCTGATTTATATTTTAAAAAAAGGCTACACAGAAGTGACAGTCTAAAGGGCCAGTCTGTGTAACTTCAGCTCCCATAGCTTTGGTTTGTCTTTATAAAGGAGTCACTGTGTAGGCGGGTCTGTGGTGTGACTGACCAATGAGCTGAGGGGTGTGTGTGTGTGTGTGTGTGTAGGGGTGTGTGGGGTCACTGAAGTGAAACCTAGAAACTAAAATGAGGCAATAAAAAAACAATTCTGTCCACATCTTAACAAGTCATTTAGTCCCTCTGTGACTGAAATTAACACATGATCATATTATAAGGAAACTTAAACTAAACTAAACTAAACTAAACTAAACTAAACTAAACAAACTAAACTAAACTAAACTAAACTAAACTAAACTAAACTAAACTAACTTAACTTAACTTAACTTAACTTAACTTAACTTAACTTAACTTCAACTAAACTAAACTAAACTTAAACTAAACTAAACTAAACTAAACTTAAACTTAAACTTAAACTAAACTAAACTAAACTAAACTTAAACTTAAACTAAACTAAACTAAACTAAACTAAACTTAACTAAACTTAAACTTAAACGAAACTAAACTAAACTAAACTAACTAAACTAAACTAAACTAAACTAAACTAAACTAAACTAAACTAAACTAAACTTAAACTTAAACTTAAACTTAAACTAAACTAAGCTAAACTAAACTAACTAAACTAAACTAAACTAAACTAAACTTAAACTTAAACTTAAACTAAAACTAAACTAAACTAAACTTAAACTTAAACTTAAACTTAAACTAAACTAAACTAAACTAAACTAAGCTAAACTAAACTAAACTAAACTAAACTAAACTTAAACTTAAACTTAAACTAAACTAAACTAAACTAAACTTAAACTTAAACTTAAACTTAAACTAAACTAAACTAAACTAAACTAAGCTAAACTAACTAAACTAAACTAAACTAAACTAAACTAAACTTAAACTTAAACTTAAACTTAAACTAAACTAAACTAAACTAAACTAAACTAAACTAAACTAAACTAAACTTAAACTTAAACTTAAACTAAACTAAGCTAAACTAAACTAACTAAACTAAACTAAACTAATTTATTTAATTGTTAAAGTGAAACAAAGTTCAGGCGTAATGTGTGAAAAGCTCAGTTAAACTTTCTTTACAGCTGAATAAAATTCCTTCTCGTCATATTTTATTCATGTTAATATCACAGTGTAAGTGCAACACTTTGTGTTGTACTACAGTGTTTCGTATTAACCCACTGAAAGAAGCTTTAGTTTATTTCTACTACATCATGAATATTCAACAGGTTTTAAAGTTTAACAACAACTCGTGCTGTATTAAAATAGTTAGTAAGTTATAATAAAACCATCAAACACTGATGTTAATTATCACTAGGAGTTGATAACAGGACCTGAGATCGTAGGAGCATCAATATCTGTGAAGCACTTCTGTCCAGTTACGTCAGACTGACAGAGACGTGAGGACTTAGTGCTTCAGCCTGTCGTCCTGCTGAGGAGGTCGTAATGTCACAGGGTCGTCGGGGCCCTGATCTGAGGACGACGGGACTCTTAGGGTTTTAGGGTCATCGCTGGACAACAGTTCAACACAATTTGTCCAAACAGGTGAAATGATCTCAACCCACAGACACTGACTTTCATTTGTTGTGGGGCTTTTTATTAGTGATCCTCTGTTTTGTTATATGAACCCACTCAGTATCCTCCAGCATGTGTCTGTTATGAGGTCTTGTTTTTGCAGATTGGCAGGAAAAGTCAGAGACTCTGTTGGACTGTATCAACCTGAAAATTAGATATTTACTCTGAACAGTTTGAGGGTAATTGGTCATTTTAATGTGACATCTTAATGTTTATTTGTTCTCTTGTGAATCAGAGATTCTTCACAGCTTCAGAAAGTCGTGGAGTCGTGAGACTGAAGAGTTCAGATCTCCTCACAGCTTAATGAGAAGCAGCGCGTTAAATTTAGCAGCTCATGAAATCTAAGACCAGTGCCCTTCTAGTTGAGGCCGGTATAATTTTGGAATAACTCCAGAATAATACCAGCATGTCAGTTCTTTGGGACACGTTCAGAACCTGAACCTGAGGAAAAGAGAATCAATCGAAGGTGTTTCAAATGTTTCCACTTCAGTTAAACATTTATACGCAGCAGCGTGAAAACATGTTCACACCATAACCAGATAATCTTCCACACACCTCAGACAGTGCAGCCAATCAGGGACATCGTAACATATCTGACCATCACAAGTGGACTCAGCGTTTCTTTCACTGTTCTTTCAGCTTTACACCTTATTTTGTGAGCTGCTGTGAGAGATGTGATGTGAACCTTTAACCTGTGAACAGGCAAAAAACTACAGACCTCACAGAACAAACAGACATGGTTTGGGTCAAGTTCAGACAGAAGTATTCAACCATCCATGTTCTACTCAGTCACTACTCCAGCTCAGATATCACAGACATGTCTGAGCTCATGGATTCGTCTCTTTATCCTCTGGGGCTTCTCAGAAATGGTGTTTGATAAAATGATCAATAGGTAATAATATTAGTTTTTTAAATGCTCCTTATCTTCAAATACAACAGAACATCTTAGTTTCAACTTGATATTTAGTTATTAACACAGTTGGAATTTTTTTCTGACTTCAGGAACAGAACCTGGAGGTTTACACCATCTGTCCCACGTCGTGGCTCCGTGAGACTCTGAGGAGGCCGCTCTTCGTCTTTTGTTACTCCCAATAAACTTTGTGCTGCTTGTTTCTTTCATTTTTCTTGTTCTTGATCTTTTATGACGGCTTCAACACTCCTTCTTAATTCCTCAAAATTCTCATCATACATGCGTGAGTGTGATGTCTGAGAACAGTCCTCCTCCACACTCCTCCTTCCTCTTTTACACCACCCATGTGCTGCAGCTAAGCATGTTTTTGATAAATGATGTGTGGGAGGTTTGATGTGTACAGAATGTGTGTGTCCTAGTTCTACATAAAAACATAGAGGAAAAGTGGTTATTACTAAGATTAGACTGTAAAAATTCGAATAACTTGTTAAAGTGATTGGGTTCATTACTGTCACACAGCTACAGTGTGAGGCACTGGCACAATGCTAACTTAGCATGAGCCAATTATAACTAACAATAACACTGATGATCATTATCAATGTTAACTACCACTGATACCTTTCAGCTGATGGTAACACTCAGCCTGAGGTATCGGCCTCATTAGCTGCTTCAAGATACCAGTGATGCAACATCAGATGCTCAAAACAAACACAACAGAGTTAAATGAAATAAATAAATAGATGTAAAAACATAAATCCAACTGTATGAGGCAAATAAACGCAGCAGGAAAACAATCTGAAGCTTCTTTAATCGAATGACGGAAACAGTTCATTAACTATTTGACAATGTTTCAGTCACTTGCTCCCAGCTGGGACCATTGGACCATTCGTCCTCAATCCAGACGCTTTCTGCATTCTGACTATGGCTGAAGCTCTTAATCCCGTTTCCTTCCACTCCATGTTACAGGAAACATCTCCTGTTTCATAAGGACCCACAGTATCCCACTGGGAGCTAACGCTGGGTCCGTTTACAAGGACATTTTTATTAGACTGGTGAAGTCTGTGAGATGTCTCTTAATAAAAGTCTCTTAATAAAATTCTATCATCAAATCTTCTTAATATTATAACAGCTGCAACTAATGAACCGTGAACCAGTTTTTTATATCAGAGATCACAAAAAAATACTGAAAGATAATCAAACATCATAGAAGACAATGTAAAGCGTCGTCTTCATTTCTGTTTTCATTGATAATGAACTCATACGATTCATTTTCTCTGATCATCAACTAATTATTTCAGCTCTTTTCTCTCTGTTAAAGTCTTTGTCAGTTTCTGCTGCTGTGAAAACAAACAGTAAATCTTCATCTTTCACCAACATCATCATCAAAGAGCAAACGAGGAAACCATGGTGTGATCTGATCTGCAGTGAGGGGACATGTTGGGACACGCAGGACAGGACAGGGGGACGGCCTGCGGGACCTGGATGTGGATTCCAGATGGATCCGAGCTCAGAGGCGCTCTCGCACTCCTAAAACCTGAACCCTCTCCTCTGTTTTATGACTCCTGTTAACAGTCAAAGCAAACGGCCGTCGTCTGGTCTCGCCGCTCTCACTACGTGTAATTCAGTTCATTTAAACAGGGGGAGAAAGAAAAAAAAGATCCTCACTGGACCTCAACTGTAGCAACTACGTTTTATTTTACACATTAGCTAAAGACACGTCTGGCAGGTTTTACTTTTCACTCTTTAGTTTTATTACTGTACCTAAGAAAAGTTCTGAACCAACTCATTAATTCATCAAATGCAAAATTGTTACTGGCATTATCTGAGAAGATCTGGGGTTGAGGCAGGAGTGGAGGTGGAGGTGGAGGTGGAGTTTGACAGGTGTACAGCTTCTCTCTGATCAGGCCGAGTGACGTCGCCTCTGGTTGGGTGTGAATTATTACTTCCTGTTGCGTGGCAAGGTGCTTGACCTCTGGACACTGTGAACAGGATGGACGCAGCCTGCTGGGAAAACAACACACACAGATTTGTTAACTATTGTCATAGATCTCTCCTTCACTCCCTGCTGCTTCTTTGAAAAGTTAAATTTAAATAATGAGTCGTCGAACATGTGACTGACATGTTGAAGATCTCACGTTGTATATGAAACTGTGTATATAATGAAGGATGGAACATCTGGATCTCAGTCCAATAGTTCTGTGCATCTTAGAAAACAGTAACAGGCTGCAGCTGCCGTCTCGCCTCTGCTCCGTGAATCTGCAAAAACACAGAGAGATTTTCAAGGAAACTGTCGGTTCAGTCATTGTTCCTGAAATTCTCATGGTTTTTCCCTCTGTTATGAAACAACACATCAGTTATGAATCATCACATGAGAGAAAACCACAGAAATGTGTTTACTCAACGGTTGAAAAGATTGTGGTCAGAGATCAGAGCAACAGAAGATTCACTGGTCATGAAATGATTCCGCTGAATAAAGTAACTGAGTACATTTACTCGGTGCTTCAGTATCATTGTTTTGTTTTTTATTGTAATATTGTGTGTGTACAATATTATTACAATGAGAAGAACATCATGATTCTGTCGGCTGCTGCCTCTCTTCACTTCACTTTTGGTCTTGAGAACACATCAGGTCCTCAGTCCTCTGAGGGGTCAAAGGTTAAATCAATTCAACCTGTGCTCTCTATTTGCTGCTGCTGTGACAAGGTCAGACAGGTCACTTCCTGCAGAGGGGACAAATGTGCAGCTCTCTCTGTGTCACCTGACGGTCGGGGTCTGGCCTTGTCATCAGCAGCCGCTGACGTCGGGATGTTTTTTCACTCCTCCTCCTCCTCGTGGATGCGAATCAGAGCGAGTCTGGCATCCTGTTCAAAGACACAGTGACTGAAGGAGCAGTGACTGAAGGAGCAGTGACTGAAGGAGCAGTGACTGAAGGAGCAGTGACTGAAGGAGCAGTGACTGAAGGAGCAGTAACTGAAGGAGCAGTGACTGAAGGAGCAGTGACTGAAGGAGCAGTGACTGAAGGAGCAGTGACTGAAGCGGCGGGTGTGCTGACAAGTTTTATTAGACTATTAGAGTTTTGGTAAAGTTGAAGGAAATTCTTTTTAATGCAGCTTAGCTGAGCTGTCTGCTCTCTTGTGGACGAAGACATCGGGTGTCGTTCCGGAAAAACAGCTGGAAAAATAATTAACTTAAAAAAATGAATGACATGAAGTAACTTAATGACTCACAGGTGAAGCCACATGATCAGCAAGTTCATACTGTAGGAGCTTCAGATTAATACCAGTCTCCTTCTGTACCACATTACTTCGTGTGCTCTGAGCTGCTTCAGTGCACAAGTGGAGGTTTTGCTAAAACATGCAACAGCCATTAAAAATGAATACAAAAACTAATTATAAAAAATCTGAAACTAAATCAAATGGTTGGTGAAATTATCAACTGTGATATAAAGTTTATATGAAACAAATCTTTGCATCAGGCTGAATTGAGCTTTTCACCTGCTGAGCTTTTATCAGTCTAATTCATCTTCATTACATTTTATTATTTGGTTTTATTATTTAAATGTACCAGTGTTCAAAGGTTCCACCCACTGGTTTCCGTTCACTCCCAGTAAACATGAAGCTTTTTGGTTCCTTATGATAAAAGTTCATGATGTTTCTCGTCTGGTGATGTTTGGACTGATCTCAGCTCTGTAACTCTACAACAACACAGTAACACAGCAGGAAGTCAAGGAGGAGAACATGAGGTGAAGTGAGGTACTGTAAGAGAAGGTGGGGGGATGGGAGAGTGGAGTGGGGGTGGGGGCTGGGTGGTACAGCTGTTGGAGCAAGCTGATCCCTCAGCAGCCCCAGCCCCCCCAACCTTTACACCTACGACAATAAATAAAAAACAGAGGTTGTAGTAGAGAACAGATCGTGAGCCGCTGGATGGAGCTGAAACAAACTTCCTGACACGGGCTGAACCACACATGCGTCAGTCGGGTTTCTTTGCTGCTGCAGATGCCAAGTTGGCTGCTGCATGTGTGGTGACATCAGTGTTTGGTTCCAGCCAGCTGGACGTCAGCAGTCATACAGTACCAGCAGCTGACATTCAGCCTGATTAAATGATCACTATGTGCCCTTCTCTGGGCCGCGGCTCGGGCTTACAGCAGAGGTGTGAATGAGTAAAAGCAGGTCCAGCTGAGATCTGTTGTCATGAGAAGATGGAACTAAAAGGCACAAGCCAGGTTTTTATCAGAGGTGAAGTTTAGTTTCAGCAAAGAAAATACAAATTAACAAGAGTTCAATCGACAGTTGGGGTCTGTGGAGCCACCAGACCCCTCACACAGAGGGTGGGTTGAAAAGGTTTTTACACGTCACTGCCTGATACATAAGCAGACGAGTTGTTACTAGAGAATTGAACGAGTCACTTCTAGAACCAGAGGAGGACACCGTCAGGGGTGGGGTCAGCCATCAATCATTACATGAACACTGACTGTAGTACAGAAACAGAGCCGAGCACGTCGACCAAACAATCATGCTCTATAGCATCAGGACTGCAACATTTGAATTAATCTGATGCAGCCTCAGGACAGAATCAGATGCACTGTGAAGGGCGATGACCAGACTTACACCGCCACAAACTGTTGGTTCACAGCTCAGTATCATTTTCCCGTCTGCCCACACCAACGTGCTGCAGCATGAAATCTGCCCCATGTTCAGGTCACACAGCGAGTCTGGTGTTCGAGCAGGCTGTGAAATGCCAGTATGCAAGAAAGAGCAGATTTACTGGCTTTAATTCCTCTCAGCGTCCTTCTTCACACATCTGGTTTAGCAGTTGATGGGACTGGAGACTGTGTCCGAGTCGTCACGTGCTCAAGATTCTGTGTCATGATGCTGATCAGCGAGAGTCAGATCAAGATTTCACAGTGTTCTTTGATTTTTTTAAGGCAACAAATTGGAATAAAAACATGGAATTGAAGAGACGATAGCTCCTGTTTCACAGTTATATCAGAAAGTATGAAAAATATTGATGAATATTTTCTCTGATACTTTTCACAGACTTGGTACTTAACAAGTGCATGAATACATCCATGCAGATATTTGCAGTGTATTACATCTTTTTGTATAGGTTAGCTGGTAGTATGATTGTTTATCATATATACATATATATATATATACATGAACCAAACCTGGGACAAGAAGCAGAAAATGACTTTTTAGAAAAGTTAAGAGTTCAAGCTGCAGATACGAGAGTCAACATTTGGCCACAAGAGGGCAGCAGAGCAAGCTGACAGATCAAACAACAACAATTCCAGTTTTCTAATAAACATAAAATACAAGGTTTAGTTTTTCCAAAGGAAATATTTATTGAAAATGCAAATGTACATTTGTATGATACAAATCCTCTTTAGCTCTTTAACTATCCAGGTGGATCTGTTTGATAAGAATTTAGTCCACAGAGAAACATGCATCTACAAGGCATCACCACACTTTCACCACACGTTATTTTCTTTGTCCTCACTGTTTTCTGTAATCAGGAGAAAAAACAAATCAAAGCTTTGGACCCAGTTCATTTTGTTTTCCACTCAGGCCGAATGCTTCTCTTCTCTCTGTGTTTTCATTCATAAAACAGCTGTGCTCTATCAAACTCCAATAAATAAATAAAGTGCTCCACATACAGCTGGATTAAAATCAGTTAATACACCTCACTAGCACCTATGTTTGAACATATATGTTAAATCAGTGGATATACAGTTTATTATCAGTCTAAAAGTGAAATGTCTAAGAATCTAAAACTTTATATAAAGAGTTAGATGTAACGTTATTTACAAAAACAGGCACAATGTCAGAAATCTGATGATGATGATGATGATGATGATGGCTGAACCAAACTGGGGACACTGAACACAGAGCTCAGAACTCACAGTGTCCATTTTACAGAATTTAAACTGTCTTTCTTTAGCTCAGAGAAGACAAACAGAAGATTAAACTTTAAGGTCTCACTCAGTCTTTCCTTCACTTTCCTGCGAGCTGACAAGGAGGCAGCAGTGCAGCACAAAGTCTGAACACGTGTTCACTAATCTGCAAGAGTTACTGGACATCTGATCTTTTCAGATTGTTTTCCTTCATCTATAACAGCAGATAAAGTTGTACCACGAATTTCTGCTTTGAACAACATCACAGTTTTTTTGTGACTCACATAGATCAAGAAGATTTTCTGCTGCCAGTAGTAAAACTCAAAGTCTGAACAGTTTACAGGTTGAGTCCAATTCATACCTGACTCCAACTTCATTTGTTAGAAGAGGAGGGAAGAAGGGCTGATGTTAAATCAAACACTGTGACAACCTTTAATCCATTTCTCCTCAAGTAATATTGTCGATCACAGCTTCATTCATTTCCTCTGATAAATGAAAACTCTCATGAACTCCAATGGGTCTATCATGTGGTATCTTACATGAGGGATACAAGCAGCAGTACCACCTCCCTGTCAGCAGAGTCACCAGAACAACTTACAGTACAATAACATGGTTCCTTACACATCCTTCATCAGTCACAGCTCAGTGTTCTGCTCTCACACTAAAACAATTTCATTCTTCTGCTCCTCTAAATGCTTTTCTCTTTATGTGTGTGTGTGTGTGTGTGTGTGTGTGTGTGTTTGCAGTAAGTGTGTGTTCAGGACCACTGGCAGGAGCAGTCCGTGGGCTCCTGGATGGTGTAGCTGACCCAGGTTGAGTTGCTGCTGCAGTAGAGCTGCACGGAGCGCCGCTGCAGCCCCGTCTCCCGGCAGCACTTGCAAAAGCGAGCGTAGGTGTTGATGTTGTAGTTGTAGATGCTGGCGGACGGACACTTCCCGTCACATGACACGATGTTCACCTGCAGGACAGAGAGAGTCAGTGCAGCAGAAACAATACTGGACTTCTACCCGGACCTTTTTCCCCAATTATTACTATAACACGAGAGAAAATATTAAAACATTAAAATAATAAAAGTACAGGCCCAGAGACGCTGAATTAACTCAGACAGTAAGGACACAACATACCGGCCTGTTGCTGCGACAGTCGTTCTTCCTGATCGTCATCCTCACCGTCACTTTCTGACACGACTTTCCATCTTCTTTACCTGTTCAGACGACAACAAACCACAACAAATCCAGTCGAGCAAAGTCAGCATGAACTATCCAGGAAAACCACCGCAGCAGCAGCCAGATGTAGAGAGACAGCAAAACATCAGGAAGGAGGAGAAGGAGGAGAAGGAGGAGAGGTATAGGCTGAGAAGAACCGAGGCTCATGCACAAACTGTGAAGCTGAAGCTGGAAAGAAATCAGACAGGAAAGCTGAACACAAAGAATATACAAAGACAACCATCATGCATGTATGGTGCACAGAAAAAAGCTTCAGGTAAATAGTTTGAACATGAAAACTGAATCGAACCTTTGAACAGTTTACACACAGATGCCTCGAACAGCTGCTGTTCACTGCAGTGAGGTGTCGGTGTGACACAGTGTCAATCAGCAGAACTCACTGAATTTACTGTAGCACCAAGTGTCCACCAGTTTGGTTTGTTACAGTTCATTGATGACACAGGATGACATTAAAAACATGTTTTCATATTATAATAAGCTGCTCTCATCTGTACATAGTATGAGTAGCCTAATATTTCTGGTATTTGTATTTACGTTTAACCTATTTAATTAACGATGATGCTGGATGTGACGTGTGTGTGAACTGTATCTTTTTGAGCCCTTTGATATAAAACAGAAAAACAACACAGGACATAACACGTGTAGCTGCTATGTTCGGCATTTTCCTGTTTCCACATTAGGAGTATTTATGTAATATCATGTTAGTATGATGACTGGCTCTAAAATACTCCCGTACCCATCAGTAAGTGTCTCTCACAAAAGGCAGAAGCCAGTAGAGAACTCCAGTACATTTACTTAGTTACTTTGCACAAAAGAAACCTGCATGTAAATGTAGTACCCTTCTAAGAAAACTGTGTATTTAAAACAATGTTGGATTTAATGTGTTGAAATTGAAATAAAGAAATAAAACAGCTGTTGGTAAAAGTGGGACTGATTTTAAATCAGCGTCTATAGTAACAGGAAGTTCATCCATAAATAACTTGAGTGTTTTATTCACATATAATAATAAAATAATAAAATTAACTAGTAGCTAATGATGTTAAAATGAATGTAGAGGAGTAAAAGTAACACAAAATGGAAATACTCCAGTAAAGTAAAAGTACCACTACATTATACTTAAGTACAGTACTTAGTTACTTACCACCGTCATCAGTGATTCAGATATGATCCAACACCACTGTCTCTATTTTGATTTTTCAGCCCTGTGTGTTTTACGTCTATTTAACTCTTGTTAATGCTCCAGTTACTTTACTCTGGACACTTGATCCTCAGACTGTACTGATGAGTCTTTAAGGATAAAATGCCTGACGCAGTAGCTTCAGCTTTAAAACCCAGCAGCTGTGCTGCAGCATGCAGATCTTCTACAGCAGCTACGTTTGGTGCAAACACTCCCGACACCAGCCCACATTGGTTTCTAGTGACTCATGCAGACGTCTAAGCCCGACTACTGGGCCACTACCAACAGTACATTGTTGGCAATCAACAATGCACTGCCCAGACAGTGCTAAATGGGGAAAGGGTTCAGCTGTTGTGTACAAGTACATGATCCACGGGGGGGGGGGGGGGGGGTGAATGCATGTTTCTGTCCTCTCAAATGTGACATCATTTTCTGGCCTCCGTGGATTCTTCCTTTCAGGGTGTCAATCTCTGCTCAAGGCAACTCATAAGCTGCCCTCAGACTTTAAGGCTTCATGAAGCGAGGAGATGCAACATGTCTGTTTTGTCTCATTTCACTTAAAGACCTGAAACGAGTCAGCAGCTGAGAGGACTGTTCTGTGGGGGGGGGGGGGGGGGGGGGGTTGCGGTCAGACTCTGGGGCTTCTGGAGTTTCTCATTGTTGTTTGGAGGGAGTACATTGTTGAATATCAACAATGGCACTGACAAGCCTTGTTGTTTTGGTACCTTGTTCACAGTTTGTGTTAACTGTGGGAGTCAAGGGGCTAACAGGGAAAGGGAACAGAGGGAATCCAGTACCTGGTGGGATTGGTACATGATGGTAAGCGGCAGCACATAAACCACAAACCCATTGTCATCAGATGCTTTTCAGTGAGCGCTCCTCCAAGAATTTGGCACTTTGAGAAGGTGTCTGTTGCAGTTTCTTACCAACAGGAGTGAATTCACTGAAAAGCACACTGACACATCTCTAATGTGAATAAACAGCAGACAAATGACATGGTCAAATCCAGACAACGTGGTTGAAGGTTTTGGACTGAAACAGACAAACTGAAGGGCAAACATGTTGGAAACATGTTGAGCGGCAGGTGAAGGCGCTCTTCAGTGTCAGCTGCAGCCTACAGCTCTACACTAACTACAGCACCGCTGCTACGCTCAGATCAGATACTCACAGGTTTTGCAGCATCCGTCCATGTAACTTACGACACTTCCACCGATCTGAGTGTAGATGAGGAAAAGATGAGGAAAGTGTGAGAAACGTTGCATAGAAGGAAAATCTGTTCCTGGGTATTCTCCTTATTTCACTCTGCATATATCAGAATTACAGTAAACATGAGAAACAAATCTGGAGGCAGCTAAAAAAACCTATGGATTAAAACCAGCAGCTTTAAATGTGTTTGTAAAGATGTTTTCTATTTATTAACAATTAGGAAACGGGCAGGAACAGTAGAATACAATGTAATCTAGTGCATTATATTACATACTGTAACAGACCTTCATACACTCTGTTTCATTGAAGGGGGGGCAGCTGAAGGAGTAGGAGATGAGTGTGGGTCCAGACAAAGTGTCAGCGCAGTCGAACTTCATGCAGTTTGACACCCAGGACTTCCCCGGCTGCACAGTAAAGAGATCAGTCGCAGTTAAACTCTATCATCAAACCAGAGGTCGATTCTTTTTAGTTCAACATTAACAAATCCATCAAAGGTCAAACTGACTGAACGGGGACAATAAGAACCAGACTGCAGCTGACTGTAGGAAAACATGAATAAATGGATTCATCACTAAGTGATGATTAATGAAACAAGAAAACTACACATTCATTATAATCAGAACATGTTTGAAAACTCTTTTTTTTAGAACCAGGTTAATCATTCTAATACAAAAACATAGTTAAACTTCTTTCAGCCATAAACACATCAACTACTAATCAGTCCAACCATGATCAGAGACTTCCTACCTTATAGAGAGCTGCCGTCCCATTCTCATGTTCATACAGGCAGGAAATGTTCTTACAAACACCACAACATGTTGACTGGTCCTTAGGAGGGATGTAGATCTGATTCTGAAGCATTCAGAGGTATGTTGTTAAATATTAAAAAAGTGTGTGTGTGTGTGTGTGTGTGTGTGTGTGTGTGTGTGTGTGTGTGTGTGTGTGTTGTATTCTTACTGGTTGGCAGTGGGTGGAGCAGTTGACTGTGGAGGTTCGGAGCAGGTGGAATCCACTCGCCGGGTCGAGGCTGCGGCTGCACTGCCTGCTGTGACACAAGCCGTCGTCTCCGTGTTCCACCAGCGTCTGACCCGGCCGCAGCACGCCGCGCTCTCCAAACACACACACTGCCTCGCGGACTGGACACAGAGAGAAGCTGCAGCTGTATTTTCTTACAAACTTTCTGGAAACCAGGATAAAATCTTCTGCTTGTTCAGTGTCTGCTTTTATTTATTTGTGTTTTTCAAAATAAAATCCACCAATAAGACAAAGGAAACTTATCAAGTGAGGAACAGGCAGCCTCCACCAGAACTACTCACCACACTTGTATCTTTTGCAGGCACACTGGTTCTGTGGGTCGGACAGGAAGGCCCGGTCCAGCTGGGCAGCCTCTCCCTGCAGAAAACAAAGAGAACCTGACCTGGATCACATTCATCTAGATAACACAAAGACAGAGAGTTGTGAACTATGAACAAAAAAGAGACATTTAAAGACCCGACGTTAGAGAGAGTTATCAAAAGTTCACATTCAAACTGACTAAGTGAATATGACGTACCAGGCCACACTTCGGGGAGGCGATCTTCTCACAGGAACACTCTGAGAACAGAAAACCCAAGCTCAAGACAGCAGTTAACTGAAAAATCGAACGTGACGTGAACGCATCATTTCCTGTCTTACCACATGACTGGTTGGGACAGCAACGACCTGGACTGGACACTGACACCACCGACATCCCAACAGGACAACTGACCTGTGGACACCTGTAGGGCTCACACACTGCATGCACACACACACACACACACACACACACAGACTTTACTTGAGTATTTCTACTTCCTTCTATCTCAGTACAATGCAGAGCACGTTTTACTTCATTCATTTGAGAAGTTCGGCTACTTTTAGATGAAATAGTGCAAACTACTAATAAATGATGATGTATTACATTCTCACCAGAATCTAAAGGTATTAAATTAGTTTCACATTTACCAGCTGCAACATTTCACACCACACTGTTTCAATAATCATGAACTGCTTCATAATATAAGCTATTTTAGTTTACCTAAGTTAAATTAGATTTTAGACAAATATTTACTTGTGCTTTCAAGTTTAGTGAACTTCTTTCACATCTGAAAATCCGACATTTAATCTGAGCTGACATTTAAAAGAAGTAAGAAAGGGGAGGTGGTTGTTATTAACGGGACAGAGGAGTTTGAGAAGTCACTAAGATGAGTGCGTGTGCTCTGACCACATTGGTAGGTGGGGCAGCAGCGGTCGGTGGTGTTGCTGTCGACAGTCAGCACCTCGCCATCCTGGCAGAGAGGAGGCTTCTCCTGACATGATGAACACACTGCAGGAAACACACACTTGTTTAAACCATTTGAATAAGTCACAGAACATAGACTTTCATTTGACAAGATATCGTGCAAAAGATTCAGGCACGTTAGACGTTTATTTTCTAATTCATCACACAGTACAAGTGGGGATCATGATACCATGTGATCAGTCCCTAATTTCAAATGTCTTCTAAGTATACTGAGAATAAGTGGCACTGTTTTGAAGGCAAAGAGCTGATTTGATTTAGTTTTTTTTCTCAGTGTGAAATTACTTTAAATAAAACAACTTCACTTTATTTTAGTGCCTAAAGCTTTTTGCACTGTTGTGTATGTTTCTGAACTGACTGCAGATGTGGGCCAGGCAGCAGCTGCCATCAGCTCTGGTAGCGATCAGAGCCTGGTCCTCTCTGCAGCTGGGAACGTCCGACTCGCAGAGTTCAGGATCACACTCTGCAACACACAGAAACCACAACATTCATGGAATAATTCAGCATTTTGGGAAATATCTAAAAATTAAAGGTCAGATGGAAACTCACCACACACGTAGTCTGGACAGCAGGAGTCCTGTCTGTAGTAGGACACCAGCTTCTCTCCATATTTACACTCAGGAGGGATTAAGTCACACAGGCTCTGGTTACACACTGCGGAGTCAGACATTACAGCGTCTCACTATCACTTCGATTTGGATTTATTGTTTAGTTGACGTACAGATTTAAAGAGTTATTGCTTCAGACACTGTTGATAAAACAAATTAAAGCATGTAGTGGGTTCAGGAACCCTCGTGACCTCACCGCAGACTTTCTGTGGGCAGCAGCTGGTGTCATCGGCCAGGCTGATGATCACCTCTCCTGCTCGACGGCACACAGGCACCGCCGTGTTGGAGCAGTTGTACTCCACAGGGACGATGGTGTCGTTGTCGCAGCGGTACATGCAGCAGGCGTCATTCGAGGCTTTCCACACTTCACCGTGTGCATGAGGAACGCCAGCGCTGTCAGTGCAGGCTGCAGAATCATACACAGATAACAGCCATGATTTCATTATTAATAGTTTAAGTACTGAAGCGGACTTCACTCTTATTTACAGGCATTGTGCAGTTTACAGTTAAGATTCTGCAACACTTGTGACTATGGTTTAAAGAAACTGCATTACAGGCTGTAAGACTGGGGTCTTACCACACTTCTCAGGAGAGATACAGAGGGCAGAGTACGGCTGGTGCAGGAGGGTTCCTTCAGGACACACACAGCCTTCAGTCAGGCCTGAACACTGCTCTGGAACAGAGTCAAAGTCGTGGTTGGGGCAGGACTGAGAGGTGCAGGCCGGCAGGCAGGCCTGATAGCGCAGAGCGTCGGGACACAGGAAGGCTACAGAAAGAGACATGGACATATACAGTAAGTCTCTCATATCTAGTAGTTTACTAGAAAACAGTGGAATTAACTGTTCTGCGTTGTGCTAATTTGAGACTAGACAGAAACCCAAGAAGAAGCTGGTTGGATAAAAATATGAACTTACACACTCGCAAAGATTCAAGCGTGTCACCAAATTCCATGTACCACAGAAATCTCACAACATGTATATTGTCACATCTGTTGCAACAGGTGAGTGTGAGGGAGCCCTGACTAGTCTGTTTGTCTAGGTTCTGTTTCACTTTTGTCTTTATAACTGCTATGAGAATCTGGATGTAGTCTTAATAGCCAAACATCTTACGGCAGTAATCCGGACTCCTCCACTCAATGCAGATATTGAATTTGTGGCATGAAGCTACGTAGGCAGCCAGAGCCACACACTGGTTGTTGACATACTCTGCATCTCGCACCCAAACCTCACAGAATGTGCTCGGTGGGACCTGAAAACAAAGAAACCTGGGTTTAGTTCCACTGACATGCTGATTCCCGTGTGAGGAACGGAACTTGGAATCACGTTGACAGGTGGGTTAACGTACAAAGGCGTGGCAGGGAGTGAAGGTGTGCTTCTCCAGCATGTCCAGGCAGATTGAGCAGTCGCTGGTGGAGCAGTTGAGCTCACGGCGGCGGCTCTGGCTGATGTAGCTGGTGGTGTTGGGAACCTGCCAGCTGTCAATGAAAATAGCTGGATCCTCACTTGCACCTACTGTGGTTCCGTTGGCCAAAGTCAGGTCGTTGGTTGGGTCTCCATCACAGAAACCTAAAATGAGTGCGAGCACATTATTAACCTATTATTACGGGTTGATAAATAAAAAGTTTCATTGCAACTTTTTATGGGTAAAAATGTGTCTATGACACATTTCTGTGTGATTAAGACCAGTTTTACCACAGAGGCCCATGGTGGGAAGCTTGCTGCTGGAGCTGTCAGTGTCAATCACCATCATGCCGGTGCTGTGGTACCACTGCAACTTTAGACCGGCCGGACTGCGGATCAGGTACATGTTTCCTGTGTCATAGATCTCAAAGCCATACTTTTTGAATCGAGGTTTGGCGTAACGTGAATTGATGTAGAGCTGAAACAAAATTCAAAATACACATTATCAGTGTGATTTCACTAATTTCAGTGTGTATATCTAACACAATAAAAATCAGGATAGGAGTGGATCTTACCCTCCTCTGCAGTCTGTTGATGATGATCTGATTGGATTTGTGTGTAATGTTGAGCGCCACCAGACACAGGTTGGTGAAATTCCACAGGTGCTTGAGAAAAGAAAACAGAGTCTTGTAGGAAAATTCATTATAAAGAGAGCTTAATAACAGTGATGTTGACTTACCGGTGACTCAGAGTCAGCAGGACACTCCTGAACCAGAACACTGACTGTCTCATTGGGCAGTTGGGTCACTATGTATGAGGCAGCCTTGTAGATGGCAACACTGTTCCCATCGAACGTGATTACATTCAGGTCTGGAAACATTGAGCAGCGACCTGGAACATTAAGAACAATGAAAAGCTGAAATCAGCATTTGACACAACCACCATATTGATATTTTAGTTATTGTTTATGTTTGGGTGTTGTCCTCACATGGACAGTCCCACTTAGGACAGCACTTATTTCCATTGACCAGAATGGCAAAACCAAGCAGGCCGCAGTTCGGAGGGTCAGAAGTAAAGGGGCAGCTCTGGGATTTGTTGAACAGGACAAGTTGGTTGTTGACACAGATGTACTTTGTGCACTCATCCACGATCTCTGCATATGGAGGCTGGGTAAAGATACAAATCAGCAGTCGCACAGCAAGAAAAACAAGCAGGAAAGAAATTAAGTTCAGTGTTCTGCCTGTGAACAACATTATATGAACAAAATGGAACTCGTCCTTTTAGTAATGTGTTAGCTGCACAATAACTGGACTTACAGTGCACATCCTCGTAGCTGATACAGCTATGGACGTTGTCCCCTCAGTGTGTCTGCTGGTTTCCACTGGTGTGTAAGAAGATGCTGTTGCAGGAAGTGTTGCTGCACCTGAAGTGGTTTGATCCACTAAGTGTGGCACAATAGATGGAACCACAGTGGCTACTGGGGGCGACGTTTTGGCAGGAGTAGGAATACTGGGCTCCTGGGTGGAGATCAGTGTATCAGGTGGAGGTGTCAGGGCTTGGGATGTAGAAGGTAACATGTCACTCTCTTTGGTTGTTATCTGAGAAGTGGTTGACTCTCTGGTGGTGATGGGGATCGCTGTAGATGTCGTCACTGTTGTGAGAGTGGGAGCAGGCACTGGGGTGGTCCCACTGGGAACTGCTGGTGTTGTGTCAGCACGTTTGGTTGTGGTCGCTGTAGCGACCAATTCGGCAGATGTTGTGATGGTTGTAGATGGCACTTCTGACGTTGTAGCAAGACTTGATACAGTCATTGGGCCAAGAGTGGTTGATATGCTAGTTACTGTTGGGGGACTTGTTGCTATGCTAACCCTTGTAGTCACTGGCCTGAAGGTTGACCTCTCAGTGACCCTTGGTGTGACTCTTGTTGTCACAGGTATTCTTGGTGTTGTTCTGAGGGTTGTAGTTCGTGTGATGGTTGTAGATGCTGTGGTTGGTGTAGCTCTTGCAGTGGAGACCAGCCTGGTGGTGACTTTTTCTGGGAAAGTTGTTGGCCTTCGAGTGGCCGAAGTGGAAGAAGACCAAGATGGAGGTGGTGTAGTAGTAGATCTCGTTGACACCTCCACCCTGCCCGTCACTGGGTGGGTTGTCTCAGTAATCGGCTGTATGATGACAGGTCTAAGTGTGGTAACAACATGTGGTGGAGCTCTGGTGGAGGCTGTGGTGGCACGTGTCTCAGGAGCACCAGGCACAGGTGGAGGTGTGACCAGTTTCCTAGTTGTGGTGGCTGCAATTTCTGCAGTAGAGATTTTAGGAGATGTTGTAGTTGTTGCCGTGGTGACTGTGGCAGCAGCTGAGGTTGCAGAGGTGAGAAAGGGTTTTGTTGTTGTTACTGGAAGATGAGGAACTTCTGTAGTTTTAGTGGACGTGACCACGTCGATGGCACTTTCAGAAGTGACTGCTGGTGTAGATTTCACCGTGGGACTGTAGAGTGGGGTGGAGGAGGTCTCCCGATGGGGGGGTTGCCAAGGCTTGGTGGTCCGCATAGTAGATGCAGGATGGGTGGAACTCACGGTTGTTGGTGACAGTGGTACAGTAATGGTTTGTGTAAGAGACACTGGTGGTGCAGTTGGTTTTGTTGTTAGAGGAGAACGTGTGGTCATTTCTGGAACATCTGGACGTCTTGATGTTGTTCTCTGAGTCGTTCTTTCTGTTGATAAGATGGCAGCAGACCAGGAAGTCCTCTCAGTAGAGGTTGTAGATGCAGGTACAGGAGGTGTTGTGGTGGTTACAGGTAATGTAGACGCAACAAATTCAGGTATGGTCACTCTTATTGTTGTTGTTCTCCAGTGTGTAGCAGCTGAAGTAGCAGCAGATGCTACAGTTGTAGTCGGTACACTGATTGTGCTGGATGTTGGTAACTCAGGAATTGATGCAGTGGAGGTTGTCAGTTCAGTGTGAGTGGGATACCGAATCTTCTCTGTGGTAACAGATGGTGATGTCTTTCTGGTGGTGAAAGGCTCTTCTGGTGTGACTGACTCTTTGGTTCTGGCTGAAGTCACTGTGGGCAAAGACACTGCTCCTGTTTTGACAGGAGGCCGGGTTGGGAGAGGTACAGCGGTTGTATGTGTTGTGCTTGGTAAACCAGGAGGGATGGGTATAGTGGTGGTTGGGGGACGTCTCTCTGCTGTTATAGCCTTTGTGCTGGTCTCTGTGGTAGCAGTAGTGGCTGTACTGAAAACTGTAGTCCTGTCTGTTAGTGAAGACGTCTCTGAGACTGGAGCAGGACTAGAAGCTGTTACAGTTGATGTAACCATTGGTGAATGTGTTGTAGCCTCTGTGGTCTCTTTGGTTGGCTGCACCACAGGAAGTCGAGTACTGATGGTGATTGGCTGTTCGACAGAGCTGGAGGTGGTGGAGGAGGTCGTGGTTGTACTTGGTGGCAGGGGTGCAGCTGTGGTGGTGAAAAGTGGCTGCAGAGAGTCAGGGGGTTTGGTGGAGGACGTTAATAGAGTTATCCTGGATGTGCTGGGGCTAAAGGGGCTGACAGCAGTGCTCAGGGTCCTGGTCACCTCAGAGGTTGTAGCTGTGGACACGACTTCTGTCACTTTGACAGTAGACAGTGGCTCCACCACTTCTGGCCTGAAGGTAGGGGGTGCTGTTGGGGAAGATGGGGCTTTTGAGGTCCTGGGAAGTTCCAGTGCTGCAGAAGAAGAAGTGGTGACCGGTCTAGTCGACTCGTCGAGTGAGGATGGTTCCTTAGAGGGGGTGGGCTCCATGCTCACAGCAGGAATAGTGGTGGTCATTGTAGTGGTAGGACTGGTGTGTGAAGGAGGAGATTCAGTAGTGACTGTGGTCTTCACGGAGGTGGTGGCTGGAGAAGTTCCAGCCACAGATATTAGCTGAGCAGTGGACGGTGTCACAGCTGAAACTGGGGCCTTAATACCTGAAAGTAAACAATAAACAGTGTTTCGGGAAATGTGCTGAATCTCAGGGTTAAAAGCTTCATGATACATTTTGGGAAACAGCAGAAAAGTAAGAAACACATACTTTGTCTAAATAAAGATCATTGTAAACCACTGCAATAATCTAAGTAACTCACTACTTTGTAAAAGTTCAGTAACAACATTCATATCAACCTCTTTCTGCAGCAGGTGTTTCTGTTCCACTCAGTTTATAGATTAAGAAACTTTCTTAATTACAAAAACAACAGTAGCATTTCCAAACTTTATTATTAGTATAGTATTTGTAGCTCATGAGGTGCTGATGATTTGTTTAGTTTATAGTTTTAGTTTATGAGCAGCTTGTTCCACATATAAACAAACTATTAACATCTGCAAAGCAAACACCACTGAAAACAAACTTACAGTCTTCAACATAGACGCATCGACGGGTGACTTCATCCAAGACCATGTGTGGGGAGCAGACAGGGAGGCAGCCCTCCACTCTATACACAGAGCAACAGGTAGTTAGAGACAACCCCAGAGCTCTGAGATACAGTTTCTGTATTTGTATTTATTATATAATAAATACACGTTCCCACCTAGAAAAGGTTCAATAGTAAACTGTGTAAAACTTAATTTAAAGAAACTCTAACACAGCACAGACATTAGATATCCTAATGCTGATGCAAGTCATGAGACAAACACCCTGAGAAAAGGTAGGAAAACCTGCACATTTTAATTCAAGGACATATTTGGAGATGAGAATGAGAAATTCCTAGGGAGAAAATGTTAGTGCAGGTTTTCTAGTCTCTAGCTGTGATGGGACGGGGAGGGTTCTCACTGCGGTATGGTGACGCAGGCTTCAGCAGATGGGTCGCTGCAAGTCTTGAAGCAGGGGCTGATGCAGGAGTCGTATCTCCACTGACACTTTGGACCTGGTGGGGTCTCTGGGCTGGGGCCTGGAGGACAACACACCACACACAACACTTTTACATCAGGGTCACATGCAAATGATGCATTTTCTGCCTGAATTAATGTCATAGAACAATAAAGCATAAACCAAAGTAAATCTCTGTGAAACCAAAAGAAGCCTCATGCTCAGAGTGCACTGGTGGACACTGGTAGACCAATGGTACATGTAAACGCCATGTAACCATAATAACCCCCGTTTGAGTCCGGCTTGGGTTCTTTGTTGCATATCACACTCTCTCATCACACTCTTCTCTCTCTCTGTTTCCCATCTGCTTTTCTACTATGAAACAATTAAGCAAATCTAAAATGTCTTAAAGCATCATGATCATATAGTTGAAGACAGAACTTTATGGAGCTAAACAAAGAATCTGTTTCAGCCCAGATTTATTCACAACAACCACTTAATGAGTTCTGTGCATCAAATGATGCACAGAACTCATTATCTAATGAGTTAATGAACTAATCTTACCACCAGGAACTACACAGTTTTAAAAACATCTCATTGCTCCTGGCATTACTGTATTATTTCTGGCTCTTTACAGGTGTTTCATGATTGCTTGGAAATATGCAGACAATTGTCAGTATTTAAGGTCTCAAAGGTTTGGGATTCAGTTTCTTGTCTAAGGACATTAGGACATGTGGCCAAAAGGAACCAGGAGTCTACTGCTTAACCATCTAATCTACACTGGCTAAATGTTTTCACAGAGCAGTATTGTGATTGACTGATGTGGACAATGTGTCAGACGTGTTCTGACAGCTGGAAATCCAATCTGTTCCTTGTCCATTGATTAAAACAAATGCTGCTGTATTTGAAGTATTGTGTTTGGACTGGCTACTCTCTCAGCTGAACATGAATGAAGATGGAACACTAATTTGAATTCTGCTGACCCGTAAGCCTGAACAGCGTGGCCTTGCGGAAACTGTCGATGTGTCTGTATTTGAGCAGGTGGAGTCGAGGCAGAGTGGCGTGCAGGAAGAAGCCGCGTTTGGCATGGGACTCCAGGGAGTCGTAGCCTGGGATCCAGGTGTTCCTGTGGAGGATGAAGGTGGCTCCGTCCAAGAATTTCTCGCTCTCCTCCCACTTGGCCAGCCTCACCTGGCCGCTAGGGCTCACGTACAGGAAGTAGTTTGGTCTGTCGGCCGCCTCAAAGGAAACTCGTGATGTGTCTGTGTAGACAAACACAAAATGACTCATCAGTAGCAGAAGAGTGTTCAGAAGGAAGCTACTGAGATGGTAAAGAAGAAAAGACAACAAGCACAGACATTACAGTATCTGCTTAATGCATCAATATCACATACGAACTGGACTTATGTGACTCATATCACTCACATAAACACTGGATGTTTGATGAAATTTAAAATTAATTAAAAAAAAACATTGACAGAATATTATAATAATCATTAGAGATAACACACAAACAGTGCTGCACTTAAATTAAAGAGTTTTCATCTTTCTTGTCCAGCTGCAGAAATAGTTTTTCTTATTCAGGCGCTGGTAGTTTATATGATAACAGAAAGGTTACAGGTCACAGGAAGGTCTTCTTCTTGTAAGACAGGGAACACAGAGTAACGAAAGAGAAAAGTGAAGCAGAATGTGTCTGACGTCCTCCACACTGCAGCTGTATTTCAGCTCACATGCAGTAAACAGTGAGAGCAGCTTGTTCCAGTCTTGGCTTACTGACCAGCCTGTGGCTCGGGTTGCTATATTAGCATGCAGCAATCTGATCTCTGAACCTGTCTGCAATTGGAAGTCAATGGAAGTCCATCTCCTCCATCAGTGTTTTCACTGGGAGGCCTAAATTATTCCAAACACTGTTGAACGCAGAAGAAACAGTGGAAGAGGAGAACGCCGGCTGGCTGGCTTTCAGTGTCGGCAGAAAGAGAAACTATTCGATTCACAGATTAGCTGGACATGGACAGATGGTGAGACGGTGGAAGAGCAGCCAGAAACCAGGAGGAAAATGGGATGATCTGCTGAAAGATGCTGTGAGCAGGTGGTAGGCAGCACTCCTTCTCCTTCTCCTTCACTCGCCGGGAAATTAAATTCAAAGACGTTTTGTCTCAGCAGAAAAGAAATGATACAAGAATTCAGGTCTGGAAATCAACAGTTCGGAGACAGCAGCTGCGATTCAGTGATGCACTGATTCTATAACTTCAAGGTTTGTGATCACTGTTTTCAACCTGGATCTTTTCTTTAACTAGATATTAACCATAGAGCTGGTTAGTTACATGGAGCTATGGTTAAATATTTCCTAACAGTTTGAGGCCAAAGCAGCTCCCGTCTCTGTCATTGAGCAGCTCTCTGTATTCTGTTGAAAGGAAAACATATCACTGTGGTATCTACACACTGATCAAACTTTCCCAAACTCCACTACAGAAGTTTCCTTTCATGCACTGATACTGCATCTACTGTATCCTGCATTAGTACAGGAGACACTTGTTTTTTTCTACAGTGACACTAAATGAGTGTAAAATAAAACTATAAAGCCTCTCAACAAACCGCAGAGTTCCCACACTCTCTCACACGTCAAATCCAAGGACTTTTCCATGATTGTCAAGGTTCATGCAAAATCCCACAAACTATTCTTTTAGCTGAATTTTAAATACTTTGCTGCTCACCTATCTAGAGCTTCTGTCCATGTCGACTTCTGTTTAGCAGATGACTAAGTACATTTACTAAAGTTCTGTATTTAAGAACTATTTTGATACAGTGGGACTTTACTGGAGCGTTTCCATTTTGTGTTAATGTTAATTTTATTGCACTACATTCATTTAACATCAGCTTCCTGTCACTATATGCGGTGATTGGTACTTCTAGTCTATATGAAAGGGTACTTCTACTGCACTGTTCCTTCAGTATTGAGTTTGTGTACTTTCTGTCTCTCCATCTGTAGTAAACTGCAACACATCGATCCACATTTGTACTACAATAGCTCTTCTGTGGGACTGCTAGAAATGCAGTTATATATAGTTATTATAGGATGATGCTCAGTACAATGCCTGATGTTACTGACTGTGGAATAACCTTGGTCCCGACCGTACAGGCAGCTACTCAGATAAATGACACAAGTGGTACTATGCATGCAGTATATGGCATTGTAAAAGTCAATAGGTCCTCCAGAAGTGATGATTTGGAGAAGAACCTTCTCCAGCATGAAACATTTAAGGTCCATACATTTAAAATTTAAAATTCTGTTTCTAATCACAAACAAGAAGAAGAATTAGAAAATGTTTCACACGATCAGACAAATCGTAGTGTTCATAATGTACTCACCGTGCGGTCGGGCTCTGCTGAGGCCCGGCGTCATCATGAACTGCAACAGGATGCCAGCAGTGGCGGTGAGGTTGCCCTGCTGCAGAAACACAAAACCACTGGACCTACTGGCTGCCAACATCGTACGATCTCTGAAGCTGATGAGTCTGAAGGGACCTTTACCCAGAACTGCAGACAGGAAGCCAATGATGTTAATGATGATATAATGTGTAAATATTCAACATGTTATATCACTGCTAACCACTCTGTACTAAGGCTTTAAGATGTGTTCTCCCAGTTGTTCATGTCCATTTATTTCTATACAATTTTAAAAACGATGTTGTAATGAGCTCAGAACTAGATGTGTTAATGCTCATTGTGTTGTGTATGTGTAGTGAGTCAGTGGAGAGAGTGTTGTACCTTTGTTGTAGAATTCACAGTCATACGCTGCAGAGAGAAGCAGAGACAGATGAAAAACTATCGCACTCTTTATGATGCACACTTTGTTAAAAAAAATTACAGCTTCATTATTGGTTAATGTTCCAGTAGTGCCGGATTACAGAGTTTTCAGTCCCTGCACTCTGACTTACGGCACAGAGAAGGGGAGCGCCAGTCGACAGGGACGCCCTGATGACAGCATCTCTGGGCGTACGCTGCCACGCTGGTGCAGAAACACTCACAGTCGCCTCCACGACTGCAGGCACAGGTGTCCGCCAGGCAGTTCATGTAGAACCAGGTGACATCCACCTAAACATAAAGAAGAACCAGAGAATAGACATTATAATTCAGTTCAAAACAGATCTCAAGGCGTTAGCACAAAATAACATTTGACAGATCGAATGACAAAATAACAGATGGCAAACTGAGGCAGAGGAAATGAGCTACAGGACTGAGAGCTACTCACCACTGGGTGGCAGGCCTGGAAGACCTCACTGAGCAGGACAGCACATTGTCGCTTTGCAAAAGGCTCTCTGAGTGGACTGAGGCTGCAGGGGTGTCTGATATCTGGACTGTTCACACACTGAACACACACACACACACACACACACACACACACACACACACACACACACACACACACACACACACAGTTGTAAAGGATGAGAGTTTCCTTTTTATTCCTCAGGGAAAATGTCAGTTTTATATCTTTTCATTAATTGAAATATCGATCTGATGATGATGATGATGATGATGATACAGGTGACATCTCACTCACCTCTGCTGCCGTCCAGCTGTTTCCAAACTCCTGCGGAGTTGGGGAGTCGATGTTGTCGGGCGTCCGCATCTCGTTCACAGTCTTCAGGTCAAAGTTTCCACACAGCCCACTCAGCTTCCCCTGAACACATCATGTCTCTTTAGCCGGATGTTTTCCTGTGTACTATTTTTAACCTCATCATAATTTAACATCGCTAATGTCATATCCTCTTCACCAAACCCAGTGAATCTCCCTCTCTGTTATTATACAGCAGAGGTAAATAAAATCTCTGATCCCAAAAAGCAAATCTGAGCTGTTTTCTTTTCAGCTCAAAGTCAGACATCATGTAAGCCTCTTTAGTGAGAGAAGCTGAGAAGGAAGCAACAGGGTTGATGCTAAACGTAGTGTTCATCTGAAGAAATACACATTTACATATGAACTGGACATATATCCACTTATAGTCCATTAGCACCACTGGACAAACTGGCGTCCTACCTGCCAGCGAGGTCCAACCTGGATGTGGACGGTGGTCTTACGGTCCCAGAGGACGGTCACGTCTTCCTCTGGGAAGTGAATCACTGTGAAGTATCCAGCCGGCCAGATGAACATGCTCTGCTTCCTGTCAATCACACTGGATGGATTCTAGGTGCAAAAGAGTAGAAACATAAACAGAAACACTCAAACATAAATATTCTCTAAATCAAATCATTACACAGCTGCACACCCTCTACATTTGATTTAATTTTATGGGACTGTAACTAAAATGAAACCAGTGAATGGGATTCTTACTGGCTGCCCGGTGTCATCATCAAATACAACAAAGGATCTTCCAATGTTGATCAGCAGTGACTTCCTGCAGATGACTCCGCTGTCGAAACAGTCGATGTTCTCAGCTGTAACACTGAGCATCACATCAGCACTGCTCTGTGGAGGAGAGGAAACACATTCACAGAAACACTGCTGACCGAGCTTCATATAGTTTCTTTACGTTTATGAATATTTACATATTTAATCTACATTCCCACATCGTAACTACTAACACCTCACTGAAACAGACACAGTAAGAAAGTAAATACAGCCTCTACAAACAGGGCTGGAAATACTTATAAACTCCTTAAATGTAAGCCTCATTACTGGGAACAATGGTTGAACCCATTTCCCTAATGGCCTCAATAAATGTCCATTATTATTAAACTCTACTGCACAAAAGAGCAGCTGATGTTTCAGAGCAAATACCATAAAACACCAGAAAGGAGGTTCCACAGTGCATCACTACATCTACTGTCTCTATTAACATCAGTGAATAAAGGATACAGACTGTTACTGGGTTAAAATACAACAGTTTGGGCTCTTTTTCCAAAAATAAATGCTTTCGTTACCTTTACAAGATAAACTTTACATGCACCGATGTAGTCAAACAGCAGACCATCAAATGTCCTGTAGTGGCGATCTCCATAAGCCGTGCACATGGACGGACACGGATGGAAAACACACTGGAACGTCCCGTGCTGGCAAACACTACAAAGACAGCAGAGCTCCAGTAATTCAGTATCAACTTGTTCCCACTTAGTGCAAGGACATTTTTTCATGTCTGATGGCCTCGTTTTGCTGATAGCTTCACGTTTACAACAGACAAAAAAGTGGCCACTCAATTGTCAAAGGCTGAATCCCAACTCATTGAGCTATTAGGCTGTCATCTCCATCTTCTTCTTTGGCTGAGGCTTGAAGAAGAAATGGAAGGATGGGAGAATGACTGAGATCACTGGGAGAGTGTTTCCTTTCAGCAGTGATGAACAGTCTGAAGCAGGAGGAATCAAAGAGTCATACAAGGGGCCGCTCTGTTTTCCAGGCCTTTTTTCTGTCCTGTGATAACTGAGAATTATGGATATCAGGTGGCCACTTTCTCTGCTCTGACAATCTCAGACTCATCTTTCAGGCAAGAAGCTAACTTTGAAGAATTAGTAACATTGTTGGAGACAGATACTGTTGGCAAATGATTGCTGATGATAAAACTAATTTGTACACCATGGAAAAATGTTAGGAAGACCCACTGCAGGGAGAAGGAAAAATGGAAGGTTAAATGAAAGGGTAAAGATCGCGTGGTCACATCAGACATTCTAGTTTAATAAAGTTTGTCCACAAATACATGAACATACCACTCATGGCAGGGGGAAGAGACTCTGTCACCGGGGAAATACTCTTTTCCTTTCCACAGGCAGGGGCAGGCTGCAGGTTCGAAGCACTCATCTCCATGTTTCAGCAAACTGGGAAAGAACATACAGGACTGAGTAAGAATGGAACTATTTTACACATCTGGGTGTAAATCAGGCTCAGATACTGTTGTTTGAGATCAACAGCTTGTGATGCTGCTCTCCTTCTTCTTTGGTTCCATCCTGCAGCTACAATACTTTAATCTGACAGGAGACATGGGGTCCAGGCCCCTTGTTCAATGAGGAAGCTCATTTCATTTGCCTGCTTTGTCAGTGTTGCTATAACAGAGCGTGGACACAGAGCTTCGTCACTGTGCTGTGATGTTCTCTCTACAGACCTGCACATAACACATTTAAATATGAGAACAAATAAACCTCAAACTTTGCCGCATAATGCTGCAAACCTTTTTGTAGAAATGTGTAATTTTCTGTAAAAACAAGAGCATCTTGGTCATTTAAATAAACTTAAAACCAAAGTGTGTGAGGATCTCACACAGGTTGAAAGCAGAACAACAATACACCTGGATGAGTGGCTGACTGAAATTACGAATAGGTCGATGACAGAGCCTCATAACTCAGTACAGTGCAGTTTAAAGATGTTATTCAAGAGCTGTGGTCTATCGACCTATAACATAATCATCATTTGGAGCCGCTGTTCACTCAGATATGAGGACTAAGAGACTGACAGAGGCAGAGCCAAAGCAGGTAACTTCCAGAGCCAAGAGATGCCGGGAAACAAGACAGAGAGAAAGAAGGTGGGCGACTGTGGATGAAAAGCAGTAACACTCGTTAGCTACATGAGAAAACCAGACAATTAGGATTCTCAGAGATAGAGAGAGAAACAGTCTTTGTCCAGATCCCTCAATTTGCTTTTCCACTCTGCGAGACGAAGCTGATAAGTATCTTCTAATATCCAGGCCTGAGCTATATCCACTGGTGAGGCTGCAGACAATGCAGTGACATACTGAATGGTCCCGCCACAAACCTCAGGTTCATCTGAGTAGAGTTACACGCCAGATAAAACGGTGTTAACAGCTTCCTTTATCCCCCCGCCAAGTTACTGTATCAATTACTCTGATCAAAGATTCTAAAATCACTCATTCTCTGGACCTACGTGCACATTATGAATAAATGCACATAACACAGCTGTCACACTGAATTTTATTCTACTGGATGATATAAAAGTGAGTTTGCAGATGTGCAGTGTGGCGACTGGTCTTCAGATGAAACAATGGGTTGAATGCAGTCATATATCCGGTGTTGAGGCTGGGTTTTTCCTGGGATCTCCACTAGAGGTTTACTTAAACAGTATAACAACAGTTAACAGTAAATCACGATCACCGTGTACTCTTGAAGAACCCAACATCACTCAAACTGGAAGATATCTGTACAGCTCCCTGTTGAGTCACCTTTCAGAACATATCTATAATAAGATAATATATATATAATATAATATAATGCAAATACCAGATTTTTACCACTCTATGTACATACTGTAACCAAATCCAAATTCTGTATACTTCATAGGTCTGTGTTGCACCAGACAGACCAGGTTCATACGAGTTCAGCTGGGCTAATTGACACGGAATGAGCAGTGAATGAATGGTCGACATTTTGATCATAAACAAAGTGTGCCATTGTGAAAGAAAACACAATGGTTTCTTCTGTCAGCATCTCAGCTAATCATTTCCCATTAGAGGTTTTAAGTCCTGCTCCAGATGAATACCATGCTTTTGCCTTTGCCTTGGTATTTTTTGCCGTTTCATTAATGATCTAAATGTAGTATTAATATGACAGATGGGGCAGCTGCTGATCAGCTGCTGTTTGAAGCTGCTGCAGGCTGACAGATGTACCGTGACAGATAAGTCTTCAGTGTTATGTAGGTTTGTCTCAGGTATGTGACTGAGGGTTTGGTATTCTGTGTCATTTAGTGCAATGATTTTAGTTAATTCCTACAGTTTAGAAAAACTGTGTCATAAGAAAGTAGATCTTTAAATGATATTCATAAGAACATCTCTCTCTGCAGGTAGCAAAATGCATTTTTGATCATTGTGGAGGTTTTGACCACTTGTACTGGGGAACATTGGTTTAAACATCTGTCCTGCTGATTGACAGTTTGCAGCACTTACAGACATGTAGAACAATCCATAAACAAAAGCAATGATCAAGACTGAAATCATAAAGTAGATGTAATAAAGTGATGAAAACATACTTGAAGCACTGTCGCAGAAAGTAACAAGAAAAGCCTGAAGATAATCAATAATCAGCCAGTAATCAGCCAGTAATCAGCCAGTAATCAGCCAATAATCAGCCAGTAATCAGCCAGTAATCAGCCAGTAATCAGCCAATAATCAGCCAGTAATCAGCCAGTAATCAGCCAGTAATCAGCCAGTAATCAGCCAGTAATCAGCCAGTAATCAGCCAATAATCAGCCAGTAATCAGCCAGTAATCAGCCAATAATCAGCCAATAATCAGCCAGTAATCAGCCAGTAATCAGCCAATAATCAGCCAATAATCAGCCAATAATCAGCCAATAATCAGCCAGTAATCAGCCAGTAATCAGCCAGTAATCAGCCAGTAATCAGCCAGTAATCAGCCAATAATCAGCCAGTAATCAGCCAATAATCAGCCAATAATCAGCCAATAATCAGCCAATAATCAGCCAGTCATTCAGCTCAATTCATTCAGCTCAATTCATTCAGTTCAATTCATTCAGTTCAATTAATTCAGTTCAATTCATTCAGTTCAATTCAGTCCATTTAAATCCCGATTTGTCGGCTCTAAGCCACACATAAAGTCTGTTCCTGCAAAACTGTGAAAAACAAGCTTCTTCAAATCCGACTCATGACCCCCGGATGATGTCATGCATTGAGTGATCATCCAGTGAACCTTTAAACTGTGTCACCATCACAGCACTTATTAATCCAGTCATCAACAGGGAGAGTCCAGGCTGACTGAGATCTCTTTGTTTCTATATTTACCACAAAATGAGTTCACAAACTATCTGATTTCAGTGTGTTATTAAACATTGAACTAAGACGGGTATTCTGGACGTCAGGAGTTTGGTTCTCGTCACCATAAAGTTCATCTTGTGGCAAACAGGAATAAATGAATCACATCAGAGGTCAGGAACAATCATGGAGGGTTGAGATGCCTGACATTTTCTCTGTGTCCCAGGGTATCACTGTGTCATGTTGTCTGTCAGAGAAGGCTTAGTAATATAACGATTAATGATATAATCCATACGTGTTAATTAGTGACCGTGTCCTAACAGAGGGAAACAGAAGCCAGTTGTAGGTGTATCGCTTCCATTAATCTGTAAAACTGTCATAAGTAAGGACATGTTTAAAATAACCCCTGCCTGCTCATTTTGTAATCAGGATGACTCCTGGTTGATGTCACAGAATGAAACCACTTAACCCTTCATTCAGGCAGAGAGCCAGAGGGGATTAGAGCGATCAGGTGACGGTAATCTATTCCATAATGTCTGGTGGGTTAAAGGACTTTAGTCTCCCACAGCTGATCTGGAGACTGGTTAAAAATATATCACTGTTCACAGCGATGAGCGTTACTTGAAGAAATTTACGGCAGTGAGTCACAAAGTAGTCAGGCCTCTTAAGACGTGCACTGAGTACTGAGCACAACATTTACATCCTCTTCTACAACAGAACAGATTTCTGATGTAAACACCAGACAAACCAACAATGCTGGTTTTTGTTTTTATTACCTAACATTTTTACTACGTTGTAAAAATTGGAAACTGAATGAATGTTAGTAGTAAACAGCTTCTTCAGCTGCCATCGAAATGGAGAAAACTGGAATTGGCTCCTGGTTCACATTGGAGCTTTCCACTTTTCACAGTCATCCTCTAACTGTTGTGCTGCAAACCCGAAACACTGCCTGCTGTAAACACACACTTACTGCTGAATGTGGAGACCAGCATCACCAGCCGAGGGAAGTTTGTGCTCCCCAGGTTCAGTGGGTGTCACCCTCCTGTAGATCAGATTGTTATTCCTGACTCATGTGATGTGTTGGACCTCCTGTGACCTCACTGACACCGTCAACCTTCTACATTCACAGTTTTAGATTTCACCAAAGCACACACTCATTTCTTAACCTTTATCTTATAAAGTAAAGGTCAGGTTCTATCATTCCCCCTTAAACACACCTCTATACTTTCAGAAGACCACAGATGCTTCAGTCTGCTGCTTGTCATCAGAGGAACATCTACAGATTCAGTAGCACATTAGCAGAGGTCATAATGCCCTTGAGTTTATGAAAGAGCATTGTTCCAGCTGCTATGAGGATTCAAACCAGCAACTCTCAAGGCACAAATCAGTCACAATGATGCCATGAAAAAAGGAAACCTCTGGTCTAATCAGCACCAAACAGTAAAACAGAGTGAACAGTGTGACACATTCATACGATATCACATCATAAGGTGAAGTTGAAGGATGTGTCGATTATGAAAGTGATGGATTTTTTCAAGTGCTGCAATAGATTGTGTTGAAATGTGTTCAACAGGGGGTCAATGAGAAATGGAAAAAAACTGAACACTGAGAATTACTGGTCAATCTGAGTTGTAATGAGCAGTAAAGTCCAGTTTTAATGCACATTAAAAACAAAAATGTTTTATTCATGAAATATTGTGTGAAAACAAAACAAAACCAAAGAATTTCACTGTAACGTTCATACACAACTAACCAGTGACAGACAAAACAACTCTGTGCAAGGCACTCACCCAGCAGGGCAGGTACATCCAGCCACACAGGGCTCATGTGTCGAGCAGGTGAGGTTGAGCAGGTAGGATTCACAGGTGCGCTCGCAGGCCACGCCCCTTCCCGGCAGGAGGCCATCCTCCCCGTCTGAGCAGTTCTGGTAGAGCTGACCCACTGGACATAGCCCGTCTGTGAGAGGGGGAAACATTGTAGGTTTCGTAATATTATTTATATAATATTTCTCCCAATAATTCAAACAGTGATTAACTGAGCTCAACGTCACAATAACAAAAATGAAATGAAATGACTTACCGCTGTCTGGAGACTGAGAGACTAGTTTACCATTCAGACAGAGCCTGTGGGGAACACAGAGAGGTCGGTGAAGATAAATACAGAAATGATATGATATATACTGACTACTACTGCTACTACACAATATCTTTATTTTTCTTATCCAGACTCCAAAATAACAACTGTGAGGAAGCGCAACAAGAAAATGTAAACAACTTTGTCTCTATCCTGATAAATATAAATAAAAAGAAAGAAAAGTGTAATTTTAGATGAATCTTATAAGTTCAGGTTGATGAAGACAGAGACGGGGAGGAGGATCTTACTGAACACCTGCTGACGTCATGATCACATCTCCCGGTTCGTAATCTGCTCCGAGGAAACTGCACGGACACTCGCTCCTGGAAAAACACACCCGGAGACAAGAACAAAGGAGACACAAGCACACAGAAGACCAACTTAGTTTACTGTATGTGAGCAAAACATCACTGTAGATGTGAGAGAATGTAAATCTCAGATGGTCAGAAACATCCTGAATCCCAAATCCCCTCCAAAAGCTGGAGGTGATATAAACCAGACACTGTTGAGTTTGTTCAATAATGTGTAAAGAATTACGTTAAAGAGGGTTTCAGGTTCCTTTTAAACAGAGAATGAGGAAGAAGGTTTTAGGAGTGAAATAAGAGTAAAAGCTGTAACCAAACCTTCAAAAAACATGCGTTTATACAAAAGTAGTAGTTTAAAAAAATAAAGACGATAGTAAAAAATGATCATGGATCCACCTTGAATGATGGTGAATTATGTTTAGTGGGTGCTGAAAGCTTCTGTAACATATAGGCCAGCGGCACACATCGGCCTCTGTACTACAAATTCTTTCTCACTGGTTATCAGGTGTCTGTGTCGTCCCCGGCCCGAGTGGGAATGAAAGGGGGGTTTCACGGTGAATTCCTTGATGTAATTCTATCACATGGTAAGTAAGGCACGGCGCTGCACTAGGATGTAAAAACCTGGGACATTTAAGAGGAATTAAGCTGCGTGTCTTCTAGGGCAGAGCAGGCTGAAAGGGAGAGGTCCTCTGGCTCTATAAGGTCTGCAGGAACGATACAAGGCTTTCCACTTAAAGGCTGACCTAAACTTCAGAGCAGATACAAATATCACTTTGAGAGGATTTGTGTGGTGGAGTGTCTCCAGCCAGCTCGCTGTTTAACGGGCTTCTCAACACCACTGCAGGCGGAGCTGGAGCTGCTCCGGGACAGGACTTGGCTGGTGCTTCTGAAATTAATGCTGCACAAGTCGTGACTGTAACACGATGTTGTTAAAGCACAAAACTATTGTTCAAAATACGACCTAGGTATTGTACTGTATCTCTCTCCTTGTGTAAAAGGCCCTGCCCCCCCAGCTTACTTGTGCACACAGGTGTGTGTTCGGTGGTTGTAGAAGGATCCCTGAGGGCAGACGCAGCCCTCCTCACACTCCTCCCCACAGTGTTGCGGGACGGAGAGGGCAGAGCACCGGCGCTGGCAAGACGACACGCAGGTTCCATACTGCATGTTGGCAGGACACGTGACGGCTGCAGGGAGACAGACCATCAAGGATAAGACTGAGATTCACATGATTCTACATATTAGAAGGCTTCTCTGCAGCCTCATTTCAGAGAAACACTATACGTTTTTCACTTCATATAATGTGTTGAACACTCACCACAGTCACGTATCTGCGATCGAAAGTCAATAATGACAGAGAACCTGCGGCAGTGGTGAGCGTAGTGGGCCAACGCTGAGCAGAGGCAGGGCGTCCCACACTTACAGGTACCTGAGCGACACTGCTGATGGAAGGGTGTCGGACTGAGGTACTCGTGGCAGGCCGAGAACAGATCATGGTTCAGTACGTCACACATCTCTGAGGCGTAAGACACTGTGCAGGAGAGGGAACAGTTTAACATGTTGCTGGTGAGGTTCAGACCCACAAACCAGCCTGGTGCAGACCTTTTATTAAATATCACATCCTAGTGGATTAAATCTGTGTGTTATTGAATCACATGACCATCAAAGCACGGCACAAAACTGCTGCTGACACAGGAAAACAAGGCAGAAGAGGAACTGACCGGCCTGCTGGTGTGTGTCACAGGGGTCGAGCTGAGGTGTGATCAGGCTGGGTGAACAGGCTGACGAGACCCTCCAGGCATTACCAAACAGCTGAGGAGTGCTTTCTATCATCCCTGATGGAGATCTACAAGAAGACCAGAGCACAGATTATTTCAATATCGAGCTAGAACCTGGATCCGTTTGTTTTTGATGTAGTGAAACCGACACTGAGCCCCTCCAGTAGGAAGGTTCCTGGTAGTAGTTCTGCTGGTTACAAGCTCCACATCGGCCCCAGTCCCTCACCTTCTCTGTTATTATCCTGTTTGGTTTAATAGTCCACTAAATGTGTCCGTTTGAATTTATTAGCTTAAACCTATTATTCTTTGCATCATCCTTTAAGTTGCAAAGAGGCTGGACTGGGACGGTTTTACAGAACAGACCAACCTCATGCTTTCATCACACGTGCTGTTTTACAGGTTTTTTCTTTTTTGTGTTCGCTGCTTAGACAACTAGTGTAGTTCAACATGTCTCCCTGCAGTTTTAAACATGTTAACTCCACCACAGACTTCTCTGGCGAGCTGTGAGCTTCAGGCAGAGTGATTTCCAGTTTTCTTTCTAGTAGCAAACGCCTACTTCAGTCCTGACTGTGATGTATATCCATTTACAGCTGTTAGACAACATCCGCCCTTTATGGTCGTCCATTACGATACGGTACAGTGGAGCCCCTATTTCACCAACAGTAAAATCCTTGTTGAAGTGGCGTGTCCAGTTGGCCGCTCATCTGGCCCGCCTAACTCGCTGATCAGAGAGCGAGGCTTTTGATGCCGAGCCACCCCACCAGTGTGCATTACAGAGCGAGAGAGAGCACTTCTCCATCACCTCCTTCTCCGCCTCTGAAACAGGAGTATGCTCTTTCTTTTTATACTGGAAGGGGGGGGTTACCATAGGGAGCGGGAGGGGTCAAAGGTCAGCTAACACACACTTACAGGAAGTCATCTTGGATGTTGCCGTTGAAGGTGCCGCACAGCCCCACCGTGTTGTCCTTCCACATCTCGTCGGCCTGCAGGTAGAGACGAAACTCCTTCCAGCTGTACTGCAGACGCAGCCCGAACGCCGTCTTCACCTGGAGGAACATGGATGACAGCTCCTGGATGTGGAAGGTGTCTGCGGAGAAGTGGGAGGATTCAGTTTGGACTTTTAGGGGGTGGAAGGCTTTAAAAGTTAATATTAGAACATGCACATTCAGTTCATACATAAAGTACATAGTTTGTAGTCATACTCATAAGTTGCCAATCTTCGGCACTTTTCTGCCACCTATTGATCAGTGGAATATCAACAGGACTTATCAGTAACGTTTTACTGATAAACTTGTGCTCATGGTGCTGTGGAAGGAGACCAGTTCTTAACCAGCCAATAAAGTCTGTTGGTAGTCTGATATAATTATTTTTTTATTTGATCAATTAATATTAATATTATTAATATTAATAATAGTTTTTTTTTTTTTTACTGACTGGTTATTTGCTTTATTGATCGACTAACTAAACTGATTGAGCCACTTTTCTAGATCCTGTTTATATAAGAACATAACATGTTTTAAGTGTTTTTATTCCTTCAGGGGAAAAAAGGATCAGATGATTCTCACACAGTTCAGCACAAAACATGGAAAGGCTGTTAAGTCGATTAGCAGAATGCAGCAGTCATGAAAACACTGGTTTGAAAAGGGATTAATGCTCAGGGGGAAGGCATTTTGTGCAACACAATGCAAGCTCTAACCCAGGAAAGTATTGGGAACATTTCAGTTCAATTGTACAGCTGTCATTCAATCGGTCTCTGCTACGACCCCCAGAGCGCTGAATGAAGTTGGATTCTGGATGTGGACAATGTTGGAAGATGATAACAGAGGGGGCTTTACCGTCAGAATATGGCAGCGAGATGCGGTACTGTCCAGCCATGAAGACCTCTCCAATGTGACTCAGTGTAATCTCCGTCCTTGGATCCTCATCAATAACCAAGTTAACTGATTGGATGCAGGCCCCATCCAAATTCTGCAGTTTAGACGAGATGGTTTGATAAGGCACGCTGGCATTTTACCAACAGACGTGATTCAAACACACAAAAGGAAACAAAATGAGAGTGAAATAAATGGAGTTCAATGAAAAGAAGACTGAAGTAAGTTTTCCACAAGATGTGTCTTCAGACATGGTTGTTTAAGAAATGAGAAGCTGCTCACTGCATCAGTTTGGGTTTAATAACTTGTTACCAACTAAAAAATAATCACTTCTTTGTGTAACATTAGAATAATTGACAACAAAATCACTAGTATTTAATTGTTAGTAAATTACTGAACTAAAGTGTCATTGGTGTCTTACCTGATATTTTTAAAGTAAGGAAGCCTAAACATCAGTGACAGTAGTGGTCTGTCTCTGTGAATTGCCTCTTTCATAAGTAGTAGATCACCGTAACTAAAAGATTGTAGCACCCACATCATTCATCGCCTGTCTTCACATAACCTTCTCTCTCTCTGTGCCTCTCTTCACTACAAAGCCGTCCACAGCTCTATCAGTCTGCCCAGATAAGGTAATCCTGTTCAGTTGGCTGTTAGAGGTCTCGGGACTTTGCTCTGATCAGTGGAACAACTTATATCTCACATCTGCCCCCAACTCACTCGTTTGCAGAGCAGCTCAGAAACTGCAGGGAATTTGCAGGACTAAGGTTGTAGAGAGGAGAAGAAGCTCTCGGTCTTTCTTGATTTTTATGTTCATGTTTAATTCGCAGCATGTTGTTCAGCAGAGTGACCTGGACTCAGCAGGGACTATTGAGCACTTACATTATGATGTTATCTACATGACAGACAAATTGCAGAAACCTGTAATCAAAGCCAGTGGAGTTTGACAGCAGATGTTAAGTGGAAGAGTTGTGCTGGAGTTTCCAAAGATGGAAAGATGTTTGTTTGAAAAATAGAAAAAGGAAAACAAAGAACTTTTTAAAATAAAAAGAATGCAAATTAAAAGAAACTCACAGCTCCACATGGTGCGTTCTGGATGGTGACCGTGAACTTTCCTGAATTGTGACTCTTGGCGAGGACATACTGGCACGATGCAGGGAAGGTGTAGATACGTCCATCAAAGGATTGAAAATTCATATCACCAGTAACAGAACACTCGCCTGCAGAAAGTGAGACATTTTCCACTTATTCCCTTTATTAACTATCAGTCTAGTAGCCACTGCATACAGTCAGGTTTGCAAGTAATAGAATGAAGACAAGGTCTTTTGAGGAATTTTTCCTCTGTACATTATCACAGTGAATTTAACATGAAACAGTCCATGTGTGAGTGAAGTCAAGATTTTCAACTTCAGCTGCATTTTACAGCCATTTACACACACACGCAGCAGAGAGTTCTTCAGAATTCAATCTAATATTTACATTAGTAGTCAGTCACCAATAAACAACAGGGACACTGACAAGTCAAGTACTGACATCCAGTGAATTCCATTAAAGTTTCACATTGAATGTAACCTGTGGTACCATTTTATAGTGAATAAAATAACCCGTGGAGAGGAGGCACAGACCTGGGCAGCTGTAGTCAGTGCAGTTCCACACTCCACCCACGCATGTGCTGAAACAGAAAGCAGAGATGTCTACAGGTGGCTCTGGGAACATGAAAGGCTAAGCTAATCAGCGGGATCACTGACAGAAACTGGATGCATAGAGCCCAGGTGGTCAGATCTGAGAAGATTAAAAGGACTACATGGACCCTGCAGAACAATAAGATGTAGACATATAATGAAACTTACAATTAGAACTTTGTGCTGGTCCACATTTTATTATGGGATGAAAGCAGTATTTACAGATAAACCGGAGGTGTAATCCAGTTTCTTTAGTCTTCAAATAACAGCAGAGGAGGAATAAGAAGTTAAACACTGCTCACCAGTTGTTGCATTCCTCCTGCAGCATCTGTCCAGATGGATAAAACATGCCGTGGTACTCACAGGGACAGTCAGAGGGCATCACACAGCCTCCATCCTCGAAGATCAGACCTGAGGAAAGATAACAGCAGCAGAGTATTGCTTTGTATCATCTGTAGCTAAAAATATTAGATAAGATAGAGAACACAGGATGTTTCTGATGTGTTCATTTAGTTCAGATGTCAAGTGGAGAATTTTTAACCAAGCAAAAGAAATGTGATCTACAAGAAACGAGGTTTAAAAGATGGTTAAATGTTGATGAAAAGGTGAATTTGCAGTAGGTCTTTTAAGGTAAATAGGCACAACAGGTAGAATCTGGATAAAACTGAACCAAACTCACCATCTGGACAGTAGCATCCATCCAAACAGGCCAGCTTGCTGTCGATGCACGTTCGCTCCAGGTTGCAGGACTCTGGGCAGCAGCTGATGCATTCCCTGTACTGCAGACCCAGAGGACACTGCTTCGCTGGTTGCAAAAATCAAACACAACACAACGTAGATGTCAAAAGAAGGAGCTGAGCCATTTCCATCTGATTAAAGAAATTAAAGAAAAAGTTAATTAAATTAAAAAATTTAATTTACCAACTGTCAATTGTTAAATTTCTTGTGCTTTTTAAGTTACACAACCTGTTTAAGTTGAACTTGAAGCTGGACTGTACATGGACTTCGTGTGATATCCACAGTTTTACTTTATTTCCTACTTCACATTTTAAAACTTTTTTATTTTATTTCTGAACTCTGTATTTCATCTATATTCTAATAAATGTGCATTCAAGAAAATAAACTGTGACTTTCAAATGTCAAAGTTATTATTTAGCATTTCATACCAACAAGATAAAGATCTCTACAACAACTGGGATCTTATATTAATGAAATGTATATAATGATTTTGTAGTGTTTGTACGGTTCTACGGTACCTGACCTCTGTGTTAAAACACCTGGAGAAACGTACCACACTGAGGAATGCGTTGCCTCCAGTCGTGCAGTGGGTGGTCAGCATGGGCACAGGCCCGGGCATACTCACTGAACACCTGGCATACCACATCACCGTTGGGACCCGACCTTCAACAGAGTCACAAACAGAGAAGCACTCTGTGAGCAAAGACATGAGAGCTCAAAGAAATAACTACATGACAGCTGTGTCTCCATCAAGAGAGAAAACTGGAGAACTGGCTGTTAATCTTCCAACTAGACTTTAAACTGAGAGCTACAGCTGTAAATGTCTGTTGTAGTGTGGCTTTATCAGCAGTGTTCGTCGTGTGAATGGGTAAATATGTCTCTGAACTAACTGTTCTCTCTTGAGCGCTGGGTTTTCTTCCATATCAGGCTGAGTTGTAGTAGCTGAGTGCCAGGGCTAATGTTACTCACAGAAGGAGGCCACGTTCAGGATCATGGACCAGAGCCACCAAAAGACAAGACTGGGAAAGCTGTGAGTGGGATCATTTTAAACCAGAAAGCAACAAAAGTGCTGACAGTCTTCTCTGTGCATGTGGACCAAACGACACTCTCAAGTCAGCAGAGAAGAGTGACGATACCTTACCTGACCATAATGTCCAGGGACCGTGGATACTGTTTGTTAAATGTAACATTAATAATACCCAGAGCAGGATGTTACATCCAACAGACTTGTTCTTCAAAAACTGAAATAGTGACTGACAGAAGAGTAAATAACCCATCTGACAATTAAAGTAATGTGAAAAACCTTGTGTAAGATTCCGACCCATTACATGGCCTCAGAGGTTTGTTAAGCACTTATTTTACTGTGTGCACATCAGCCACTACTGGATAAATGCTGACTCTCAACGTTCCTCTGCACTCACAGGTTTCCCTGCAGTAGCTGTACAAAGAGCTGGATCGGAGCCTGGAGACGGTGCAGCACTGCTGCATCTGTCCGACTCAGATTTCCAGTGAAGTAAATTGCAGGATGGGAAGTGAAGTGGTCTCGCTTCTTCTTTTAGATGAGAGGAAAACACACTTAGAGTCATCAGGTGCAACAAATGCTTGCTCCAACTGGAAACCCCTCACGTGTTTATCCACTAACATGAGGTATGGATATTCCTGATTCATGCTAATTTGAGTTGTTATTGTCTTCAAGAAGGTTTTAAAAAACCTAAAATGTGCTTTACAAAGGTCTTGAATGGTGTTTTTGCTCGATAGATGTATGTGGAAGGTTCACAACATTACACATCTACAAAATAAAAGTGGGTCGTGTCTGTGATTTATTGTTACTGGGAACTACCAACAGAAATGGGACATAAATATATGATATATGATATATAGACTGTTTGAAAGATACTTAAGTATGTGTCCTGCCATTTAAAAAGTCTATTTGAGTGAATAGTGAATAAACTTTACTAAAACTCATCTCTTGTGGTCCAGATGACTTTCGAGGCCCTGAACTCTCACTGAGGGCAAACATAAGGACAAAATGTCAACACAAGTTATTGCTATTCCGATACCTTATACCCTGAATGTCATCTGCTGCTCATTTGCTGTCAGGGATCAATAAAGTGGATCTGAATCTGTTGTTCTTACCTGCAGAGGTCGTTGGAGCAGCTGGCCATGTAGGACAGAGGGCTGACGAAGTCATGGCAGCTCTGAAATGGTGGATCCAGCAGCATTGAACATACCTCCTCCACTTTCTGCAGCCACAGAAAACACAGGTCACTTCCAAAAGTGTACTTCTGCTGTCGAGTAGTAGTTTCTGTTCATTCATTAACCTGCTGTGTCACTGAAGAGCACACACTGAGATAAATGTGTGTCTATTTATTTATAAGACACCTCACCAGCAGCACACTGGCTTCAACTTCAGCGCAGGGCGACGAGAAGCCAGAAGGAACCATGGGACATCGGGCCTGGTGGGGCTCTGCCTCCACCCAACTATTGCCAAACATTTCAATTTCATGAGTCAGCAAACCTAGAAGAGAGAGAATCTCATTTAAAGTTCACATTTATTTAACCCTAGGTGTAGCCGACCCTTGGTCTGTTTGCCTACTATCCCCGCCCTACCCACTGCTAATGAGCCAATCAGAAGCTGTAAATGCAGAGAAAGTTGGAAAACAAGCAGCACAGTGGCTCTCAAGGACCAGGGCCATGCTACAGACACTACTGATTTCTTTTAAGTACCAATTTAAGGGGGATAAAAGCTGTTGGAGTCCATGTGACCTGATTGTTCAGCTTTCACTCATCTTACTGTATTAACACTGGAGCACTGAACACATCCTCAGATGGCTGGATTATTCACATTACAATCAGTCTGGACATGTTCACACCAGGATTTGTATTTGATTCCTGACAGGAGGACTTAAAACAAGCTGTTCTGCTCTCACACTCCACAGTCAGATTTGACAGGTGATAACTGGTTCAGCGACTTGCTGGAGCCTTTTTAAGCACTAATATGATTGAATGATGTGCTCCACAGTTCTAACTACATACTGAAATGTAATCATTCAAACAAGATGACTAGAATCTTCTAACTTTGACCGTCACATCGGATTATCCCCTCACAAACTAACGATCCTACCGTAGCTCGTCTTCAGGTCGTCCTGGACGTCCGCGTTGAAGTTACCACACAGGCCGCAGGTTCTGCCCACGAACTCTGGGCTGAGCTTGATGTAGACGGAGCCGCTGCGCCCCTCCCAGGCCAGCGTGAAGCCGTGCTGCTGCGTCACCAAGACATACTGTGAGATCTGCTCCAGCTGCAGGTCGTGGATGTGATGAGGCAGCTGCAGACTAAACACAGAGACAGAAACTGACGTCACCATGTCTTCTGTGGGAGCTGAGTTCTCTTTCTATTCAGAGTACAACCTGAATGTATTGTAGTATGTGTCTGCGACTACTAAACAAATTCCGTTTGTGGTCACTTTGTTGTTTCTGTCTTTGTTTACATCTATGTTTTTATATAAAGATGTTTTTGTTGTCTTTGTGGTACGTTGCTGACCTTTGACCTTTGAAGGTCACGTTGGTGGCATGCAGGCGGAGCTCCCCATCCCATGGAAGGAAGATGCTGACAGATCTTTGACAGGTGTAGTGGGCAGCGCCACAGGCCGGGTCGTTGTGGATCTGCAAACATCCGGATGCTAATGAAGACATTTATAAAGTTCTACATGTATTAATGTCTGTAAGAAGCAGTGGAGCTGAGACTGGAGCAGGACAAGAGAGAACTCCACATAATGAAAAGCAGAGAATAAAAAAGTTTTTCTTTCTTTTTTAGTTAAAAGTTAAAAGTCACTTTAAAAGAGAGTTGTGTTCTACTTCCATCGTGTCATCACTGTGACGTCCTTTTTAGGGGATATGTTGTAGAGCCATTGCACAAATTAAGAGAAAAAGTAAATGCATTGAAGAAATGAAAATCAGAGGCCTCCAGAGACACACACACACACACACACACACACACACACACACACACCAAGTTTGCCATTGTATATCATTCCTGAGCGAAGTGTGGGTTCATTTTCTACAAGTGAAAATAAAATCTCACTTTCTTCCAGGTGCTTTGACTTACTGCATTTTTTGTAAATGACATGTTCATTTTTATTAATACAGGTTTTAATGTCTAATCAATAATCACGGTGCATTTGGATCATTCATCTTCCCTGTTTGCTCTGGTTTTCCCAGACACAGCTACAGTATCTGCTGCCTTTCCAGGGGAACAAAGTCTCGGTCTGTTGCAGATGCTTTCAAGGCATAGTGGGTAATTGCAGTATTTAATGGTAATTGACTCTAATAACCAGATAGCTTTCACTAATCTTCAAAGTAAATCTTTTCCTCAGGCAGAGAATGAACCTCGCAGAAGTCAGAAAGGAGAGAGTGTTTCGGAGCAGGGCACAGCTGAGTCCAAACTTTCTTCCACTGGAAGCAGGCGTCGGACTGAAACCTTCTGGGCAGCTTCTAGTCAAGAGGATTTATTTCAACCTGGTGCAGGTGAACTAACCTGGACGACAATGCTGGCCTGGGAGGTTTCCTCACACTCCCTTAGCAGAGTGTATGTGCATCGACCGGGGAAGTAGTAGTAGAGGCCATCAAAGGTCTCAAAGTTGTACTGACCCCACGTCCTGCACGTCATCTCCCTTTCAAAGCCAGGATTTGGAACTGGACATATGAACCAGGAAGAGAAAGATGTGACTGTCAGAGGATTTCCCTTTGTGACGTACATCAGTGTGAGTTGTTTAACACCTTGCAGATGTACAAATATTTAAACAATTTATATTTTTAGGCCTTTAACACATCTTTCCTAAAAACATAGATCAGCATTTTAGGAAACATTTGTCTTAATTACTAGTCAGACGAGTGTGATTAAACAAGATACAGTCTGCTCATTAGTACACAGTAGTAGTATTGTAAAGATGCCGGACAGAGTCGGGCTATTTTATGTTTTTGCAATGTCCTGGCACTAGCTTAATACATAATGTACAGTACATCAGCTGCAGAGAAAACCATCAGGCTCCTTATGAAATGGAGAATCTACCGGTGTTGCTCACTGTATGGATGCTAGATTGTGCTGAACAAATAGTAAATTCTCCAGAAAACAACTCCTGAGAGTTATGTTGAAATTGTGGAGTAAACTAAACAGTAAATCTATAAAGTGAAATAAATATTAGTGCAGAGAAAATGACAAGTTATTTAGTCCTGGAAACCAACTATAACCTAGTACTTGACTCAACTGACCTGTTTTTCAAAAATAAATCTTTATACGACCGACCGAGTCCTGTTACTAAGAAAGTTGTTTTTTGTAGCATTAAACTAAAGCAGAGTTAACCTGACATTTTGTTCAACATATTTATAAGTTTAAAGGAACAACAGCACAAATCTATTTGCAGAAAACAAACCTTATTTTGAAAAATCACATTTCAAGCAGTGACAAAGTCGAGTTTGATCGTAATGAGTTTTCTTATTTTAACAAAACATAAATGAACTCCAGTGGGTTTGAAAAAGAAGAATATCAGGTGTGCTCTCAGTTCACCTGTCTGACATCTGTGTCCAGTGGCCTGATACAAGCTGCAGTCACATGACTCCGTCTGAATGCACTGTCCTCCGTTCAGACAGGGAAAGACACATGGTCCTGCTGAGAGAAAACACACAATCACACTGCTGCTCACCAGACTGGAAACCTGAAAAAACCAAGACAGTGATCCACCTCCACCAGGGAACAAAGTTATTTTTCAGGTTGTTTCCTTCAGTTTTTCACTGGAACCTCACATGATAAAGGTCAACACATTAAAACATCATGAGTGGATACTTGAGCTCATTTTTGTAGGTCCGTTAATTAAGTTTCATCTAAAATACTAAAACCGACAACTGAGTTTTGAATTAGCAGGTCATACATTAAAACATTAATTGCCATCTGTCTGCCTGACCTCCACCTGTCAGTACTCAGAGTTCAGTGTTCCAGTGACTGAACGGACCAGCAGACACCTAACGATGGCTCCTCATCCTGCTGTAACAGCATCTGCTCAGTGGGTTCACAGCTTGTCTGCCCACTCAGCCACATCCCACATAAGCACAGGTACCATGCAGAGTTTGTGGTGGGGGGTTAATGGGTTGATGGATCAGATAAAGGCTACTTTCCTTCTGTTCATTCAGTGTGGGGGGTTAAACAGAGGGCTCATTTGTTGCTTGGTTTGAAGATAAGGTAGTACCAAAGATTTTTCAGGACCATGAGCTCGTTCACTTATTACTGTTTTCGTTTCCAGTCGTTGAAGTATGCTCATATGACATGATTCACATAATCCACACCTAACATTCAATGTCAAGGCACGTAACACTCTAATGTAGTAAACCTGGAGCTTTGAGCTGAATTACTAACAAGTCAAGGTTAACAAGAAATCAGCTGGTGATTTGTGATGTTGCAGTTTCAAACTAAAAGCCCTCTTCACACATTCAATGTGTGTATTTAAGTCTAAACCTACCTGGAATCCTACGCAATGACGACCTCAGGGCTTCCTTTGCCTGCCTGGTCAGCAGTGAGACATTAACTGGATGCTCGTCTGGCAAGAAGGCTGTGCTGACCGGTGGTGCTGAACCAAACAAGGATTGGTCTGATGGTACTGAGAAGATCAGGGATTGGTCAGATTGGGTTGAATTGGACAGTGACAGGTTAAGAGATGCTAACCTGGATGGTAAGTGTTGTGATGTTTCTGAGCTATTTATAGATTGAATTGGTGACGTTAAAGAGGTTGGTGATCCGTTTGAAGATGCTGAAGTGAGTGTTGATTGGTTTAAGGTTTTTGAGGCAGTTGTTGATTGGATCAGTGTTTGGATGGATGATGATTGGCTCGGTTCTGTAGTGCTGCCTGCTGAAGGGTTAGATAAACTCCTGGCTGGTGATTGACTGGTTGGCACTGTACTGGCTGGTGATTGACTGGTTGGCACTGTACTGGTTGGTGATTGGCTAGTTTGTGTTGTGCTGGTTGGAGATTGACTGAATGGTGCTGGCCTAGTCGACGATGGTGTTGTGGCACTTGTAGATGGTGTGGTTGTTGGTGATTGGCTAGATGGTTCTGTACTGATAAATGATGCTGTCTTTGTTGGTGAAGGGTCGGTTTCTGCTACGGTAGGTAATGATTGGCTGGAAGGTGTGGGGGTGGTTGGAGATTGAATTTCCGGTGTGGTGGTAGTTGGAGATTGACTTTCCGGTTTGGTGGTGGTTGGAGAGTGGCTGGATGGTGTGGTGGTGGTTGGAGAGTGGCTGGATGGTGACGTGGTGGTTGGAGAGTGGCTGGATGGTGTGGTGGTGGTTGGAGAGTGGCTGGATGGTGACGTGGTGGTTGGAGAGTGGCTGGATGGTGTGGTGGTGGTTGGAGAGTGGCTGGATGGTGTGGTGGTGGTTGGAGAGTGGCTGGATGGTGACGTGGTGGTTGGAGAGTGGCTGGATGGTGTGGTGGTGGTTGGAGAGTGGCTGGATGGTGACGTGGTGGTTGGAGATTGACTTTCCGGTGTGGTGGTTGGAGAGTGGCTTTCCGGTGTGATGGTGGTTGGAGAGTGGCTTTCCGGTGTGGTGGTGGTTGGAGAGTGGCTGGCTGGTGTGGTGGTGGTTGGAGAGTGGCTGGATGGTGTGGTGGTGGTTGGAGAGTGGCTGGATGGTGTGGTGGTGGTTGGAGAGTGGCTGGATGGTGTGGTGGTGGTTGGAGAGTGGCTGGATGGTGTTGGGCTGGACGATACTGCATTGGTTGGTTGGCCAACTAGTTTACTGGTTGGTGATTGTTTGGTTTCTGTTGTGGCGGTTGCCGATTGGCTGGATGGCGTCTTGATATTCTCTGTTGTGCTGCCTGGTGATTGGCTGGATGGCACTCTTCTTGCTGGGGCCTGACTAGAAGCTGCTGTGGTTTCCGATTGTTTAGAGCCGAGGGCCCATGAGGAGGTCGGTGTCCTTCCTGAGCTGGAGGACATGGGGTTGGACACAGCAGCCTGGCTGACCAGTGAATGACTGGAGGAAGAGGTGTTGGTTTCTAATGCAGCAGCTGTTGCCTGGAGGTCCTTAAAGGAGAGACAGATACTTCATGCAACAGTTGCACTTATTCAGTCATAGAGTGATCACCTGATCCGACCTAGCACTGTTTCAGCGTTTCTTCCAACCAAGTATATTAAATCTGATCATTTTCATATTGGACCCTGGTGCTGTTTGGCAAAGGGAGTAAAGAACCAATTTCAGCAAACCAAAATTAAGTTCTTGTAACGCCATCTGATTCTCTTAATTAATTCCACGAGTTTAACATAATATCAAGCAAATCTGGAAAAACAAGCTCAGCTCTCAGGTGACAGATTAATAAAGATTTCATTAAAACATGGGAAACTCAAAACTTTTACAATTCTCTGTTTTGTTGGGAAAAGAATTCCTCCCAGAATCATGCAGGTTGTTGCCAAACCAAGTCACAAGTTGTGAGGATGGAACTGAGGCACTGGAGACTGGAGAGAAAAGACCTGTCATCCAGCCTTCATTAATGACTCCCCTGTAACTTCCAACACAGCTTTCCCATCCCATTCATCGCCCCCAGTACACACACTCACTCCCCCATCTATTCATTTTGGCTGATCTTTGTTGTGCGAGATATGCAGATATTTAATGGTTCCTCTGAACTAAACTTTCTCTCAGTTTACAGTACCATGCAAAGCTGCTGAGCAACGTCTTGAATTCTATCTGAGACAAAAAACATCAGGTGAGATACAGCTGTGTGGAATATTTCCACAAGAAAACTGTGTGATTTTGAAATCCACAGTGTTGGGAGCACTGGTTTAAAAATATTGGCACTAGTACTGATATTTAGAAACCATCAGTCGCACATTGTTTCTGGACTTTGAGTTCACCTGAGCTCTCAAACCAAGGCTTTGATCTCAGAGAGCAGCAGCAACAAAGCAGATGGCAAAGGTGAAGGGTAAGAGGGTATGAGGGATATGTGACTATGAATTATTAATCAGAGTCAGAGAAACTTCAGCACAAACAGCAGAGAGCTGAACCATATGTTCCGATGCATTGATTGAACTACGACTGAGCCATCGTGTAGTCAGAGATCTGAAATTAGATCTATTTTCTAGACTTTGACCTTTGACCTGTGCTACTAATTGCTTTGTTCGTTTACTAGCACATGTAGTTTGGACCGGATTCGTATGTCTCTTGGAAAAAAAAGCTAGGACCACATTTAGACTGCGGCTCAGATGGAGACAAAGCCTGAAAACAGAGCTGCTGTTTCTGCTGGGACTCGTTCACGTGTCTGTTTCTGATGAAAACTGTGGAACAATTTTACTTTTACCTGCTGACTTTAAGAATAACAACTTATAAATGTCACAATACGATCTACATGCAAGACTACATCGTACTGCATTAATACTGTATTAATACTGTACTGTAGTACTCATAGTACTGATAACATATTTGGAAATTCTGGAAAATTGAGAATAAATTACTGGAATAAAACAGTTGATCAGATGTTGCTTCTACTCCCCAGCTCTGTGTTTTGGTGTGAGTGTTGCACATTTTCTGCTGATCTCCGGCTGTGTGTTTGCCGCCTGAAGCAGCTCCACCAGCATCAATGATCAATGCGGCTGCCTACCTGCCCTCCCTGGGAAGCGGTGTCCCATTTCTGCTGCTTTATCCTGCTGCTCCTGCTGCTGGGACAGAGAGAACAAGGAAAGGTTTGTTTCTGCTGCAGTTTAACCCCCTAACAATACAAACCCACCACCACCCAGGAACCAACCAAACCATCAAACACCAACACATCAAACCACCACTGCCCAAAAGTCACTGAAAGTCACAACCAGGGCGGCAACAGAACTTTAGTATTATTATTATTATGGTCAAGTCAAAACTCTAAAATCATAAGTGACTCAAAAATACCAAATATCCAAATTTGAAAAGTGAAAAGTGACACAACAAATGATCTGTGATCTGTTTACTGCACTTTGTATGAAATTCATTTGTAAATAAAACCATCATCATTTTACTGTCGTTCCTGAAACATTTGCACATGTAAGTAAAGATAAAAATCTAGATACAAATAAAAAAACTATTAGTGACCATAAAAACATAATGAAATCAAAAGCATGATTTTTAAACTAATAATATAATATAATAATAATAATAATAATAATAATAATAATAATTTAAAAAAAACTCACTTATTAATTTCATCCCAATTAGAAACGTTCACTCTCTCAACTCCCCAGGAAAGATGCGCTGTAATCAGTAAAAAGAAATAAAAGTAGGTGGAAGTATTTTTATCTGCGGCTCGGTTTCATTGAACATTCCCACATTTCTACATGTGGCACTTTCTCTCCAGGTGACTCACCTTGAGAAATTAGGAGAAAATACAAAGATCTTAGGTGAACAAGTCTTTTCCTGCTTCGTCTTAAATAGGGATCCATTCGTGTTTCGCGGATCCGCAGTCAGTCTGGTCTGGACAGCATCACCTGATGAACCCCCTCCGGCTGGACTCCCGCTGCTCCCTGCGTTGCTCCATCCGGCTCATCCCCGAGCGGCCGCCGCGCGCCTCAAGAACCGCTGCACCTGCTCATTAGCATAAATTATGTGGCTGGGCGTGGCCGAGCCGGAGGTGAGCTCCGAGCTGCGGATCCTGGGAAACACGGAGGGGGACCGACTGGACCCGAACCGAGTCCGGTTTGATCCGTCCCACGTTGTTAAACATTATTTTCAGTATAACAGATAAAACATCAAACACAGAACTGGGTTTTAGATCAAGTCCGAAGAAAAACGTTCAAACGTTTAAGTCACATTTTCTCTGAAAGCGACCGGACCAGGACCAGGACCAGGACCAGGACCAGGACCAGGAGAACAGCGCCCCCGTGTGGTCCCCAGCCTGCAGAGGCTGCATGTAAATCAGTGGCACGGAAACAGGATTTCTCTGAATAGCTTTAAATAATTAACAACAAATAACAAACACAAACCTGCCTGATTTGAATGAAATCAGCTTTTTTAAATCTTATGCACTAACACACTTTTTATACAGGTTCAATCAATTTAATTCATTCTGAAGTGCTTTTGTTAGGACAATAATGCACGATTGCAGTATTATTTATGTAATTTAAAGGATGCATTGAGTCACACTCAGTCATAGTCAGGGTACTTCAGTTACATACTGTTTAGGAAAATGCTTTAAAAAACCTAGTTAAACAGGTACCGACTAATAAACATGATGATAAAGCTGATGATGAGCTGTGGTGTGACTCAACAACATTTTAGAGCCATTAACTTAATAAGTTCTATCTACAGGTTTTTGGTCTGTGTTTTATTTTATTATTTATATGGTAACATATATTTTTATAGGTTTGTGTATATGTGAGCCAAATAAAGTAAGTGAAGCCCAGATTTTAGTCAGAACTAAACTGAGTTGAATTCATTCTAATACAAACTACTGCATGAAGGTCATTCTACAACACTTTGACATTAAAACATTAAGTAAAGGTGAACACATGGATCATCCCTTATTTTTCATTTCAAGCTAATCTGGTCAGCATGATAGAAGGACACTAAAGTCCTCCTTCACTCAGTCAGAGTTAACTCTACTAAATAAATCATATAAATGAATAAAAGGAAGGTAAAAGGCTCACCTGACGTTTTCTCTACCACCACCTGCAGGTCCAAATGTCACCTGCAAACTACACATGCATGTAGATGTGAGGTGATCAGCACGTTCCTCTTTAGATGAAGCTCACTTTACTTTACTTACTTTGATGATATAATGAGCAGTGTAACAGTCAATCAGCTTCAACTAACAATTCAGATATAAAGGTTTTAAATAATATGTTCAGACCATGACAGTCTGACCTGAACCCAAACACCTCTGAACCCCGACAGGAAACACAAAAACAAAACCTCTAATATCGTCCAGGTGACTCCAGTGTCACCGTCTACACAGACGTGCATTTGCATTTGAAAGTCTGGTTTTCAGCAGATTGAGGACAGGCTTCCTGCGTCTGTGTCTGGGTAAAAAGATCTTTGACTGACTGAAATCCTCAGAGATCCCAAAAGGCTTTGTGTGGCCCAGGAAAGAGGTGTCTACTTTCATATATGAACCAGGACCGGGGGAGGACAGATAAGAACTGAAAAAGAAGTGAAAATCATTTTCCGATTTACTTCTGTCTCTATTTCACATTTAATTTAGACCCACTCCTGCAGCCCCTCATCTTCACAGGCATCACAGCATCCTACTGTAGGTCTACAAGTTTTTGCCCCATCACACAGAGACATAGACACACTGTACTGGAAGCCTGGCGGCAGCTTTGTGCCCTGGAGGCCGCTCATTAAAGGTCCCATGAAATGACTGATCATTTAATGCAACTTTATGTGTTAGAAGTTGTAGTAAGATTAAATGTGGTGTTCTTCTATCTCAGTACTCTTTAAAAAGCTTCTATAGGCTTTTAGCTAAATGCTAACATGTTGATGCTCTGCAGATTCACCATGTTGGACACATCAGCATGTTAATATTTGCTAATCAGTCATTTTTAGATCAGAGACAGATGGAAATGATGTTAATGTTACAGATTTAGCAGTGAACCAAACTACTGGACAATGGTCATGTTGCCCTGACGGTGGCATTGAATAAAAAAAAAAAAAGCAGCACAGCTCAACAGAACTGCAAACTGCAGCTGATCAGTCGAATCATCGCCTGCATTAACTGTCTGACCAAAAACTGAACACCTTCACCTTGATGAAAGAGGATTTATTGCAGATCTGTTTGTTTAGACTGAGTTAAGTTTTTACCTAAGTGTTGCTAATAGTCTGACAACTGACTGAAAGACTGTTTTCTACATGTGAGAACAAAGCTGGAGTACCAGTCAGGGGAGTCGAGATCCAGCCCAAAACAGGAACACGCTGAACACAAAGGATTCTATTTACACTTTAAGTCTGCGCCAACATCCATCGGACACTGTAGAGTGTAACTAATACAAACTGTACAAACTGATCAGAACAGAGCAAAGTCAGGTGCAAAGAAAAACATTCATTATTTCTAAACAGCCACCATTCACAGTAACTCCTGTGCTCGTCTATAAACTACTAAACTACTAAAATATAAAAAAGGCAGCAAAGAAATTGAACACTGAACCAAGCAACACGTTCACCTGATTGTGTTCTTATTTATGAATTCATAATGCTGCTTGTTTGCAGACAGCAGGGAGAGAAAGAAGTACATAAACTGTCTGCTAGTCTGTAATTAGGATGATTTTGTTTTATTCTAGAGTAAAATAACAATGAAGAAATTATCTTTTTGTCTCCACTGTAGCGTCACACTCAGTCTGAGCTGCTCATCTCTCACGAAACCGCAGCAGCATAAAATTTGGGAACTGTAGAAATCAAAAGATTCATGACAGCAGGAGGAAAAAATGTTATGACTAAATCAAAGTGTTTGAGCAATTAGCCATAAAAAGTAGCAGCTAAAGACAAATACTCCAGCAGGGCATCGAACAACAGTTTTAACTAAAAGAATTCATCAAGGCTTAGTGACATAATTTATGTCCTTAAGTAAAAATGTAATGAAAAATGGGATAAGATGAATAGTTAGTCATTTCTCGTCTCTTTCTTTAACTCTGGGGTCATTTTAAGTTCTCAAACAGACTAAACATGTCGTCATATTTACAATCTGATAAAGGGTTAAAACTTTGCTACAGAGCAGTGAATTAAAACTATTTACATAAACAGTTTGTTGTTTGAAAGATTTGACACACTGGAAAGAAAACAGCTGCAGAAAAGTTGAAAACTTGAAGAATATGTACACTGGAGCGCCACTTTTACCTTTTGTAGGTTCGTTCACATGTTGTTTGTTTTAGAGCATCAGAAAACCAAGGACACTATGAGTCAAACCTACAAACTGTGTATTTTTGAACAGAAACGTGTTGTTAGATGTAAATTAAGTCCATACACACAAACTGAGCCTCAGAGTAGGACGTGAATCTACGATCTGTGTTCCTTTCTTTCAGGAAATCTTTAGGTGAAACAGCAGATTAACCAAGTGTTACCACTCTGTTGTGTTCAGTGTGTGTTTGTGAACTCAGGTGGTCTTTGGATAGAGAGTCCTGCACGCTACCTGGCGTGCTTTGTTATCTGGGCCGGTGGTTTGCGAGCAGGAAGTCCTTGTCTTTGCAAGTGAGGCAGAGTTTGAGGTTTCTCAGTGAGCCGCCAGCAGAGTAAAAGGCCCAGACACCCATCAGGAACAGTATGACGTAAGTGGGAACCAGACTAGCGACATACTCTGGGTTCTGGAAGGTCTGCAGGTCAAGAGAAGAAACAGAAATCAATGTAAAGGCTAAAATTATTTTCCTTAAATATTAAATAAATATTAAATATTGTCAAATTTACGTCATGGTCGATGATGTTTTTACTTGGGCTGAAACTAATAATTTTTTATTAAGATGAATCTGTTAACTATATTTTCATTAATTGCTTGTCTTTAAATGTTTTTAAAAAAATTAAAAAATAAAAAATCGTCCAATCAAAAGTCTCCAGCTCATCAATATTTAGTTTCTAATCATTTGTCAATGATCATAATAGTTGCCGATTTTTTTTCCGTCACTCAATGATAAATCCCCTCACCAGACAGGAAACGACAAGGTGGCTGATGACGACAGCAGCCACGGCCCACCAACGCTGCTTCTCGCAGGCGTCGAAGAAGACGACACCCCAGAACATGTGGAGCAGGATGATGGCCATGGTCATGAAGGCTGAAAGAGGGGAACAAAAAAGGTGTTATGGTCAAGGACAGATATAGCCAGCTTCTAATCCTCTATACTACACATAGAGAGTACGTATATGTGGACACCTCATACAGAATGTGCACTTTAAAACATGATGATGATGAACATGAAAAAAATTGAAAAAATCTAAAACATGTGTCTAACATCTCTGTCACTAGTCATGCTGCTTATATCAGTCTTGTTTATGTCACTGTCACTCAACATGTGATGTTCACCACCATGGCAGAGTAAACATTGATTTCTGGGAAAACTGAATTTTTAAGTTAAAGTAAAACATGTGAAGACTGGTACCTGAGGACAGGAAGTAGTGCTGGGAGTCTCCGTGGATCCCCACAGTTCCTGGTCCCACAGAATCAGCCAGGATGTTCACGACAGAAAACGCTCCACTCATGAAGCCGAAGCCGAGGCCGGAGACTGACAGAAAACAACAACTATGTTTTATTTCACAGCCAGATATTCACACTGGAATCTGACTCATGCATAACCAGGGATGTTTATTTGCTGTTTTAGATCCTCACAAAAACAATTTTACATACATAAGAATCAGGAAACTGGATTTGTTGGTCTAGTAATGATCCCTTAAAGTCACTACAAAAAGGCTTAAAAACACCACGACACAGTAGACACAGAAGCTGAAATCTCTTTTTCTGACAGACTAACCGTACCGTAGGCCAGCTGCCGTATGGAGATCGGCATGGTTTCCTCCTGACTGAGAGCAAGGAGGCCTTCATTGGCTTTCCTGCAGGAAAACACAAATAACAGTGTTTTAGTTGTGATGCTGTAAACAGGAACATTAGTAGCAAACAGTTCAGACTAAAGGTGGGAAATGGGCTTAAAACCAGAACAAATTAACATGCTGAAGGCTGTACATGTTGATGTGACGATCAGAGTCTAGAAGTTAGTTTCTGACACTCCACAAAAGCTGTAACATGAAACAGTTTTGTGTTGTCATGATATTTTGTCTTTGTGTCCAGATCTCCAAGCTTAGACAAACACCATTTGAGCTTCAGTTTAAAAACAGAGACTGATTTTGGTATTTCTATCTTGTCTTTTGTTATATTGATACAGTTTGAATTATTGGCTTAGCTTCATCAGTTGTCAGTACAGAATCGTGACATTTTCCATGTTTCTTCCCGTTGAACTACAAATGTAAAGCACTGTGTTGACCCAATTTATAGTTAGAAGATATAACTCCCACACAGTTTACGCAGACACAAAGAGAAGATGGCAAGAGCAATATAATTAACAATAACTATAACAGTAAAAAGGTTCAGAACACAGAATACAGATTCAGACTGTAGACAGTGCAAAACTGTCAGCTGTAAATGTCTTGGCAGCAACTTACTTCAACAGTTTATAGTAAGCAAAGCGGAAGGTTTCCTGCAGCAAGACAGACAACACCACGCCAAAGATGAGGAGGCCTTTCTGCTGCGCTTCACTGTCCTTATTACTGATCTGAACTGAGATGAACCACACCAGGGAGGACAGCAGCAGAGACACGAGCCAGAAAAATGCTCTGAAAGAAAAAACACACACTCAGTTATGTGAAAAAGCTCATTGTCCAATCTAATCCAATCTTATCTAAGAAACTTCTCCAGCTCTGCAGTAAAAAGAAATGGTACAGGAAATAATTCCTGCCAACAGCCATACTATGACTATTATAGTGGAAGTGAAATGTAATATACAACAAACAGAGCAGTTTGAGTACTGCATGATGTTGTTGATGTCCTCTTTAAGATCCCTGGAGCTGGAGTTACCAAGGAACCTAAATAACTCCACAACTGTGGTGCTGTTAAAACCCATCTTGAAGAGGTTTACAAGAGGATTTTTTTTCTAGATCCAGAACGCACCAGGATGTTTCCATCTTCCATACAACAGTCGTTTCATCTGCAAACTTAAGGAGCTGCACTGATTTCTATACAGAGAGTAAACAGTACAGTATGGTTTGTATATAACTGACAGCAGCATCCAGTCGTTATATTCACATCTTATTCAGAGGGTTGCAGTGTTTTTTTAAGGTGCCACTTTATACCTCTACTACATTTCAGAATGAATGTTGTACTTTTAAACTGCAGTTACTTCACAGGTTTATGTACAAAACATATGAAATGTATATTGATTATAATGCAAGTACAGATTAAATAATTCGGTTAGTTGATTAATCTACACATCGTATTACTAACAACTCCTGTGTTTGTTGTTTGAGTCGTTTTTGTAAAACATGTAATGACCATTTCATTGTTTCCAGCATTCCTGATTAGCAGTTTGAATTGAGTACTTTCACTTGTAACCGAGTTGTTTTACAGTGTGGTATCACTAGCTGCAGTTAAGTAAAGAATATAACTGATGAACAAATTTATACGTCGGGTTAAGTAGCAAGACTGGAGGCTAACACTGTAGTTAGCATTAGCTAACGTTAGCTAAAGAGGCGGACGGCTAACAGACTAGATCTGCTAGAACCGGGGCTTTCCTTAAACCGTAGCACAGGTTAAACACTGCTGAGATGAAGATACGTTTACTTTAACCCGGCTTTAAGGAACAGAAACTAAAACTCTCACCCAGCTATGAGGAAAATGACCCTCAGCGGCTCCCGGGCGATGGTAAACAGGAACAGAGCGATGGCCGGGCCGAAGGCGATGAAGGTGCAGCCGAAAAACACCGAAGCCGTCATTTTGGCTCTTTGTGGAGAACTCAGCGACCAGCAGCGCGACTGAAAGCCCCTTGAATTATTTCTTAAAACGGTACTTTACGGACGTTTGGACTCAATATGCACAGATTGTGGCCTCCTGGTGCTGCGGACAGTACTTCCTGTACCTCTGTGTCACAGGGTTTTCATGACGTCACACCATGTCATGTGACCGCGAGGAAAAACTTTATTGGTAAAAGCAATAACAACATAAACATGAAGAGTGTTTAAAAGTGTAATTCAATAATATAATCATTTTATTTACTTACATACATCTATATTAGATAGATTTTAGTATTAAAAAGATCATTGTAGTTTACTTGCTCCACTGCTGCTCAGTGATGCCAACACAGCAAAGGAAATGTTTTTTATTTCTGTCACTAAACAGCCGATAATACACATTAAGTATCTATAGTAACAGAAACAGTTGGCCAGTAGTTTTTATTAATCAGTTTACTAGAAAATATTCTTTATACACGCTCCTCCTTGATAGGCTTGTGTGCAGTTTGTAAAAAATGTGAAATTTACAATACAAGTGTGCTATTAATTGAGAAGCCATTTAACTGGAATGCTACTATGTGATATAATGATCACATGTTTCCTTGTAATAGCTTTTATTACTGTAAATGTGCAGGTGAAGGAATGCTGTTATGCCAGTTTGCATGTTATGCAAGACATGTTTATACTTGTATAGGTAGTAGAGTAATGTATAATATATAATTTTATAGTAATAGGTCATGTTGCTTATCTCTTTTTTTTTTTGTTGTTGTTGTTGTTTGTTAATTAAATTGTTCAAACCCGTCTGGGGCTTCTCTGTTTGGAATCTGCATTCTCTCACTGAAAAATAGATCTAGATGTGACTGGGGAGTGAGGACAAACAGTCAGTCAGTACAACTTAAGTAAATGTTTGTTTCGATCAACTGTATTTGCATTCTTATAACAAAGATATTTTATTTTAAGGAGTGATCTAAAAACCCGAGCTAGAAGAAAAACTGAAAAGATGCAAGAAACAACAAAGTCGGGCTATAGGCCGGTAAAGCTAGTCCTACTTCATGCTTGCACACTGAACTCACTTAATGCATTGATTGAAGGATCACTGCTCAGATTGAGGAGCGCTCATTAGGATGGCTTCTGTCAGTACGCTCTTGCTGCTGTTGCTGCTTAAGGTCTCTGCTGCCTCTGTGCAGGACTACAGATACTATGGAGGCTCAGTAACCTTCACACCAAAAGGACAGAGTTCAAACGGGACGTATGAGGTATGTTTGAGTGTCAAGGGAATCTGATTACAGGGCAAATCCTGCCCCATCCGGTCTCACCTGCTCCTCCTTTCTATAGAGAACGTTTTGAAATGATTATATTAATAATGAATTAATAATAATTAATACAGCTACGATAAACAATGGTTTTACAGTAGAGGAGCTGTGCCGCATGACTTCATTTCTTTCTTTCTTTTTTTTCAGGTGGAAGTGCGCTATAAGCAAACCACAGCCTTCTGCTATCAGGACAGCTACACTTGTTATTATGGTGACTGTGGGTCCCAGACCCAGAGTACCAGCACATTAATAGCCAATAATTCACACAGTTATGACTGGTGCCAGTATGAGAAGGTGACAAAAATCAAACTCAACAGCAGCCTACCCTTTGCTGTCAGGTGAGATATACCTTCTAGATTACGTTTACAAAAGAAATGCATGTTTCTGAGGACACTATATATCTGTCTTTCTTGTAGATTCTTTCTCATTCAATTTTACCCACATTCTAAGCAGGTTCCTATAAGATTTGTCAATGTTTTAATAGTTTAGCTGAATATGTTCTGTTATTGTAATGGTTGACAATCAGGATTAAGCTATTGGTTAATTGAAAATCTTGAAAATGTTGCTACAGTATCCTCATTGCTCTGAAATTTCATCAAACAGATACCCTGCTATATATGATCCTGAATTTGGTCAGGGATACTGGATTGGAAATGGCAGTAAGTGGGGAATGGTGGCCCATTTGGACCTGGGAACCTGATCTGATACTGGTCACAGTAACAGACCTCCTGTCACCTCCATTCTGCCTCTTATCAGGTAAAAATCAGTATGTAGTGAGAACCAGTGAAAATGGTTTATCCTCACTATGGTAGGATAAAGCTGAAGTTGGTCCTCCTCACACATACCTACGGTATTTTGTGTAATATGAGATATTAAGTACTCCTGATTCATGTGTTACAGAATTCCCAGGAACTGCCCTCGATCATTCAACCTGACAGTGTTTGACCCTGATAGTGACCGGGTCAGATGTAGAGTCCCAACAGATCCAAGTACATATGAGTGTGGGCTGTGTGGATTGGCCCCCCAGTTTTCTTTAGATCAGGTAAGAGATTCAAAGCATAGTTATCCAAGATCCCTTTGGAAGTGTGGTTAGGTTTTTTTGTTGTTTGTGAAGTAACTGATATAATACAAAATGGGGCTCTAACATGACCAGAATTCAAAAGATGTATAAAATGACAAAGTTAATTCAAAGTGACAATATGAAAGAGAACCTGAACAATATATGCTGTACAGATTTCTAATAATATTGCAATAAAACACTGGGGGGTCAGAAACAAATCACCACATTCCCAAGTAGTGTTCAGTATAATGAAAGTCATGAAATTGTTAAAATTGTAAAAAGTGATCTCAGAGGAATGGTTTGAACTTGTTATTTGTGTCTGTTGTACACTGTCCATTCAAAAAAAAGGATATGGAATATGACCTTCAGGGAAGAAAACATCCACTGATGGAATAACCTGCTCATTCAGTATATTCAGGTAGTCAGTGAATAGTAAATTAAAACATGGTTGTTATTATTTATAAGAAATCTGCACAACGAATAGGAGACTGGATCTACTTTCTTTGTTGTAAGTACACTGCAAACATTCCTGTGTGATTCCTGTGGCGACACATGTCCAAAGTGGCACAGCACAAAAGTAGTTGTTAAAAGTATTTTTCCTCTTTCTCTTTACTAGAATTCCTGCTCTCTAACATATGGGCCTGGGAACAACAGTGTATATCAGGTGGAGCTAATGGTGGAGGACTTTCCCAACGATTACATTACAGTGTCTTACTCTGATGGAATCCACATATCAAAGCAACCTTTCTCAGTGGAAAGACGTAGACGTGAAGCACCAACGTCTGTAACCTCCACCTCCACCTCCACCAGCACCGCTGGAACATAAACCACAGCATCGTACCTGACAACTGCACCTTTAAGCAAGCTGCCTGTACAGTTTTCCATTTCAGGTATGCTAACGCTTTTTAAAGACTAATGCAAAAGTTCACATCTTATACATTTCTAAAAGTCTGTCTCTGATTTCATCTGATTTTCAGCTGAAGCAGACGCCCCTTCATGCCTCGATGGTGATTACATTCCCACTTTCTTGTCACCAACTCCAAGTAATGGAGTACATCTCCCTGCATTTGTCAACCACACTCTCAAAATAAAAGTCAGATCCTCGGCACAATACAGCACGTAAGGGACTTCTAGGAAGAAATTGTTGTGGTGGATAGATAAACTGTGTAACTAGCTTGTTATGTTGATAGGGATCATTTTATCCTTTGCAAAAATGTGCAAGCTGTTTTTATCTTGCAGCATTAATGACCTGATTGTGACTGGACCAAGCGGCATTTTGAAGCAGAGAACATCCACAGAAGAATGTATCATCCAGTGGACACCAAGTGAAAATGAACTGGGTGATCATTTTCCTATTTGTTTTGTTTCTGAAGCAAAAACAAGGTACGTTTTAAATAAGTCTTCCTGTTGGGCTGAATTCATTCACATCATACTCATTATGCAGTTTGAGATCTCAGGCTGTAAGGTAAAGTGGTCCTTAGCTCCACTCTCTCCTGTCTTATGTTGTGTTCCAGTGACAGCATCCTTCATTCAGAGCTGCGTTGTGTGATTGTTGCTGTTGGACGTCACAGTTAGTAACTCTAACTACTGTATATGTTTATAATGACATGTACTGTATATAGTCTACTATGTAGTAAACTGTAAATATGTTGAACTTTCGGGAAAGTGTTGTACAGGCTGGTGAGGTTAAGGTTTGACTTTAAGTTCAGTTTCTCATAATCTTTAGAGGCCACTGTGACATGTAATGAAACAACAGTAAAGGTGGAAGTGGAGAAGGACTACCTCATTAGACACCATGAGAACAACTTGCATCTGAACAACTTCATGGATCCCACCTGCAACCTGTCGACACGCTCCAACTCGACCCACCTGGTGACTGTGATGTCGCTAAACGCCTGTGGAACCATCATCGAGGTTCGGCACAAAGAATTATAACACAGAGAACAGTGCAGTGGTTCTGTTCACTACAGTTTGTTCAGCAATAAGTTGTCAATCAGTTGTTAGTCAGCCGTCCCCTTCACAGTGACACCATTTCTTTGTGTTTGACCTTCAGGAGGACGACAATAACATCATTTTCAAGAATCAAATCACATCCGCTGACACTGATAAAAAGATTTCCAGGAACAATGATGTGGAGATCGCCTTTTTATGCGTCTATCCAAAGAAAACCAACCTGACCCTGAGATTCACACACAAAAACCCATACATCTTCACAGAGAAAAACTTTGGTACTTTCACCTTCCAGTTTGAATTCTACGAGAGCCAGAGGTTCCTCAGACAAATTAATGACAGCAGGTACCCAGTGGAGGTGGATCTCAAACAGATGATGTTCATGCAGATCGAGGCTGCGACTTCCGTCCCCAACGTAGAGCTGTTTGTGGAGTCCTGCTGGGCGACTCCCTATGACAACAGATCAGATCAGATTCTTTGTGCAACACATTTCCTGTTTATTATACGAGAACTTGTGGCGTTTCTACAATGTTTCTGTGTCGTCAGGTGTGTGAAGGACAACACAGTGAGGGTTTATCCCGGCTCCAAGTCCCAGTTCAGATTTGGAATGGAGAGTTTTGAATTCATTGGTGCTCAACCAGAGGTAAAGTTAAGTAAACACTTAACACTTTCACTAACTGACATCATTAATGACTGTAACAGCAGACATTAGAAAAATCTGTTTCCAACAGACACATGAACAGCCATGAACACTTCCACAAACATGAGTTCAGGTTTGTTCACTATTCTTGAAAGCACAATATACCACCCCTGCTTAAAAACTCCTAGAGGTAGTATTATGCACTTAAACTTTAGTAAATGTGAGCACAGTGCAGTATAACAATGTATACTCCTGACAAATCAACTTTCTAAGTCCATGTAACAATAAAGTGGAACTATAGGTTGTAAAAAAAGCCACTTGCACAGATAATCTGTCACTTTAGCCTTTGCAGGAGGGCTCCATTGTTCCTTTAGGTATGATACAGAGGTCTTCCACTGCAGGCTGGTGTCCAGTGGTACATACACGTTGAACTGAATGCTCAATGTCATGTTTCCCAGGTTTACATAACTTGTTTGGTGATTCTGTGTGAATCTGGGAACCCTGGAACCAGGTGCTCTCAGGGATGCATCCCATCCAACTACCGTGGCAAAAGAGAAGCTGCAGCCCAACCCAGCAAGGCGTTCCATTTCCCAGGGACCTTTGTACCTGGTTAAAACTTCTGGCAGACAGGGTGAGTATGCATGTACACTAATTTATCAGATAGGCCACACCACACATACGAAGTGATGTTAAAGGTTTAGCACAAACTGAACATTGTCAGCAGAAGGTAGTAGATCAAACGAAACACAGTTGTGTTGTGTTGTGTGTCATACTGAATTTGTTTTGTTTTCCATTTCAGTTTCTGGCTCAAGCCTGAATCTGGGCATGAACCTCGTGTTCATTGTTGGCTGCCTCCTGATATGTGGGGTGGTGGTTTACCGATCACGGAGGTCCAAAGCTAAAGCTCCTGCTACTGTCTGGCAGTGATGACAGAGAAGCTGCTTTAATCTTTTCAGATAACGAGAAAGACTCTCAGCTACAGTTTTTACTGTGAGTCGACGTTTTCCAAATCTGAGTTTAAAGATTTTTGTATGAACATTTATATCATTGTATAATTATACAATGTTGACATGACTGTAAATTATCATAAATGTAGGACAGAGGGAAAAATGCAACTACAAACTATGCAAGCAATAAGAGGATGCCAGGTAATCTTCCTACAGTTGTTTGCAAACGTATGCAAAGAGTAGCCTCTATGAAGAAAATCTACCACATGGTGGTGACAAACAAAGCAGTGATGTAGTTAGTCAGAGGTTTTATGCTGACAGTGGAGACTTACTGTAGGGAGGGTAGAGTGAGGGGGGGGTTTATCTGGTTGTCTGGTGTCAAGAAAGCCAGTTTCGTTCTGATGTCCAGCAACAGTTAGCTTCTCTGGTATGTATGGAAACAACACTGTTGACATGTTGTCTCCAATAACTTTTATGATATTTAGTGAAAAAAAAAAAATAGTAATATCAGCATTTACACTGAAACCGTGTATTTTTGTAAGCACTTTAATTTTAAGCAGCGTTTTTAAGCTTGTTTCTCTATTCAATGATATTCAATGTACATTTTCTTATAAAAAAAAAAAAAACCCAAAAAAAAAACAAAAAAAAGACAGTGTCATATTTACATCTCAGCTTGAATTCGTCTACTTAATTAACACTCACTTCACACAGACTCCTTGTGACATAATATTACATTTTATAACTCACATACGCAGCAAGCTGGGATGGACAGTGTGTTCTGACACCCAGTTGATCATGCATTAAATATTATATTATTTTAATAATAAAAAGGTTTAACAGAAGAATGACATTTAGTTATTTTTTTATTGCATAAACAAAAGGAATAAAGTTCACAAGAATAGATAACCATGCTAATAAATAAAATAAGTATATAAAATGGAGCACAGGTAGAGATGCTAATGAAAACAATACACATAGAAAACAGATTATTACCTGATGCACTACAAACAAAACTGGACCAAACATAAATGCATTACATTAAACAGTAACCCACCAGATAAAACTAATTCACAGCAAAGCTTCAGAGTAGTTCCAAAGTGCAAACAACATACTAACACAAACCTGGAAACACAGCCACAAACCAACAAACAAACCAACACAAAGTCTGCTGCTGCTCTGAATGAAAACAAGGCGGGGTTTTCAACAGGAGCCCTAATGAGTCCCGGAACCTGATTGGACAGACAGCATGGACGAGGTAGGAGGCAGAGGTGGGAACTTGGGACGGAGCCCAACAAAACTAAAACGTGGTCTGGGGCTGCGTCAAAACAGAAAGCGAAAACAGAAGGGAGGCTGGGTTGTAGACTTCATGCAGGAGTGATGCACATTTGTAATTGTAATGTCCTTTGTTGTTGATGTTGGACAGTTGCCATAGATATGAAAATGTCACGAGCTGGAGGAAGGACTCCATTGCCAGACATACACAGGACAGGACTGAGTAGTCAGTCGTCTTCTTCATCATCATCATCTTCATCATCTTCATCATCAACAACAACAGAATAACCGTAAATCAATGAATACAACAGTCACTAGATGGGAGGAGATGACGTAGGGTGGGTATGGTGGTCTGGGTGGAAACCGGAAGCGATTGCTGACCGGAAGTGACGTCACGACCAAGATGGCCAACCTGACCGACGGAGACCACATGGACAAAATGGAGGACAATGGAGATGGTGAATGGTGGTGACTGACAACCGGTGGAGAGAGTCCAGGAGTGTAACCAGAGTATCACAGAAGCACAATGATAAACAGTCACAGAATGTGATGGAAACCAATGTCCAATGTGGGAAAACAGTGTCAGGTGAAGAACAAGGCAGTCCAAACAATAAATCCAAAGGCTAAACTCGGAGGTCAAGGGGAATCCAGATCATACACAGTTAGGCAGTTTAGAGATAAATCCGGCAGGCAAAATCCACAACAGAACAGACAATCCAGGTCGAAAACACTAGGAGGTCCAAACAGTCTGAGCAGGGAAGAGAACAACGAGGGAGAAAACAGATCAGAGGGGAAACACTCAATGAACCAAAGGGGTAGACGGGAAGCAGGGTCAGGTCAGGCTGGTCCAGTGAGGGGGAATCCAGGGTAGACGGGGTAGAAGGGGTACAGGTCCGGGAAAGGGAATCAGGCAGGTCCAGGTACAGGTCTGGTACTGTGAGCAGGGGGAATGACAGGGAATAAACAGAACTCACAGCACCAGGTGTTCAGGCAAGACACAGGGTCCAGAGCAGACAGAGTCCAAAAAATCCAAAACAAGTCAGTCCAAGAGAAACGCTGGATAGTGTCCAGGTGTAGAGAACAGACTATCAGGGGAGACAGGTGAGCAGGCTGGTATTTATAGAGTGGGGGAGACCAGGTGTAGTCAATTAGGTGAGTGTAGGCAATCAGACTGGGAGGAGGAAACAGGAAGTTATCAAAATAAGAGCATGGGGGAAATACAGTCAGCAACGAGGCTGGAATCATGACAGAAAAAACTTTTAATAAAACGAGAACTAACTCAGATTTCTCCCTGATTAATCACTTCGCTCAGCTCTAAGAGGACCTGCTGAAAATAACTGAAAATCTGCAATGGTCAGCACATTGGCTCAGCATCCGGGTTTTATATGAGTTTATTTAGCTTCATGTTATATCATTTAGGCTCATTTAGAAGATTTAACAATCCTGTGTGGAATATGTAGCAAAGCAGAACCAGCCATAAAAAACAGTCTAAGAATCTATCAGGTGCTAAGTTGAAAAGCAGCTTTAGATCAGGTGAAGTTAGATTTAGGTTCAGGTGAAGTGACCCTTTACCTGGTCTCACCTTTGTTATATCGAGACAATCACACATGTTCAGGTTTCTCATGTGAAAGAACACTTAATCATTGGATTAAATGGCGTGAGTGTACCTACTTCCTTGTAGATTAGACTGACTGAAAGAATAGTTTTGTCACTTGAAACTCTTCATTTACCATTAGGAGACACTTTGAGGTCATTGGTCAACTTGAATGAACCTGTTTTGTTTTGTCTTGGACTGAACTTCAGTTGTCTGTCAGTTTCTGAGGTTACAGCAGATTACAGATAGATGAAAACAGGATAAAACAGAATAGGAACAGAGATAAATATAGACATAAATATGTAGGTAAGTATATATACAGCAACCATAAACACAAAGTCATTAAGAAATTAATTAAGAAGTTATACAGCAAATCCAAGTCAGTAGTGTAAATACATATACAGTTTACGAGCCTAATGAAAACACTGACGAGTGCTGCAAGATTTTGCAGGGAGCACAATAAATAATACAGACAAAAATACTGTAATTGTGTCTGTAAGATGCTGTAAATACACAGACCATGTTTCCAATATTAGTTACAAACTCACATCATTTTAAAATTGTCTTCAGAATACGTGGGAATAGTGTATAACGTGCTATACCACAGAAAAGAATGTCATGTAATCCAATCACTGAGAACAGAAAGTCTCTCTGCTCTTCTTTGTTTCCACTTTATGTTTCACTATTGTCAGGTGCTATTACAGAGGGTCAAATATTTGTAATCCCATCTATTTTTTTTTTTTATTGAAACCAGTTTAGCAGTTGGCCTATTGTTGTTCTGCGTGGACTCAAACATGACTGAACCATCAGCAGCCGCTCCCCACAGCCTATTTAAAGATGCTGCAGATGGTTGTGAGCTGCTCTGTGATAGAGTTAAGTTCAGGGCATCATGGCTTCTGCACTGGTGCTCCTGTTCCAGCTGCTCCTGGTCTCAACAGCCTCTGCATCACATTACCTCGGAGGAAGCATGAAATTTACCTACAAAGGAAGAAACCCTGACGGCACATTTAAAGTGAGAGATGTAGCTTTTAATGTTTAGGTTTAGTGTTTGTCATCATTCAAGACATGTTGACATATTAGTATTTATAATTACATATTATTATATTGACATATTTATCAAAATCTGTAGAAGGAACAGAACAAAAGAATGTCTTGATTACTTAATATGGAATTTAACGACTAAACACAGTAATTTAGTCTGCACAGCTTTTTCTCTCTGCCAATCTCTGACTGACTTAAGTCACTTTATTGTTGAAGTTTTTTTTCATCAAAATGCATCAAAACATCCTTCTTGCAGGAAAACTTCATACATCATCTGCTGTATTTTCCCTACAAGTGGGTATATTGTTATTAACTAGTGCTAATTTAGCTCTCACTACCTCTTATTGTAATAGAGCTTTGCAAAAACAATAGGCGGTACCCTTTAACTTTCTACTCAAGTAGAAGTACTACTGTACATGCTTCACATTGTACTTTCAGTATAATGGTAAAAGTACTCCACTAAAAATAAGTTTAGTCCAGATTTATTGTAATTTTCAAAGGTGAAAATTGTTGTAAAATGTGTTGTTACCTACAGACCGTGGAACAAGAAGAGCAGTCAGTAAGAGTGGGGGTGATTCACCTAATATAGTGACGGGAGGTTAATGAATTAATTATAAAGAATCTGACAGAATCTAATGAGAATGTACTCCTGCACAAAGTAAGTATTAACTTATGTTACAGTAACATAAAATAGAAATAGTCCAGAAAAGTACAAGTACCTCAAAACTAAACTTAAACTATTTCAGTAAATGTACTTACTACCTCTGATAATAGAGGCAAAATTAGTCTAAAATTCGCACTAGCTATGGAATCGCTAATAAGCACCTACGAGAGAAATACAGCAGGTAAATAAACTACATTATATTCTTTACATAGATTTAGGAATTATAATTTTTTGTTGTCTACAAAATGTACACAAATCCACTGCACAACGTTTCTTAGTTTAAGTAGCAGGGACCTCTAACAATGGCTCGATGGATCTTTTACCACAGGTGAACATTCGCAACAGGGCAACCTTCGATGGGTGTTATAACTCCCACTACTGGTATTGTTACGACGGCAACTGTGGCTACAGCATCACAAGTCAAAGAGGTGTAATCGACAGGAGCATGAATGCACCACAATCCAACAGTGAATGGTGTGAAAGTGAGACCGTCAGTACACGTAACATCCCCAGTGACCAACCTTTTCAACTGAGGTGGGCATTTTTAAAATAACACAAATATTAATGCTGCTGATCAGTTCTTCCTTAGTTGAAGTTATTCACCCACTCTGACTCAGATCCTCGAGTTCCAAAAAGTTGTGTATGCTCCAGTTGTTCTTAACATCAAAGTTATTGGACACAGCATGTCAACAGTGTTGTTTCCATACATACCAGAGAAGCTAGCTGTTGCTGGACATCAACACGAAACTGGCTTTCTGACTGGAGACTGCTGACTCGTGTGGATTTGGGAACAAGATCTGACACCAGACAACCAAATAAAGCCCCTCACACGGCCACTCTACCCTTCCTACGGTAAGTCTCCACTGTCAGCATAAAACCTCTAACTGACTACAGCACTGCTTCGTTTGTCACTATGAATCTATATGTAACATATTATCACAACCAGCAAGTTCCTGCTTTACAGGAAAAGCAGATTTTTATGTCTAGCTATCCAGACGAGCCTGTTTAAACAGCGTTACTCACTTATTACTGTGTTAATATGTTTATTTAAGAGTTCCTCAGAACTGCCCACGGACATACAAACTGATGTCCTATGATCCTGACGGTGACAAAGTTCGATGCAGATATGGAAATATCATCGACGTAGAGTGCAGCACATGCAGCCAACCTTCAGGATTCCAACTAGATCAGGTTAGTAGAGAACTAAAAGTCCTGATGCACTGTACCTGAATGAATTAATTCTTGGCTTCACTTAACTATCAAATGTTGACACCAATAGGATTCTTGCACATTACACTACCACTACACCAACGCCGACCCCAGTGTTTATGGGTTTGAGTTGGTGGTGGAGGATTTCCCTCAGGGACACATCACTCTGAACTACATGGATGGATCCCGATTCTTCAGGGCTCCAATGACTTCAAGGAGAAAAAGAGAAGCAATCACCTCCTCTTATCAGACAACCGCTACACCTTCTACTTTGCAAACCACTATTGTGTCGAGAACATCAAGCTGGTCACCGTGGCAACCGACCACAACCACAGACTCATGGTGGTCATGGTGGTATGGTTCAACTACAACAGCAGAACCACAGACAACCACAACCCCATGGCAGCAGTGGTGGTATAGTACGACCACTGCAGCACCTATGACCCCTGACCCCTGGTGGTCATGGTGGTATGGTGCAACTACAACGGCAGAACCACAGACAACCACAACCCCATGGCAGCAGTGGTGGTATAGTGCAACCACTGCAGCACCTATGACCCCAGACCCCTGGTGGTCATGGTGGTATGGGTGGTATGGTTCAACTACAACTGCAGAACAAATCACTGCCGCAGCTACTACAACCACCCAACCATACACGACAGACAGGAGGCAGCTGTACTCCACTGCTTCTCCCCTGAGTAAACTACCTTTGCAATTCTCTTTACTGGGTAAGTCAGGTTTTACATGTCTAGTGTGGCTACAAGGAGCAAGTGGATTTTAAATCACACTGTTCACTGCAATGAACAGTGGCTTAAAACCTTAATATGTGGTGTTACACATGAATGTAGTTATGTAGTAAAGACACTGACTTTGAAATCAGTAGATGCATAGATGACCAGAGTGAAGAAGCTATTGAATTTAGATCAACTGACAGTTGCAGGGCAGAGGTTTTCTCAGAAGTGATTACATCTTGGATGTTTCTAACCACAGTGGACCCCCCTGTTGCCTCTTGTGAGGAGGGAGACTACATTCCAAAGTTTGTGCACCCAACACCTGAAAATGGAGCACGAATCCCTGCAGAAGTCAACAAAGAGGTGGAGATCAGAGTCAAAGCACAAGCTACATACACAATGTAAGAAGAAAGACACTGTGATCAGTGAGACATTCATGACAGCAAAACACTCCAGTAATAATGAGAACATGTCTCTTTTTCTTGTGTTTTTTTCAAACAGATTACATGATCTCATCTTCAGTGGTCCACTGAATATCAGCAAACACAGAACCACACGTGATGAGTTTGCCATTAGGTGGACGCCTGTCGCCGATGACCTGGGAGATCATTTCCCAATTTGCTTTGCTGTGGAATCAGTAACAGGGTCGGCTTTAAGGTCTTGTCTTCAGTGACATAAACAGTGTGTGTGTGAAACCATTGATTTAATTTAATACATATTTTGCAGGTCAGCTGTAACCAGTGTTCACACCACACCAACATACCATTACCACGGTACTCCACCTTCAGGGTGAGTTACTTTTTCTGTTTTTGAATTTTGAAAAATACAACTAACCAACAAGATAAAGACCACTACTCATGTTGTTCAAAGTTGCTAATACTGGTCGTCCAAAATCTGAAGTGAGAAATTCAACTCAAATTAGTGTTGATCTTTTCAGGTCTGGAATCTATCAGTCTGAGATGAGATGTGTTCTAGTGGACATCAGAGGGGAGCAAGGTGAGCGCGAGGGCAACGTCATCATCTTGATTTGATAGTACAAGTATAATTGTGATGGTATAAAATTAAACCATTTACAGTACAGACTGTTTTTCACCTGTGTGCAGTAAGTATTGGTCATACCTCTAGTACACTGCAGGTCTGTGCTGAAGCTGAAAAACAGAAGTGTTGTGTGGAAATAGAACCAAACCTATCCAAAAGGAATCCTGAGACACAGTTTAAAAGACATTTTAGTCCCCGCAAGATAAGTAGTACTATCAAGTTATCGTTACCAAAGGTGGAGCTGTTCAGTCTTGGGGGAGTACTTCATAATGCCCATGTTTATTTGTTTTTTGTTTTTCATCTTGATACAGCTGTACCTTTTTTATGTTATAAAATTTGATAAAATAGAAACAAAAAGAAAAAAGAAAATACATTTTATGCATATTTGTACTATTTCTTGTTCTAGTTAAAACCAATGTGATCTGCACTGGGTCCACAATGACAGTAGAGGTTGAGAAATCTTCATTAGCTGGACGCCAAGAGAATTATCTGCAGCTCAGTGACCCCTCCAACACCGCCTGCAGTCTCCAGACTCACTCCAACAGCACTCACATCATTGCCGTCATCCCCCTCAATGCTTGTGGCACTCAGATTGAGGTAAAATGGCCTCTTCTGTCAGTTTCTTATGCTCTATTTTTGTTCTCATTAGCAGAATGCAGGCTCAATGTATAACGTTAAACTCTGCAGGAAGATGATGAAAACCTCATTTTCAAGAATGAACTCACCACAGTCAATGAAGGTCACGATCTGATCAGCAGGGGAAACTTAATGGAACTGCAGTTCTACTGCCAGTACCCTAAAAGAGGAATTACAACACTGGACTTCACAGCACACAGGAAGAACGTCACAGTGTGGGAGAAAGGCTTCGGCACATTCACCTACCAGTTTGAGTTCTACCCAGATGAAAACTTCCAAACCATGATTGACCCTAATTCCTACCCTCTGGAGTACGACTTAGGGAGCAGGATTTACATGCAGCTAGAAGCCACCTCCTCAGTCAGGAACACTGAGCTGTTTGTGGAGTCCTGCAGAGCTTCACCTTATGACAACCCCAACTACCACCCAACCTACTCCATCATTGAAAATGGGTAGGCACAAGAGTTCCCTCTATTTAAAAAAAATCCTATCTGTGAACGCTGATCCGTATGTAGTATCAACCCTGTGAGCCATCTCCCACCCAGAGACAGGCTCCATTACACTCACCTTAAAAGGTAACCTATGCATGAACATGTTATGATTTATTATTAATATTATTATTTGGCTTTGACTAGGTGTGAAATGGACCAGACCGTTATAATCCATTCCTCCGCCCATGAACAACGATTCCAGTTCAGCATGGAGGCCTTCAAATTCATCGGACTCCACGACCAGGTTAAAGAAAGATTATGGAATTAGACTTTTGAGCAGGTCACTATAGATTTTTTCCAGATATCACAAACTACATTGAATGACAATTTCAAATTGTGGTTTTACTTTTATTTGCTCTTTTGCCAAAAGTTAGATGGATATAGTATTGTTTTTTACATATTAGATCAGCTTAGCATGGAGGCCACTAAGTGGGGAGAACAATAGACCTGGCTCTGCTAAAATGTGACAAATTCTACCTAGAAAATCCTTGAATCATGTTTTCTGTGGATTAAATGAAGAATATAAAACATTTGGTTCCGTTTGGCCCATTAGAGCCATCTGAGCTATTTACTTCAGTTTCTAGATTCACTGCCTGTCCACAATAAAAAGTTAACCCCTGGATTTAACTAAGCAAATAGTATAGGTAAGAGCCTTCCATTAAATAATTACTGCATGGATGATTAGTTATCTAACAACCTTGTCGAAAGACAAGTCCTGTGGTTGTGGAAAAGATGTTAGCAAAGAAAGCAAAGAAAATAGCTAAGGAGACTGATAAAACTTCCAAAACATGGTTAAGAACTGTCCGACACATTATTAAAACCTCGAAGAATAGTGGAGAACCATCATCTTCAAGAAAGAAATGTTGTCGACAAAAATCTTCAATGATTGTAATCGGCAAATTAATTATAATTAATTAAATCAATTATAGAAAAATAAACAGTACAACTCACGGCTATGTGAAAGTAAGAGCATTTCCACACACATAATGTGAAGGGAATTCAAGGGATTAGGACTAAACCGTTGTGTAGCCTTAAGAAAAACCACTTGTCAGTGAGACTAATCGGAACAAAAGGCTTCAATTTGCTAAAGATTGGACTCTAGAGCATTGGATGAAGGTCATGTGGTCTGATGAGTCCAGATTGACCCTGTTCCAGAGTGATGGAGCATCAGGGTAAGAAGAGAGAAGGTGAAGTGATGCACCCATCATGTCTAGTGTCTACTGTACAGGTCTATGGGGGCAGTGCTATGATCTGGTGTTGCTGCAGTTGGTCAGGTTTAGGTTCAGCAACGTTATGTGTCCAAAGAATGAGGTTAGCTGACTACCTGAATATACTGAATGACCAGGTTATTAAGGAACATGTGTGGCTTTTTGTTTTTTGGACGAACCGTGTATTATGCTGCTCCTGGCTGCAGTTTATTTGATGCAGGATGTCTTCTTACATTCAGGTCTACATCAGCTGTTCAGTCCTGATGTGTGAAGCAGAAAGCCCCAACACCAGATGCTCACAGGGATGCATCAGATCCACAGAGTCTGGCATTCACCACCAAAAGAGAGAGGCTGTGATGCAGAGTGCAAATCACTTTGTTTCTCAGGGTCCTCTGCGCTTAAGGAGATCAGCTGAGAGCACCAGAAGCACAGGTAAAACAACAGGGAGTGTTTTCAGAACAGCACACCTGCCAAGTTTGAGTTCCACTAAATTTAAATTGTGCTTCTCTTTTCTCCAGTGACCAGCCTGAATCTCAACCTGGTGTTCATCGCTGGATGTTTTCTTGCAGCTGTTGGCATGATTTGTGCAGTGGCCATGCACAGAGCCAAAATGTCAAAGGTCAAATACCAGTCTTTGCCTGTGTTTGAAAGTTAAGACAACATTGCGTGTCTACAGCTTTTAACATTTGTTAAAATACAGCAAATAAAACTAGAAATCAACAACAAATAATCAACTATACTGCAGCTGCTAAATGTGTCATCGTCATTTAAACTGGTCATTATAGATAATGGTTCACTTGATTCAGTGGAAGAGGTTGGTGTTAAATCCAAAGTCTCATTCTGTGCAAAAACATGTTCTCAAATTTGATTCAAGTTCATTTGAGCTGTGTTTGTATTTTTCTTTTGAGACTAATAAAACTCTTTATAATCGTCATCTTCTCTGCTCCATACCTGTTAGTTCTGCCTCTGTCGTTGCCTGTACCCCATCTCACCTAGTTCCTGCTATTCCCCATCCAAACAGTGCAAAGGTTGCATTTTTATTTTGCTAGTTAAGACCCAGTAATCTGTACCAGTAACACTGGAGGAGCAGCAGCATCTTTTTCTCCCCCTCCTCTTCTCCCTGCATGTTTGCTTTTCTGTGGTGAACTCACAGGACCTTTCTAATCTATTTGTGAGAGGACTTTTGGTGACTTGGGAGGCACACGTTCCCATAGATATTGCATTGTTTTTTGCTTTTAGCTATTAGCTACTAGTGCTACAAAACATAGGTCTGATCCCAGGAGAAAGACAATATCTCTACAATGGAGTGAAGGTCTTCTGTCCTTATTTAGTGTAACTGGACAGTTTCAACTGAAACTAGACCTCCATCACTTTAAGCAAACTGAAGTGACCTGGATTGTCATGAACTCACAAACTCTGCTATCTCACCTCCCTAATAATTTTATTTTTACTATAATGTTATCGATTTATTTTGTGCTTTTCAGTTGTTCTTTAACATTTTTACTCTGCTGCTGCACATCACCGTTGGCCTGATCAACTCATGCAGCAAACGTCTTTGTGATAATAGCGTTTACTGGTAATGGTCATAAAGCTATGTTTAATGATTGTGTTTTTTTCACCCTTTTTTAATTCCAGTACTTCCCTTTTTCTTCAGTCATCTCTGTTTTCTCAGTGAAAGCAATGTTTATTAATCATGCCTGTTTATTCTGTTTCTAATTCAAATACTTCCCTTTCTTCATTTATGTCCACTCAGCCTTTCTGGTAATTTCCATCAGGTTTTACTTCCTTATTACAGAGTGACACACATGTATGTGCATAGTCAAAAATTGATCCACATTTAAGTTGTTTCAAAGAATAAAAGAGAAATGAATTATTGTCAATAGTTTCATTCAACTTTCTGTCTAACTTCGATCCTCTCTTGCTTCTTTTCTGCATCCTGTGGTCTGGCATCTTCCTTGCTGGTGTTATTCCAGGTGTTTGAAACATATGTGACGTTATCATTCACTAGAACTGGTTCTTCATTTGTTGTACAACGGGTGCATTGTAGTTCTTTGGATTTCTTTTCTTCTGTGCTGGTTCTGGTTTGTTTGTTTTTTCAGGAGGGCTTCTTTCTGTCCTACTTTTCTTGTGATTGCTTTGTTGTGTCTCAATATTACTGTTCCCGTATATTTCACAGATTGAGCTCTTCGACAAATTGTGTTTGCACCAAGAATGAAGTGAAATACAATATTTTTTTTCAGTTTCATCTATGCTCTGCTGTGCATGGGATTCAGTTGGTATAAATAACTGTCTGTCTGTATATTAGAAACCACAGTTCGTGATCTAAAAGTTATCACAATCAAGAAGTGGTAAGAAAGTTGTAGCAACCAGCATTTTCCTGGCTTCTGCAGAAAAATAAGACTTGTCTCCAAAGTAGAACTTGAGGTTGGATTTTAGTTTCTTTACAAGTTTTAAACGGATGGTAAAAGGAAAGATATTTGTCATTTTCATTTTTTTTTTTTTTCTCATTCAACGGGTGAATGAGAAGCAGTGTGAACACACTTTGAGTATGAATACAACAGAAAAGGACTTTATATCTAGAGTATATAATCTAAATATGGAACAATGAGGTATTTAAGATAAGATGGAGCTTGACTATTAAGTGCTTTATCTGTGAGGAGAAGTGTTTTAAATGGCTGCAGCCATTTTGGATGAACTGGAGGCTTTTAAGGAGTCATTGGGACAAACTATTATTATTGAATTTCAATAGTCCACCTTAGAAATAACAAATGCACGGATTACTAGTGATTGCTGGACAGTGCAGCCGGTTAGTTTTCTGTCCAACTTGATCACAACTTGCTCTGACGTCATGCAGTTGCACTGCAGTTGCTCTGACTGCAAAACCTCACGACTTGATGGGAAATGTTTGAATGTCTGACTTAAGATCTGACTAGTTCAGGAGTTGGATCAATAACAGGATGTTTTATAGAAACGTTTCTGCTTTTATTTACTCTGAAATTGGATTTGATTTCATGCGTTTCAGATCATGATTTTTCACTATGAAGGTCGATTCTTTTACAGAATAAATGTTGATTTTAAACATCAGCACAGGTGTTTCAGCCCTGACCGACTAAATATCTGACATAATCAAATGTACACATTGGGTTTCTATGGACTGATTTGCATTTATAGTTTCATCAGAGACAAAAGTTACTGGAAACTGAGAGCAAAATAACATTTTATTTATTCTTAAACCTCGCAGAATGCGAATATTTGTAACTGTATTTGCACCCAAGCAGGTAAAATTGATTGACAATTACTTCAGCTTCCTTTAAGTTTGACTGACATGGTGTCAATACTCTTTTGCTTAAGTGTTCACTTTTTTTATGTTAATTGTTGTTTTCTAGCTGTATATATTAAGCAGCCTACATGTTGGTATTACATGACCACTGTGTCAAATGCTGTAAAAATAAAATCAATAAATGGAGTTGAACAGCTACACTTCTTGTCCAACATTAAAATATCATTCACAATCTTCATGGCTGTAACACTGTGCTGCTTCCTGAAATCTAATGTGATGATTAAGCATTATCTAACCCAGATTGTCCAGTAAAAGAAGGTATAAAAAGCCCATGTTCTTGCTAATCAGAGTACATCCTTCCACTGCCTAGAGACACTCTGACACAACAATAATCACTGAACTGCCAAACGCTACCACACTGCAGCCTGACCAGGCACTGGGGCTTCAGTCAAACATCCTGGAAAAGAAAGAATTTAATGATGGGATTTCAACAAATCAGCATCACTTCCCTCCAAACTGTTCAACACTTCAACACTCTCAAAACAATTTTTCAGATTTTTGGACTTTTTTCACTTTTTCACCCATCATCATCCATCAGACAGCAGCAAGGTGTGTGTGAGTAGAATCTCAGATATATAGAGTGAGCTATTTGTCCAGAGGTGGTGAGTAAAAAAGTGCATTTACTCAAGTACTGTTACTTTTACTCTATTACAATTCAGATGGAAATATTGTATTTTTACTCCACCACATTAATTTCACAGCTTTAATTAGTTTCTACAGACTAAACTAATGAAAGGTGTAATTAAAGAAAAAGACTAAATTAAAACAAATAAACACTGACTAAAATGTTGGGACCATTTCAGAAAATCTATACAAACAAAAACCTGTGATTTGTTTTCACTGAGCAGCTAAATTGTATTTTCTAAGTACAAAAACATTTAGAGTTGCAGTTTCACTGGAGGAAGACATCAGAATCAGGTCATCAAGACAAAATAAAACTCGGAATTTCCTCCTGCGTATTGGCTCCAGGGACGATTCCACACATTTGGAGAATGTTTGTGGGGCCAGAGAAAAACCGAAAGGCCAACGATTATACTGAAACTGAACCCCTTGGAACCAGAACTGCATAAATTTCCTGTGCTTTGGGTTGATGGGTACACATCGATTGGAGTGAACCAGTCGCTGGGACAAACACGCTCTAACACGTGCTCTATGGTGAGCAAGTGAAATGCATTTGTCGAAGAGAGACACATTCTGCCTGTCTTCTTCTGAACAAGGACGTAGAGGAATACATTTACTGTCAGCAGCTCTCTTGATTATTTTTGGGAGGTCCTGAGGTGTGGGGGCTAGCCCACCACGTTTAGATCTCCCATAAAGCATGAAGTTTGTCATTCATGACGAAGGCGGTCTTACACCCCGGGCACAGCCAGACCCCGCTGGTCAAACTCGAAGAAGAACTCGTCTGCTTTTCTTCTCAAAGTGACTGCACCAAACGCTCAGGTCACGCGGGGTTTATATACTTTATACTTTTTGTATGCGGACCTGAGGGAGTGAGCCCAGTGCATGAAAGAAATCTTCACAACTGTGCGTGTGTGCGGGGAAAAACCCAATAGTCACAGCTCTTAGAGGGCAAAGCCTATATGAAATAGAACAAGGAACTGTCTGACCACAGACCATGTTGTCACTGTCTGTTGGTCCATCTAACATGAGTCTGGGTCCAGGGAACTCTACAGTGTAAAAATTAACTTGTTTCAATTTAAAAACTCAAGTCAAAGGGCTTTATATTATAAATCTAAAAATAAATTCCTGTCTATAACAATGCATCAAAAGGTAGTGCTGGGAAATCTGATATATATATATATATATTTTTTTTTTTTTATTTTAAAACATGAAAAAAAAAAATATATATATATATATATATATATTTTTTTTTATTTTATTTTTTTTTTCATGTTTTAAAATGGATTAGGAATTTAAAAACATGAAAATTTATTATTTATTTTATTGCATATTCATACTATTTCTTCTTCTAGTGAAAACCAATGTGATCTGCACTGGATCCGATATGACAGTAGCAGTTGAAAAGTCTTCAATTGCAGGAATCCAAGTAGATCATCTCCAGCTCAATGACCCCACCAACATCGTCTGCAGTCTCAAGACACACTCCAACAGCACTCACGTCATCGCTGTCGTGCCCCTCCACTTATGTAAAACTGAGATCGAGGTAGCCTCTTCTGTCAGTATCATATGTTCCACTTTTGTTTCTTATTAGCAGTATGAGTGTTCAGTATATAACCTTTAACTCTGCAGGACAATGGTGAAAACCTCATTTTCAAGAATACAATCACCACGAACAAAGATGTGAATCGAGAAGATGTTATCACCAGGAAACACCAATTGGAAGTGCAGTTCTCCTGTCAGTATCCTAAAAGTGGAATTACAAAACTGGGCTTCATAGCACACAGGGAGAACGTCACAGTGTGGGAGAAAGGCTTCGGCACATTCACCTACCAGTTTGAGTTCTACCCAGATGAAAACTTCCAAAACAGAATTGACCCTCGTTCCTACCCTCTGGAATACGACATAGGGAGCAGGATGTACATGCAGATAGAGGTCATTACTTCATACAACAAGATTGAGCTGTTTGTGGAGTCCTGCAGAGCTGCACCATTTGACAACCCCAACTTCCATACAACCTACTCCATTATCGAGAATAGGTAGGACATCAACACACCCTCTAGTATCAAAAAAAGAAATAACAATGTACTTGTAAAAGATTGTTAGCTTGTGCTAACATAAACGCCTGTATAATGTGTATATGGGCATGGGGATGCTGATGTCTTTCACCTTGCAGACTATTATCTCCTTTTACTAGATGTAAAGTGGACAAGACTGTTAAAATCTATTCCAGCTCCAACAAAAAACAATTCCAGTTCAGCATGGAGGCCTTCAAGTTCATTAAATTCCATGACCATGTAAGCAACAGAATATTGAATCAGACTTTAAGCAGCAAGTTTAAATGTCTCTAAATATCTCAAACCTTATTGAATTATAATTCAAATTCGTGGTTTTATTCTTATTTGCTTTGTTGACTAAACTTCAATAAGAATAACAGTTGATCTGGCTCAAAGTATTAACACATCTACGTATGTAAAAGTCCTTCTGAAATCAGTCTATTAACAAGTATTATTGTATCTGGTAACACCACAGAACAAACAACAAGATGCAGGTTTCAGTAGTTCTGATAATATAAAGATATAACAGATGATACAACTGTCTCTCACTAATAGTCTCCTATACGTCTGACACACGTCTTCCTCATTCAGGTCTACATCAGCTGTTCAGTCCTGTTATGTGAAAAGGGGAGCCCCAACACCAGATGTTCACAGAGATGCATCAGATCCACAGAGTCTGGCAGTCACCACCAAAAGAGAGAGGCTGTGATCCAGAGTCCAAATCACTTTGTTTCTCAGGGTCCTCTGCGCTTAAGGAGATCAGCTGAGAGCACCAGAAGCACAGGTAAAACAACAGGGAGTGTTTTCAGAACAGCACACCTGCCAAGTTTGAGTTCCACTAAATTTAAATTGTGCTTCTCTTTTCTCCAGTGACCAGCCTGAATCTCAACCTGGTGTTCATCGCTGGATGTCTTCTTGCAGCTGTTGGCATGATTTGTGCAGTGGCCATGCACAGAGCCAAAATGTCAAAGGTCAAATACCAGTCTTTGCCTGTGTTTGAAAGTTAAGACAACAGTGTGTAAAGTTCCAAAACACATTTAAATGGATGAATATTAGATTAACATCCTGAGAAAGGTCTACAGCTACATTTAAGATACAGCTAATAAAACTAGAAATCAACAACAAATAATCAACTATACTGCAGCTGCTGATTGGTTATGGTTTTTATTACTGTATGTATAAATGTGTCATCATCATTTAAACTGGTCATTATAGGTAACATGCTTTCAGTGGAAGAGGTTGGTGTTGAATCCAAAGTCTCGTTCTGTGCAAAAACATGTTCTCACATTTAATTCAAGTTCATTTGAGCAGTGTTTGTTAGTAAAGTCAAATACTTTTCTTTTGAGACTAATAAAACTCTTTCTAATCGTCATGTTCTCTGCTCCATACCTGTTAGTTCTGCCTCTGTCGTTGCTGTTACCCAGTCTCACCTAGTTCCTACTATTCTCCACCCAGACACCAGGTGCTCCCAGATTTCACCTGCTCTCTGTCAGTTTTTAGGTTCTTGACTCTAAAATACCGGCTCACAACCTAGAATCAGGGCGCGCACTCCAACAAGGTTAATTAGAATGTGAGGAAACCAATCTCCACCGTTGTGAATGTCCAAACCGGCCCTCACACCATGATGTACCCTCCCACTCTCCCAGTTTTAGCTGAGCTTAAATCCCTATAGAATCCTTATGTTCCGTCAAAGTGGTGGCTCCAGAAGGAGTCTGAACTCCTGGTTCACAGATTCAATCCTCAGATCTCTGAATGAGTAGTGAGAGGATCTGGTTCAGGTCAGTTTTTCCTAAGTATTATTTCTAATGCCAAAGAGTCGTTAAGTTATGTTGGTGTAATAAAGGTGAAAACAAATATTTTCTTTACTTTCTGCTCAGAGAATTATCTTCCGTAATATGATGACTCACTGCTCAACTCACCTGGTTCGGCCAACAATAGTTTGTCAGTCAAAGACAAACAAAGTCATCCGGCATGGTGTTATTCTGAAACACAACAAGACCAGTTGCTAAAAAAACGGAGTGAAATGACCACACTATCAGAAGAAGAAGACGAGTCTGTACATCTCAGGAAGGGAGAAGTTCTGAATTAAAATGGATTCAAATCAAATTGAGCGTGTAATTGTTGCCATAAGAGGCTTCACACACAGTCCTGAAATAAAGGTTCAAAAACTCCTGTTTTAGTTTTTTAGACATTGGAGTCTGAAGTCTTTTTTTGTGATTATAGGATCAGTGATTAAATGTGATGCTGTGGACGTCTTTTAAAATACATGTAAGAGAAGAAACTATATTTTCTGTTTCGTTTCATCTCATCACGTAAGTCACAAACAAAAGACGCTTTATTACCGTGAGAACCTTATTGAGTAAACACTTAACGTTGCCAAAGCAGTCAATCAAATAAAAGAAAGAGAGAAAATGGTATGCATTACGTGCAATGACATCTGCCAGAAACTTTATACTTTCAGTTCAATAAATGATCATCTGTAATGTGAAGACTAACAGTCAACTTGATCTGACCCAAGATAATGTCAGGTGTCATAATCCCTAAAACGTACAGGTTTCCAGATTTATTGTGTAGGAATTGAAATTTGGATTGTAAAGGACAATTAATTAAGTAAAAAGTTACGAGGTGCCAAATATTTCTCAAACGTTGGTGAGATCTATTGAGATCAGATCCGAACTTGGGAAGCGACACTGGGCTCTTAAAACATCTGCTTTATATCAGGTTAAATAGCCAAAGCGAGCGGTCTCATGCACACGTAAGCTTTAGAGTAACTAATTTATTCATCTCCAGTAGAGTGAAAATAGTCTTTTGTTTTGTTTTCCAAAAAAGACAGTTGGACATTTATTCAGAAGATGCTGCCAGATGTCCAGTAAGAAGCAGGAGAACTGAGCTCATCACCTCCTGTAAATTAGCTGATGAGCTGTTTGTTTACTTTTAAATTTTACTGCTTCTATCTTTTAATGTTTTTGTTATTCATACTTACATTTCCTCAGTTGCAAGAAAAAGTATGTGAACCTTTTGGAACTTCATGATTGTGATGATATACAGTGACCTTTTTACACCAGATGTAGTTCTGTGTGTTCTTTCCAAATAGTTCAATATAGTTTCATCAGTCCATAAAACATTTTACCAATGCTGCTGTGGAGTGTCAATGTGCTCTTTGGAAAACTTCAGGTGTGCTGCAACATTCTTTTTAGAACCATAGACACTCTGCTGGTTCAATGTTTTACCTACTGTAGACTCATGAACACAGATGTTAGCCAGTCCCAATGATGCCTTCAAATCTTTGTCTGTCTTTCTGGGTTGTTTCTTGTGCTCTTGCGGTCAGTCCAAGTAGCTCTATTCCACACCTCCAAACTAATTTTCCTAACTTATGCAAGTCTTTTTGTGTCAATACTTAAGACACATTATATTTGTTAAGACTCTTGACTTAGATTAAGATCAGATTACATTTTAAACCATTAAATTCCAAAAGGGTCACATACTTTTTCTTGCTGCTGTTCCCTTCTTTCTAAATTGACATCAGACCACAGCTGCCTCACCTTCATCAAGCAAAAAAAACACAACAAAAGACTAGACTTTATGACAACCTACAAGTTACGGAAAGAATTTGATCATGATCTATCATATGACTTTATGTAACTGAGAACAACAGTGGCACAGCAGCTGACCCTTGGTTTTGGTGTGTTGCCACTTAATCATTGTATTAATTTTTCCATGTACGTCTAAAACTGGACTGACGATGATTAGAGTCAAAACTTCATCAAGTCATTCTTCAAAAAAGGTACCTACAATACATTCAAATATGCAAGGTTATTTTTATTTTTATTCATAATTGTTAATTACAAAGGGTTTAATACATTTTTTTGTTGCTGAAATAGTAAAGACATCACTTCACTTATGGGGCTTGTAGCGTTGACAGCAGATGTTGAACAGATGTGAATTAATCTGGATTGCTTTGGTTCTTAAGTTCTATCCGAGATATAATCTTGAGCTAAATTTGTTGTTTTTGACCAAAGGATCACATCATTCACAAATGTAGTTTCCAAAAATGTCCTTAATTTCAGCCACCTCTAACTACACAACCTTTGATGGGTGTTATAACTCCCACTACTGGTATTGTTACGACGGCAACTGTGGCTACAGCATCACAAGTCAAAGAGGTGTAATCGACAGGAGCATGAATGCACCACAATCCAACAGTGAATGGTGTGAAAGTGAGACCGTCAGTACACGTAACATCCCCAGTGATCAACCTTTTTTTAAAATAACACAACTGACTACAGCACTGCTTCGTTTGTCACTATGAATCTATATGTAACATATTATCACAACCAGCAAGTTCCTGCTTTACAGGAAAGCAGATTTTTATGTCTAGCTATCCAGACGAGCCTGTTTAAACAGCGTTACTCACTTATTACTATGTTAATTATTTTGTTTAAGAATTCCTCAGAACTGCCCACGGACATACAAACTGATATAATATGATGTGATACAAGCTGATATAGAAATATCATCGAGTAGAGTGGAGCACATGCAGCCAACCTAGACTCTATTCTACCTAGACCTCGATTCTACTTAGACCAGGTTAGTAGAGAACTAAAAGTCCTGATGCACTGTATGATTTCCCTCAGGGACACATCACTCTGACCCACACGGATGGATCCCAATTCTCCAGGGCTTCATTCCAGGAAGAGGCAAACCTTCATCACCTCAACACCCACCACTGTGTCTCTTTTTAACAGCACCTACAGCTGCTTCTGGCAGCCGCCCACTGCAGTCAAAACTGCAACCAGAGCAACTCTTCCAGTAACTTGTTCTATTTACTGGGTAAGTCTGGTTACGTTCATCATCAATCTAAATAAACCTTAAACAACTCTGAGTTTTCTTACAAATAATTAAGATTTTTTCAACAGTCGAAAAACCTTTGTGCTAAAGTCAGTGGTTGCAGAGATACAACCACAGTTCAAACATTGATATGATCCAAGCTGCACAGAGGCAGGTTCCTCTAAGTCTCCACTGTAGGTTATATTCTTTACTCAGGTATTTAAATCACTTTGTTTTTAACTCTGGTAGACCCACCTGTTCTCTCGTGTGAGGGGGGAGACTACTTCACCATGTTTATAAAATAGAGTACGCATCCAAGTAGAGGTCAACAAAGAAGAGTCACACATGCTGTCATGATTCCAGCCTCGTTGCTGCCTGTATTTCCCCCGTGCTCCTATTTTGATAACTTCCTGTTTCCTCCTCCCAGTCTGATTGCCTACACTCACCTAATTGACTACACCTGGTCTCCCCCACTCTATAAATACCAGCCTGCTCACCTGTCTCCCCTGATAGTCTGTTCTCTACACCTGGACACTATCCAGCGTTTCTCTTGGACTGACTTGTTTTGGATTTTTTGGACTCTGTCTGATCTGGACCCTGTGTCTTGCCTGAACACCTGGTGCTGTGAGTTCTGTTTATTCCCTGTCATTCCCCCTGCTCACAGTACCAGACCTGTACCTGGACCTGCCTGATTCCCTTTCCCGGACCTGTACCCCTTCTACCCCGTCTACCCTGGATTCCCCCTCACTGGACCAGCCTGACCTGACCCTGCTTCCCGTCTACCCCTTTGGTTCATTGAGTGTTTCCCCTCTGATCTGTTTTCTCCCTCGTTGTTCTCTTCCCTGCTCAGACTGTTTGGACCTCCTAGTGTTTTCGACCTGGATTGTCTGTTCTGTTGTGGATTTTGCCTGCCGGATTTATCTCTAAACTGCCTAACTGTGTATGATCTGGATTCCCCTTGACCTCCGAGTTTAGCCTTTGGATTTATTGTTTGGACTGCCTTGTTCTTCACCTGACACTGTTTTCCCACATTGGACATTGGTTTCTGTCACATTCTGTTTACACACTCTGTTACACTCCTGGACTCTCTCCACCGGTTGTCAGTCACCACCATTCACCATCTCCATTGTCCTCCATTTTGTCCATGTGGTCTCCGTCGGTCAGGTTGGCCATCTTGGTCGTGACGTCACTTCCGGTCAGCAATCGCTTCCGGTTTTCACCCAGACCACCATACCCACCCTACGTCATCTCCTCCCATCTAGTGACTGTTGTATTCATTGATTTATGGTTATTCTGTTGTTGTTGTTGTTAATAAAGATTGACTACTCAGTCCTGTCCTGTGTATCTCTGGCAATGGAGTCCTTCCTCCAGCTCGTGACACACGCAAGGTAAGAACCAACCAAGACATCAGTGAGAGCTGGTTTTCCTTGCTTTATTCTCCTTAAGTTCTTATGCTCTCTTATGATCTTGGACCACGCATATTGAGTTTGCCAATAGGCGAACGCCTGTCGCCGATGACCTGGGAGATCATTTCCCAATCTGCTTTACTGTGGAATCAGTAACGGGGTCGGCCTTCAGTTAGTTAGTACCCCGACTTTACAGTGGGTTAGTTTCTCTTTCATCAATCATAAAGAGTACTGAATTTATCGAAATAACAGTTTGCTAATATTTCTGCTTACTGCTTCATTGTTTGCTGCCTCCTGGTATATGGAACGGTGGTCTACAAAGATCCTAGAGCTACATGTCGGCTCCTGCCAGACAGAGAAGCTGTGATGGTCTGAGTATATTCTCAATACACACTTTTGTCACTTCATTTCGTGAATGTGTGTCTCGGCCATGTGACAGCTCGTTGACCGGCCCAGGGTGGATCCTGCTTTTGCCTAATGACACCTGGGATGGGCTCCAGCACTCCTTTGACCTGTGCGAATGATGGATGCATATTGTTTTGTGACATGTTGTTAGTGCAGCCTGAAAGGTTGGAAACATCTAGTGCGAACAACAGAAACACTGACACATTTTAAAAGACTTTAACATAAATACGCATGAGAGTAGAGCTTCTTAAAACCGTCTTCAAAAAGAGACAGGTGTGTTAGGCTGATTATGTCACAGGTAGGTTATTATGTTGGTGACAACACCTTCAGCTCAACATCATTGGACACTTTTCGATTTATGATTGTAGTTTTATTTTGATTGTTTAGTTTGTGATCATCACCCCTCTCCTTCCGTGATAACTTCTTTAAACTCTGGTAAAACTCTGGTCCCATCTAGCACCACATTTTGCTCCTGGTGTACATCTAACTGTGGAGTCGTAGCTGATCCCCCAGATGGTTTGGATACGTGTGTGTGTGTGTGTGTGTGACAGCACAAACATGCTAAACTATCATTTTGAGCGACTCTGATCTGTCTTTTTTTATTCCTCCACACTAATCAACACACTACTACGTATGTTTTAATATTCTACTCGTACACTCCTCACACCATCTCAGGCCGGGGGGGGCTACAGTAGGTGTTTACCTGAGGCATCATCAAGTGGACAGTTCCCAAAAGAGGAGGAGCAAATATTTTGTTAGTGTTGCTGATGTATTCTTAATATAAAGTCAGGCAAACTGTGATGTGACAGTCGTTAAATGCAAATACATGACCATCACCACAACTAATGACTTATTTTGAACATAATGTAGAATTTAGATTAATAGAAAAGCAAATTAAATAATTTCTTTTCACCAGCTGCAATTGGAAAATTGAAGAGGAGCTTATTTTAATTACTTTACATACTGGATTTTGACTTTCCTACCTAGATTTAAAAGGCATTTTCTTAACCCAGTACAACACATGATGTCACAGAGTTTTGCAGTATTAACAGTGATTTTTTAGATGAGTGTTGAGAGTTTCGGAGGTGGAGCTGAGGACACCTGTCATTACAGGTATCCACATGATTTGTTAGCATAGGCTTGTTTGAAATAAATAAGTCTCGTGAACCACTCTACCTTTTATGTCAAGATTGTTTTATTGAATTCATGTTTATACATATATATAAAATAGGCCAGGCAAAAGCTGTTCCACCTGTACTCACACGTGAGCTTACAGGAATAATTTGAAATGTTGTCCTGCATCATTTTACGGGACTGAAAAAACAACTAACAAAGCTGCTGAACATGCTGAACATTGTTATCATAGTTGTTCATCATAACCTGCTGTCAGTGACAAAATCTCAGTGTTCTGCTGTAGGTGTTTGTAGTGAAAGGCTTCCAGGCAGAGTGCATCAGATTTTCTTTTACTTAGGGATATTTTGACAGGGTTACTCAGCCAAACACTTAAAGCTCTAGTTTTCAGCACCGTCTTATTCACCATTTTACACTTGTTTACTACGTTAACCTAGCTTAGCACGAAAGCTGCAGACTGTACTTGGCTGCAGCTTTGTGTTTGTTGTATTGAGCAAGACTTTGAGATTGTTTGAAGATGACAAAAGAAAATTATTTGGCTTTCTTTGCTTTGACACATTGTTGGCATTTAGCCAAACAGTTTCTCGGATGCATGTGGGGAACTTTTTGTCTATCACTGCTCTCCTGCACGTTCTCTTGTCACCGTGTGGAATGTGACACTAAACCAGGGCCAGGACCACAAATATCATTAAAATCTCTCCAGCACAACATTTAATCTACCAGGTACCCTCATGGACCACCTGTCATGGTGTTTGTTGGCATATAGACATCCAATAACAACTCACAATTCTAGTTCAGACATGCCATTCCTTGCAACCACCCCCAGATATCTCAGCCAGCTTCCACTAAAGAATCAAAGTTCTGCATTAGTGATCTGCAGTCCACAGGTGGTGCCCTTCTCAGCAGTCACAAAGACCAGATATGCTGTTTGGTGCAAAGGCACAGTCAGCCCCTTCCTGGTGACTCTCAGTCACATCAAGATAACCTTCTGGTTCTCCAGGAAGAACTAAGGGCTAAGAGCCTACATGGTGCCTCTCTGGGCAGCTTTATAAATGAAGAGAGGTCCAGCCCTTCCTCAGGAGTCTGGATTCAGAGTCAGTGTTGGGTGTGAATCCAACTATATCTAGTTGGTGGTGGTTCCTTTGCAGCTATATCTTCAGATACAACATATTTATTTACCTTTAAACAAAACCATGACCTTTCCCCAACCCTAACCAAAGTGTTTTTCTTGCCTGAGCCAAATGCAACAAACATGAGCTATTTTTTTCTTTCTATTACACAATTCATTTTCTTAAGCTGGCTATTCAACGACTGTTGTGTCCCAACCAGTAAAACCTGTTCTACTTAATGCTTCATGCTTTCAGTAAATCACACATCCCATTAAAATAATTTCTTCTATTTCCTTGTGGCTGAATATTTAAGCACCACTGCTCATGCTGAGGTCAGAGCATTCAGCAGGATGGCTTCTCTCACGCTGTTGCTGCTGAATCTGCTGCTTATGGTCTCGGCTGCATCTGCATGGTACTACAGATACTATGGAGGCTCGGTGGCCTTCACTCCAAAAGGACGGCAGCCAGATGGGACCTTTGAGGTATGTGTGGGGGTACCGTTCTGTCACATCCTGTGTGATCCACTGACAGCCACTGTTCTGCATCTTTGTTCCATTGGTTAGTCCAAGAAATGCGAGATTTTGTTCTGCAGAGAAACTTACTGTATGTTTACTAGTACACATTAAAATATGATATGGATATGCTGTATATGTGTATAGATTAAATTTCAGCTTTGACCTCACGATTACACAGCTAATATTGTGTTTAACAGATACAATCCGTCCTTCAGTGTTAATAAACTGAAATGACTGTTTGTGGTTGATGCCTTTAATGTATAATCAGACTGAATTCATCGTAGGTGGAGTTTCGCGACAGACAAGCTTCACCCTCCTGCTACCAGAACAGCTACACCTGTTACTATGGTGACTGTGGAACCCAGACTGAAGGTACCAGCTCAATCGTCTCCACCAACTACTATTACGACTACTGGTGCCAAAACGAGATGAAGACTGTAAGAAAAGTCAACAGCAACCGACCCTTTGCTATTAGGTGAGCTACTGAACATGTATAGACATATAGTATCTGCATTGCAACTTGATTCACTGAATTCACAGATTTTTTTTTTTTTTCCATCATGGCCATTGTTGATGATCAGGTTAACTGTGGACACATTTACTATTTGATACTATAACATTTATACATGAAGATGAAAATATTGCTAAATTATATTATTACTCAGATGTTTCTTCCAACAGATATCCCACTTACTACGATTATAATTATGGATTTGGATACTGGATGTATAATGTCAGAAGCTACCAGGCTCCTTTAGAAATGATGGCACATGTGGACATGGGAATCCGCTCTGATACTCATCAACCTAACAACCCTCCTGTCACCACTGCGCTCCCTGTTATCAGGTAACAACCACCATTCAATTCTATTTTCATTGTACTGAAGTCTGTAATACACTGATTTAAATATGATCAATAAAAGAACAGTTACTCTGTCAGACAAACATGTTCATATTATATAATTCTTTTGAGAATCTTCATTGATGTAATTTATTCTCCAAGCTCTGGCCTCAACTATCACAACTGAATAACTGAATGACATCTTAAATATTGTGGGGGAATATTTATTCAGCTATTTTGTCTTATAACACATTTTTCTCTTCCATGAACATATTGATATATTTATTAAAAACACTGAAGAATGACGTTGGATGTAAACAAATAGCTAATTAATTGTGCTGTAACCATAAGGAAACTGAACTGAACTAATATAAATCTTCATAAATGCAGAAAACACCAGATCCAAACATGTTCAGTTTTCAAAGCTATATCAAATGTTTTTTAAGTACAAATGTTTCTTGATTTACTTAATTCATGTGTTACAGAATTCCCAGGAACTGCCCACGATCAATAAACCTGACAGTGTTTGACCCCGATGGTGACCGGGTCAGATGCAGAGTTCCAACAGATTCAAGCACATATGAGTGTGGGCTGTGTGGACTGCCCCCCGAGTTCTCTGTAGATGAGGTGAGAGATTTAGGGTTTTACAAGCTCACCAAAATATTGCACCCGTAAAAATCGCCTAAGAACAGTGAATGTCCCATCAATTGAGTATTGTCTGACAGAAGTATCTTTTCTTTTCAGAACTCCTGCTCTGTAACGTATCAGCCGGACTACAATTACAACTATTACAACAATTACAACTATTACTACTATTACTACTATTACTACAATTACTTTCCCATTGAGCTGATGGTGGAGGACTTTCCACACCGTCACATCACAGTGTCCTACACTGATGGATCCTACACAACTAAGGAACCCTTATCACCGGGAAGGCATAAACGTAGTATTTTTGACACATTGACAACAACCACCACAGAAGAAGAAACAACGACAGCAGAAACACCAACAACCACCACAGAGGGAGGAACAACAATTGCAGAGGAAGAAACAACCACCACCACAGCAGAAACACCAACAACCACCACAGATGGAGGAACAGCAATTGCAGAGGAAGAAACAACCACCACCACCACAGCACCACCAAGAACCACAGCTTTCACACCCGTAGTGCCCATCACACCGTACCAAGCATCAATTCCTGCTTTAAGCAAAATTCCGCTGCAGTTTTCTGTTTATGGTACGTTCATCAATTTTTCTTTGACCACTGATTTAAATACCAACATTATTATTAGTAATTAATTCATATCAAAGTCTTTTTCTCTTAATTTCCAGTGGATGCAGATGTCCCTTCATGCATTGAAGGAGATTACATTCCCATCTTCTTGTCACCAACTCCATATAATGGAGCCAATCTTCCTGCATATGTCAACCGCACCCTGACAATCAAAGTCAGAACATCAGCACAGTACACCACGTAAGAAAAATCTATGCTAAAACTATAGTATAAACTCTCATTTTAAACCTCCTGTTGGGCCTTGTTTTGCTGTCATGACTTAGAAATCATCAAATCTTCCCATTGGAAAGTTGTGAGGACATTGTTGTTCTTGTAGGATTCGTGACCTGATTGTCACTGGACCAAGCGGCATTTTAAAAGAGAGACTCTCCAACGAAGATTTTCTCCTCAAATGGACGCCAACAGATGACGACCTGAATCTAAACATTCCTATTTGCTTTTTTTCTGAAACATCCTACTACTAGTAAGTTTGAACCGTTCTTCTAATTCAATAAATATACTTTGACGTAAATAAGAAAATTTGTATTAGTGTAAGATGTGGTTTCAGATCACTGAAAGTGTTTATACAATTTAAACTCCACTCTCTCCTGTCTTACATCTCAGCTACTACTACTACTGGTGGTACTATAACCAACCTGTTGACTCAGAGCTTCGCTGTGTGATTGTAAATGTTGGACACCATGGTTAGTTCATTAAATAATGTGAATTCATGCCTACACATCACTAAATTTACATTAACTAAGTGTTGTAAATAAAAATATTTTAATCATGCTGCTCATACGGCAGCTAAAGTATGAATTTAGGCTTCTGTGTTTGATGTATCACAAACTTTAAATTCTACCATGACCACATCATCAATATTAAATAAATGTTTTCCTCTATTTAGAGGCCAAAGTCACCTGCAGCGAAACCTCAATAAAGGTAGAAGTGGAGAAAGACTACCTCATCAGACGCAATGAGAACAGGTTGCATCTGTTTGGCTTCACGGATCCTTCTTGCAACCTGGCAGCACGCTCCAACTCCACCCACCTGGTGGCTGAAATATCGCTGAACTCGTGTGGAACCCTCATAGAGGTACAGCACAATAAACACTAGTATGTATATGTTGCACAGCTACCGTGTTGACCAGATATTAAACAAAACATCTGAAAAAGTCACATTGCTGCAAATCATGATCCTCCCTCCACTGTGCTTCAAGTTGGTTTTGGTTTCTCTTAGTTGAGGTTCTTGCTGCCAAAGATGGCTCAAAGTTCTTAAAATACTGTTACCACTTTTTCCTTCATGTCTCTGTAAGAGCCTTTTTGCCTAATATCTGTTCATTATCCACTGTCAGGTCCACTAGGTGTCAGTGTATGTAAATTGATTCAATGACAAATTGTAAACCTGTTGTTCCAGATGGTGCAGATTGTTGACAGGTGTCACGTTTTCGTTTTACGGCGTTGGAAATATAGTGTTTGTTGATGTTTGTGACTTTGGTTCAGATCACATAACATTTCTTCACCAAGTCCATGTTCGTAGTTTTTCTTGCGACTTTATTTAAGTATATCTTTTATTCCCTCTTCCCTTTCAGGAGGATGAAAGTAACATCATCTTCAGGAATGGGATCACCTCTGCTAACCCACATCTAATAGTTTCCAGGAGCAATGATGTGGAGATCGCCTTTGAATGTGCTTATCCAAAACAAACCAACCTGACTCTGGGATTCACGCACAAGAACCCATACGCCTTCACAGACAAAGGCTTTGGTACTTTCACCTTCCAGTTTGAATTCTTCGAGAGCCAGAGGTTCCTCAGGCAAATTAATGACAGCAGGTACCCAGTGGAGGTGGATCTCAAACAGATGATGTTCATGCAGATCGAGGCTGCGACTTCCATCCCCAACGTAGAGCTGTTTGTGGAGTCCTGCAGGGCGACTCCCTATGACAACCCCAACTCTCCCATCAGCTACACCATCATTGACCATGGGTAGGTGTACACAATGGAAATACATCAGATTCTTCTTGTTGTACCTCTTTATGTATTTCTATTTGAAATGCAGGTTTTCTGTACTAGTTTCAAATTATGGGAAATTCCTTTGTTTCTAGTTTAAAGTCTTGTAACTGTGTCCTTACAGGTGTGTGAAGGACAAGACGGTGAGGGTTTATCCCGGCTCCAACTTGCAATACAGATTTGCAATGGAGGCTTTTGAATTCATTGGTGCTCAGCCAGAGGTAAAGTTACTTCAGAACAAACGTCCTAAAGAGCAGCAGTGTGTTTTATAGCTGCAATCACTGCTCCACACGTCTTTGCAGAATTTAGTTCCTGTTGACATGAGCCAGGATTCCTGTCTGACTTTACCTCCATGTTTCTGCAGGTGTACATCACCTGTTCAGTCCTCCTGTGTGAGAGTGGGGTCCCTGGAACCAGGTGCTCTCAGGGATGCATCCCATCCCACCATCGTGGCAGAAGAGAAGTAGCAGCAGAAAGTAGCAGACACTCTATTTCCCAGGGACCTCTGCACCTGGTCAAACCCTCTGACAGCCGAGGTACATTTACATATGCACACATTCTCCACTTTATTAAGTACACCTAGCTGAAAGTCATCATGGTTAAATCATCACCATTGTCAAGTTTCATTCTTTGTTCAAACTGAAGTTTTGATGCATTTTTATGATAAATATGGAGGTTGTTGTTGGTTACTGCGTCATACACTTATACATATTATACAGAGAGGAGTTTCTGTTGGTTGTTGTTATTTTTCCAACTTACTAGCAGGTTTAAGACATGACACTAACATACACAACACTAGTTATTTCAGAACCAACAACTCATTAGGAGGATTAGACTTAGCTTCATATATTGATTGATATTGTTTGTGTTTTTTGCTGAATTTGTCTGTGATTATATTTATTTCAGCATCAGGCCTCAGCATTAATCTGGGCATGAATGTCGTCTTCATTGTTGGCTGCCTCCTGGTCTGTGGAGTGGTGATCTACCGAGTGAAGAGGTCCAAAGCTAAATACCAACCCCTGCCGATGTCTGACTCAGACTGAAGACAGAGACGCTACTTTCACTTAGAAGATCTTGTCTAAAAAGACCAGTACAGCTTGTAGGTATGTTTAAAAAAGCTCTATCCTACCTATAGATGTGGACATAAATATTTTCCTTTGCTGTTTGATATTTGCTGGTTGTGGAGGACACCAGACGGGTTCCTGTTTTAAATTCTCCTAATCACCTGTAGGTATTTTAACACTTATCAATTAACATGAAGTTGAACATTTTGCTTTTGCGATGCTGAGTTTTATTGAATATTCTCTGCCCTTAGTGAAAAGGTTTTGTTTGTCCATTGCAGCCTACTTTTTTTATTTTTACTGTCATTGTAAAAATCAAATGTCATTATTCTGAACATTAAATTTGTTTAGCTTTAAAATGAAACAACATATCAGGGTTTTTTAATTTACCATTTTTGTTCCTTGTGCATTAGATAGATGCATATGTTTTACCACGTGGGGCAAAAAGAATTTAATTAAATAATTTAATGTAATTATCTTGGAATTAACTTGGAAATTCCTCCAGTCATTACTATTTTTACTTCCCCATAGTTTAGCATTCAATTACTAATGCCCTAAGGTTGTCTATGACTTCCTGAAAATAATGTTCTAGGTTAATGTAGTAATGTAATGCACTGTGTACAAACTGACTATGATAATAAAAGAGGTCCCAACCTCCTCCTGATTTTGTATCTTCTCTTTCACGGATATCCTGGCTAACAGAGGAGAAACCCGAACCTTCCACGACTGTAATTAGGATATGGAATCCTTCTTTCTTCTTTTGTTCTGACTTCACTGATTTTACTCGTCCACATACCCTTCACTTGCGTTTGGCTGCTGCTAATAAACCAGTTCCACAACATTCAATTTTTATGCTGAACATCTTTCTTTGGAGGGTTAAAAACTTCACTGTGCACTCAACCTAACTTCCTCTAAATCAAGGCCAGGATTAATTAAGGGTTTTATTTTCCTATTGCTCCTAGGAGGGTGGAGGTGGCTCAGTTTGTTTGGTATTACTCTTACCAGATATATACATATTTATTTATTTGTGTCTAAAGAAGGTGTTATTTGTTTAAAATGTTGGATTAGATTACCTCACTGATCTTTAAATATCAGCAGAAAATATTCAGTATTTCGGCTTTTCCCATCAGGGGTCGCCACAGCGAATCATCCTTCTCCACCTAAATCTAACATGAACATCTTCTACCCTAACACCAGCCAACCTCATGTCCTCTGTTAAGACATCCATATATCTCCTCCTTGGTCGTCCTCTTGTCCTCCTGCCTGGCAGCTCCATCTCCAACATCCTTCTACCAATATACTCACTATCCCTCCTCTGAACATGTCCGAACCATCTCAGTCTGGCCTCTCTAACTTGTTGCTAACACAGGCAGCGTGAGCCGTCCCTCTGATGTACTCGTTCCTTATTCTGTCTAACCTGGTCACTCCTAAGGAGAACCTCAACATCTTCATCTCTGCTACCTCCATCTCAGCCTCTTGTCTCTGTCTCACAGCTACCGTCTCTAACCCATAGAGCAGAGCTGGTCTCACCACTGTCTTGTACACCTTTCCTTTGTGTCTTGCTGACACTCTTCTGTCACACAACACTCCTGACACTTTCCTCCACCCGCTCCAACCTGCCTGCACTCGCCTCTTCACCTCTTTTCCACACTCTCCATCACACTGAACTGTTGACTGACCAAGTTGACTGATCAAGTACTTAAACTCCTGCACCTTCTTCACCTCAGCCCCCTGTAACCTAACGCTTCTACCTTGATCCCTCTCATTTAGACACATGTATTCTGTCTTACTATGACTGACCTTCATGCCTCTTATTTCCAGAGCGACAGTTGTCAAATTTCCACCGGCACCCTGTAGGTTAATAGCATCGGTGCGGTCCTTGTTAACACGGGCCTCGACTGATCCGGTATGAAAGTCTTATTTATGATTTGCATGGTCATTTTGGCAATTTTTACGCCGGATGCCCTTCCTGATGCAACCCTCTCTATTTAGCCAGGCTTGGGACCGGCACAAAAGTCACTGGCTTGCAACCCCTGTGGCTAGATTAGCAGAAAATATTCAGATGTGTTCAAAAATACTTTGTCTGCCAAAGAACAGAGAAACACATCAGGAGAAGCTCTGATCTCGAACCCAAATGTCTTCAATGTTCAGCAAAAACAGGTGAAGTAGAAATATATTTACTGATTGTTAAGATAGTCATGCCTATTATCACTATTTTGCCTTGGTCATTCATTCATTCATTTGAATAAACACAATTTCATATTATTCATATTTTCAGTTTATCTGAGAAGATTTTGACAAATTTGCGAAGAGCAAGAATTTCACAGTGGTTAAGACAATCTCCAGCTCACAGGAAAAAAATCTAAAGTAGTAACCTAAAGTAGTTTCTTGCATCACTTTTTGAGAAGAAAAGAAAACTACTGCCTGCATGATGCTACAGACACATTGTTATCATAGTTGTTCATCATAACCTGCTTTTCAGGTGCTGTTAGTTTTCAGTAAATTACTTGCAAACTCATCAGATTTCCTGGTCTTACGGTCACATCAAGGTGAAACAGACAGACACTGGATAAGTCAAAGGTTTAGGTCTATATGAATGTGAAGTAATTACAGTACACTAGAATACACATTGTGTTTGTTAGGACCCAGCAGCAGCACTGACTGAGCTCATGTTGTCTGGTACAAGGGGAACGTGAGATATGAAAACAGCTGAACCTGCTGAAGATGGAAGCTTTGAAAAAACTGAAAGAATTCAAGAGTTTCTGGTAAGGCCCAACCTTACGATCCTCGTGCTGATGTGATTCACTGCTGAAGGTAGTTAACTTTGCTGTTAACCATCCAATCTCACATCTTTATTCCCCCTGCAGACCTCATTGTTAAATGCTGCATATACTGACACGTGGTTGATATACCTTTAGGATGTACTTGTAGGAGTTATTATGTACCTGTACTGTTAGGTGGCATGATGTGATGCCCTGGGAGTAGGAATGGGCTGAACGGTCACACTGTCAAGACCTCACATCGTGCACTCTGCCCTCTTTCACACTGACACTGCTTCCTCTAAAACAGTAAACAGCACTTCTCAACATTTTTAACAGAGCAGCTGATAAAACTAACGAGAAAACACTTGATTGCCCCCAAAAGGTTAATTTGGAAGTAACATGGGCTAATGATGGCTGTAAAGTGTATCCATGCGTTTGATTCTATACTTAGAAAGACTATTATCATTTATATATTATAAAAAATATTTTATTATTATTATTTTTTGTTTTTGTTTTTTTTTACAGTGAATGAAAATGCTCAAAAAATGTTCAGTCTGCGATTCGTTAGAAGGTAAGTCTCCCGGCGTCCTCGGCACAGCTGACTCTGTGATCTCGTACATCCTACATCTGACGGACATTTGTGAAGGAACAACTTTTCCAGTAACACAGCCAAGCTACCAATTACTGAAACAATACTCAGCCCAACAATTTGCATATAAGGAAGAGAAATAGGTTAAACATCAATGAAAATGAAGGACTACCAACAAATCTTTTTTCATAGGTGTCAGATTTTGTGATTATAGTGTTTCGTGTTGTCTATCAAATGCTATATAATCTAGCTATGAGTCTATCTGCAAGATAACATCAGAAGTATTTGTCTCTCTCTCTATTGTTGGTTTTTGGCCAGACAGCACCTGTCTAACTTGTCTCACTCAGTTCTGATACAAACTGTCAGCAATATAGGTTTGACTTATTTTATTTGTTTTATAGTTTAATAGTATGTAAGGGACACATGCATGCTCTTCTGTGGACGGGGAAACCTTCATGCAGAGCAACTATAAACCTGGCATCCTTTCTTGGCAGTGTGGGTTTTTTTAATTAAAATGAGGTGTGAATGTGAGCTGTAATGGCAAAAGATTAAATCTAATTGCATGTTTCTGTATGATTAACTGCTGCTGAGCCTGAGGACTGAAGTGATCGAGTGACTGAAAACCCGCAGGCTCCAATAATGTGGAGCAACAATGTTTGAATTAACATTGTTTTCTTTGAAATACCAAATGAAACTAAAATGATGACTAGGAGAAGTAAATGTATGTCCACAGTTTAAACTATAACCCATCTTTTTCATTTCTTGACCTGCACTGTGTCGGAATTCGAGATTTATCCACATTTGCTTCTTTATTCGAGATTGACCAGGAATTCTTACCCTTAGTTCTTAGCAGGGCTGTGGCTCTCTAGGACCAGGGTTGGCTACGCTTGCTTTAGAAAGTACAGTGCAGTAAAACGAGTTCCCCTTCATATTTTCAATAAGTGTGCACATGATTCAAGAAACCCTCTCACTTCCTTGTGGCTGAATATTTAAGCACCACTGCTCATGTTGAGGACAGTGCGTTCAGCAGGATGGCTTCTCTCACGCTGTTACTGCTGAATCTGCTGCTTATGGTCTCGGCTGCATCTGCATGGTACTACAGATACTATGGAGGCTCGGTGGCCTTCACTCCAAAAGGACGGCAGCCAGATGGGACCTTTGAGGTATGTTTATGCATCATTGGGACGTCATTAGATGGTAGATCCTGGCACATCCTTTCCGATAATCCATTGACATGGACTCCTTCTCCTCTGCATCTTTATTGGTTTAAACAGTTGCAAAATGTGGTTTAGTTTAAAAGAACAGTCAAAAAGGATTTTTACATTTTTAAACCACCAAATGCATGTTTACTTCTACATTTTAAACATAACCATACATCAGGAATCAGGAATACATCATCATGTGTTTAACAGATACAATCCGTCCTTCAGTGTTAATAAACTGAAATGACTGTTTGTGGTTGATGCCTTTAATGTATAATCAGACTGAATCCATCGCAGGTGGAGTTTCGCGACAGACAAGCTTCACCCTCCTGCTACCAGAACAGCTACACCTGTTACTATGGTGACTGTGGAACCCAGACTGAAGGTACCAGCTCAATCGTCTCCACCAACTACTATTACGACTACTGGTGCCAAAACGAGATGAAGACTGTAAGAAAAGTCAACAGCAACCGACCCTTTGCTATTAGGTGAGCTACTGCACATCATACTCATCCCACATTTTGCTGTTTAGTTGAAACTGGACAGTAATTCAGAACAGATGAAGCCCTTGGGATGGAAGGGGACATGTTTTCAGGAACCTAAAACAAGTCCAGCTGCCACTGAACAGCGATGTTTGGGATTCCCATGACCTTTAGTCATATTATGCAAGTATACTTGCACATACAGTAAGGGTAAAGATGATTTATGTTGTAGGTTGATAAACTCAACTTTATAAATATAACAGGAGTTAAACAAGCTTATAGCATAAAACGACAAGTGGATCTGCTTTACTGCTGAGACACTGAATTGTAAAATACTGTGGAACATTGAGGAAATAAAGAAATAGATGCTGTTTAATATCTGCACTGAAAACTCAGTTATGTGTCACTTGTTTTTTAATTTGTTTGATGAAAGTTGATTATGATATTGACACAAATGGTCATTTACTAAGTATAAATATTCTAGTAATTTTTCCATCATGGCCATTGTTTATGATCAGGTTAACTGTGGACACATTTACTATTTGATACTATAACATTTATACATGAAGATGAAAATATTGCTAAATTATATTATTACTCAGATGTTTCTTCCAACAGATATCCCACTTACTACGATTATTATTCTGGATTTGGATACTGGATGTATAATGTCAGAAGCTACCAGGCTCCTTTAGAAATGATGGCACATGTGGACATGGGAATCCGCTCTGATACTCATCAACCTAACAACCCTCCTGTCACCACTGCGCTCCCTGTTATCAGGTAACAACCACCATTCAATTCTATTTTCATTGTACTGAAGTCTGTAATACACTGATTTAAATATGATCAATAAAAGAACAGTTACTGTCAGACAAACATGTTCATATTATATAATTCTTTTGAGAACGTTTACTGATATAATTTATTCTCCAAGCTCTGGCCTCAACTATCACAACTGAATAGCTAACCATCAACTTAACTTACATTTAAATTTAGTTGTTTGTCAGCTGTCATTCAAGCAATTTACGAGTGAGGTACAAAGAAAGCACATATCTAAGCCAAGGAGACACATTTTAAAGTTCTGTTTTTAGCAAGTGAGGCAGCTGAGTGTGCAGAGGCAGGTCGGTTGTTCCACCTTAGTGGAACCACAGAGCTGAAAAGTGTTGCCTGGGATATTTTGAGGTGAGGGGACCACAAGATGTCATTAACTCGCAGAGCGCAGTGAGTGATCAGGATGAGGGAGTTCAGCTAGGATGGTGGTGTTGAGTTGACCACTTTGTAGGCCCTGAGCTCTACCTCCCTGCTGTTGCCCTCTGCAGCTATCCTCAGCCTTGGAGCTGTATATCTCCAGAGTCCATTTGCTGGTCCTATTGGCCTTCACAATGTTTTTCCTCTTTGTTGTTTTTTGTCGCCCTGCTGTACTTTTCTCTCTCCTATTTAAACTCATCCTAACATTGAGACAGATGACCGCCCCCCCTGAGCTTGGTCTTGGAGACTAGGAAAAGCCATGTCACATGTAATCCAAGGAGATAGAATAGATGGTAAAGAGTAGATAACCAAGAACTGAGCCCTGTGGCATGCCAGTGGAGTTAGAAACCATCTTACTGGTAAAGAAGATGACAAAGTCATCAGCAGTGAGAGATGTGGAGGTGGTAGGGGAGGACTAAATGGTTGTGAAAAGCTTCCTAGTGTCAGTGGTGTTGCTGAGTTTGTCCTGGTAGTACTCTGTTTATGCCTTTGTGACACTGAGAGAAAATTACACCAGCAGGTTCTGGTATTCAGCTAGAGCAGATTGAGCCTTGGTCTAACCTATAGCAAGTATTTTCATGCAAAAATGTTTATTGATTTACTTAATTCATGTGTTACAGAATTCCCAGGAACTGCCCACGATCAATAAACCTGACAGTGTTTGACCCCGATGGTGACCGGGTCAGATGCAGAGTTCCAACAGATTCAAGCACATATGAGTGTGGAATGTGTGGACTGCCCCCCGAGTTCTCCGTAGATGAGGTGAGAGAGTGTTTTATGTGAAAAAAACACATTTATTACAAAAATAAGATCATTCACAACACAAATAAAGCAGCAGGATGATGTTTGATTTGATTTGATTTGATTTGAAATTTACTACATCTACAGTATTTTTCCTTAAAGTGACTAAAATAGTTCTATAATCAAAGTGTATCCAATGACAACAGAAATTGATTAAACAATAAAATAGTTGAACTGAGTCTGTGGAAGCAAAACGACACAGCAAAGCCGAGTTCAAAATTACAGAAGTCACTGAACAAATCTAAAACATCTAAAAAGAGTGAACATCTCTGGACTAGACTTACTTAACAAAGGTATCTTTTCTTTTCAGAACTCCTGCTCTGTAACATATCAGCCGGACTACAATTACTACTATTCCTACAATTATTTTCCCATTGAGCTGATGGTGGAGGACTTTCCACGCCGTCACATCACAGTGTCCTACACTGACGGATCCTACACAACAAAGGAACCCTTATCACCGGGAAGGCATAAACGTGATGTTGGAACAAATACCACAGTAGCAACAGCACCAACAACCACCACAACTACACCAACAACCACCACAACCACCACAACAGCACCAACAACCACCACAACTACACCAACAACCACCACAACTACACCAACAACCACCACAACAACACCAACAACCACCACAACTACACCAACAACCACCACAACAGCACCAACAACCACCACAACTACACCAACAACCACCACAACTACAACAACAGCACCAACAACCACCACAACAACACCAACAACCACCACAACTACAACAACAGCACCAACAACCACCACAACAGCACCAACAACCACCACAACTACAACAACAGCACCAACAACCACCACAACAACACCAACAACCACCACAACAACACCAACAACCACCACAACTACAACAACAGCACCAACAACCACCACAACAACACCAACAACCACCACAACAACACCAACAACCACCACAACAACACCCACAACCACAAGAGCACCAACAACCACCACAACTACAACAACAGCACCAACAACCACCACAACAACACCAACAACCACCACAACAACACCAACAACCACCACAACAACACCAACAACCACCACAACTACACCAACACCCACAACCACCACACCTACACCAACAACCACCACAACTACAACAACAGCACCAACAACCACCACAACACCAACAACCACCACAACAACACCAACAACCACCACAACAACACCAACAACCACCACAACAACACCAACAACCACCACAACAACACCAACAACACCCACAACCACCACAAGAGCACCAACAACCACCACAACTACAACAACAGCACCAACCACCACAACAACACCAACAACCACCACAACAACACCAACAACCACCACAACAACACCAACAACCACCACAACAACACCAACAACCACCACAACAACACCAACAACCACCACAACAACACCAACAACCACCACAACAACACCAACAACCACCACAACAACACCAACAACCACCACAACTACAACTCAAGTGCCGACTACAGTTCCGTACCAAACATCAATTCCTGCTTTAAGCAAAATCCCGCTGCAGTTTTCTGTTTATGGTGTGTTCATCAATGTTCTGTTAGTTTGTTGTGATGACCACTGATTATAATATCAACAGTAATATTAGTAATTAATTCATATCAAAGTCTTTTTCTCTTAATTTCCAGTGGATGCAGATGTCCCTTCATGCATTGAAGGAGATTACATTCCCATCTTCTTGTCACCAACTCCATATAATGGAGCCAATCTTCCTGCATATGTCAACCGCACCCTGACAATCAAAGTCAGAACATCAGCACAGTACACCACGTAAGAAAAATCTATGCTAAAACTATAGTATAAACTCTCATTTTAAACCTCCTGTTGGGCCTTGTTTTGCTGTCATGACTTAGAAATCATCAAATCTTCCCATTGGAAAGTTGTGAGGACATTGTTGTTCTTGTAGGATTCGTGACCTGATTGTCACTGGACCAAGCGGCATTTTAAAAGAGAGACTCTCCAACGAAGATTTTCTCCTCAAATGGACGCCAACAGATGACGACCTGAATCTAAACATTCCTATTTGCTTTTTTTCTGAAACATCCTACTACTAGTAAGTTTAAATCATTCAGGACACAATCATTTATTACATTTCTGTATTTGTGTAGTTTCAAAACACAGCTTCACTCTCTTTTATTCTATATTTCAGCTACTACTGGTACTGGTACTACTACTACCAGCCTGTTGACTCAGAGCTGCGCTGTGTGATTGCTAATGTTGGACACCATGGTTAGTTAACCTGTTTTAATTCCAAGGATGTGATTTTGTGTGGGACCAATAAATCATTAACATTGGAATTAGGAAGTTCTGAACTTGCTAACATTTGTAGCCTAACTGTTATAAATAGAGATAAACAAATAAATGTTTTCCACTATTTAGATGCCAAAGTCACCTGCAGCGAAACCTCAATAAAGGTAGAAGTGGAGAAAGACTACCTCATCAGACGCAATGAGAACAGGTTGCATCTGTTTGGCTTCACGGATCCTTCTTGCAACCTGGCAGCACGCTCCAACTCCACCCACCTGGTGGCTGAAATATCGCTGAACTCGTGTGGAACCCTCATAGAGGTACAGCACATAAAACCGTGACGCAGTGTTTAGTGTAACACTGTCTAATGTAGAGCTGCTGTAGTGGATTATGTCCTTGCACTTGCTTGACCACTTTTAGGTCCAGTCTATCAACAGCTACAGTAGCTGAACCACATGGTACTTTTTGTGGAACAGTGTGTTTGTCAGAGTAAATGACGTTATGTGAATCCTCAAATGACGCTCTCTGTGTTGACTACTGTGTTCCATCTGATCATCAACATTTCTACTCATTAAATTGGTTGCGGGTTCTGTGCCATCGTGGTTTTTGTCAGAGCATTTCTCCTGTATGTAGTAAGAGTGTAAACATTACTGCCGTTGTAGATAAATGGAGTACTGGAGTAGATTTATTGTAATTTTACATTTATTTAAGTACATTTTCACCATAGTAAAAGTACATTTACTGGAGTAAACCTTTTAGTAGCCTACCCTGTAGACTTGTTTTTAAATTAGTTGAACTCATCAGTAAAAATATGTGTATCTTGAAAGTTTTATACTATTAATTCACTATTAACTGTACAAACCCAATATATGTAAGTGGCCAATGGTACTGAGCAGGTGATGAGTGTTCCCTGGTTCCTTACGTGACACTTGACATTCAAGAGTTTGTTTCATCAGACCAGAGAATCTTGTTCTGAGTCCTTCAGGTGCTTTTTGGTTAACAAACTATCGTACCGATTCGTATCGATTGATGGAGTGTTGCAGAAATGGTTGTTCTTCTGCAACGTTCTTCTCACTCCACAGATAAATGCTGGAGCTGTTTCAGAATGACCATTGGGTTCATGACTCTCGATGACTTAATTTAGCCGGGTGGCCCACTCTAGGAATACTGTGCTGAATGTACTCGTGTAGAATTTTGAAAATAATTTAATCCATTTTGGAACAAGACTGTAACATAAGAAAATATGAACCAAGTTAAGCTCTGTAAATACTTTCTGGATGTACTATATATATTCAGTTGTGATAACAGTTGTAACAAGTGCCTCCATTTATTTCCTGTTCTCTTTCAGGAGGATGAAAGTAACATCATCTTCAGGAATGGGATCACCTCTGCTAACCCACATCTAATAGTTTCCAGGAGCAATGATGTGGAGATCGCCTTTGAATGTGTTTATCCAAAACAAACCAACCTGACTCTGGGATTCACGCACAAAAACCCATACGCCTTCGCAGACAAAGGCTTTGGCACTTTCACCTTCCAGTTTGAATTCTACGAGAGCCAGAGGTTCCTCAGACAAATTAATGACAGCAGGTACCCAGTGGAGGTGGATCTCAAACAGATGATGTTCATGCAGATCGAGGCTGCGACTTCCATCCCCAACGTAGAGCTGTTTGTGGAGTCCTGCAGGGCGACTCCCTATGACAACCCCAACTCTCCCATCAGCTACACCATCATTGACCATGGGTAGGTGTACACAATGGAAATACATCCGATTCTTCTTGTTGTACCTCTTTATGTATTTCTATTTGAAATGCAGGTTTTCTGTACTAGTTTCAAATTATGGGAAATTCCTTTGTTTCTAGTTTAAAGTCTTGTAACTGTGTCCTTACAGGTGTGTGAAGGACAAGACGGTGAGGGTTTATCCCGGCTCCAATTTGCAATACAGATTTGCAATGGAGGCTTTTGAATTCATTGGTGCTCAGCCAGAGGTAAAGTTACTTCAGAACAAACGTCCTAAAGAGCAGCAGTGTGTTTTATAGCTGCAATCACTGCTCCACACGTCTTTGCAGAATTTAGGTCCTGTTGACATGAGCCAGGATTCCTGTCTGACTTTACCTCCATGTTTCTGCAGGTGTACATCACCTGTTCAGTCCTCCTGTGTGAGAGTGGGGTCCCTGGAACCAGGTGCTCTCAGGGATGCATCCCATCCCACCATCGTGGCAGAAGAGAAGTAGCAGCAGAAAGTAGCAGACACTCTATTTCCCAGGGACCTCTGCACCTGGTCAAAGCCTCTGACAGCCGAGGTACATTTACATATGCACACATTCTCCACTTTATTAAGTACACCTAGCTGAAAGTCAATATGGTTTTGAGTGTCAACATGAAACATCATTAAAAGCACTAATACATGGACACAATAATTAGAATTTTTCTGAAATACCACATTCAACATAATTAATTTAACAATTTTTTGTTTATTTTCATGCAAATGTTTTTTTTTCTGTCTGAATGTATGAGTTACATGATAGTGTAGGCTAAGTTGTTAGCAAAACAAATAAGTAGATTAGATTAGAAAGAACAAAGAAATATATATTTTGTCTATATCTACTTTTTAGGATTGAACAACCTGATCCATAGATTTGGTAACTGCAGTTGGTAACACTGATTTCATATAGCTGCACATGTTAATATAATAATAATAATATTATGTTATTTTATCTGAGTTTTTGCTTTTTTTTTTTATATATTTCAGCATCAGGCCTCAGCATTAATCTGGGTATGAATGTCGTCTTCATTGTTGGCTGCCTCCTGGTCTGTGGAGTGGTGATCTACCGAGCGAAGAGGTCCAAAGCTAAATACCAACTCCTGCCGACGTCTGACTCAGACTGAAGACACTACTTTCACTTAGAAGATCTGAGTGTAAAGATTGTCAAATATAACCTGTAAAACTCTTTATACCTATATCAACAACCTGTTTATTATGTTGTAAAAGCATCAAGTTTTACTTTTACGAACATTTATAGTTTAAAATCCCAGTTACTGAGTAACGAAAGACAAATTAAACATCATCGGGAGTCAGATAATGTCACTTTGTCCATCCTTTGAAGTTGCCAGACTTCTTTTAAACCACGTTTGTGGAACCATCATTTTATCTCTTCCAGGTTAATGCAGAAATGACTTCTGTATGTAATTTCATTCACACCTCTATTGCTACACAGATTTACTAAATTACATTTCCAATGGAAGCAGCAACCCCATCTCTCTTTACTTTCACTTTTTGTTTTGTGTAGAAGGACGTTATAGATTAAAGTGCCTTATAATGGTCTAAGCATGGGAGGATGTTCTAACCAGAACCAGATGCAGTGGTTGTTGCGTTCTACTGCTGAGTGGTAGGCACTGTTGAAATGTTAGGTTACAAGAGAATAGGTAAGACTTTTCTTGTTTTTGTTCTTTACCTGGATTTTATCTGCTATGCCTTGTTGAAATACTTGCTTTGTCTGTGTTTATGCAGCGTTTTTAGTTAATACTTTGTACTGTCTGTTCGTAATGTTCTCCCGCCTTGGGCAGTGATTTTCATTTGTTACTTTGTATTTCTAATTAGTGAGTGATTTTTTGGTTGGTACTTTGTGAGGTTTTGTTGGTTTATTAGTTCGTATTTTGCCTGCGTCTCTGCAGCGTTTTGTGTCGTTACTCTCCGTGCTTGTTTGAGTTTCCCCCGTGTCCCCCATTTTGGACCAGGAGTTGTAATAAACCTTGTTTTTTTTTTTTGTTTTGTTTTTTTTGTTTATTTGTTGGTACCCGTTGGTCTCGTCCGTCCGTTTTGTAACAATAAGATTTGGGCAATTTCTGTTTTCTTTGCACCACCTATTTTCATTTATCTTTGGAAATTATAAGAATTATATGATGACATAAGGGAGAAAAACATTCAGTTGCTGTTAATCCAGTCTACTGAATACACTGTAGTAAGATGATAAACACTCAAAGTAATTTGATTTGTAGTTGAAGTATAAATTCCTGATTTATTTCAAATTAAACACAGCCTGGGGTTCTTTACTGTAAATCACATGTTGAATAAATGATCCTGAATTTGCACAGGTATTACCTGGGGATTCTTGTTTGATTTCTGTGATCTGCATGTACAACATGCATAGTTTCAATAAAACCTTCCTGATGTCCTCAGCTTCATATTTTAGAAGGTTTTTATTTAAGGGGTATTGATTGATTGATCTGTTGGTGTGTCCTTACAACCTTTAGCCTGAAAGGTGTTCAACATACAACATAGAAAGAAACCACTGACATGTTGTAGAGGTTGGAGCCCGATACATACAGAAATTAAAAACCAATGATATTTAACATTAACATCAAGAGAAGCGGTACTCAAAAGAAAGACAGATGCACTGTGGCAGTTTTGGCTTTCCTTGAAAACCATTTTCAGGAAGACACAGCGTAGTCTGCCACCCTAATACACCCCACTGACTAAATGTTTAAAGTTTTGACAACATTAGATTTTGAGGCTCCCTCACCTGTTCTGTTTACAGGTACCAACAGAGCCAGTGGGCTGATACCTGATCAGTTTTATTCAAAGTGATTTACAAGGGTAGGCAGGGTGACGGTAAGGACACAGCTGGGATTTGAACCCCAGTTTCCCACATGGGGGCCAGCGATCTTACCACTACACAAACCAGCCTTTCACTGATAATATTAGATTATTATAAAGCTGTGTCAGGTCATACTCTATAATTGTGCCTATACAAGGAATATGCAAATATGAGATTCCTGCACTGTTTGCAGGTCGGCTCATAGGCAGAGCAGCAAATACTTCATAGCTAAATATCTAAGCTGAATGCTGTGACACAGAATCTACTGCAGGCCCTAAACCAGCAGACCACAAATTCAGATTTGAAAGTTTAACTGTCGATCTAATCTTATTTTAGTTAGAGGTTAATATTTTGCCTCAACTTTCATCACAGGCTTCCAGTATTTCTTCTAATAAGCTCTCTCTAATACACAAAACTGAAGAGATAGAGAATATGAATGGTTTACCTTCCAAAGAGATAAAGGTGAAATTCAAGTTCAAGGTAGATTGAAGTTAGTCAACACACAATCAGTTACTGTTTGAGCCAAAGTGGACTTAATAGAAGACGACAGAGGACTCCAGTTTTCAAACAAGCCATTAAAAAACAACAAAAGGCACAAAGACAAACCACAAAGCTTCTGGGAGAATGTCCTTTGGACAGATGAGAACTTTTTGGCAAGTCACATCAGCTATATGTTCACTGATGGAGGCTTTTGAGAAACACAGGAGGCTTGGTTATGTTCTGGGGCTGCTTCGCTGCATCTGGCACAGGGTTTCTTAAATCTGTGCAAGGTACAAGGAAATCTCAGGACTTTTAAGGCATTCTGGAGCAAAACGTGCTGCCTATTGTCATTAAAGCCTGGCATATAAAGCCTGGTTTCAGTGGAAGTTATTGGGTCAAACAGGTTTATAACCCAAAACTAAAACACCTAAGAATGACTAAGAACAAATGATGTGATTATTCTCAAGTGGCCTTCTATGAGTCCTGATATAAATCACATTGAACATCTAATTGAACTTCTAAGAAGGCACCCTTTAAACCTGAGACAACTGGAGCAGTTTTCTCACGAGGAATGGACCAAAATACCTGTCGACAGGTGCAGAAGTGTCATTGACAGTTACAGTAATTAACTGATTGCAGTGATTGCCTCAAAATGATGTGCAAGAAAATATTAAGTTAAGGGAACTATCGTTCTAGTCCAGGCCACTTTTATTAGTTTGTTCTTTAAAAAACTTGGTATTCCCGTGGTATTTGTAAAGCTATGTCCGATTTTAACAAGATTATTTTTAGAAATTAGAATTTATTATTACTTTTGTCAGTTTCAAGTTATTTCAGTAACCTTTGAGGGTTTTTCTTAATTTTATGGAAGGGTGCCAATAATTTTGTCCACATCTGTAAATTAACTTTTTTTTATTAAAAAATGTTGGAAAGCACAGTTGACCCTAAAATAACTGTGAATGACCCTAAGACGAGATTAAATCTAAAGCTCACAAGTAATTTGGTTTGACTGGCAAAAAATTAAAGATGTTCAGTGGTCAATGACATCAAAAAGTCTATTTTATGAAGTAAATTAAAAACACTTGTTTGGGAGTGATCTGACTTTCGAAGGCATAGACGTCTGAACTGTGCACAGTGATTTGGGAAGAAAATGGAATTCACCTTCCAAAACCAACAAATGATAAATATGCTAATCAAGTAAATGAAATTACTTAGCAATACATGGCAACTTTCTGAGCAAAATGCACATTGTCCTATAAAGTTGGTGGTATTGATCTTTGAAAAAGAGACTGAGGACTAAAGTGATTGATTGACTGTAGTAAACCTGAACACTGTAAACCTGCAGGCTCCAAGAATGTGGAGCAACAATGTTTCCACGCACATTGATTTCTCTGAAACAAGTGCACATTGTACAAACTGACACGAAGGATAGAAGTGAAACTATGTTCACAGTTCAGTTAAAAAAACAAACCTGAGCTCATGTCTTTCACTTGACATGCACTTAAGGATTTCAGGTATTCTGTGTGGGAATTCAAGTTTTGTTTGATTTGCATTTTACCACAGCTATCTCGCACTGACGATAATTTCTTCCCTTAGTGTTTATCAGCATCAGAAAGAGCAGGCTTGTCTCCTAACATTTGCAAACACAAATATATTTTTGTCAATGTTGTTAGAACCAGTCGGCTGCACTGTGTTGTGCTGAACTTTGGTTACTGTCTCTGCTGCACTACTAAAAAACAAGCACATCATCCATCTACAAACATGGTTTCAATTCTAAGAAGAAAAGCTTTGGTTATTCAGGTTCCTGTAGAAAGTACAGGCCAGTAAAACGAGTTCTACTTCATACTTGATATTTTCAGTAAATGAGGTAAACAATATAAAAAATTTTTTTTTCCTTGTGGCTGAATATTTAAGCACCACTGCTCATGTTGAGGACAGTGCGTTCAGCAGGATGGCTTCTCTCACGCTGTTGCTGCTGAATCTGCTGCTTATGGTCTCGGCTGCATCTGCATGGTACTACAGATACTATGGAGGCTCGGTGGCCTTCACTCCAAAAGGACGGCAGCCAGATGGGACCTTTGAGGTATGTTTATGCATCATTGGGACGTCATTAGATGGTAGATCCTGGCACATCCTTTCCGATAATCCATTGACATGGACTCCTTCTCCTCTGCATCTTTATTGGTTTAAACAGTTGCAAAATGTGGTTTAGTTTAAAAGAACAGTCAAAAAGGATTTTTACATTTTTAAACCACCAAATGCATGTTTACTTCTACATTTTAAACATAACCATACATCAGGAATCAGGAATACATCATCATGTGTTTAACAGATACAATCCGTCCTTCAGTGTTAATAAACTGAAATGACTGTTTGTGGTTGATGCCTTTAATGTATAATCAGACTGAATCCATCGCAGGTGGAGTTTCGCGACAGACAAGCTTCACCCTCCTGCTACCAGAACAGCTACACCTGTTACTATGGTGACTGTGGAACCCAGACTGAAGGTACCAGCTCAATCGTCTCCACCAACTACTATTACGACTACTGGTGCCAAAACGAGATGAAGACTGTAAGAAAAGTCAACAGCAACCGACCCTTTGCTATTAGGTGAGCTACTGCACATCATACTCATCCCACATTTTGCTGTTTAGTTGAAACTGGACAGTAATTCAGAACAGATGAAGCCCTTGGGATGGAAGGGGACATGTTTTCAGGAACCTAAAACAAGTCCAGCTGCCACTGAACAGCGATGTTTGGGATTCCCATGACCTTCAGTCATATTATGCAAGTATACTTGCACATACAGTAAGGGTAAAGATGATTTATGTTGTAGGTTGATAAACTCAACTTTATAAATATAACAGGAGTTAAACAAGCTTATAGCATAAAACGACAAGTGGATCTGCTTTACTGCTGAGACACTGAATTGTAAAATACTGTGGAACATTGAGGAAATAAAGAAATAGATGCTGTTTAATATCTGCACTGAAAACTCAGTTATGTGTCACTTGTTTTTGAATTTGTTTGATGAAAGTTGATTATGATATTGACACAAATGGTCATTTACTAAGTATAAATATTCTAGTAATTTTTCCATCATGGCCATTGTTGATGATCAGGTTAACTGTGGACACATTTACTATTTGATACTATAACATTTATACATGAAGATGAAAATATTGCTAAATTATATTATTACTCAGATGTTTCTTCCAACAGATATCCCACTTACTACGATTATTATTCTGGATTTGGATACTGGATGTATAATGTCAGAAGCTACCAGGCTCCTTTAGAAATGATGGCACATGTGGACATGGGAATCCGCTCTGATACTCATCAACCTAACAACCCTCCTGTCACCACTGTGCTCCCTGTTATCAGGTAAATGTTCTGCACTTATATTTGCGCTTTACACTGCTTCTCATTCACCCATTCACACACACACACACACACACACACACACACACACACACACACACACCGATGGCAGAGCTGACTCACCGGGGGCAACTAGGGGTTCAGTATCTTGCCCAAGGACACTTTGACATGTGACGTGGCAGCCGGGAATCGAACCACCAATCCTATGATTGGCAGTCAACTTGTCTACCTATTGAGCCACAGCCACCCCCCTTCAATTCTATTTTCATTATAGTGTGTAAGTGTGTAATACACTGATTTAAATATGATCAATAAAAGAACAGTTACTCTGTCAGACAAACATGTTCATATTATATAATTCTTTTGAGAATCTTCATTGATGTAATTTATTCTCCAAGCTCTGGCCTCAACTATCACAACTGAATAACTGAATGACATCTTAAATATTGTGGGGGAATATTTATTCAGCTATTTTGTCTTATAACACATTTTTCTGTTCCATGAACATATTGATATATTTATTAAAAACACTGAAGAATGACGTTGGATGTAAACAAATAGCTAATTAATTGTGCTGTAACCATAAGGAAACTGAACTGAACTAATATAAATCTTCATAAATGCAGAAAACACCAGATCCCAACATGTTCAGTTTTCAAAGCTATATCAAATGTTTTTAAGTACAAATGTTTATTGATTTACTTAATTCATGTGTTACAGAATTCCCAGGAACTGCCCACGATCAATAAACCTGACAGTGTTTGACCCCGATGGTGACCGGGTCAGATGCAGAGTTCCAACAGATTCAAGCACATATGAGTGTGGGCTGTGTGGACTGCCCCCCCAGTTCTCCGTAGATGAGGTGAGAGAGTGTTTTATGTAAAAATAACACATTTATCACAAAAATAAGATCATTCACAACACAAATAAAGCAGCACGAAATGTTTGATTTGATTTGATTGGATTGGATTTGAAATTTACTACATCTACAGTATTTTTCATTATAGTGACTAAAATAGTTCTATAATCAAAGTGTATCCAATAACAACAGAAATTGATTAAACAATAAAATAGTTGAACTGAGTCTGTGGAAGCAAAACGACACAGCAAAGCCGAGTTCAAAATTACAGAAGTCACTGAACAAATCTAAAACATCTAAAAAGAGTGAACATCTCTGGACTAGATTTACTTAACAAAGGTATCTTTTCTTTTCAGAACTCCTGCTCTGTAACATATCAGCCGGACTACAATTACTACAATTACTACTATTACTACAATTATTTTCCCATTGAGCTGATGGTGGAGGACTTTCCACGCCGTCACATCACACTGTCCTACACTGACGGATCCTACACAACAAAGGAACCCTTATCACCGGGAAGGCATAAACGTGATGTTGGAACAAATACCACAGTAGCATCAAACAGCCCAGCAGCACTACCAGCAAGCACAACTACAACAACAGCACCAACAACCACCACAACTACAACAACAACACCAACAACCACCACAACAACAACAGCAGCACCAACAACCACCACAACTACAACAACAGCACCAACAACCACCACAACTACAACAACAACACCAACAACCACCACAACAACAACCACCACAACAACACCAACAACCACGACTGAACCAACAACTACAACTCAAGTGCCGACTACAGTTCCGTACCAAACATCAATTCCTGCTTTAAGCAAAATCCCGCTGCAGTTTTCTGTTTATGGTGTGTTCATCAATGTTCTGTTAGTTTGTTGTGATGACCACTGATTATAATATCAACAGTAATATTAGTAATAAATTCATATCAAAGTCTTTTTCTCTTAATTTCCAGTGGATGCAGATGTCCCTTCATGCATTGAAGGAGATTACATTCCCATCTTCTTGTCACCAACTCCATATAATGGAGCCAATCTTCCTGCATATGTCAACCGCACCCTGACAATCAAAGTCAGAACATCAGCACAGTACACCACGTAAGAAAAATCTATGCTAAAACTATAGTATAAACTCTCATTTTAAACCTCCTGTTGGGCCTTGTTTTGCTGTCATGACTTAGAAATCATCAAATCTTCCCATTGGAAAGTTGTGAGGACATTGTTGTTCTTGTAGGATTCGTGACCTGATTGTCACTGGACCAAGCGGCATTTTAAAAGAGAGACTCTCCAACGAAGATTTTCTCCTCAAATGGACGCCAACAGATGACGACCTGAATCTAAACATTCCTATTTGCTTTTTTTCTGAAACATACTACTACTAGTAAGTTTAAATCATTCAGGACACAATCATTTATTACATTTCTGTATTTGTGTAGTTTCAAAACACAGCTTCACTCTCTTTTATTCTATATTTCAGCTACTACTGGTACTGGTACTACTACTACCAGCCTGTTGACTCAGAGCTGCGCTGTGTGATTGCTAATGTTGGACACCATGGTTAGTTAACCTGTTTTAATTCCAAGGATGTGATTTTGTGTGGGACCAATAAATCATTAACATTGGAATTAGGAAGTTCTGAACTTGCTAACATTTGTAGCCTAACTGTTATAAATAGAGATAAACAAATAAATGTTTTCCACTATTTAGATGCCAAAGTCACCTGCAGCGAAACCTCAATAAAGGTAGAAGTGGAGAAAGACTACCTCATCAGACGCAATGAGAACAGGTTGCATCTGTTTGGCTTCACGGATCCTTCTTGCAACCTGGCAGCACGCTCCAACTCCACCCACCTGGTGGCTGAAATATCGCTGAACTCGTGTGGAACCCTCATAGAGGTACAGCACATAAAACCGTGACGCAGTGTTTAGTGTAACACTGTCTAATGTAGAGCTGCTGTAGTGGATTATGTCCTTGCACTTGCTTGACCACTTTTAGGTCCAGTCTATCAACAGCTACAGTAGCTGAACCACATGGTACTTTTTGTGGAACAGTGTGTTTGTCAGAGTAAATGACGTTATGTGAATCCTCAAATGACGCTCTCTGTGTTGACTACTGTGTTCCATCTGATCATCAACATTTCTACTCATTAAATTGGTTGCGGGTTCTGTGCCATCGTGGTTTTTGTCAGAGCATTTCTCCTGTATGAGTAAGAGTGTAAACATTACTGCCGTTGTAGATAAATGGAGTACTGGAGTAGATTTATTGTAATTTTACATTTATTTAAGTACATTTTCACCATAGTAAAAGTACATTTACTGGAGTAAACCTTTTAGTAGCCTACCCTGTAGACTTGTTTTTAAATTAGTTGAACTCATCAGTAAAAATATGTGTATCTTGAAAGTTTTATACTATTAATTCACTATTAACTGTACAAACCCAATATATGTAAGTGGCCAATGGTACTGAGCAGGTGATGAGTGTTCCCTGGTTCCTTACGTGACACTTGACATTCAAGAGTTTGTTTCATCAGACCAGAGAATCTTGTTCTGAGTCCTTCAGGTGCTTTTTGGTTAACAAACTATCGTACCGATTCGTATCGATTGATGGAGTGTTGCAGAAATGGTTGTTCTTCTGCAACGTTCTTCTCACTCCACAGATAAATGCTGGAGCTGTTTCAGAATGACCATTGGGTTCATGACTCTCGATGACTTAATTTAGCCGGGTGGCCCACTCTAGGAATACTGTGCTGAATGTACTCGTGTAGAATTTTGAAAATAACTTAATCCATTTTGGAACAAGACAGTAACATAAGAAAATATGAACCAAGTTAAGCTCTGTAAATACTTTCTGGATGTACTATATATATTCAGTTGTGATAACAGTTGTAACAAGTTTCCTGTTCTCTTTCAGGAGGATGAAAGTAACATCATCTTCAGGAATGGGATCACCTCTGCTAACCCACATCTAATAGTTTCCAGGAGCAATGATGTGGAGATCGCCTTTGAATGTGCTTATCCAAAACAAACCAACCTGACTCTGGGATTCACGCACAAGAACCCATACGCCTTCGCAGACAAAGGCTTTGGCACTTTCACCTTCCAGTTTGAATTCTTCGAGAGCCAGAGGTTCCTCAGACAAATTAATGACAGCAGGTACCCAGTGGAGGTGGATCTCAAACAGATGATGTTCATGCAGATCGAGGCTGCGACTTCCATCCCCAACGTAGAGCTGTTTGTGGAGTCCTGCAGGGCGACTCCCTATGACAACCCCAACTCTCCCATCAGCTACACCATCATTGACCATGGGTAGGTGTACACAATGGAAATACATCAGATTCTTCTTATTGTACCTCTTTATGTATTTCTATTTGAAATGCAGGTTTTCTGTACTAGTTTCAAATTATGGGAAATTCCTTTGTTTCTAGTTTAAAGTCTTGTAACTGTGTCCTTACAGGTGTGTGAAGGACAAGACGGTGAGGGTTTATCCCGGCTCCAACTTGCAATACAGATTTGCAATGGAGGCTTTTGAATTCATTGGTGCTCAGCCAGAGGTAAAGTTACTTCAGAACAAACGTCCTAAAGAGCAGCAGTGTGTTTTATAGCTGTAATCACTGCTCCACACGTCTTTGCAGCATTTAATTCCTGTTGACATGAGCCAGGATTCCTGTCTGACTTTACCTCCATGTTTCTGCAGGTGTACATCACCTGTTCAGTCCTCCTGTGTGAGAGTGGGGTCCCTGGAACCAGGTGCTCTCAGGGATGCATCCCATCCCACCATCGTGGCAGAAGAGAAGTAGCAGCAGAAAGTAGCAGACACTCTATTTCCCAGGGACCTCTGCATCTGGTCAAACCCTCTGACAGCCGAGGTACATTTACATATGCACACATTCTCCACTTTATTAAGTACACCTAGCTGAAAGTCAATATGGTTTTGAGTGTCAACATGAAACATCATTAAAAGCACTAATACATGGACACAATAATTAGAATTTTTCTGAAATACCACATTCAACATAATTAATTTAACAATTTTTTGTTTATTTTCGTGCAAATGTTTTTTTTTCTGTCTGAATGTATGAGTTACATGATAGTGTAGGCTAAGTTGTTAGCAAAACAAATAAGTAGATTAGATTAGAAAGAACAAAGAAATATATATTTTGTCTATATCTACTTTTTAGGATTGAACAACCTGATCCATAGATTTGGTAACTGCAGTTGGTAACACTGATTTCATATAGCTGCACATGTTAATATAATAATAATAATATTATGTTATTTTATCTGAGTTTTTGCTTTTTTTTTATATTTCAGCATCAGGCCTCAGCATTAATCTGGGTATGAATGTCATCTTCATTGTTGGCTGCCTCCTGGTCTGTGGAGTGGTGATCTACCGAGTGAAGAGGTCCAAAGCTAAATACCAACTCCTGCCGACGTCTGACTCAGACTGAAGACAAGGAAGCTTCAAAAAAAAAAAAAAAAACCTTGCTATATTAATTTGTATCATTTAATATAGCAAAATTATTATTCGTATTCGGGGTTATCTGTGGTTTCAAACGTTGCCATGCAGTCCAAACTTTGAAAGGTTAAAAGCTTTGCATAGAACCAGAATGAGGTGTGGCACAATTGTTTGCTTTGAAAATTGTCCTTTGTTTGTTTGGACATGGTGGCATCTAGAGGCTTCTTTGTAATCAGTTAAATATGTTGTGAAGGTGTTTCGGAAAGATTTACATCATTGAATTTGAAACTGATTGTGTTGTGCTAATGAAGTATTATCCATATTTAAATTACCTTACTGATAAGTAACTAATGTTTTGGAAGGTCACATCATGATGCAGTTGTTGTCATTCACAGCTGTAAAGTTCATTTAAATGCATTGTTGTTAAAATGAATGCGATAAACGGTTCTTCTTCAGCAATAATCCTCTTGTGAAGAATAAAATTTAATTCTGTATATTGCTGTGATGTCTGTTTCATTTAGACTTCTATATTGCACTCAGCCTTGTCTGACTTTTAATGAGCCACTCGCTTTAAACTCTGAAACAGAACCATGATATATACGAGTGAAGTGACCATCATCATCCCATTAGTGAAAAACTATTTGATTTGATCTGATCTGATCTGATTTGTTGCAGACAACCTGCAGATGAAACGACGCAGTGATTTCTCATGTTATATAGAGCTCACAATTTGTCCAAATCAACACCCTTCAAGACTCTCTTACCTCCGTAATGACAAAGTCTCACATGTTCCAATGTAACATTGGGTTTGATTTCACTCTGACAATGGAGTAAAACTTTTTATGACCTGCATATCCCCACACAGCAGCGTAGCTAATACAGCGAAACTAAACTAATTCATTATTAATCATAATGTTTGATTTATAATTAATATCAACAGGTAGGAACTGTGTTGGCTGAGAGCTGCCCCAGAGATGTACAGCTCACAGAAAGCAGACTGGAGGAAGAGATTGAGTAGGATTAGGAGAGAGATTTGAGCCAGGACTCGTGGGGACTCGACAATGATCAGTAGGACAGTTACTGTAGATTGAAGTCCTAAAGACAGATTGGCTGACATCACGAAGGTTGTTCAGAGATGGAAAAGCCCTAAAAATCCAAGATTTGGATGTTGATGTTAATGTTCGATGGTATTGTCCAGAACTGGACTGGTCTGTAATTCTTCACAGTAGAGACCCAGCAGATCAGAGCTGCCCCAACTATAATCAGTCCTGATTATCATCATGTTCTTGCTTCCCAGAACAGAACAAGTCATGTGACAAGAATGTAGCAAGTAAGAATGTGACAATGAATAATCGCCAACAAAGGGCAACAAGAATCTGAAAGTACAATCCTGTTTGGCTTGACATGACTGAGAAAACCCGACTGGCAGCTGGCCCTGGCATTCAGTAACGTACTTTAATATTCATAGCAGTAACTTGTGTCATGACAAGAACCCAAAAGAGGAAAAATGAGTCAGAAATGACACGTTCTGAGATTTTAGTACGATCATCTTGTGTCCACTTATTAAAGATACTGTTTTGCAATTAGAGTTCATGTTTTTGTGGCTGTATTGTGACCTTCCTGAGACGACTTGTGTAAATGACTGGAGTAGTGTAATCCAGATTGCTGTCCCAAGTGTCTGATATCTTATTTTTTGCAGGTAGTGTTTCGCCTTGCAGGACACATGGGAGTCAAAAAAACCTTTAAATGGATGGATGGATGGACTGTTTGCTGTTTTCTTCTCTCTGTAATTACATCTCATCTCACTGTTTATGTTATGTTATGTTTTACTCCAAGTGGCTTTAATTTTATACCTCTGCTAACTTAAAGTGGTAGTCACTCTCTAGCTTTATTTCACAACTACACATTGGATTCTGTGTTTTAGGTTCAGTTGGATTTTATGCAACTGAAGACAGTCAGTATTCAGTCAGTCAGAAAATCAGTGGATTTTCACTGAGACATCACATGTGGTCTCATTTTGACCTGATCAAACAAAGATGTTATATTCCACTAACTGAGAGCCCACGAAATTATGTGTACATTTTCTTTTGACAAAGCAAAATCAACAATATAAATATTTTATGTGCTTGTTTTAGATACAAATGGAACAATGACTAAAACCCGCACCATCTACTGAAGTGACAAGCTGTTCTAGTGAAGCATGTTTGTTTTTTCAGCATCACGTTGGATAATTTCCGAGGAGTTCAGAACATTTTAAAACATTTACGTGATGTGTATCACAAACTCATGTTAACCAGTGTTATCAGTGGTAATAATAGCTTGTTACATAATGAAGGCTACTTCATTGTTCATAATGAAACTAAAAGCATTAAACAACTAAGTCTCTCTCAACTAAGTCTCTGAACATTTTGGCAAAGAAAAGTAAAAGTAATTTATGACAGGATAAATACGTTACCTAGATACTAGGTTCTAATTTACTAAGATACTGTATACTGAGCACGGTTGCATGGTTGGTTTGTCAATGTTTCGCACATTATCTAGGTGAAAACAACATGGAGGTGGTTGTATTTAAATTAGGATTTGCAAATTGCAGATATATCATCACGGGTAGTAAACAAACTTTTTAGGCCCATCATTTCACTTTTCCTTTGGATCCTAACAATAGCCTGCTGTGCACAAGCAGATAACAGCTGAACCTGGCTGAATAAATTCAGACGAACTTTCAGTCACCACGCATCACTTTTACTCTTGATAAATCACCTAACTTATGTGTATATTTTTTATTTTCTCCTACCTCCACTTTGGCAAAAACGCCTCACTTTGAATATTTACTATGTCAAAGGCGGAAAATTCACAGTTTGCAGCATTGAACTCATTGAATACCCTCAGGATATCAGCATGTGCTCTTTTTGCCAGTGTAAGCAAGTTTGCACAAGATTTAGTACACAGCAAGTTTTAGTAAATCAGGATCTCGGTGTGGATCAAAAACTGTTGTGGAATAAAAGTAAAGTAAAATTTTAATAATCCAGTAAATTACAAGTACCTCAAAACTGTAAATACTCACCACCTCCGAGATGAGTTATGACAACTGCCTGAAATATCATGTAGTTTATACATCAGTGCATCTTCACCTTCATGGCGTACAGGTGTAGCCAGAATCAGATACAACACGTAACATTATGTACATAAAAAGAAACACATTTATGAAGGACAACCATCTGCCAATTGTCCTCGTCCTTCAATGCTCAAAAAGAAAATTAAACCAATGTATTTGCATGTACAGATCTTATATCATTTTTCATTATCTTTTTTTAAGTAAACCAACTGAAGGCTTTTGCTCTTTTATTTATGTGACCTCTTCAGCATCATCAGACGTGAATCATCAGCACATTTGTAATAATAAAAAATGTCCTGTAAATTACACAACAAATGACGCACACCTTTAGTTCCCTTTCACTCTGTGTCCTCTGAATTCAAATAAACAAAATCCTGAACTGGTCTCATTGAACTTACTCCATGTCCAGATAATCACACCTGTTCAGTTTTGGTTTTCATTGCATGTGAAAGGACACTTGACTGTTGATACTGTTGAACTCAGTGTAGATATAGATAAGCCTGACTGACTGACAGTAGATTAAACACTGTTTTGTAACCTGAAAGAAATGAATGTCGAAGAAATGACAAGACTGCAGGTGTCTGTAACAAATTAAAGACAGACCCAGACACTTGGACACGCAGTCTGAACCATAGCTCATTAAGACATTGTCCCTTTTTTGCTGGTCTACCAGATTGTTTGTCAGATTTTTATTTTACAGCTGCAGCAGTAAAATGAGTTTCACCACCAGACACCAAACTTACTGGAGGAGCTGACCCAACAAATTACGGTATTTTTTAAACATAATCCAGGTAACTGTACAGATGGGACTGAAAATGTTACAAATAAATAAAAAGTTAATTTAATGTTATGTCCTAACACCATGAATGCTGCATGCTATACATAAATTATTTTGCACAGTCATGCACTTACTTACTGCAGATTAGCACAATAAATCAGAGTAGTGAAATGAAAGTGTGTGAGCTGTGAGGAGTCACTGTGTCACCTGCCAGCCAGGATCACGGAGTGTTGCAGAGAACATCAACAGTAAAAGCATCTTTTATCAGTAAATATCCACAATGTTGCGTGTATGTATGTGCTGTTACCAAGAGAACAAAGAAACACAGCTCCACCTCAGTTACACAATAGCGTTGTTGTAGAAAGAATAATGTAGAAAGACGGGCTGTGATGGGAAGAGGTAGGTTTATAAACGTGACCACAAATAGCATTGGACTGATGTAGGTATACTGCACAAGAGAAAAATGTTTTAATCAATAGAGTTAACCATCTAAAAGAAAATGGCAATAAACAAGAATACAAATAAGAATATTATACATTTAGATGTCCTATTGGCTTCGCATTAACACGTAAGCCTACTTAAATACTTCTACAGTTTCTGAAAAGCTTTCTACTTTTAGCTCTTACCAATAGTTTTATTATTTATTAATATTAATAATAGCGTATTATTTATTACTTTAATTTTATCCTGTAATTTATTGTTGAATCTGCATCAAGTAATAGTATAGTTAAATATTTTGCATTTCATAGACTTTGACATCCAGCTCCTCAGATCTGCTCCTAACACCACCTGGTGGTGTTAATGTTGTGGTGGACTCTGACAGGTTTGCAGCTATACAAGGCACACGGCATAAACATTAGTAATATCTTTTACTATTTCATCCAAGCAAACAATAAAACAATCTAATGTTTATTTTCTTCATGAATTACATTAGAAGTTTTTGGTTTTTATATGTATCATGTTGTGATTATGCAGTACAACACTACCAGTAAGTTACTGCTTCCTATGACTTGTTGTCTCTAACTATACAAAAAAGCTTGTTTGGACCTCTGCTGATTGATCTTTTCTCATGTTAATATGTCTATTCATATTATGGTTCCTCTTAACTGCTCATACATATTCTTATATTATAGCTTATATCATTTAATTCTGATGCCTCCAGACTTCCACTAATCACATGAAGAAAAAGAAAAGCTACAAGCAAATGTCTGAAGAGTAAATAACCATTCCCTGATTGTGAAATTTAAAATGAATGTTTTTTTAACTCCACTTGATCAAGTTGCTCCTTCGTGATTCTTCATCCAACACCTGCAAACGGAGCATGTATCCTGGCAGAGGTCAGAAAGGTGGAGGTGGAGAGATCAGAATCAAAGCACAAGCTTCGTCTGCAGAGTAGGTATGAGACAACACGCTTACTGAGGCCCTGTGCCAGAAAGACATCACTACCCCTTGATAATCAGATCAGATAACATTCGTAATTACTGTATAAGGAATATCTGGTTCCCTTGTTCTGTTTGTTCAGTTTTAAAGACTTTAAGGAAATAATCTTCAGACACGTCTTCACTTAATGACACAGAGCTTTATAGAGTTCTGCGGAACTGCACCATATCACAAACCTTTAACCACAAGCCGAGAGGAGCACTTTTCATTTCATGTGCTCACGGGTGTGTCTTTGTAATTCAAACCTTCTCCATATGAAAAACACAAAATAAACTACTCGTTCTACTTAAAAGTGTTAAGAGCAGTACACAGCAGAAATGAAACGTGGGTCCAGAACCGCTGTAGATCCAGAAGCATTGGAGTTTGACTCCTCTCCTCTTAATGACAAAGTTGCTTTTTCCACCAAAAATCTAACTAAAAACTTGTCTAATTTCTCATACGCTGGCCACAGTTGAAGCTTTCAAACATCACATCCTCCAGTTTTCTGCAGTTACTGTGGATTCAACATAAAACTAAACTTCCCTGTCCACCACTGCTGCTGCAAATTCCACTTCCTCTTAGTCAATGGAAAAACACACACACACTTAGAAACTGTACAAACAATCTCTTTAGGACACTACTTAATGTGGATAGAATAAATTTAAATTAAATGTTCTTTTAACTCCAGTGTCCCCACCTGTTCCTACAATGGAGGGGGTAGTCTACTTGCTAGACTTTAGAGAATCATGACAATAAAGCACACGTCCGTGCTGAGGTCAACAAAGAGGTGAACAAATGAGCCAACATGATCGCCGAGGCCTTGAGGTGGAAGGACACTACGACCACCTCACATCAGTAATGAGGAGGAAAAGTAAAAGTCTGTTTTCCTTTGTTGGTTTTCATACAGAAAAGTGGAATCACCACCTATGGGCCATTAAATATCAATTCAATTCAAGTCACAACAGAGTTTATCTCAAGGCACTTTACAGTGTTTAAGGTTTAAGAAATTACAGAGAATAATTATTCTAAAAATGATATAGAAAACCCAACAATCCAGGCTCATTGTTCAGTCTGTGTTGGGTAAAAAGCTTCCTTTCTTTTCAGATGCTGCATTTGAACATTTGAGTTTTGTAAATCCACAAAATCATTAATACCCAACGGTTACTTCACAAATTTGAAGATGTAGCAGGGTTGAGGAAGAGATTAGCTTAATAATACAAAGGTGGCTGGATAGTGCAGTGGTACGATTCCCGGCCTTGTACCTTGTATCTCACTCTGCTAGAAGACTGACAGTAACTGAACATGAGAGGAAGAGTCCAGCAGAGCTGCTTCATAGAACAACACCAGCTCTCTGTAAAGTGTGACAGCGTCCTCTAGTGGCAGAAATACATTTGTAATTTTACTTTTTAAAATTTAAAAAGTAAAAATGTGCTTGAGATTGTGAAAATGAAACCAAAATGTGGCAGAAGTCACCACATGTTTCAAGCCCTGAAATAAAAACTGCACCTGTAAAGATACTCCTTTTGTATAAAGTGTAATATTAGTATAAAATTGAATTTAAATATTACTGTCACTTAAATATTACATATTTCAAGACTGGCTAATTATCACTCTTTCATTGATGTGTAATTTTACTGTTGTAGTTTAGGAGAAGCTACATTTTTGAAGCAAATTTTAAATTTAAATTAAAAACAAATCTTAAACGGGAAAAGCAGAAAATTCTCAATGTTCTTGTGTTGATTCACCACGAGATGGTGCAATTATTCTCCTTATAGTCCTGCATCATCAACAGATGAATGTAGGTCATTCAGTTTAGTGAAGCTAATCAACTCAATATTTCACTTTGAATAATGATCCAAACCCATAAATAATGTATCTGTTGTCATTTTAAAGTGTCTTTAAAGACGCAATAAATGTAAAAGTAATTAAATATTATAAATGTGAATAAACAAAGGTAATATTTTAAATACAGGAAACATAGTCAGGTAAAAATTGTACAAAAAAGAATATGAGCTCTAAGGCAATTCAATAGATGCAATTTATAAAATAAATAAAAGTGTGCAGTAGCTTTATATTAAATAAGTACTAAATACTAAAACCACTACAACACTACGATAAATAAAACATATTAATACGATATGGAAATAAGCCGTGTTATGTTTATTGTGCAGTGTTTTAAGATGTGGATTTATTATTTATATTCAGGTATTTATAGTTTATACTGTTGGTTAGAGGACGTGAGACTGAGGACACTGAATAAATGTCCTATAAATGCAATAATCGTGCTGTTTTAACACTTTTATGTGCTGATTCTTACCTGGGTGACGACTCGGATCCCTGCAGGACCTGACGCTGCTGCTCCCCCCCGTCCCTCCCGTCGCAGCCCGGGGAGCGCTCCCTCTCCCCGGACTCCCAGGCTAATGAAACGCGCTAGCAGCCAGAGCCCTCCATTGGCTGTCCCGACTGCCGAGGCTGGCAGGCAGTGGCGACAGGGAAGGACCGGACCGACGGAGCTTTCTGGTGGAAATACCGACAGAACACTGGAAACTGGGTCGGAAACGAAGGGACTGTCGGTTTTTATTCACGGTCTGGGTTTTACAAACGGACCTAAACCTCGCTGACGTCCCGTGTTAGCTGGAAGTTTTCGAGGCGTCCTGTGATGTGGTGACGCGACTCCCGACGAATCCACGGGAAGCTAACGTTAGCTGATGAGCTAACGTTACTTGATAGATTTATCATTTCAGCAACGCTTTGAAGAACTATTTCAGGATTTAAAAACACTTTTTAGTATTTTCGATAGTGTACGATAGAAATGTGAGAGAGATTTTATCATGTTGTCTACTTTTATACGAATTAGAGCGTATCCACAGAAAACTACCAGACGTTATCTTCGCTAAGTAGTTGGTATATGAAACTAGCAGGAGTTAGCTACCTAGCTGGCTAGTAGCTAACGTTGGCTAGCTGTCGACTGTAAACTGAATTCTAGCCAAAGAATTCTGGTTCAAATTAGCTAACGCTAGCACGGCTAAGGTTGTTTCCACGTCACCCAACTGTATCATCATATGTCTGCCTGTCGTGAAATATTACTTTCGGCGAGTTGGACTTGATTTGTGGGGATGTGTGTTTGCTTTGAAAAGCGGAGATGAGCACTTTTACTTCCAAATCCAGATATGCAATCATCGACTTCACCAGCTTACTTAATGCTAGCTTGCTAACGCTGAGTTAGCCGGCCAAACTTGGAATACTGCCCCCTGCTCACTTTATGTGGGTTTTGCTTTGAGGCCTTTGGGAAATTATCCGTTTTTTCCTCCGAGGAGACCTTTTCACAGCCTTAATGCATCCGAGCCTCTGAACGGAATTCATATTCTCTGAACGACTGTGGATATTTGTGGATCTCGATAAGTTGGAGTACCTGGTTGATTTGGCATCCCGAACTAACGTGGATTACGAAGGCTTTGGAATAACTTTGATTATTAAAGGTGAGACAAAGACGTAGATGAACGCAGACGAACTTTAGACATAAGTTATAGGTTTGTGTGAGAAGTGAGTGACGTTTTTTATGTCTGAGTTAATCATAATGGAAACTGACTGAGCCGTGCACTTCTTGGTTTAGGCTTTTTTTTTAGTTTATACTAAAGTTTAAATTAAACTCGGTTTTCAGATTGTTAGATAAAGTTCAGCTTCTAAGTTCACTTTTAATTAGTTGGATTCTTTCACATAAAATCATAACAAATCAATTTCCACCTCAGACTCAGTGGTTTTAAGTGTCCTGATTCCAGATCTCCCATCGTCACCTTTACCTTTTCATGTGTACCATATCCAACTAAGTTACACTGGACCACCACCATCTGTCACCCCCCTCTCATGGATGCTGAGTGACCCTCCCCCTCATAAACATTGCTGAGCCTGACTAGCTTGACCTGGATATGAAGGATGGGTTTGGCGTCTTTTATTTTGTTTTTTTCTTTTTATGCTGACAAAAATGCTTTTACACTCAGTGATAATTTTAATCACATGTAACACACATTTTACATTTGTAGGCAATTAAAGATGCCAGGTTGATGTTTGTTTTCTAATGTTGTGTTCTGCGTTTGTGCACTTAACACAATGGCTTCTGTAAGCAAATGACTTTTGGCATCTCAGGCAATGCCAAAATTAAGATGAACAAGTTGCTGTGACGGTTACTAAGTCCCTACTTGTTCCAGTTTGTAAATGGCTGTTCCTTGTAGGTATGTTAAATCCACCTCACATGATTCCTGGCTTTTAGTTTAGCAGTCTGTCCACAGGACCTAAGCCCCTTGGTGTGGAGAGTGGCTCTAATTCCCCAGACCTTCTTGCCCAGCTGTTGATAGATGCAGGTTTGCATCGTCCCTAGCTGAGTGGGATTGATTTAAAGTTCTCTGCTCATCTCTGAATACTATCAGTGCTGTAGATTAACTTTTTATTCTTTGCAAATGTTTTTCAGTTAACCATTATCAATCAGTAAGTGGGTTCAGCTGATTTGGCTCCATTTTGTCTTCTGCTTGGTGGAGACAGTGTAATGGCAAATTCTTAAGTGTCTGCACAGTATTCTGATTAAATCACCTGGCATGTGCACTGTTGAACTTGCCCAGTGTCTTTTGTCTTAACTAAAATGTAAACATTGAGCCCACTATATATCCAGATCTGAACTCCCCCATAATGTGGAGCAATACATTAAAATGACTCATAATTTTAAGGCAATAATCTTTAACACTTTAGCATAATTATTATCATAATTACTAGTTTACAGTCTTTTTATTTTATCTTCACACTTGTCTGGTGTAAATTGGGATGGTTCCTGTGGAGAATTAATTCAAATATCCAAATTCTGGATATGGCAGACATTGAGGAATTATATGTTAACAAAAATCCAAATGAACTTTGCCTGGCCAGGAGTAATATGTTGGAGTCACATTCATTTGCACTTTGTTTTAAAAGTTTTGGTTTACTGAGTTTAAATTGCAGGATATTTAATTGACAAAAATGGTGCGGTTTTAAAATGACACCCTTTTGCTGACGCGCAACTGCAGTGGTTGTGAATAAAATTTTGTCTGTGGTTTTTACTGAAAACATGTAACGTTAAATTGTCTTTCCAGAAATGTACCAGGATTGTTCAGGATGATCCACAGACCTCATTGTGAACAGAACTGTTGAGATAGTGTTTTCTGATTGATTGCCATGCGGCAAACTCCCCGAGGAATTACCAGTAGGAAATGTTGCAGTTCAATGCCTATGTGTTCAGCTCTATACCTTAACTTTTTTGTTCTTCCCTGTGAAACTAAACAGTATTTTCTTTCGCTGTCACCTTTGACATTGTTGTAGATGATGTGCGAGGTGATGCCCACCATCAGTGAGGCTGAAGGGCCTGGTGGCGGAGGCGGAAGTGGTCGGAGAGGCTCTGGCTCCCCGTTGCAGTCAGACTCAGAGGGTCACTTTGAGTCACTGATGGTGTCTATGCTGGAGGAGAGGGATCGTCTTCTTGAGACTCTGAGAGAGACCCAGGAGAACCTGGGTTTGACTCAGAGCAAACTGCACGAAGTTAGCCATGAAAGGGACTCGCTGCAGAGACAGCTTAACACTGCTTTGCCTCAGGTGAGTGAAAGAAACCTTTATCACTAATTATAGAAAACCCAGCTTTCTGGTTGGATGTTGTGCATACTAGGACATGAAAGAGATGCTGTAGCTGCTCTGCACTAAACTGCCCTATGAAACTAAACCCCTTGTTGTGGTTTTACTCATATTTCACATAATTAATTTATCAAATGTTTATTTGTATGGAGACTTGAACATTTGTGATGTGATTGTGAAATTGTCTTAGTTTTATGTTTTAAGACAAAAGGTTTACTCCAGTCTTGGTTAAACAGAAAAGCACCTATTCTACACCTGCAGCAGTGAGACTGTTGAAGTGTCAGTTTCAGTTTGGCTCCCACATCAGTGAAAGTGGTACCAGAATCTTGCATTACTGAAAGGTGCAGTAGGGTCTGCATTAAAACAAATTAGGTCCACCATGGGACAAACGAGAATGGTACAAATCTGCTATGAGAAACTAGTTTGGTTTGGGCTTGATTTAGTTAATTTTAATTGCTGAAGTTAAAACTATTACAGTGTATTTTGCAAAATAGAAAATCTTTGAAGTGTAGTGTTTTCAGATTCTGTTTTAGTGTTCAGCACACCTGTTAATAAAGTTAATATGTGCAAATTAGCTTACAGTAATTGGATTGTCATAATTGTGCTTTTTTTCTGCTGTTTACATAAATATAAAGTAGGAGGAATCTTGATCCCAGTTTACTCCAAATATTTGCTGGTATGGTAGTGACTCATGTTTCTACTACTTGTGTCTTATATTTAAAGTAAGGGATTAGGTTTTCAGCTTGAATGATTTGTAACATCCTGGTAATCAGTTATGTATTGTTGCTGTTTTGGTTGAACTAGTATCTAGTATATAAAGTTAATTTAAGTTTATTTTCAGTGTTTGTGTCAGATTTTATTAAATCGGGGATGGAAGAAGCATGCAGACTGTGTGTAGTCTCACTGTACTGAAAGTAGAAAGGTCTGTGCATTGTAAAGAGCCATTGCAGTTACACAGTGCTCTGATTCATGGTGACACCAACTTTCCTAGAACATCAAATGCAGAAAAGCGAACTTGGAAAAGTAAAACATTGTCATCAATAGCATTGTCACAAGCTAAAATGTTGAATATGCTGAATTGATGGCAGCATACTTGCACTGTGTTTACATACTATGTAAAGTAAGAGCAAGAGTCAGATACCACCAGACTTTGCATACACAACAAAAACTGTTGTTGATTATTTCATGCAATTAAACAGTTTATGAAATGCGTCAATAGATTAACTTAATCTTTCTCAAAAAAAAAGAGCTAAATAGTCCATCTTCTGTCAGTCTGACCATCAACTGAAACTAGCAGATCCGTTTTTGTAACCTTTAAACAGTGAGTCAAGGATTTATTTCAAACTAAAGATATCGGAGCTGTAATCTTGTTGACAGAGGGCCATCTCAGAAACATCCACATGCTTTAGTTTTTCAAACTTGATTTTTATTATACTGCTTTTAAGCGTTGTCTTTGGGAAAATCACGAACTAGCAAAATAAAAATCACAGTCACAAATTCCACTATATTAAACCATCTTCTCTTGATTTTGTTGATCATAGAAGTGACTGAGGTCTTCAATCGTATGCATGTCTCTGTGTGTGTCTGTACGTGTGCATGCACGTGCTGCTTATGCTGCTTATGCTTTTCTGATGTTGTCAACTGATCATCTGACTATTTTCCCAGGCCTCCTGGGATTTGTATCTGGAAGGCAAGAAAATCCAGCTGTTAAAAATGTAGAAGCACTTTAAATCCTGTAATCTGGTGTTAATACCACTATCCAAAATGATTGTTTTCAGCAGTTTGCTCCAAAAAGTCCTTTTTGGGTGTTTTCACGTATGTTAATCTTCAGTAACCTTATGTAACAGGGATTTGATCACCTCAAAAGTATTTTTGTGTTTTATAAAAGTCCAAGTAGTACACAGGAGACTGTATTGAGAAGAACAAATTCCTGTCTACATATTTAGATTCGTGACCTTTTTTAAAATACCATTCACATCAATCTCGAAAGTTATATTTTTGTGCTGGCTTTGGGGGAAGTTAGATCACAGGTCTCTACTTTGGGTGTTAATGAATATAACCCTGCAACTCTTCAGTGACTCTTGTGTGTATTACCAATTAAAAAAATGTTCATTTAAGTGAGCTGAAGAGGGGAAAAATGAATAACGGCTGTTGACAGTGAACAGTCACGTAAAACTGGGAATATTTGTCTAAATTAAAGTTGACTGCTATTTATTGGTTGGGCTGCTTGTTTTGTTTATACTGCCACTTTTAGCTCCACGTGTGTGTTCTTATTTTTATCTTTAATTCGGGAAATAATAGTCAATGCATTCACACTGTATACCTCATACACACTTGGGCAGTGACTCATCTGAATAGATCTAGCAGTTTTACATAAAAAGTATGGTGGTAGCGGCAGCTTTCAAGATGCGTTTCTAGTAAAACACATAATTTGGAAAACTAAACTAAAAGGAAATTCTAAATCGTCAGTACAATTCAGAATTTGACCTTAATTATTATTTCTTAGAACTCCGAGATGTGTGTGTATGTAAATGTGGGGAACATACCTCTATTAGTAGCAGAAATAAAAAGTATACAATCTTAAACTAGGGAGAGTCTAGGTTTTCATGCTGCTGTAGGTAGGTAAAGGGGAGGGGAAATTTCCCTCTTTCCTGGTGAGAGTACCCTTGCACTGGAATGCACAAACATTCCAGAGCAGTTTGCTCACACGTCAGCAGCTTTTTCTGACTCCAGCGGAGCCCTGTTTGATGATGCATAGTTGTTCTTTTTTGGTATATGTATTCTGTGCGCATGCTAAATTGGTCTCTAACAATCAAATGCCATGGTGGGGATAGCTATTACTTCTGAATCAGAATCGGAAATGGTTTATTCCCAGGACAATTTACAGCATTAGGAATTTTTCTTGATGTCAGATGCAGACACCAAATCAAAGATATGAAGTTAAAAGTGATGTGTAACAATAACAATAGTAAATGTATTCTAGGACCCACATGTTGTGGCAAAGTCACTTTCTGTCTCATCCAAGGCTTGTAATAGTTTTGTTTGAAGTGGGCATCACTGGGTGTGTGTTTGCCTACTGGCAGTGAATTTCCAGCTGTGATGTACAACTGCTGTAAACATTGGTGAAGTAGTAATAAAAGAAGTAATAGAAGCAATTAGCTACATGCTTGGTGTTGCTTCGGTCATATGTTGTCGACACACATTTTCTAGCTAAACGTGCAACTCCCTGCTTAATTATTGGAATCAGATGAATTTCCATGAATTTGTTAAGTTAAGGCTACAGGATTGTTAAAATGTTTATCTGTTTATGTCTCTAAGTGGTAAAGTGGATGTCCTATACTTAGTTAAAACATTTGGTTCCGACAGTTTATGCATACAGGTTAACATGTATTGTTTAGTTTATGCCCAATGGGGCTTCTCCTTAAAAAATAATGACTTGATAAATCTGTTAATTTGACTACAAGTATGCTCACCTTTTTTGGTTGCTGGAGGTGTCTTGGTGAAGACTCATCCCTACTGTCGTCCCACATTGGTAAAATAAACTTCTCACTGAAGTCAGGCGTGAAGAATCACTGCGCGTCACATAGCACAGCTTGAAATAAGCGTATTAGAAGTCCAGTGTGTGAATGGGTGATATGAATACAATCATTGTATTCCCAATTGAAGTCTCTGTGGCTTCTCGACGTGCCAGATACAAAACACTGCACAGCAGTTAGATAAAACAAGTTTAGAAAATGTTCACAATCAGGTGTTTTTTTTTTATCACGTGTCCATGTGACAAGTTACACAACATAATTATGCTTGATAAGATTTGCACTATAATCTACCAGTATTATGTCCTTTCTTGTATTTGATTTGTCAACAAAGTGCTTTTTTACATCTTTCATTTGGGATCAAAACAGGAAGTACTTCACATCACATTTACTTAATGAAGAGTTTAACATCAAATGTCTTGTTCTACATCTCATGTAGCAAAAGAGGAAGAAACTAGAGGTAGACACTTCTGTATTAGGGGTGTGTTGTGTGTAGACTTTCAGTTGTGAGGAAACAGTTTAAAGTCTAACTTAATGTGATTTAAATTTGTCAATGTAATGTGGCCATTTGTTATTTGTGGTATTTTGCTCCTTATTTAAACAGGCCAATTGACTGCACTGACCAAATTTAGTATTCTGGTCACTGCCACAATGGCATGAATTGAGAGTGCTCAGTGGTAAGACAGACAAAGACTGACTTGTTCCACACAGTGACATAAAAGTGACAGTGTAGCCCTTTGCCAAATGTGAGCTGAATTAGTAACTTTAAAAGGAAACAGACAAGACAGGAGTGAATACCATGTTCCTCCCTTTAGTTTGACCGAAAAGTCAATTACATGAAAAAAATCCTGTCATCTTCCTGCAAGCTTTTCCAAGGATTTTATTTCTTTATTCCTGTACTGGTTCCTTGCAACAAGCCATGATTTTACACTTAAGGAATTGATTTATTTAGAAAAATCCTCAGTGTCTGGAGCTTACTGCTGTTTCAATGCCTACTGTCACCTCCTTAACTTTTCTGTCTCTTCTACCTGTCTGTTGGACTGAAACTGCTCAGCATCTACTCAGGATCCATTCTGAGACTCATTCTTGAAAGGTGCACCTGGATTTAATACACCACATTATACCACTTATGTCATATTAATGATGGTTGTCCAAATACTGCTGTTCCTTCCTGAAAGATGTTCAACTGTTCCACATACATAAACATAGGGTTATAGGAACAGCTACCTACTGTACTTCCTATTAGGTCTTTTAGTTGTTTGTTTGTTTTTTCAAATGAGCAACAGGAACTGTTACATTTGCAGGAACAGAAACTTACTGGGGATTTTAGATGAAAACACTAAAGAACCAAGGTGTTCTCTAATACAAAAGCACCCTATACCAAGAACCAGAATTGATGTGCAGAGTTGAACTCAAACTACTAAATTAGTCAGTAAGGCATTGACTCAAACAAATGCACATAATTCAAATTTTTAGTTTAAATGTATTTTAACATTGACTCATCCTTCCTTTCTTTTTTTTTTTTTTTTTTTTTTTTTTGTCTTAGCCGGACCATTAGGCTGAGCAGCTCTGAACAGGAGCCATTGTGGTGTCTAATTAGTTTTTGACAGTGAGTCCTTCTCTAGGAGAACAGATGCCCTCTGCACAGTGTCAGATTTCAGCACGCGCTGTAAGCTTTTAAGAACGGCTAAAGTCATTATGTTGGAGGTAGGCCTGTTGGTGCTTCCCTCTGTTTCAGCATAGTCCAATGATGGTATGGCACTGGACAGGAAAAATGTGTGATATAAGTTTTGAGAATTGAAGTGTGAGGGGGATTTTAACATACCCACCAAATGCATTCAGCTTTGTCAAGTATATTGTTGTTTGGAATTTTTCGTCTTGTCTCTGCTCCGCAGAGAGGAGCCTCACTGTTTCCTGACCTTCTTCCTCTTGCAGTGTTGCCTGAAGAAAATATTAAATATTTTCCCCATTCAAGCTTCTCCTTGTACATTTTGGAATCCAGAGGTCGGCCACCATGGAATTAGTAATAGTTACCTTTTTAGTCTATGTAGCTGAAGAGTTGTATCATTAAACAGTAAAAGTACAGTGCTTTTGCAGAAAAACAGTTGATATGTTTTAATAACAAAAATGTATGTTAAATTTAAAAATGAAAAAAATAATATTGTGTATGGTCTTTATGTTATCATAATTAAAATGACTGACTTCCATTTTGAAAAATTGTAGGATGTTAAAATGATAGATTGTGGCTCATGCCGTCTTTTCATGTTATTAGTAAGTATGAAATGATTTTGAACTGAATCAAAAAACAGCCTTGCTATGTTGACACATTACTCATTCATATCCTTCCTATGCTTATATTCTTTGCTTGCTCCATTTCGGCAGAATTATTAATTATACTTTAAACACCAATTTTCCTAAGGGGATCAATAATAAATGTCATTAATACAGATGTTTTCTCTGTCTTAGTGCTACAAAGGGTCTGTGATGTACTTCTAGATGTGTGAGGCAGAGAATGATTACACAAAGTACATTTATCCTTGAAAAGGCTTTGTCTGTTCCTTCATGTTTTGGTACACTGTTCCTTTAATAGGTTGGCACACATTTGTGTGCCCCCTCTTAATCCCCTCCCCTGTTCTAAGGCTTATAGAGCAGCTCAGTCTACTTCCAACCAGCATGTCACTTATTGAGCCAGACACCAGTTTACTGTGCTGCAATGAGAAATGGATCAGGCTTGAATGCCACTGGCTGTACTTGCATAAACTTGCAACTCTAATCTATCTGCATGTTTACAAAATAAATAAATAAATAATACAATTTATTTATTTATTATTATTATTAACTGTCATACTGAGGAAGATCTAGGTTTCTACTTTTCTGCTTCATTTATCAAGTTATTACAGATACAGAGCAATGAAAAATTATTTAGTATATTTAAGTATTAAAGTCTGCCACACTACATTTCTACACTGAAATCAATTATCTTTGCTTTGAACTTACAAGTTTCCAATTATAATTTTCCCTTTTGTGTAAAGAACTTCAGAGACATGAGGAAAAAAGGTGATTGATGGATAAAGACAGAGAAATCTTAAGGTTATGCAGCACAACTCAACCCCAGCGTCTACTCTGGAATGTAGGAAGTAAGCCACTCTGTAATTACCTCTGGGCTTTCTTGTCATGCTCTCTAATTGGCTAGCAGAGAGCCAATAGCAGACTCCCTTTTACTCCTTTAGTGGAGCAGAATCTGTGCCAGCCACTGGAAAAGCTAAAATGCTGGAGTGAAGGGAAGAGAGAATAGTTGTGGTAGTGACTGAAAAGAGCGATCAGTTCCAGCAACCCCTCCCCCCCCACCGGCCCCATGTACACACACATCTCCCACCTCGGAAATGCAGCAAGAAGGCCTCTCCCCTAACGGTGCTTGTGCTACAGGGCAAAAAATCGGGATGGCACATTCTTTATGTCCAACCATGCATGTAATCCTTAAAAGCAGTCTGTGCGTGCATGCGTACTTATGCATGCACATGTACAGTTACATTTAAAAAGTAGCAGTAGCATGTATTTTCATTTCTCATGGACTGAGGTGTATATGATGGTCAGAGACGAGTTACTGTGATGGTCATTCACCATTATGTTCCTGTCAGCTTCCAATTTTCACGTCTAACCTTGTTGTAGGTTTCTGCATTAAAGGTCAACATATTATCTGTAAAACAGAGTAACAGAAACTTTGGTTAAATATTACAGCTTCTAGAAAATCACGAAACAGCCCAGATAACATACTGATAAGAAGCAGTTGTTGCCTTTATCTTAATGCTTCAGACTTGATGACTGTCATATCATGCTTTGTCAGTGTGGTAGAGAGCAGCAGCACATAAAGGAATGTGCACTGTTATCTATTTCTTCCTTCAAAGTTGATGGTGGACTTTTTATTTTTCTGATTTGTCTTGCTCTGTGATCATAAAGTAGATAAAGTAGCTAATGCCACTGGTACCTTGGGACGTCTTGTTTGAATAAATATGTCTTGGAACTTGAAACAATAAAAAAGTTTAACGATACAGGCTGGCCAAACAAAAAAAACAAAAGAAAAACAATGTTAATGACTTTACTTAACTAATTATAATATTATTGCATTGCAACATTTCCTCACCCCCAACCTGAACCTGAGTTCAGAGTAGATGGCTAGCAGCACCTGGCAGAGTTTGTTAGAGGTTTTTACTAGTATCCAATAAAGGTTGTATCTTCAGCAGCAAAGTTGCACCATGCTGCTGTCCATTCAAAAAACCCACAATATCTGTGTTGCTGGATAATAGATGCAGCTTTAACCACTTGGTACCCTTTGGGGGTATTGGATATTCCTTTATTTCAAAGTCCAAATGTTTTTAATGTTAAATATGTACGCTTTCTAACCATTTCCTTTTTCTCAAGGATAGCCTGTTGAGGAAAAACTGAGCTTAGTAAGTAGTAGTTACATGTTACTGTATGTCTGTTTCTATTCTAGGAGTTTGCTGCACTAACAAAGGAGGTGAATGTGTGCCGAGAACAGCTTCTGGAGAAGGAGGAGGAAATTGCAGAGCTAAAGGCTGAAAGAAACAACACACGGGTTAGTTCTTAACTTGCTGATGCACACACGTTTTGTTTTTTTTTTTGTCACACTATATCTAAGATAACAACAACAACTGAATATCAAACATTCAGACAGGACACAATCTCAACTATCCATCAGCTATGGGGGAGATTTGGCTCGTCTGTTACTTCACTGGAAGGCCCTGTTAAATTCCTGTGTGTTTCTGTTTGGGGTAGAAATGGTTGTCATAACAGTGGTTGATTAATCAGTGTGTATTCTATAATCCAAACCATTGTCACAAATTATGGGTGTGGCAAATTGCTCATCATCAAAATATTTCAACCACTGACAATAAATTTCATTACAGACAGCAGTTTGTGCAGAGACGTAGCAAGGCCATACCTCTGCATTTGTGTTATTAGTACCGTTTCTGACTAAAATGTCATTATGTTGTGCAAGATGAGTAATTAAAGTACATATAACAAATTAAGTGGAGAAAAAAGTAATTAAACAGCCAATAATACATTCTATATGATCATCAGTCAGCTTTTAATTCTTTTTGTTCATTGTGAATAAAAGTAATTTGCTGTGATTAGATTGATTTCTCTTTTAAAGTTGCTGCATTTGTTGACAATGTGACAATGAGTTAATGATGAATAGCAGTATGAATTTGAGCTGTTGTGCTTCTAACCTGTCAGCCTTGTCTCTTGTGTGTCCAGCTCCTGTTGGAGCATTTGGAGTGCCTGGTGTCTCGGCATGAGCGTAGTCTGAGGATGACGGTGGTGAAGAGACAGGCTCAGTCTCCAGCAGGCGTGTCAAGTGAAGTGGAGGTCCTCAAAGCCCTGAAGTCACTTTTCGAACACCACAAAGCCCTCGATGAGAAGGTACAGCTTCATGAGTGTTTGAATGTGGTGAATGTATCTGTGCATATTTCTCTGTGAATAGTATATGATTAATATCAACTGTAAGACAGGAAACTGTAAAAGACATAATGGTCAATCTTTTTTTGTTTGTTTCACATGTTTTCTAGGTAAGAGAGCGACTACGCGTTGCCCTGGAAAGATGCAGTGCATTGGAGGAACAGCTTACCATGTCGCACAAAGAAGTAAGCACACACACACACACACACACACACACACACACACACACACACTTTCCAAACTTTCGTAAGGAACTCATATAAGACATTTATTTACTGCTGCTATGTTTTCACACCATTTTGTGCATCTGACCTGCCAGACATCTCTCATAAACTGCATTTCTAATTTTTGTATTCATACTAAATCTAAGTAGGATATTCATGATTTAAATACACATGTGCAAATGCATCAAAAGAGGAAACGGGTATTCAGTCTACTGAATGGGATTAAGGTTGACAAGAGGCCTTGAGGATCTTGAGGAAGTGTCCTAGATTTCCTCTCTGCTTCATGCTATAGCGCTTCATGCTAGGACTGTCTTTTGTTCCTAAGACCCAGTTTGGGATCACACACACATAAAAATGGCCAGTTATTCATTACTAGCCTTGCCTCTTTAAGCAACACAGCTTTTGGTGGTTGTGTTTTCGTAATGTCATTTGGCATAGAGTGTTGATGTGGTTAGTGTATTCATGGGAGTTTGCATTGAGAATAGTTGTGGGTTGAACTCAAGACTCTGGGCACTCGGTGTTCTTAGCCACCAGCTCTTTTGTGTCTCTGTCCACGTATGTAAAAAGGTAATAATATCATAACCACTGATTAAAAAGAAGTAAGAAACTAATTTAAAGCTTGTGGTTTAGTAGTTAAGCAAATAATTGTTTAGTTAGGTTATCTGCAGCAAATGAATGACTCAGCAGTGTGTTAACAAACTTGTGTTCCCACTAGTTGGCCTACCTCAGGGAGCAGAACGGCCAGAAGAGAGGACTGGCAGATGGAACCAGCGAGGTCAACCACAACTCTGAAAACACATCAAGCACTAATGGCAAGGTGAGGTTACATACCAGCATCTGTGAAATGACATGTATGAAAGCCAAACAGGACACAAGGCCACGGGTGCTTGGGGCATTTGCTCAGTGGATTAAATAAAATTGTGGCTAATTGGATAAATTCAATATATATATACAGTACAGATTGTTAAATCTTATATTATATGTTGTCATATTGTGACAGTTCAGATACATGCTTGAGGCTGTGGCAGAGGCATCTGATGTGATCATTTCTGACATAAAAATCAACAATAACAGATAAAAGCACAGATGCAGATATTTTAAATGATAAAGAATGAGCCTAAAATCTTTGCTGGATTAGTGTCCTTCTGGCTTGGTGTGCAATGATTTCCTTTATGCTATTCCATCTACATACATGCACAGACAAGATGCAGGTACTGCAGGTGGTGAGCAGACTGGGAACTGATCAGCTTACTGAAACCTACTGCAGAACAAGCTGTCAGCAGTATATTTACATTTAGTTTCTCAGATGACTTGATGTAAATCTACCGTTGACAGCCTGTTCTGCAGTAGGTCTCTGCTTAAAATTGACAAAAATATGCTTTTGGAACAGTACGTACAGCATGAATGTGAGTGATTCAATTACATTCTAGGAGTCTTGTGATTATTGTTGTGCATAAAAGATTTGTTCATGGGGTGCTGTATCGGTATTCCATATCTTGTGTGCACTTGCTAAAACTGTTAACTTACCCACAGCGGTCATCAGATGGTTCACTGAGTCAGGAGGAGGAGTCGGGGCCTGGGTTCGGGAAGGTTAGCGAGCTGCAGGAAGTGGTAGAACGTCAGGCCTCTGATCTGGGCCAGATGAAGGAGCGCATGGCTGCTATGGCATCACGCATCAGTGAACTGGAGGAGGACTTGGACACAGCCCGAAAAGACCTCATAAAATCTGAAGATATGAATACACGGCTACAGAGAGATCTGAGAGAGGTAGGGAGAAAAGGGACTATGTACAGTATTGAGTCTTAGGCACCGTTCCATTTTTCTTTGGTTTGGCACTGCTATTATAACTATATACCTATTTATATTGTAGTCACTTGTTTAGAATAGAGCTAGTGTACACAGGAAATATGTTCACAGTGATTAAAAAAACAAACAAACATATCAGAATAAACATTTTTGTTTTAACATTATGTTGACTAAAGTGTAAGTGTAATAAGTGTAACCTCTGTAGAGGAATCTGGAAAGGTCAAGGACAAAAACAGAAGTGGAAGATCTGAAGAGAAATTTCCCAGAGTTTCTTCTTTGAGAGATCAGAAGTCCAGCAAGGACCTGGTTCAGCATCTGGCAGCTTCATGTGGATTCAAGTTGGTCCTTCCGCAGCCTAAAGAAGCTGGACCAGAAATGTTTTTTTGTGGAAAGGCGAAAACCAAGAAACCACTTTTTGTGTTTTTAATGTTTAAAAAAAAAAAAGAGAGAGAGAGAGAAATAAATAAATACTGCTCATCGTTCATAAAAGAACAAAGCAAATGGTGCCAAAGACTTTTACACAGTATGTTTTCTTGACATTAGCGTAATGAAGTCCATGCATTGAAATAATTCCAGTTTCACACATGATATGGTTAGAAGTGGTATGGGCACGCAACACATTTTTGAAACACTATATTTAAATGCATACTGCTTTTGTTCTGCTTTGTAGTCAATGGCTCAGAAGGAAGATATGGAGGAGAGAATTACCACCCTGGAAAAGCGCTACCTGGCAGCACAGCGGGAGGCCACATCTGTCCATGACCTTAATGATAAGCTGGAGAATGAAGTGGCCAACAAGGAGTCCCTCTTCAGACAGGTAGGTCCTTTGCTAGTAGGGGTGTGAAGCCTCAATTTCTTTGATTGCTTTCCAAAATGAAGAAGAAAACATCAAGAACAGTTATTACATAAAACCCCTAAAAACTACACAGGCTCTGAAAGCAACTAAGGCTTTTAATGATTCTGTGGTGGAGTCTCAGAATTGTTGCCAGCAGGAATCGCCTGCTGTTCTCTTTGGCAGTTTTTAGAGTAGTGCTCATGAATTTTTGCTGTATTCACACACAGACCAGCACAGCAGACACTGAATGGGCTGCCCGAAGGCACTGGGCTGTTTGTTTAAATGAGCTCACTGAGAGGGAGATGTCTGTCTTCCCTTTTCTTATGGGTTTGTCTGTCATTGTGTCATTTTGAATACTCTCTTCCTCACTTCCTCCTCACTTTCCTCTAACCCGTCCCATCACACTGTCTCCCTTTGTCTCCATCTTTTCTGCAGTCTTCTTTTGTGCCACTCTCTTCACCTTGTGCAAGTGAAAGTAAATCCACGATGTATCGCAGACAAGTCTTCCACACGCTTGCTCATGAATGTTTGTTTTTGGCTTGTTTGTTGTAGACCGAGGAGAGAAACCGACAACTCCAAGAGAAGCTGGAGCTGGCTGAACAGAAGCTGCAGCAGACGCTCCGCAAGGCAGAGACTCTGCCTGAGGTGGAAGCAGAATTAGCGCAAAGAGTAGCAGCTCTTACAAAGGTACTAACAACTGTTAAACCAGCTTTTTTTTCTCTTTTTCACATTATGAACAAATCTTCCATGGATCTGTTGAAGGGGAAAAAGTGGTAGATGGTAATGGCAGAAATTGATTAAAAATCACATTTACTTCAGACTTACTTTGCAATCCTAACTAAACACAGACACCAGCACACATCATGTAACCAGTGTTGTTACATCTTAAATTATGACAAGTAGGCTCTCCAAAGGGAAGCCACTGAGGAAGCCATTGTTTATGTTCCTTTAATATCCACAGGAACCTATTTTTGGAGTTGGCTTGTGATTTTATCCATTTATAGTTTGGGCCTTTGTCTTGCTGCTGCTGAACATACACAGGCAACTCAGCACCTTATAAGTATTTAATCTGGCTTACAGTGCATCTCCAAATCTTTATCATCAGTATTTTGTTTTAAAGGAAGAAGGCACTAATGTGATTTTTGCCTATTCTGTAGTTTCTCTCCTATTTAGTTTTAGTTTTGTTGTCAAACAAACTAACAGACTAAACAGAAACACAAAGAGAGACATAATCACAGTGCCTATGCTGCCTTACAGTGTGAAATGACAGCTGTGAATGCAGCTTGAGTTATTTTATTTGGATAATATACAAATAATGCATTTTCTAAAATAAAAGGTTCTTATCCCAGTTACAAAATCCAAATGAAATTACATTTATTTCTGTCTCTAATCATTAATTTCTCCAATCATTTAATAATCTATAAGCTATAAAGTTGTTATATAAAACATAGCGGAAAGATCAATGTACTTAGAAATGGAAGGAATTGCTTTAGTTTAATCTCGCCTCACTTTCAGGATATCAATATGTATCATTAATTTTTGTGTCTGCCCTCTCATACTTGCAGGAGCTTGCTGCAAAAATATTCCATCATGACTCATGAAGTCTAACTTCTTCATTATATTATTCTTCCTTTTATCACATTATGACATCTGTTTGTCTACCAGAGCAATCTGTCATGAGGTCTGCAAATATATGTTCTGTCTTTATCTATTTTCACTATGTTTAACTGTGCTGAAGCTCATATTAAATGTATACCATTTTCTGCTCTTTCTTGTTTGTGTCACACTGTGTGTTTGTGTGGACGCCATGCTCCCCACCCACCTCTTTGTCAAATCCCTAGTGTGTTCTGTGTGGTTCTAAAGACACTAAGACTCATAAGAAGGTAGATCAGCTCTACTGAGTGACCTAAACACATTATAATGGATACTAGAAAACTGTATTTTGCTCTGTTACTGAACTTAACCAGGCCAATGCTAAATAATAGTAATAGTGGGCTTTACATTTCCACAACTACTGAAGGAAAGAAAAATTGCTGTTTCCTTAAAATAGTAGGAAATCCTGAGAAAAATCAAAATCTCTAACAATGTGCCTGGTTAAGTGCAGCACCAGACCAAATTTAGTGAAATAGTATAATATTACAAACCTGAAATCTGGTCCTGGTATGGCCTACTCTGTCTGCCTCTGTGTTTTACGTCCTGGTGAGCTGTGATGCTTAATACTTCATGCTGGTATCTGCTTTTTCCTCAAACAAAGAAAACTTTAATGTTTTGTGCATAACACAAACAGGACATGCCATCTGGTGACCCTGCCCATTGGAGTGGCTAGAAAGCTGGAACAGGCTGTGTCACTTTTTTTTTTTTTTTTTTTTTTTTTTTACACCCCAGCCAATTGGACTAATAACTAATAACTCTGCTGCTATACATTTGCAATACATATATTTCAGCATCCCAATTGCGGCTAAAATATTAATTTAACTTGTGCTTCATGAGTCCTTATTCTCCCAATTTTATATACACAACTTTAGTCTAATTTAGACATGCATTGTGGGAAGTACTGGCTGCTATATTTGTCTTTGTCTTTCGTTGGGCTATGCTGCTTTGCTGTCCTCACTTGATTCTGATGGTGCTTGGTTTTTGGCTTTGGCTTAACTTTGAGTTTACATTATGTAAATACAAGCTTATCAGGTGCTGAAATTGGTAACTCCATCCTTTGGAAAGACTTGAGCTTTGTCTCCAAAACCACAAACTCAGTCATGCTGACCTGGTTCGTTACTCAGCTTGGGCCTGCTCCAGGATGGACAGCACTCTGCAGGGGAGATTGTGCCTAGCTCTAGAGACAGTTTAGTCTTTTGTATTAAGTACTGCGTCACTGTGATATTTTAGTACAGAGAAGATTTTTATCATTGTTACTCATTTTTAGGCAGAGGAACGTCATGGCAACGTTGAGGAGAGACTGAGGCAGATGGAGGCCCAGCTGGAGGAGAAGAACCAGGAGCTCCTTAGGGTAAGAAGGAGGATAAGTCTGTAATTATTCAAGAACTTTTCCTTATAGTTCTAATTCTAGTTGTAGTTTTTACATGTGCACAACTTTTTTTCTAATGATGTTAAATGTTGGTGTTTGTATAGGCGAGGCAACGAGAGAAGATGAATGAGGAGCACAACAAGCGTCTGTCTGAGACGGTGGACAAGCTGCTGTCAGAGTCCAATGAGCGACTCCAACTTCACCTCAAAGAGAGGATGTCTGCTCTGGAGGATAAGGTGAATAATAATAATAATAATAATAATAATAGACAGTGTTCGTGATCATTGAGTTTGTATCTGACATCATATCATCTATATTTAGTGAGACAGGTTCAGAGACAAACCATCTAACAACACTGTGATTATATTGTTTGCATCATACACCATGACCCATGTTTGATATGTCATGTAGTGTTTTCCAGTATATCAGTTCGTTTCTGTTTGCTTTTTAGAATGCCCTGATAAGAGAACTGGAGCACACGAAGAAGTTGATTGAGGAGTCTCACCACGAGAAGGTTTTTTTTTTTTGTTTTTTTTTCTCCATTTTTAATATATTTATTCTAAATAGTTTAACAGTGACAACTTTTTCTTTCAATGCTTCACATTGTCTTTCTTCACCAGACGATGTCTGTAAAGATTGCTTCTCTTTTTTAGGAGCAGCTCCTGATCCAAATTGAGACTATGAGGGCAGAGAATGAGCATGGTAGGAGCAGGAGCAACTCCTTACTGCATGGGTAAGCTGGTTAATTGGTAAAAAACATAGTTTAATCTTCTTATCCCTCCAGAGCCTTTCTGATTGTTGTGTATGTTGCCTTTTATTTTTTTTTTTAAAGACGGTCTCAGTTGGGCAGCACCCCAGATTTCAGATATCCAGTGTCAGCTTCCTCTATGATGGACAGTAACTCGGACCATTATGGTGGTGCTCTTGTACTTAGACGACCTCAGAAGGGACGAGTGGCGGCTCTCCGGGACGAGCCATCCAAGGTGATATCCCGTCTGCAGTTAGCTTGTTTAATAACTTGACATATAAATTGTGAGCTAAAGGAACTTGGTTAAAGGAATGCACTATACAGTGGCCAGCAGGTCTTTAGATCAATTTAGCTGTTAACCCAGGAATTAAATTTTTGTTTCCCTGGTAGGTTCACTGCTGTGTTCTAAAGTACCCCTAGATATAGTATTAATCAACGATTAAGATTGTTTTTTAGGTTTTCTTTGCCCCTTAAAACAATTAGATTTACCTAAAAGTCTGGTTATTTTATGTTCATTTTTGTGGCATTCTCCTTGTAGTGTGTTACTTGTGTGGTCTGCCTTTTTCCTTCCCTCTGCCTGTTTCAGTTTTTTTCATGATTGATTCTTTTTTGATGATTATCTTCTTCTCCATTTCGTTCTGTTTGCTTCCTCTCTGGACATCAGCGACATGTAAGTCAGTGTGATAGAAATAACAGTTAATTGTCTGCTTGTGCTTGATTGATGACAAAGACTTAAGTATCCAGCTAACCATCTATCTCCCTCTGTTTCCTTTCATATCCTTTCTTAGTTTTTTCTCTTTTTATTATTTTCTCTTGATAATACTGCTTTCAATATGTTGTTTCATACCTGTTTTATACCTGTATGCACTGATCCAGGTGCAGACTTTGAATGAGCAGGAGTGGGAGCGCATGCAGCAGGCTAACGTGTTGGCAAATGTGGCCCAGGCCTTTGAGAGTGACATGGACGCCTCGGACCTGGAGGAGGATCGAGAGACAATTTTCAGCTCAGTGGACTTGCTGTCCCCTGCTGGACAGGCAGACGCACAGACCCTTGCCTTAATGCTACAGGAGCAGCTTGATGCCATCAACAATGAAATTAGGTACCAGCAGCTAAATAGCCAATTTAAACCAAGTTTAACTGTGTTGCTTTGTGTCACCCTAGGGTTTTGTCATCTTAAGATGTGGTATGTTTTCAGGAATCATGCCTGAATGAGTTCAAACACTTAACCTCTACTTCTTTTCCTTTACCTGCAGAATGATCCAGGAGGAGAAGGAGAGCACAGCCATCCGCGCAGAGGAGATTGAGTGCCGGGTTGGCAGCGGCGACAGCCTCGGAGGACGTTTCCGTTCCATGAGCTCCATCCCTCCATCACTGTGTGCAGGCTCATCTTTGGGTGGCTCCCCCCCAGGGTCTGGCCACTCCACACCCAGACGCATTCCCCGCAGCCCCAACAGAGAGCTAGACCGCATGGGTGTCATGACCTTGGTAACACTTTCTTTACTTTGATTTGTTTCCAAACCAGGATGACATAACAACAATGAAGGGCACATTTAACTCCCATTTAGAAACAAAATGAACTTTCTGTCATCTTAAAAGGCTGATAATTATAATTATAATTTAATTTGTACATATTCTCATGTTGGCAGTTTCGTTTGTCAACATTTTGTAGTGCAGGTCTAAGAGTTTGTTTGTCGCTGTGTACTAATATTATGTGTGACAGCTTGTAACCTTGCATATATGTAACTGCCGCCCTACCTGTAGCAATATTGCTATGATCCCTACATCACCCAGAGCTCCCTCTCCCAGCAGACAGTAACTTACCTGCCCTATGGTGAAACTGGCTTCAGTCCCTCCCCTCAAGCCTATAATTATGCACCATACTTTCAGGTACTTGGGGATTTCTCCACAGCTTGCTTGCTTTCTACCCTGGGTGGGTGCAGTCTTCCACTTCATGCCCAGTCTTTTCTTTTTCCATTTTCATATACACGCAGGACAATGAGGATGGTGATAACATATTTGTCGTGCAGCAATAGCTTTGTTATGAAACAAGCGTTAAAAATATTTCTACATCATGTTGTTCTGAATTATGTTATGATAAAAAAGAAACTTTTGGTTCATTTGGAATAAACTGTGGTATAAAATTAATTAGTTTTTGGGATACAAAGAAACAAATGGTCAAAGATCTGGTTCATTTGATCCCTGTAAATGTAGAGTAATACCAAAAAATAAAGCTACGGATGAGTCATACACCAGTCTTGGTCTTGTTACATACTAAACAAAGAGTTGAAATGGACACACTTTTCAGCTGGTGACCAGAATTATTTTTTGTGGCTAATAATAATACAAAAATACTACTGTTTTAGTTTAGGAACCGGAGAGAACACATCCGTTCAGCACATGAGAGCCTTTTTTTTTTGTTGTTTTTTTTATCAGTTGTACATTGAAAGGACACCAGGGTATAATTTTAATTGGCTGTTGGTATTGGTAGTATTACTCAACATTCAGTACCTTCATCTTGTAATTGCAAGAATTAACTCGAAGGCCCCCACCCCTCAGTCCTTGCAACGTTTCTGGAAGAATATGTCACCCAATGCTTTTTCATTTATGTTTATGTTGAAGTTATGGATTAAAAGGATATTGTTAAATTTAACTGTTGTAACAATAAGTAACACAGAATGTCCTGAATTCCTAAATAAGAAGACACTGGAGGAAAAGGAACATTTTGGATGAAATTAGTTGTGTTGCTCGCCCCTCAATTCCCTCTTCCTGTTTTCTTTTTATAGCTCACTTAATCTCTTCTCCTCCCTGGCCTTACTGTGTCAGCTGAGTAAAGGAAATGAGTGATTAGGTATTTTACTCCTGGGGGCAGAAGAACCTACCACAGAAATGTGGCATGCCAATGGTTTATTTGCTCTGCTAATGCCAAGCCTGTGAGAAATGCATGGGGGGGAAGATTTTTAGGTGCACAATGAAAAATATGACTGGAACACATCTGGTTTATAAATTAACTCGCTTCAGTGTATAACAGTCACATAAAGCAATAAACCGTTTAATTTAATTTGCTCAATCACTGTCACTGTACTTTAACATTAATCTGATGGAAACACCCAGCTACTTGGTTAACAGATAAATGTCATCAAGGTTTTGACTGAAATATTAAACCACTGTAAAAGTCTGCACATTTCCCACTGATGTCCTGAATTTCCTTGATCTAGGCTGGACCCATCCTACCAACCTCCAGCATGGTTATTTTGCAGTGTCTCCTACCTGCAGACTTCTACACTATTTTTTAACTGTGTCTCTGGATCTGTTTGTCTTAGTGTGGGTGCATGTGCCAGTGTTAAATGGCTGAACATGATCTTGTTCTGATTTTCTGCTCTAGAGTTTTGTGCATGGCTTTGTTCCACTTCTGGTCTGTTGTGTGTCTTACTAACTGCTTTTCTTCTCTCTCCTTTTTTGTCACGCTTCAGCCTAGTGACCTGCGCAAGCACCGCAGGAAGGTAATCTAGCGACCTGCTACTCTGGGCTCTGTCAGCTATCAGTCTGTTACCCTCGCTCACTTCATCTCCCAACCCCAGAGCCACAATTTTCAGCTTTAGTTTTTCCATTACATCCTACAATTTACCACCTATTAAAAGTTCCCCAAATATAATTTTTTAATGATATTGTTAGAGGTTCTTGTTATTACATTTTTGCTTTGTTTTTTTTATCATTTCCAATATTGTTGTGGTTCACAGAGGTTACTGTTAGGGAATGTTTCATGTTAATATTGTGTAAAATCATAATACAACAATTTTGATAATTAATATTTTTATTTAAATCCAGTTTTATTCTACAAATGATCTGATTCTGGCTTATCAAGTGTGGAAAATATGCAGACATAATTTAAATCACGTCACTTTCTATAGCCCTAAAGTGATCTCTGAAAATTCGTCTCATAAAGTGCTCATTAATTTATCTTCATTGTTTGTGTTGACATCAGCCCAACAGTAAAGCATAACTTTATTTTTTTGTTGTTGTTTGACAACAGCCTGAAATCTGCAGTTGTTGGCCAGTGTTAGTTTCCCAACAGGCACAGACTCTGTAAAGAAGAATTCAACACATTGTTCAGTCACCTCCTTCTGTTGAAGCCAGAGCTAATATCTCTTCAACAAACCAAATGAAAAGTTCAGATCAGTCTGTAGAGTCTTTTCACTCTATCCCTCTCATGTTTGCAATCACTCTACATTTAATAAAATGAACATTAGGATTATTTGAAAAATCTTTTTTTTTTTTTTTTTTTTAAGCCACCCACCGTGTAGCTGCTTATTCTGTACAGAGCAGAATCTGACTTGATTCTCCTCAGTAATGTGCATCTCTCCCACTAATGTGCAGTCTGCTCAGGATGACAAGGCCACTATCAGATGTGAGACTTCACCCCCCACCACTCCACGCTCCATGCGCCTAAACAGAGATGCAGGGCATGCGGCCAGTCAAGAAGACATCAGAGATATTCGTGGGTAAGAGTTGCCTGTAACCTGAAAAAGTTGTGGAATTTGCTCACATTTGGTGTGTCATTGTGCCCAAATCTATTGTTCTTATTACCTTTCCATCTAATCACATATACTTTTCTCCCTTAGGCTGGCTGGCCTGCAGGACGGTCAAGGTAGTAACCCCAGCAGTAGTAACAGCAGCCAGGACTCCCTCAACAAAGCAGCCAAGAAAAAGAGTATCAAGTCTTCCATTGGACGCCTCTTTGGAAAGAAAGAGAAGGGTCGACCCAGCATTCCTGGCAAGGACTCCCCCAGTCAAGGTCAGATAGACAATGGGATTTTTATTCTACTACTGCTCATGTCTTGCCTTGCTACCTGTATTGCTGTGTTTCTGGTCTTGTCTGAGTTCTGAGCATGATGTTTATGTCCTTAGCTGGCACTCCTGAAGCAGAGAGCTCTCCAAAGGATGGCTTGGGAATGGGCACGCTGGGGGGCCCAGCAGAGAAGAACAGGAAGCTGCAGAAAAAGTAGGTGTTGTTCTAAAAGATCTCTCACCCTCTGGTGTCTCTACAATTTATTTTGACTTAGAAAAAAAGAACGCAACAATTTCAATATTCAATAGTGATACCGGAGTTAATAATGTAAAAGTTGATGAGGGCTTATTGCTCTTGCTGTAATCCAGGGCTGGCTCACAAACTCACTCCCTGCCACCTGGCCCATGCTCACTTCTGTCAGCTCATCTTCTTTCCATTCCACACACAATCATTTCCATTGAAGTAATGTTATGTTTTGTCTTCGTTTCTATTTTTATGCAGAAATACTGCAAACACCATAAATGATGTTGCTTCCGTGTAGCTCTTTACTTAAACACATAAATTCATTCTTTCTCTTTGTTTTGCCAACCCCCCTCTTCTGTTTTTTTTTTTTTTATCATCCCCTTCTCATTCCATGTGTAGTCCAAAGACAGGGTAAGTTGGTTCATATTGTTTTTTTCTTTGCTTTATCTTGTTCCCACACTTGGCTTCATGTTGACCTAACTCTAAGGACCCCGAACAACTGTCCCTCTGAATGTGTGATGGCTTTTCCGTGCTGCTCTTTATCCAGCTTTCCGCAGAGGAGCTTAACTAACAGGAATGTGTGTGTGCTGATTTTAGTGAGTGACAATTTATCCTCTCACAGTTTTCCTGTTGAAGCATGAAGTTAAACTCTACGGCTACAGGGATGATACTTAAAAGAAGAATTCAATCACATAATAACCAATAGTTTGAGTGTTGTTGTCCATATCATATAGCACACTAAATCACAAATACGTTACTCTATTTTGAAATGAAGCTTTTTGTTTAAGAATGGGCTTTTGAAGATAAGTTAATCTTTTTATGATGAAGAAGATGGGTATGTTGTACTGTGTCACACAGCCCCATCTAGTGTCCACATGGTGAACAATTGTATTTATGTCATACTATTGGTTAATACTTATTTCAATGAATGATTTAAAAGGACCTTCAGACAGCCTACATCTTAAAAACTCTGACGGCCCTAAGAGGATTGTTAACTAAGGATGTGCATGAAATAATGTATATTTAGAAGGTTGCTGCAAAGGTTTATCCATCCTAAATACTCCCCCCCGTGCATGTTCTACCCCCTACAGCTGTAGAGGAATGCATCCATACTAAGTTGAATTTCTAAGTGGCCTCTCAAAGCGCTGGTTCTGGGAGAAAACTTAACTGACTAATAAACTTCCTCAGAACCGAAGCCCACTCTGTGACAGCAGACATGTGGTTGAACCTCGGCAGTCTCTGTGGTCTTTTATTTGTTAGTACTTTTAAAAACTTCTCTCAAAGGTTTTCCACATCAGTGTGTCTCTGTTTGAGTCTTCCTGGGTTTTCATTTCTCTGTCTTCTCTCAAACTCCTGCTCTGTTTTGAGTGTGCATGTCAGTTGATGTCTTTGGGTTAATGTACACGTGTATTTAAAGGTGAACGTAAATGAGTGTATAATGTATCATAGGTTGATGGCAGAATTTAGTTGTGTATGTATGGTGATGTTTGGGCTCCTTAGTAAATACTGACTTAAATGTATATTTTGTGTCTCAGGCATGAATTACTGGAAGAGGCTCGCAGGCAGGGCCTTCCATTTGCCCAGTGGGATGGTCCAACTGTTGTGTCCTGGCTGGAGGTACGTGGTTTATCTGAAAACGGTTCAAAGCAGTGTTACATTTGAACGTCTAGCAGTTCTCACTTTAAGTTAATACGATGTCACTCATCTTTTGCCATCTGGTCAGCTGTGGGTAGGAATGCCAGCCTGGTATGTGGCTGCATGTCGTGCCAATGTCAAGAGTGGAGCCATCATGTCAGCACTATCAGACACCGAGATCCAAAGGGAGATTGGAATCAGCAACCCGTTACATCGACTGAAGCTTCGCCTGGCCATCCAGGAAATCATGTCTCTGACCAGTCCTTCTGCACCACCCACCTCAAGAACGGTACTTGTCCCTTGGGTTAATATGTCGACACAAACACACACGTCGCTGTTACTGAGACACTTGGCTGTTTATGTTGCCTTCAAACTCTCTCTCTGTTTGAGCATGACACATTTTTGCATTAACATTTTAACTACTTGTACACGTACTAATGATAATGCCAACCTAGTCCTGATTTGAGCTTTTCATGCTGTTTGCTAACGATGATAACAATAAATCACTTCTTGAACTTCTCTCCACTCACCATCTTTTTGTCCTTCATCGCTTTTCCCTCTTTACACCCGTGTCTCACTTGTGATTGGGGGGTGTCAAATGATCAGACCACAGGCAACGTTTGGGTCACGCATGAAGAAATGGAAAGTTTGGCAGCCACACCTCCCACGGTTAGTTTAATCTGATTGCCTGGACACTGGTGGCTTCTTGCATCTGACCAATGAGGCTTGTTCCAAGCTGCCTTCAGCACAGCCAGAACTCGCTTGTTGCGTGTATACATTAATGTTTGAGCTCAATTGTTGTTCACTCTAGTATTTCTCTAAATTGTTGGCAACTTGGAACAAGTGATTCCATTGTTAATGTAATTTCCTCTGATTATTTTGGTGTTAGTAGTGTTTTTGTCCATGTCTTTAATTCCTACATACCTTGTGTGTGTCTGCTTTTACATTAGCTGTGTTTTGTGTGTATTTGTGTTAGTGCTATGTAGCTCAATAGGAAACACTTGCTGCTCAAATCACTACAGTACGTTTCACAAGAGTTAGTATATGATAAGATATGGTAATATTAAAATAATTAATTCCATTTAGTATAACAGAAGATTTAACTTTATCAGCCTCTCCCACCATGTTGATTTGTTTTGTCACCCCTTTGACTTCCTGTTTGTTTCCTTACCATTAATTTCTCTGGCTTGCTGTTATCTATATTAAATAAATATTTATTTTCCACGTTAAGCTGCTCTAACCCGACACTGCTGCCTCACTAACCGCCTGCCTGTCTTTTCTTTTCACCATGCTCACTCTAACCCTGCTAACACCAGGAGGATGACGAGGGTAGCTGGGCCCAGGTTTGCACACAGTCCCCAAAATCCTCACCCGCTCTCTTTATATGTCTCTGAGAGGAGGAACCACAGTTTTCCTCTGTATCTACTTCTAGATAATTTTTCATCGTCTATACACAATAAGCATGTGTGGAGTCTAATTATGCAGATTTAGACTTTTGTTCATGCAGCATTTCCATCTGTGACTGTTTCCAGACAGCTGAAGTAGTGGAAGTTCCAACAAACTTGAGCTGTTGTATGATAGTAGTTAGAAACATAGCACTAACCATTCTCTACAAGTGGCCTCAGAAAATACACATTTTGTGCTTTTCAGATGACACAATGTTAACAGTTTAGGTGAAAATGCAAGAAAAAAATATTTTAAAAAATTAAAATGAACAAAACAAGCTTTTCTCATATGTTTAACCCCAAATAAAAGGTACTCACTTTCATTACCCTATATTTTAGTGAGGTTTCAGAAGGAAACCTGTGGTTACTGTGCAGTGAGTCAGGTTTCCTGTGTAGAAACCACTGTGAACAAGAGATAAGGTAACCACCTCGTATAGTATAAGGAGATGCAGAATCTCTAAGCATTATCATTATTGTGAATAAAGTCAGCAAACACCGTATGCTGACTAGAACATACATTCACTTTAATATAAAATTTTATTTTATTATATTCAGAGCACGTTTTCACTTACTAGGCCTTCTCCTACCTTTAAAGATACGTCAAAGTCTATAATAATTCCTGTCACAAATTCAATAATCTCCAGTGATTTTTTTACTAATGAAAAATTCTTAATAAATTTGAAATTTCAAGACTTTCAACGGTTTTTATTAGGATGTAAGAGATTTCCACAAATGTTTGTGTTTTGGTTGGTTGCTAAAAGATGTCAGCTCACATTTTACTGGCCATCATGAAGACTTGGGGGTTTTATTGGTTTTAGGACAAAACAAATGTTACAAGTTAAATATTAGCTTTTAATATTGCAGAGAATCAACTACCTTTCATTCCAACAACGCTTTATAACGCACACACACACAAACATTTGTTAAGTCCTCTCTTCTGTGCTCTTAGACGTTGGCGTATGGAGACATGAACCACGAGTGGATTGGTAACGAGTGGCTGCCCAGCCTGGGTTTGCCACAGTACCGTTCTTACTTCATGGAGTCCCTGGTGGATGCCCGCATGCTCGACCACCTCACCAAGAAGGACCTTCGCGGACAGCTGAAGATGGTGGACAGCTTCCACAGGTAAAAAAAACAGGAATATAGCTGATGTTCTTTATCCTTATTATTCTGAATGGGTGTCCTGAACAAACCGCAATCAATGGTCAGTTTACAATTTTGTCCGTCAATAGGAACAGTTTTCAGTGTGGAGTGATGTGTCTGAGGAGACTCAACTATGACAGAAAGGAGCTGGAACGAAGGAGGGAAGAGTCTCATCTGGAGTTCAAAGGTAACTGTCCTCACTAGATACCACAACCAGACTCACTTTTTAATTTAGATGACACTAAACAATACAGTGTTGACATGTGTCTTTGTTGAGTTACACTCAAGCTGGAGTTGTGTCACTTCTGTCATTTCAGACGTGCTGGTGTGGAGTAATGAGCGCATGATCAGCTGGGTTCAGGCCATCGGGCTGAAAGAGTACAGTGGAAATCTGTACGAGAGTGGAGTGCATGGAGCGCTGCTCGCCCTGGATGAAACATTTGATCATAACACCTTGGCCCTGCTGCTTCAGATCCCCACACAGAACACACAGGTACACACACGTAATAAGTTTTAATAGTGTTTTTTTCCATTTCTTATCATGGCACCCTTTTAATTTGTTCAATACTATATTTCATAGCATTAACCTGAGGAGGTGACATTACTTTAACAATCAGCTCTACTCCTACTCACATCAGTGTGTTAGCTTTGCCATTCTGAGAGTTTTTGTTTTGTCAGCGTACATCGTGCAGTCTGTCTTTTTTTTTTTTTTAAGCATTGCAACCTCAAACTGTGACAAAGCACAATGTTGTGACGTCATAAACAAGTTTTATGGACCGGTTATAAATGTCTTTGAAATAACTGAATTCGTTTAAAATGTAATAACTGAGACTCAGAGACTCTTCTGTGTGGGATCCTGTGGTTGGTCTGTTATTAACTTTATGCTTGACTTGACCGACATGTTTTCTCCACGTCTCTCGTTTCTAGGCCAGAGCAACCCTTGAGCGTGAATACAACAGTCTGCTGGCCATTGGCACAGACAGGAGAATGGAAGAGGTGACAAACATGGAGACACGTAACACACGCTAACACAGTGACTCAAACAGTGAGAATGTGTGAAAGTAACTTCCTGTTTTCCACCTCTCTCATTTCCTCCACTCCCATCTCTCTCTACCGCCTCTCGTCCAGGACGACGATAAGAACTTCCGCCGAGCTCCATCATGGCGAAAGAAGTTCAGGCCCAAAGACATGAGGGGAATGTCTTTGGGTGCGTCAGATACCCTGCCCGCCAACTTCCGAGTGATCAGCAGCGGCACGGCATCTCCCTCCACGCAGCCAAAGAGGAGCCCAATGGATGGTAAGCAGGAGTAGAAGTGTGTGCATGTGTCTGTGTGACCAATATGCTCCGTCATTGCTGCTACTGATTCAGCCCTGACTCCTTTTGTACTCTTTAATTCTTCTTGAATGGCTTTGCTGCTTCGGTTCTGATGCTGTGACTAACGGCATGTCTTTTGCATGTGATTTTTGCCTACGTGGAAACACAGGAAGTCAGTCTATACAGAGGCTGGACACTGCCACGGTCAGGACCTACTCTTGTTAACACACAACGGTAAGATCACACACATCAAGTGCACCTGTTAAAGGAAGTGACATGTATGGCTGTTTTCCTCACTGCACAGCTGCTCAAATCAGCTTTCCTGTACACGGGTTCTCGGCTTTAATAACGCACGTTTTACGCCTCTCTTCTCTTTCCCTTTGTTTCTTCTCCACCCGTTCCCCTGGCTTCTTTTCTGCTTCCCTCTCTCGTGTCTGTTCATCTCTTTCTTCCCCTTCTCAGTTTATCCTCATTATTTCTATAGGTAACCGCTGGTCAGAAGATGAAGGGGAATTCCCTGCATTCAAGACCAGGATGATGAACTGAAACGACTTCCAAGGACACTAAAAAGATGTTTCGTTTTTTGCTGTCGTCACAGAGAAAGACCTTACTCACCAATCTCAGTATCCCTAGAGGAACATTTCTAGATTTATCTACTTTTGTTATTATATTTATGTAAACCAATGGGACATTTAATTGATTTTAGAATTACTATGTAATCCTTTGCCTCTATCCCCTTAATCACCCTCTCCTTTGAAAAGAATTTCTCCACTGTGCCCGTATTAAGCTCAGCTCTCAGATGTATGTAACTGAATGTTTCTATTGTCTGGAGTTTGTACATTTCTACCAACAGACATTTTATCTAATCTTTTTATAATCCTGACTCTATTGACCAGATGTATGTTTTTCCTCTCTTTGATTTGAATTCTAATCATTGAATTTATGCTTAAGTGACTTTGATATGTGATATAACTTAATTCATATCCTTTACCCTTTTTAACTGTTGTCAATTTTGTAGCTTATTACCTGTGATTTTGTGTAAATGCAGCTCTTAGGTCAATGGATGTGTGAATATCAGACAAATTGCTGGAGTTGTCCAACTGTTTCACAACCTGCTCAACACTGTGAGTCACCCATCACCTTTAAAATAACTGCTGGCTAGCCGGGTGATGGTGACAACAGATATCATGTGAAACATAGTATATTTTCCTTTGTTTTTTAATTTCCATATCTGCGATACCAAAATGAAACTCTTGAATTTAAGAATTAAAGCCATACATTAGTAACAAAGAATAAAAAACAGAGGGCTACTTTCAGATGCAGGTGAAAACTGAATTCCAGGTTCTCTCTGTAGTCGACCTTGTTTGAGAAACTATTCCATGTATCCAGACCCTGCACACCCGACTTACCTTTAACAAAAACAAACCCCTCTCACACTCTGGAGAAACACCAAGGCTCACGCGTACCGCAGGACTTCAAACGTACAGATGAGTCAAAAGTGTGGGAAACTCCTTCGATGGACCAACTTCACTGAGGCCTCAGTCGATCCCCGCTGTGACTAGATAACCCTCAAGGCGGTGTGATCCACAACCAACCCACAACACTTTTTTAAAAACACTTTGTATGAAGATTTCATATCAAGCCTTATTGTTTCTGAACTCCTCTCTGTCGTCTGTTCGTATTTATTATTACTCATCCACGTTGTGTTTCTCAGTTGTCCTTTCAGAGCTTCAGCCCTGGGTTGTTCCTCTGAATGTGGCACATGCTCGTGTGTAAGTTTTTCCTGTCTGTGCTCACAACACAGGTTCCTCCATTGGTTTTTAATGACAAATGAGTAGGAACCAAAGTTTTTTTTTTTCACCCTACATGTAGTCAAAGCTTCAAGTAGAAAGTTTATTTCTGTTTGTGATTTAGTCGTTTATGCACAATGCAAATCATGTTGCTGTTTTTATTCCTGCTCTTCCCTGAATCTTCCGACCTTGTAACAATGATGTACAGTCTAAGTACTTATAAACTATTTTTATCACAGTATTATTTATTGCTTACTTTCAATAAAATACTGAAACTTATTTTCCACTGCAGATAAAAAGTAATGCTTCTCACTTTCCTGTCCCACTGTTCCTGTTGTTGGAGTTCACTTTACTAGAAAAAAACTGTTATTTTCTTTTAACTATATGAAAGTGGAGACAGTGTTGTCAGTACAGTTCAGATACTAAACATTACAACACAACAAAACACTTCAGAATAACGCTTAGACTTAATCAGTGCACAGCAGGTTGCACAAAAATGTGTTATGAGTTATAATAATAATAATTAACAGTTAAATGTTGATACTTCATTCACTGATTCTTCTGGGTTGTGGTCTTTTGAAGTTTCTGCATAAGCGACTGAACACTGCTCTGCCTCTGTCCATTAACAATAACACCACCAGGTGGTGGTGGACAGGACTTTCAAGCTTCCAAGTCTGAACTGACATCAAAAAAAGATTATTTTAAGTTATGTGTAAGTGAAAATAGGAAAAACAAGACAGTACAGCTTCAACGTGAAAATGTGATTTTAATTTATGTTGCACAGATGTGGTGAAACACCTCCACCCTGTTACAGTAATCATGAAATAAGAATTCTTTCTTTTTAATGATTATACTGAAAACTAAATTCTTCATCTTTTAATGTTGTAGGCTAACGGGTCTTGCTTATTTATTTAGTTAGTGAATATGATATATGATCAACCACCCTGATACATGTTATGTCTTAAATATATGTACAAACACTAATTTAAAATGAAAGTAATTCTAGCTGTTGATTATGTCTCTAACAGGACAGATATTCAGCAAACAGGATGGATATTTTAAATCTGTTATTCGCTCAGTTTTATTAGTAAAATCTGAGTTTAATAAAAGGACTTTTTCAGGTTTCCTTCATTATAATCTATAATCATTATAAACATTTTTCCAAACGCGTTGAATATTTAAAATGACCCAGATTCTCTTTTTTACTTCAGTGATTCGTTGCTCGACACTTTACAATATATTAATTTAAGGATAAATATTTTTTACATTTAATTTTAATATGATTCATTTAATTTTAGACATTTCTCCGCCCACCTGTGACGTCAGCTCTGGCTGAGAACGGGATACTGGGAGAAACCGGAAGCGCCGCGGAGACAGGGACGGAGCGTCCGCAGAGCCAAGGAGCGTTTGTGCTACCAACCCGGAGCCGTGAGCGGACTGCATCCATCAGGGGTGGCGTAGAAAACCTGGTTAGAATCTGTTCGGAGCGACCTTTGTCGTAGACGGTGAGTATTTAACACGTGAGTGGACGATATCACCTGAAACGTCCACACCTGGTTCTCGCTGAGTCAGTTCATCGTTCCTGAAGGCGTGTTAGCTTTAGCCTGCTAGCTAACTGGAAAACTAGAACAGGAAATACCAGAGCCAGCCTCACACAGCCGACAATATTCACATTGTAGAGCTAAAGAAAACGCTTTCTTCATATACTGGTCACTTTACGTTGAATTCCCATGTGTGACAAACCCATTAACGAGGTGTTCGTCGTGTTTCTGCAGCCTGTCTGATGGTGAAACCTGAAAACACGGTGCGCAGACTAATCCAACAATTAAATCTCAGTTTAATTCACCGCGTGTTTCTAAGAAATCAACGAAACCTGCACGTTTAATAGTCCAGACACATGTGGCCTGACCTGCTTTAGCTGAAGCAGTGTGAACGACATTAACGTTAGCTGCGAGCTAATTGGCTTCGGAAATAACCACCGTGCTGAGGGAAACCAGCACTACCAGCTGGTCCTTGTTACCCCGATTTTATTTACACCTCAGTCACACATTGGTGAAGTTTTCTTCCCCAGACCTGGTCAGAAAGAGGAAAAACGGAGGGGTTCGGATGTAGCCCGCAGATGGGTGTGGTTGTGTTGTGGAGAGACTCCTGTCACTGGAAGTTGGGACTTGCAAGGCTGGTGCTGCTGCTGCTTCCTGGTCTGAGGACTCTGCTCCATCCCCTGAGGTGGATGCAGCCACGTCTCCTGCAGCCTCTGATTGAACACAGATGTTCAGTGCCCACATTGTGCTGAGTCAGGAATTAGAATTAGTACAGAAAGCTTTTGTCCCAGCTGCCAGAACTCTGGAGATCATCCAGAACCAGGCGAACGGACACACTATTCAGCATGGAGCTGGTCTGGACTGTGGGTTTAATCAAATCAGTGAAGGTCAGCATGTTGGTAGCAGTGTTTGGCAGATATGAGCTAGCAGAGATCCATTGTCCTGATAAAAAAATAATTCATCAGTTTACTCTGAAAGTTTGGTTCAGATTCGTCTGTTCGTGTGTTGCCGACTCCATCTGATCTGAAACTACAGCTTGAATAGTGAGTGATGAGTCAGTTGGTTCATAACACTAATGATTAAAAACGATATCTGACTGTTTTCTACTACTTATTGTCTTTATAGATCACATATCTTTGGTTTTTGGACAGCTGGTCAGATGATTTGAAGACATCGCCTTAATTTCTGGGAAATGTAAATTTTAGAGACCAAATGATTCGTCATTCAATTAAGAAAGTAATTACGCAACATTGAACAAACTGTTGCAGCTTTAAATGTCAGACATGTTGGAAAAAATCCCAAATAGTTTTTATTGCAATCAGTCCTTCAGCAGTCAGATTGAATCCAAATTCAAATTCACGTTTATTGCTCACCTTTGTTTGCACAGCGAGCTTATCAGAGTTAGACAAATGAAGTGGTTGTTTTCAACAGCTACAGGTGGTATAACGTTCTCTCTGGACTGATGGTAATGAATAGTACAAAATAAGGCATTTGTATTGGTCATCATTATTATTATTATTATTATTATTATTATTTACTTTAAATGTACAGGTTTATGGGAAAACAAAAACATCAGAGAAGCTGCAACTGGAGAATTAAGATCGTTATAGTTGGAACATACCTTAATTGATTATTTACATATCAAAAATAATCTTTTATTTAAATTTTTAGCACTAATTGCGGATCTTGTGTTAAAATGTCCCACAGCCTTCTTCCACTTTGAAAACATCTGATACTTTTTCTATCTTTAAAAATAGTTCTTCTTGTGTTTCAGTGTGTGTGTGTCATAGGCTCATTAACGATGTGGAGGGCAGCAGCAGGACAGTCAGTCAAGGTGGATGTAGATGGAGGAGACGACTGGGAGACAGACCCCGACTTTGAGGTTCCTCTCCAAACTTATTCCTCATTGTAATTTTGTTTAATTCCCATTGTTCTCATCACCGTTTCTTTTCTTTCCATTAAACTGTGTTTTCTGTATTTTTAGAACGATGTTTCAGAGAAGGAGCAGCGCTGGGGGGCTAAGACGGTGGTTGGCTCCGGACATCAGGAGCACATAGAGTGAGGAAACAAATTATTTTTCTGTTGGTGTTAAATGTAATGTGGAAAACCTCGACATGTGTCTCCTAACTCTGTCCTCCCTCTGTGTAGTATCCACCACCTGCGTGAAACTGTGTCATCAGAGCACACCGACCTGAAGCAGAAGGAGCTGGATAACATGCCCAAGGCCTCTCATGGATATGGAGGAAAGTTTGGAGTACAGCAGGATCGCATGGACAGAGTAAGACAGACTGCAAATCTGAGCTCACCAAGCCATTAATATAGTCTTGGCATAAAGTCATAGTTTTCCCTCTCAAAAAGCTGTGTTCCTGATGATGAGGTGGTGATGGTGAAGTTGACAGAATAATCTCACTTCAAGCTCCGTTTAGTAACTGTTCAGCAGCAGGTGGATGTCCACGTGCTTCTGAATAGTCCTTGAGTTGAAGTATTAGATTTAAAGTATCAGAACTAGCATTAAATGTCATTTTAAAGTAGGATCCCAACATATTGGCAGTGTGTGAATAATCTGCATTAATCAATCCCAGCGCCATCATATCCATTTTCGGCAGGTAATTATATTATCATGTCGGTCCTTATTATCAGTTCAGTGGGATCTTATGTCTGTCTCTGCTTTGTTGACTATTAATCTCTCTAATCTAAAAATTGAAACACAGTAGATTAACATGGCCTATGTGACACCGGGGGGGGGGGGGGGACACTGACGAAAGTGTGTGTGTAGGAGTTAAGTCAGTGAGGTGAGTTGAGTTGGTGCCAACAGCACAGACAACAGGTCGCTGTACAGTGATGCCGTTCTTGGAGTTTCACTAGATTTGCCTTATTAAAGAATCTAGACAAAGAACGATGACCTCAAAGACTCCCTGAACCCCTTCAGCAGTTTCTCGTGTGTGTTTGTTTGAGAACAGGCTGAGTCAGTCGTGGCCGTTTCACACTCTAATCCTTTTCTGGCAAACGGCTCTATCCATCCACACCTTTCTCTCTCAGGTCACTGCAGCGTGAACATGATGACCGAGCACAGTTTACTCCACATTGTGAGCATCTGTGATGAGTCAGACGTCACCACTTCAAACCAGCGGTGGTGTTTTCAGCTGTGCCGCTCATTTCATGATGCCCCACCCCCCACCCCTTTCATATATTTAAATATGACCATCTTTACTATGTCAACAACCAGAAGAATATTTTCTGAAACTGTTTTTTTTATGTTTGACAGTCTGCTGTGGGTCATGACTACCAGAGCAAGTTGTCCAAGCACTGCTCCCAGACGGATACCTCCAAGGGCTTTGGAGGGAAGTTTGGAGTGCAGGCAGATCGTGTGGATGAGGTATTTCCTGTGACTGTCCATCTCACTAATACAGCACTAATAACAGTCGCTTCATTTTTATTTTCTTGATGTGTAAAACTTTCATTTAGTTTTTTTTTTTACTTAAGGGTAAGAATCGGCATCTGCCAATTAATTAACACTGTTTAATAAATGTGGTGGAGAAGAAGTTTGGTATTCCTCTCTGATTTGTAGTGAAGTAAGATATACGATGGTACCTCAGATTACTTTAAAGTAACTTTTACAGTTGAAATACTTCAGCAGTGTCTCATATTTTTATCTTTCATTGTGACAGTTTGTTTTTCAAACCTCCATCTTATGGACATACAGGTGTAGGAGAGTAACTGTGCTGCTTCTTCCTCTCTCATTCCAGTCCGCTGTGGGGTTTGAATATGTCGGAAAGACGGAGAAACACGCTTCACAGAAAGGTGATGTCATCACTTGTCCTTTTGCACATTTGTTTCCGCCCCACGTCACTGACAGTGGTATCTCACTTTTCAACATCTTACAAAAATTCCAGTAGTGTCCGGGAGCCGGACCTGACTTCCTTATTACAGTAACAATGTCTTATCTGTTATCAGCCTGTGAGGGTTTGGTAACAGCTTAAGCTCTCCACACTGCTTGCAGGCGACACATTTTCCAGCTGTAAACAGTTTGATGAACATCTGGCAGGTGGCCAGCAGTTACATGTGGACTCCTGTTGTGCTGATCAGAACCTGCAGGGTCCTAATGCACAGACACAGCGTGTTGTTAACACGTGTTAATGGGCCCAGTTATGCTGCTATTTTGTGTTTTTTGTTCTGGCACATTGTAAGTTGCAGCTCAGTTTGAAACTTTTATGATAGTGTCGTATTTTTAGTTCACTACATCAACACTTTGGATTTATATTGGGGGTGAAAGTGGTGACGTTCAGCTTTTCTCCTCAGTTAATCCGATTTATTATCGGAGCTGATGTTCAGCACTTTAACCTCACTGTTACTATTGAAGCCAAGTGTCCTGGACTACAGGCAAAACAGAACTGTTTACAATAATACAATAATACTCATAACCTGCACTGCATACAGTATAAATATTAACCCCAGTACTCTGGGAGTTCCCTCCGGCTTCTTTTAGCTTTTAGAGATGTATTATTTTTATTATTTAGTAGATGCTGTGCTCACACAACTTCATGCCATCACCACCTTTATGTTGCGTCCATCGTCTCCAGAACATTTGCCCAATTCCAACGGTTTCCCAGTGCTGAGAACTTTCCTTTTGTAGCACCAGCAGGACGACACGTCATCTAAATGTTTCTTTAGAGGAACTAGATTGAAAACCTGCCTGATTTTATTGTCCTAATGAAATTACTGACTATGTCTTAAGTGTTTAGATTCCGTCTTATCTCTGTAAGTATCTGTGGACAATTTGGAATTGGGCTGCTCCATGACCACCGCTGCTGTGCTGCTTCACCCTGACTTTGACCCTTGCCCCCCTCCCCCCTCCTGCTTTGCTGTATAGACTACGCCTCTGGGTTTGGGGGTCGATACGGAGTGCAGGCAGATCGTGTCGACCAGAGCGCAGTGGGCTTCGATTACCAGGGCAAAACCGAGAAACACGAGTCCCAGAAAGGTTTGTCCAGATTTCCTGCCCTGTGGAATTCCCACTAACCCGGAGAGACGTGGAGAAAATGAGGCTAATTGATAATCCCTAACTCACAAACAAGCACAGGTCCTAGCAAATCCTGTTGTTTTTGATTCCTTCCTCTTCCTTCATTCCTCAGCCTCTGTCTGCTTATAGAAACTTGCCAACAGTGGCTTTGTTTTCGTTTGAACTCTGTTGCATGTGTGATGTGGGGAAACACGGTGTCAGATAACGTTGTTGTGTTTCTAAGAGACTGCACTCTGACATAGACATTTCTATCTTGAAATGTTTTCTCCTGTACAATATTCCTGCTCCCTTCTCATCTCAGATTTCAGGTGTTGGCTCAGACTTGCCAGCCTCTTCTAGTCTGTATCTGGTCTGAGACTTTGGCATGACCCAGCTGGTTTCTTAAAAAATTTTAATTGGATATGTATATTTGTCCTTTTAAAAAAAGACTGTCCTTTTCTCTCTGGCTCACTTTTTCTTAAATAGTTAATCTTAAAATGTCAGATGTACATTATAATCCTGAGTTATTATTGAGTTGGGTATTGTTGCTGTTGGTGGAGTCAAAATAAGAAACATTATAGGAATTAACAAAGCAGAAGCACAGGAAGAAACCTGTCCATGTAAATGCTCGTTCTATCGGTGAAGGGCTTGTGCTTCGTTCCACTTGTTCCTGTCTTAACTCTGGTTTTTCACCGTCTCTGTTCTGCCCATTGGCAGATTATGCCAAGGGCTTTGGTGGCAAGTTTGGTGTTGAGACCGACAAAGTGGACAAGAGTGCCGTCGGCTTCGAGTACCAGGGCAAAACGGAGAGGCACGAGTCTCAGAAAGGTTGGTGTCATCACACACAACAATGACTCTACCCCACCATTTACAGACAGCAAGGTAGTCAGTTTGACATCATATTAAGACTCTTTACTATCTTGATTAAGGAAATTTGATTCCAGGTCCACAGCAAATCTACCTGCACTTAGTTGTGATCACTAAAAACTGTGCTGCTGGCATGTTGTTAGCAGGTTTTTGTGTCCAGAGGGTCTGAAAGCGTCACGCTCGTGTCTGTCCCGACTTGTCTTTAAACAGCAGAGCAGCTCTGCCTGTAGCTTCTTGTCGGACACACCTGCACAGTCTTAACCTGGTTGGCCAAGAGCAGCTTGAAGATATGGGCTGGTGTCGAGGTGACCAAGAGAATTCCCCACAATGCACTGGGCTGTGTTTGCATATGTGATAACTGGGTCAAATGCTTTGATAACAGCTATGGGTTGTTTCACTGTGTGTTAAACAGACTGACTGCAGACTGTCACTGTGTGTTCACCAGTGTTAAACAGCTTGTAAAAAGAAGGAGTTTATTCTGTCATTTTCTTCTTTTGTTTGAAGCTAAGTGCTTTATAGGAAAACCAGTTTAAAAGCATTCAGCTTGGTAAAAGATGAATCTGCAATTTAACACAGAACCAACAACAGTAAACAATAGAATTAAGGTTATTATATATATATATTAACTTAAGTCAAACAGTTAATATATATTCATATTAAATTTGGAACTGAAGCTTGTGTTGATGTGATAACATATCACGATAAATGAAATATTTAAATTACTGAAAAGGACAATAAGTCATTATTTACTACAATAATCTACAGTCACAAGAATTAATTAAACATTTGCTGCATCACAACATATGATGTACATAAACAGATTTTCTCCTCATCGGTCAATCAAACCTTTCTGCTGGTTTCTAATCTCCTCTTTTCTCTCCTGCAGATTATGTGAAGGGTTTTGGGGGAAAGTTTGGCGTGCAGACAGACAGGCAGGATAAATCAGCACTGGGATGGGACCACCAGGAGAAGCTTCAGCTCCACGAGTCTCAGAAAGGTACCCCTTCTGATTTGGTTGCTAATGGATTCCCATCTTATTGTCTCACTGTTGTTTTGCTTACTGGGTGGTAAACCCAAGTACATATGGCGTTAGTGGTGATCAAGAGATGCTGATAGTTTCAACACTAATCATGAGCTGAAGTGTTGTTATATTCTACTCGATTCTTCTCCATAGTGATTATCGGAAGAAATCTATAGGAAGAGGATGGTGAATGGTAGAATCGATCAAATAATTATCAAATGGAACATGGTCATTTTGGACTGAATGTCTGAGCTCCGCTTCCTTTATAGTTTCTTTGTTGGAAATTTCCACCAAACCTCAGTCTTTACAAGTCTGCTTTGAGTTCAGCACAATTTGTTTTAACAGTTGGACCTTCCTTCCTCCACAGCCCCACATTTGAACTCTGATGTGGTTTTGATTGCTGCCTTGGATGTGGTCTTTCAAAGGTTGATGGCTTCCTCAATCTGTGGTTAAGAAATTGCTCCGAAAGGGGAAGTAGAACCAGAGCTCCGCTTTTTATTTGTATGTCAGGCCTGTACTCTCAAAGGGAGATCAGACATTCAGATCAAACGTGTTCAACACTGTGGAAGGCCTCTTTGAGAGGGTCGAACAGCGTGGCTTGTGTTGATGTGCATCTTTTTCCCTTTTTAAACGATGTCAGAATCCTGTTAGTCACAGACACTTCATGCAGCAGTTATGAACCAGATATCAAACGCCCAGATTCACCAACTCTTCTTTCTGCATTTGTACCTCTGCAACTGGCAGCAGTAGAGGCATTGTCCCTGCAGCAGTTTGTAACTATAACCTCTAAATATAACCTGTATTTTTATGCCCATGTTTTTGTTTTTATTAGTGTTTTGGTACCAACACTGAAACTGCAGCAGTTCCTGCTACTCCAGGTCAGGTGCTGTCAGTGTGTGTGTACAGTTCGATGTAAATATGCTGCACCAAGCAGAGAAATGGTAGGTTTTTGTTTAAAGGACTGTAGTTAGTGTAGTTACACGTTTATATATCTTCTTGCTGCACTCAGCAAAGTAACTGCTTCAAAAATATGCACAACTTGACATTTGGAGCTTGGTCCAACTGGTGTCAGTCGACCTTATTTTGAAAAACCACATATCCACAGTAAAACACCCGGTGAGCAAATGTCACAAACATTCTTCACTCCTCAGAGCGGTCAGATAAAGAATGGAGGCAGATATAGAAACCAGGTACAGAGAAGAGAGCGTCATGTTGAGCAGACGAGAGGTGAGCTGACCACACTGAAAAGGTTTTAATACTGTTCAGGAGCCAGGAGGCAGACCTGAACTGTGAAAAGCCTTCTGGTCCTTGTAGAGCATTGATTACTTGGCAGTGACTATAATCATCATGTGAAATAGAATGACTGCTTCCTATTTTAAAACTATAACATGTCTCCTTCATATAACTGAGCAGGTGTGTTTAATCGCCCATTGTCCTCCGTGTGTTGTTGTCTCTGTACGTTTGTCTTTTCAAACACTGTGTGTGTTGGTGTCTGTCTGTCTGTGTGTTATGTTGCAGACTATAAACGTGGGTTTGGAGGGCGGTATGGGGTAGAGGTGGAGAGGCAGGACCAGTGTGCCCTGGGCTATGAGCACAAGGAGAGCCTGGCCAAGCACGAGTCCCAAAAAGGCACAGATACTCCCCTGAACACAACCCCCAAACCCACCTCCCATTTCAACCCCCCCCTCCGCTCCCCTCGATCCTTACCCACCCAAAAACTCTTATGTTGATGCTCCTTCTGTGGCACCGTCGTCCTCTTCAGTAACAGCTGTTTTCTTTTAAGTGATGGACATGCCTTCCTGTCTTGACAGACACGGCCCTTCTGTCAGATACCCCACCCACCGCACCCCACCCCCAGCACTGGCACACACCCTCCAACCACTGAAGATGATCAGTGTAGATAAGAGTAGTGAAGGTTCAGGTCACACAAGTACAAAAAACCTGTTTTCTCAGTCACCTCCAGTGTTTCTGTCACCATGTAGGTAGTTTTTGTTTTAAGAAAGACAATAATGAAATACTTTTATTGTATAGAAACATTTTATTCTAAAAACTGTCCCAGTTTATTGGGGTAATTCACAGTTTTTATCATTTTATTATTATATATAGCTGATGGGACTAAACGGAAACTATCTGCATGGCTTCATGGTTCTTACTGTGTTAGGGTTAGGCTTCTGTTGATGCTTATCTTCTAGTGAAATCTAGTATTTAATTACCATTTTAGTCAGTAGTTAATATTTGTATTTTCTTGTAAGTCAGGTCTGTGCTGCTCAGGTGTGGCACATTTCTCCTCTCTTAGCATCTTTTGTTTTTATTTAGATGTTACGAGCACTGAGCTTGAATGGAACAGCTTATCCTCACCTACAGTCTTTATCAGGATATTCAGACTGATGTTTATATAGCTGTTTTTATCTTTGGCATTACACCACCTCAGGCCTGCACCTCCCTGATCACCACCCCTGCTGTTCCTGCACTGCCATGATGCTGTTTGTTTGCTTTTTGTGCACGTTGTATTGAGGCCTCCTGCTGCCACCTCGTACAGCCGTGGCTGTTGTTCAGTGCAGACACTGAACTAAGATGGCTGCTTTATCCCACGTGTCTGGCTTGTGTTAAGATTCTCCTACTGGTCCTCCTGCCGCCACTGTCTGCTCTCAGATTTTGTTTTGGTTCGTCCTCTCTACAGGTTTGCATGAGCTCATCAGCCCGTCCTCCAATTCCAACATCCTTCTCTGTATCAGTCCTGTGAAACCAACCACTGTTAGCTTCATCTCAGCTTTTGTAGAAGTGTTGTTTTCATTTCAGTAGTGTAATGTGTCGTACATTACACTACTGAAATCCATACGTCTTGTTAGTGCATGCGTTAGGTTCTGCAGACGCTCTGATGATGCTGGCTGGCTGAGTCGTTAATAGAAAACGAACACTGACCTTTATTATCTCCCGTTGGTTACCAGATTATTCAAAAGGTTTTGGAGGGAAGTTTGGTGTCCAGAATGACCGGATGGATAAGGTAAGTGTTGTTTGTGTATATCTGGTGTGTAATTGTGCATAGACTGCTCTTTCTTATGTCTTCATGTCTCTGTTGGACAGAGTGCAGGAACATTTGAAGATGTGGAGAAGCCGGTCCCATCTTACAAGAAAACCAGACCTGTGGAGGCTGGTGAGCTTTTATCAACATCAGCTGTAATCAGTTACAACTTAAATCAGCATGAACTCATCACTTGTCCAATTCTTCACCGGTCAGCTGGCAGCAGCACAGGCAGCATCAAGGCTCGCTTCGAGAACATCGCCAAGCAGAAGGAGGAGGAGGACAGAAAGAGGGCAGAGGAGGAGCGAGCACGTCGACAGGCCAAGGAGAGGCAGGAGCAGGAGGAGGCGCGCCAAATCGAAGCATCGCCCAGGGCCCCGTCTCCCGTTCCTGTTGCGAGTCCCAGTCCCACTCCCAGCCCAACTCCACCTGTCCAGCCAGCTGCAGCACCAGCACCAGCACCAGCATCATACAATGTGAGTCTGTGCTTTTTACATAATGTTTCTGTGTAATGTGCAGCTACAGGTGAAGTAGTTACTGCAATGAGGCCCTTAAAATAGAGAGCACAGTGAGTTCCTGACATGAACCCCACTCTGCAAATGTGCCAACAATATTATGCTTTTCCTTTTTGTATCAGATCAGTAAATTATTTCAAACATGCAGTGGATCCGATGGCACCAGTAAACAGGAACATTATTGCAGCTGGAGTTCACAAACAACTTCAGATACAGTCATTAAGAAAACTGTGTTTATCTCTGTTGCATGGAAAAGTTTGAAATATGGCTCAGTTAAAATCGCAGGTGTTACACAGTTAAAATTTAATTACATTTAAAATGCAATGTGCATGCTTAGTGGCATGGGTGGTGGCAACAACAGTAACACTGAAGCTTTTCACTGTTATATATGGAAAATATTTTAGCCTGTAGCAGTACTCTATCCAGTGAGAAGTCACTTAACCGGTTTCCAGTGGACACTTTGCAGTCTTTACCTGACAGATGACTTTTGCCTTGTTAGAGCCAAGAGGAGGCGTCGCACGATGCTGCTGAGGAGAATGGAGAGCAGCTGTATGAGGTGGAGCCACAGAGTCCGTACGGCGACCAGGAGGACCTCTACCAGACCCCCGACGAGCCTGCAGGAGGTGAAGTTCACGTTTATGTCTGTTTGTCCTTTCCATCAGTTAATTTAATGTTTTATCTATAAACTGAAATTACTTGAAATGGTAACACACTTTTGTTTTCTTGCAGAGGTTCATCAGTACGAGTACAGCGAGGACATCGGGCTGACAGCAGTGGCCCTGTACGACTACCAAGCAGGTGAGACACAGCTCAGAATAGAGTTAGTCAAATGTTTATGAATGCATCACACATTGTGTTTGTGTAGAGTGGAACCAGACACTCAAACATGCAGAATGAGCAGCAGTAGCTTTGAATCTGTCAGGAACTACTCACATTCACCCTCTTTAAACTCTGAACTGTCCCATTAATGGCAAATGTACAAGAGTTAGGCTCTCAGTACATCAGTTGCTTTACACGGAGAACGTTTTATTCTTCAGGTTTGTGTCTGCTGATATTTGGTCTAAAATAAAATCTTCAAAAATAAATAAATAAATCAAAATAATAAAAAATAATGAGCTCGCTCCGCTTGTTATTTTCTTTCTTAGTAAATTATGTTAAATTGCTGAAAACTGTAGTTGGACAAGTCGATGCTTGACACAGACCAATAGACTCAGGAGGAAGATCAGGAGTAGACGCCTTCGTCACTAATCTGTCTTTCACTGTTTAAGCCGGTGACGACGAGATCTCCTTCGATCCTGACGACATCATCACCAACATTGAGATGATCGACGAGGGCTGGTGGCGAGGTGTGTGCAGAGGCGCTTACGGCCTCTTCCCGGCCAACTACGTGGAGCTTCGGCAATGATGTCGCTCCGCCGATGTGACGTCTCCCTGTCAAAAAGAAAAAAAAGGAAGGAGACATTTTCTTGTTCTTGGTCTTTTCTCTCTTCACCTCATCTTAGCGCTTCGACACTGTGCGAGACAACCTCAGGTCTCCAAGCTGCTTTCTTTTGTCCTTCCTCTGTTCCATTTTCACATCACTTTTTCTGTCTGTGCAGCAGTAGACGGGGAGGAAGAGTTCTTAGAATGACTCAGCACCAGGAGAACATATAGAACTCGTTATCTGGGCTTAAAACAGACAAAGCTTCGCTCTGCACTTCTGCTTTGTAGTAGTTAAAGCTTCAAGATGCAGCTCAGACTGTCGGCTTCTTCAGGACCTGAGGCGACTTTACGGTTTACCTCCCGCCTCACAGCTGGTTGAATTTTGCAGCTTTAAGTATTTTACTTCCAGATAAGGTATTGGTTCACCTTCACATGCTACAGCGATTTTAGTCTCACCAAAGATCGGAGTAACAAGAAGGTGCTCGCTGTTTAGTAGCTTAACCCTCAATGTAACCCTCAAAAGCAGGAGCAGTTTCCAGTAGAAAACCCTCTGCTTTGGATTATTATGTATATTAATGGCTGTTTACTGCCCAGCACATCCACTATGGACCAAAAGGCTGATAAACCTTCTTTCCTTCTTGGTCTGTCTCTGTAAAGTTTGAGTAGACCAAGTTCTCTTTACTAGGGTTGGTTACATACGATCAATGTTTAAGTTGTTTGCAGACTCGTGGGGACGATAAAGACTCCAGCTCCACAAAACCACAACCAGATGATAGTATTTAACCATCATCACATATTATACTGGTTGATTGTCGCCAGATTTAGAATCATGTACAGAGAGATCACGATTTATGATGCTTTGAGAAATTATAGATTTGAAAACCTATTTTTGTTCCCTGTCGCTGTGTTTTTCTTTGGATGTGGACAAGATTTGTGTATTTGTGTCCTAATGTGTTGAGATGCATGGTGGCGACTAACATCCTTCATCATGACCACACAGTGACTGAGGTTTTAAAGTGAGTGATTTATCAGGCTGCTGATTTTCTCTAAACTCTAATTATTTCTAACAGACCGCTCGTCTGTGGATCGCAGTAGTGTAGCTTCTACAGGTGTGTGTGTGTGTGTGTGCGCGTGTGTGTGTGAGTGAGGGCTTTTGTTAAATTCATATTTGGGGTTTTATAATAAAGTGACCTTTTCAAATGCATTATTTTCATCTGTACCTCTGTTTGCTTGAGTCACATCATTACCTGCTCATTATGTTTTTTTAGTTTCAATAAATAAACTACGAATGAAACGTGCGGCTGAATTCTTTTAATCAGAACTGTTCTAGAATAATGTTTAGGTTAAAAAGACAAATGAGGTCGTTTACACTTGTTTTGTACATGTTACAGTACAAATGAGGATGAGAATCAAGTATCTATTGCACGTCTCTATTGTCAGATACTCTTAACACCTTGCATTAAATAGTCATTTTTACATGACGTTTGCAGTACCTCTGATTGACCACAAATATAGGTTTTAACTGAGTTAATCCTAACACTGAACATCCTGCTTGGTTATTTCTTCTTATTTGTTTCAATTATTTTACTTTACTACTATTTTACTTTCTTAGCTTTAAATGGAAACAGCAGTTTTACATTGTAGTATTAATACTTAATTTAAAAGATTTGATAAATATTTGGTAATTTTATATTTTTAAAGTAAAATTCTTGGGTATTTGTACTTTACTGTGGTTTTTATGCTACTTTTACTCACTACACATTTTGGTGTATTATTATGGATTCTCAAACTGCTCCTCTTTGACCAGCTGTGCTGTTTTTCTCTCTAAAGTTTTAATTAATGACATTTTAGAAAACGCTTTAAAATTGATCGAGTACAAAAAGTACTAGTATTCCACCATGGAAAGTGTATTTGTACACGTCTAGTTCAGATTTGTTCAAACTTTCAAATTAAGAAAATATAGTAATTGAATAAAAATGACAAATATCTGTTGCAGCTGATCTTAACCCTTCATATATTTACAGCTACTTCATCCGAACGCTCCTGAGCATCACAGTGAATATTATTACCTTAGTGAAGCAGTAATGATGAAGATGAGGATGAAGATGATGCAGAGTCTGAGCGGCAGGTCGTCCTGAGTTCTGCTAAATGATCCAAATCTAAGGAGGAAAATAAGGAACTTATATCAGAGCAGTGGATAAAAACTCACTTTGAAGAAACGTGATGGGTTCTTTTCAGACTGCCGTTTTCTCATCAGCAGAAATGAAATGAATGCAGTCTAACAACAGGCCTACAGCAAACCCTGCTACCTGAACTAAATATTTAAAACATCCCAGCCTCCTGGGAGAAGTATCCATATCTCTACTTAGGTAAAAGTACCTTAGAACAGTTTCAAAATACCGCATAACAAATAAACTCTCATTTTACATTTACAGTCTACTTAAGATATACTACAGAAAACTTGATAAGGTACCTACTGACGCAGTAACGTGTATTCTTATGTTCGAGTGCCAGCGCAGGATTTAGTTGAGCTTTATTCTGAGCTTGGATTAAATTAAAAGGACATTACAGCTTCTTTCTGTTCGTCACCAGTAGATCGTATCTGAACCACATCTGAAGTGAGATTTGTTCAGGTGTTGAACTGGCCCCAGTGAATCTGAGAGCACAGCAATTACTTCAGTATCAAACCCCCATAAGGTGCAAACAACAGTGATCAATCTTTGGAAATGAGGAAATCTACCAGACAGTGGTGAGATGGATCAGATGTTACCAGGCGGACGTTGTTCCTCTTTCTACTGCTCTCCAGGTAACTAATCCATAGACAGCTGCACTTCTCTGAAATGGAAATAAAAACATTATCACCTTCATGACAGAGGATTTCGTACCTGCTTCAGGGGTGAGAGGTGAAGTCGTTTCTGAGCTGCATCAAACCACCAGGTTAAATCCAGCAGTTAGTTTCACTTTATCTGAAGGTGAAATGTTTTTCCCTGTCGTTCCTCAATCCTGAAGCTGCTCCACCTGCACATTAGCTCAAATAGTTTCCACCTGTCGGCAGGTGCTCCATCCTCCTGGTGCAGTGCATTGTGGGAAACTAGCAGAACATAGATTCTCTGTTTCATAGATTTAACAAAAACAACATTAAGTTTAATTAAACAGAAAATCAATGATTAACTCCCAGCAGATTATTTCTTATACATTTCTTTCTATTTCCATCCCAACCCCGGAGCTCAGACTGCTCAGAAAGCAGTGTGCAGCCGTCCAATCAGAGCTCCTGTAGCTGAACATGATCACAAGATGGAAACTGCAAAAGTAAAAGGAGGAAAATGTCACATTAGAAACTATTTTAAATATGTAATATTGTGATTTATTAAAATATTTATAGTTCATTAAAGAAATTAAATGATAATTATTAAAAATATAAATTAAATTACTATAAACATTTTGAAAATGACTTTTCAACGTGAGATTAATTGCTGAAGTATTATTTTTATTAAATTACTTTTTCAAAAATACATTTAATTATTAATAGACACATTTTAAGTGGCCGTATTAAGCTTATATCTCATCCTGAGGCTCCAGTGATCATGAGCCTATAGGAGCTCTAACCAGAGGCAGCACGAGCAGCCGACGACAAAAGTACATGAAAAACTTAAAATGAGCCTTCAACCATCAGTAAATGAACGGACTCTAATCAGAGACTCTGTTCAACGCTGATCAATCTCAGACCTAATGAACCAGTCAGTGTTGTTGAATCTGTGCAGCTTGGCTGCTGGTGACATTCTTTTCAAACTAAACCTGAGTTCATGAGTTCATGTGTGTTTCAGAGGAAACGTGTGTGTAAAGACTCACAGGGAAACAACACTAGTGCAATATTATATTTATTTCTTACAGTGAATTTTGGTTGCCATACAAGAAGTCTTGAGGATTTGAGGTGGCGGGGGAGAGGGAAAGAGTGCAGTTACAGGAAAATTCTCTCTCTTTTCGTTTCAGTAATTAGTTGACTCTATGATGATTTAGTAGCACAAAATTACAGCAACATAGAAAACATGAACACAAGTTCTGCACAAATTACCAAAAACATCTTAGTCTCTATGAAGACTTAATCAAAGAATAAAATCTATCAATGAAAAAAAGAAATTAATTAATTAAGAAAGAAAAAAAGAAACAGGTACCCAAATGTTGGACAATGATAAAGGTGGGAGCAGTGTTTTCAGGGGGATGGAAGTGGGTTCGTGACCATGGCCTGGTGAAGCGTCACGCCACGGCGATGCTCTTCAAAGATTCCTACATCTACTCAGCTCTACATTTCCACACAGAAAACGGATTGGGACCTGCTGATCCACATAAAGGAATCGACAGCCGCCACTAATCTTTTTGGTGGATTCATGTATGTATACATATATATAGGTTTCATATAGTTCCTACCAAGACGACCTGCAGAGATATGGTTTGTAAAATTTACAGGTTTTGCTCTTTTTATACAAACACACTAGACTCAGGGATTTCTGAAGATGAGACAGGTCTAGTCAGGCAGATGGTGGTCGTCAGAAGATTCCTGGGTCTGGTGGTCGCTCGATTGGCCAAAAATATCTTAAGAGTACTACTGCAGTAGGGAGAGTTTCTACTTTAGGCAACACTTCATTAAAACACTGACAAATGATCGAATCATGATATGTACCTTTAAAATGGGAAAATAAAGCACAACCAAGGAGATTCATTGGGAATAAATATTGCTTCTTACATAACCCATAAGTCTAATAATATCCATGTTTTTTTTTCTATATAGTATTTGTGTTTTTGGCAATCCACGTGTCAGTATTTGTTCAGATAACCTCTATAAAATTTCATAGAACTCTATACAAATCTTTAAAAATACTGTGCTTTTCTACCCCCTCCGACACGTCGCTGTTTGTTTGAAAATAAGTAAGAACGCGTTCAAACAGGAACAGGATTATAGCAGCATTGTCCCGTGCCGGCCTCCGTACGGCTAATGTTCACAGAACACAGAGCTTGTGTCTCCTCAAAAAGCTGCACCTACATGAAGCTGTGGAGTGCGGAATGAAACCCACCCGGGCTGAACTCTCTGAAATGATAGATTTCTATATATTATCCAGACACTGGGTGGTGTCAGAGCGCAGCTCGCAGGACGAGGCTCCGACAGGATCTACTTTCCGTTTTCCTCTATGGAGCAAACAGCCGACAGAGGTGCAAGTCGTGGAGGAAGGGAACACTGAGCTGTTTAAGGCATCCTCTGCAGGATGATGGGGTGAATGAGACCACTGCTTCGCTCATCAAGTCAGCTCTGGCAACTCTAGATGAACTTTCCTACAATTTCTTTTCTCTCTACACCTTTGAATAGAGCTATACATAGAATCAAATAGACATTTTATCCAGTTAAACACTCTTATGTACACGTTTCAACACATACTGCACTTCTACTTCTGACCAGCCTATAATCGCTGACGGAGAACACGTACACTCCATCTTTAGAAATGCTGATTTTATTTTTTATTGGACCCTTATAACAACCTTTGAACCCTGTCTCTACTGCTGGAGCGGCAGATAGGCTGGCTCACAGTCCGGTCGTAGTTCACCTGGTCAGGAAGGACCAGTCCGTCTCTAATCTCACATGGGGCTCATACTGATGAAACTGTCAGGACACTCTTTTCTGACACAGAGGGCAGGAGAAGGCATGTGGACCTATGTGAATTCATAAAACCCTCATAAAACCCTGAAGCCACAGATTCTCAGACAGCTCAGCTTGATTTTATGTCATCTGGCTGAAGCTGCTCTACGAAGATCAACGTGCCGACGTTGATGCTTTTTTCAAAGACCAGTGGTCGAGTTGTTCAGGGCGTCGGTGCCCATCAGCTTTCACGGTGCAGTGTTGCACCTGCAGCCTTCTTTACACCGCCGAAAGCGGTTTCAGTCCAAAGGGACTTTTGATTTGACTGTTCTATTCTGCTCTAAGACACAGAACAGCATCTTCAAACTGCTGCAGCAGCTGTTTGGTTTTTCTGGATCTGACAGGATTCCAGCACGAGTTGGCTCAACGTTAACCAAACTGTAATTAAACAGCGACGTACAAAATGTTCAGATAGTCGTTTAGCTAAATAGAAAATCTGTATCGTCTCTAGTCAAACTTGACTCTTTAAATATCAACCACTGAGTTTTATTTCTCAAACATTAGGTTCTTGATGACTCGTTATTCTAAACTGTTCGGAGCAGAAAACGGCTCCAAAAATCTTTCAACACCGGATTCAAATTCAGTAAAATGCTGTCAAATGACAGCCTGTCATAGTTCAACGCAGTTTGGGAAATGTGCTTCACCGCTTTCTTGCCGGGAGTTGAAGCAGACGACAAACAACACGTCTGGACTTTGTTCTTGTTGGACCGAAAGTTTCACGACTCATCCTCCAGGTTGGTTTCACCTCTCACCTGACTGAACCCGGACAATAGAAGGAGTGTGAGTAGATGAGAGATGTTCACAACTCCTACAACTGTCTCCAATAAGGACTCCATGGTGGACGTGGGGACTGGCCTGGACTGAGACTCTGACTTGCTTTTGAGGCTCGGGAAGATGTTTCACTTGCAGGATTTGTTCAGTTTAACTGAATCTTTCCGCTCTCTACAGTCTGACATCAAACCTCCCTTCATAAGCAGTTTGACAGCAGGTCACACACGTCAGGAGCCGTTAAACCTTCAAAGAGTCAAATCTCAGATAAACGTGACGATTTACTCATAAATCTCTGTCTTATTCTTATTATTCTTATATTTATTTCAAGTATTTGCTAATTCCAGTCTTTCCATGTTAAATATAAACACTGATGTCAGCTTTGGCAAGAAAACAAATAAGAGCATTTCCCACAATGCTGATTCTCTTCAATACCCCTCGAATGTTCTCTTTAAAACACAGATCGTGTCTCTCACATTAATGTTACTGTGGGGCCACACGTGTTGAGCTGCTAATGGTGACGTGGAAGAGGATTCGACAGAATGAGGTACAAAAGAAAGGCTCTAGTTTCCCTATGCTCTGGGATAATTAGTGGATCCATGGAACTGGCTAAACCGGCCTTAATGATATTTTGGGTCAACCACTAACACACACGCACACACATACGCAAAGAGACGTGCTTTGCAGCTGGACCAGTTGGTGCAACCATTTCCAGGTGGGAAGAATTCTGGTCCAACGTTTGTCTGTCCGTCTCGCACCTCATGTCCTCGCCTCAGGTTTCCTTAAACGATGAGGTGGACACAGACTCGGTGAAGACCGTCTGCAGCGGAGCTCCTCCTCTGTGACCTCCTCTCTCCATGCTTTGCTCTCTCTCAGGAGAAAAAGGCCATCGCAGTAACAGTGTGTGTGTGTGTGTGTGTACATGCTTAGGACGTGTACGTCTGCGCAGACAGTGTGTATTCAGTGTGGCACTGTGCATAGTGTGTGTGTGTGTGTGTGTGTGTGTGTGTGCGGACACATGGAGATGTGGTTGAGTGTTTGTTTAAACATTTCAGCTAAAGTTCTTATTTTGACACAAAAAAAGAAAGAAGAAGAAAAAATGGCATCTATGTCAAATATTTCTCTACAACCTTAGATGCACCCAGAAATATAACTCCGGTAGGACTCTAGTGAAGAAATATTATCTCTGAACAAACTCTAGCAAAGATAGAAAAGGAGCAACGACCAGCTCAGCTGGTTTCATACACCCACACCGGGTGTATGGAAAAAGTCTTTAGTATTCCAAAGCGGTTGGGTGAGCACAAGTCTTTACTTGAAATAAACTTCCAGATGAGTATTTTCCCAGAGGACAAACTAGTCCTTTTCTCAGAGTTCTTGTGTTTCTGGACAGTCCTTCGTACCGGCCTCCTCTGCTTTTTCCCTCCTTGATGTGACATAGCAGCTATTCTCTTTGCTCTCCCCCTGCAGTTCCTCCAGACATCCCATGATCCCCCTGATGCTCAGGACGGTGGGGAGGAGGAGGAGGGAGGGCGAGACCGGAGCACTGAGATGAGGGCGACAACGGAGGATGAGAGAGGACGAAACAGCAAGAGGCAGCATCAGCTTGGACAAAACTTCTACCCAGTTCCACGACTTGAGCTTATGTCTGATGAAGAGATTGGTAAAAGTGATCGGGAACACCTCCCTCTCCTCAGCCCTAACTCCGTGCGTCGCCACCCCGTCTCCTCGGGGCTTATCTGTCCTGCAGCAGTTTGAGGGCCCTTTCGATGTTCATGCGGTGGCCCACCCTCGTCACACCCAGGTCTATCAGGTCCTCTTTTTGCAGCGAGGGCAGGTGGGCGCCCTCGATCTCATTGTCCAGGAAAGCGTCCCTGTGCTCCCCCAGGTTGAGGCTCTCCAGCCAGTCGGCCACGTCGTGCTTGCTCCACAGCTCCATGGGTTTGGAGGCGAAGGGTTTGCCGGAGGCCGCCACCGCCTGCATCAGTGTGAGCGGCGACGGCGAGCGAGAGCTCCCGCTGCCGCCGCACGACGAGCTCAGACTGTAGGCGCCGCCGCTTCCCATAGGCGGGGTGGGCAGGCTGAAGACGTCGGTGAGCGTGGGCGACACGGAGGGTGGCAGTGAGGAGCAGGGGGTGAGGGAGGAGCCGGAGTCGGGTGGGCTGCAGGGGTGCGTCTGGGAGGGGAGGCTGCTGGGCGGGGTGGAGGTGAGGGCAGCAGCGGCGGCAGCGTTGTTACGCATTCCTGAGTCTTCTGTTGGAGGCCTGGGGGGGACAGAGAGGAGGGAGCAGGTTAGTCCGGATCTGACGGAGCCTGATCAGAGCTCAGGTAGGAGTCATGTGAGAGTGGCTCATTCAACAGATATTCACACTGAGGGCCCTGATCATGTAATGCTGGAACATGAACAGCAGGTGGCGTCATATGCTAAACATTTTACCAAAGCTACAGCAGCTGATTCCAGACATCTTAGTTCCACTGACCTGACGTTTCTATTTAGTTCATTTCTAGTTCTACTGTTTCTATTTAGGAGTTTTTCACTTTGTCATGTCTGTATGTGAAGTGTCTCAGTTCTTTGTCTTGGACTCAGCTGTTTAAAGTGAAGGCACCAGGTACAGGATCTGCTGATTTTATAACATGATAATATGGAGTTTTTATAACCAGCTGGCTTAAATTCAACATGTTGAGACTCTGGCTCATGTGGTTTGATATTAATGTGATGTTAATACTTACAAAAGTTGTTTGTTGATGATGATGATGTGATGAGAACTTTTTTATAGTCGCCAAGTAACAAATGAACAGATGTTATGAGGTCACTACTGGAACAGAAGAATGAAACCACACAGCTGATTGGATTTGTACATTTGATGACTTAAGATCAGTTTCTTTTCATGCTATTGTTGAGAATCATGTTTCAGACTTGATTCCTAATGTTTTTTTAAGGTTCTTCAGTTTAGATGGAGAGGACTGCTCACTGATGCAGTTTAATTCATCTACACAATTAAAGGCTGCTCCCATCAATGTGTTTTATGGTTTATGACTTTGATATGAAGGGATCACGGCAGCAGCTGCTGCAGACGCTGAGTGTGCTGCAGCGCTCGGTCCACCCACCGGCTCTTAAAGGATGGATGTGTACAACAAAATGGGGATTGAAAGGTTCGCCACTCTAACCTTTTTATAGCCTCTACAGTGTGATAGAGACCAGGATAATAGATACTGAAGTGACGGTTTCCCCTCAGAGAAATTCACATCATCAGAAGAGATGTTACTTCAGTGTTCATGAACATGAATTGAGAGACAGAAGAATCAGAGGCTTCGACTGACATTAACACATACTCACTGTACTCAGTCGTTTTAGTTAGTTCATTAGTTATATTGACTATTGTGAGTTAGATGATCTATTTTTTTGTCTTCTTATTAACAGATTCCATTGAAAGGTCAGAAACCACAATGCCACTGAAAATAGTCCCTAAATGCACCCACTCCTCCTGCCTGTTTGATAAGTCAAACTACAGTAACCAGCAGTTTCTTTTTTAAATACAGGGTCTTTATATTTGTGAAGTATCTGTGAGAGCGACAGAGCCCAAAAGTCAGGAGCTGCTGAGACACGTGGTTGGTTTGAGCCTTCGCAGTTAAAATGACACAAACTTCAGCAAAAAGCTAAAGAGCATGAGCAGGAAAAACAGCAGGACGTGAAACTCACAGTGTCATTTTTTAAGAACAGACAGAAAGTGAAACAACTCTCACCACAACAAGCACAAACACGAGTGCTGTGAGAGACACACACACTCACATTACAGTACCTGCCGTCCCAGATGGAGAGATGTGATGGATGTCCTGATATTTGGAGCAGTGACACACTGTGAAACCCTCCACCACAACACACACACACACACACACACACACCAAACCATGCAGAATGATCCCTCCTTCCTTCAGCTTCCCCGAGGACTTTGTTCCCTGTGGAGTCTTCCCCTAATAAATTGACCAAACTGTCAACACACAGCTTGTGTTAATCCTGAACGACTGTGATGAGAGAACTGAGCCAAGGGCAGACAACGGGCCAAATCGGACCTGCACAGTCTCAAATGGACTTTTTCCGTCAATGGAGACGTGCTCCGTGTAGCCTAGATATCGCTCCTTCCTACTTGGAACATATGGAACAGCCCGAGGGGAAGTGAAGGGGACTACGGGGGTCGTTCTGCTAAAGTGGAACTGGGCCATCGTTCACCAACGCGTCCACTCAGTGAAGACAAACTTACAGTTCTCACTTCTCAGCACCAGCTTTTCCACAGCATGTTGTGTTGGGTGGATGAGATGGACACAGAGGACAATGTCAGTGATGCGATAAACAGCATGTGAAACACACAAAAACACATCAAAGAAAAGAACCTTTATCTTAACAGAGTGATTAATAGGCCTGAACTTTCTTCCTCGTGACCCTGTCGACCCGTCGAATTGGAAAGCTACGCTACGACTGAAAAAACAGCACCTCTCTCATTCCTGTTCTGGTCTTCTATCATCTCTTAAACACTTTTTGTTACAGGAGTTAAATTGATGTGAAAAGTATGTAATTGCCTTTTAGACTAATTAGCACGGAGCCTCGTTTAGCTTCTCTGACCTTATTACCAGTTCTTGCAGCTACCAAGAGTCACACATAACAAAGAGGACGGTCCTGCGATTTTCTCTCAGGTGGCCGACAGCATCCACAACATCACATCCGTCTACACACGTTTTTTATTTGCACCATTTGCACTTCACTAACTATTCGTTGTGTGCATCACGTTAAGCCTTTGATGGACATGAACATGCTGTAGTGGTGTCCTCGGATCACTACAGTCAGTAGGATTCATCCTTTCTGGATCATAAATATCTGTGTAAATGTTTCTATGAATCAGCAGCACAATGAAATATAAAGTTAAGATAATGAATCAGATTCGAGTCAGACTGTTGGAGATGATGTTAGTAAGAACCTTTTATGGACGCTCAGCAGACGGGAAAGTAAAGTATCTACTAAGAAAACAGACTGAGGCATAAAGTGATGATTAATGAGTGAGTGCAGACTGAACAGTGTGTGATCTGTTCTCATTCCTTGAAAATCCAACTACATGTTACTGTTTACACAGTCTTCTTACTTGTGCTGTGCATTAACTTTACTTCTACTATTGTCTCTCTTGCTCTGTTTCATATCACTGTAACTGAACCTCCGGGTGAGTCGGACTAAACTAAAAACTAAACAGGTCTCATGTAGTTCTGGGAAACTTGAGCCGGGCGTTTCTCCATTATCTTCATACAAGTAATGTTAGCACCTGTCCGTCAATGGCCGCAGGAACAATGCTCTCCCTCCATCAGCTGAGCAGGTTGAGAGGAAAGTGATGCAGTGCTATAGATATCTGTAGTGGGAGACCTCGCCTTCACCACACCCACACATCGCATGACTCCCTGCTTCTTTCTAACACACCGGCTCGCACATGCAGGGTCGCGCTCATTGGCGTGTTCGCGGACGCTGTCTTTATTTATAGAAGCCTGAACACGTGCGCGCGCACGCATGCACAGACTGACTTGGCTGAGTTCGGTTACATAACGGTGGCCTACTAAAGCAGCGCGGCACGTGACCTGCGTGAGATGATGTTGAACTCTGCTGAGGGTTAGGCCTGCTATCCTCCATCTCTCTCACATGTACAAACGCACACCCCTCCCCCGACGCAGACTGACATCACTGCAGGCCTCAAGGCTGCTCTCATCAGCTGGTTGCTAGGCAACCCTTTCGTCCACAGGCACAACCAACGCACATTTAATCTGGGAGGCTAAGAGACTGGGATAACACACACACACACAAGAATCTAGGCCATCTTCTGTGTTTCTGTTACCATCTGTGTGACGGTCACAGAAGCTCGACCACCGTAACCCTCCTCAGGCCTCTTCATGTGACGAGGTGCTCTCTATCTGCTCGTCTCTAGCTGCCTACGACCTTATCTCCTGCTGCGGTGCTTGGCAACCCGCTCCATGAGACAAAGCAGTGCAAGACTAAAACCCCCTCTGAGCATGGAGGCAGATAATAGGAGGCCCTGGTGGCATACAAGACAGCGAGGTTTAAAATCCATGTGAGAAACAAAACAATCAGAAAGACCAGATTACAGTCAACTGAGTGATTACATCAGGATATTTAGTGCTACTTTAGGACAGAGATGAACAGTCAGAGAGCAAGACAACATTTACAGCTGCATTAATCAGACGCTCTTATCCAAAGCAAGGTACAAGGCAAAGGCAGAGTAAGCGTAAGGACCTGGAGTTACGCCGCAGCAGCGACGTTACTACACTATCCAGCCGCTACAACATCTGGTTGCCCTTGACAACTCAGCGAGGTTACAGTTCAGTAACTCAACAGTAACCTCACTAAGCTAATCATACTAGAGAACAGTCCTGTAAACTACACACAGATCTTAAATAAGCTGCTTCTTTGGGCCTTTAATAAAAAATATGTGAATCAGCAACTAAAAACCGGTGCATAGCATCACTGCATAGTGTGATGTGTGATGTAATGTGGGCAGGAAAATTGAATAGTAAACAAAATGTGAGGTTTCTACACTACCTCATGAGGCCAGAAATCCAAAAACCACTGATTACAACAAAATCTGAACCTGAGTTTGTGGGTGTAGCCCACCATCCTTCACTGCAACATCAGGTATTTAACTGCATCCACGTTCTCATCACAAGGCGTCAGCATCACTGGTCTGTCGGGTGTCAAACAAGCTGCAGAAATTGGACTAGCAACAATTTATTATATTTGAAAGTACTCACCAATGTTGATGTTGAGGCTACAAATCAGGGTATTTAACTGGTAAAGGCAGAAGAAATCAATTCAAGTGATTATTGATTATATCCCCCTCATTTGATTTGTCAATGCATCCAGACAGATGTCAACATATGGATGTTCAACTGCTCTCAAAAGAAACTATGTCAGCAAGGGTCAAGATTATTACTGGTGTGATGAGGGAACTGAAGTGACATTGATTTGGCCAAAGGAGCTGTCAAATAAGATCATATAGAGGGGTAAAGTACTGCTGCAGTAAAAAAAACTTTACATGCTACAGCTACCATGGAAAACAATCCTCACAGTGATATATAAAAAAGAAATCAATTCAAATGCATGGCTTAGGGGGAATAAAGTGTTTACTTTGAGAGACTGCACCTGATACACTTACGTCATAAAGCTGAAAACAGCACAAAGATGAGCCTTGAATTCATAGGAAAGCAGCTTTTCACCGAAATGGCAGAAAAAACAGACTCCTAAGATTCCTATGTCACATCACAGTCACTGTGTGATTAAATATAATGAAGTTAGTTAACTAAGCTAAGTTAACTTTCATTATCCACCGTTTATCATTTGTTCTGCAACAGGCACTTCAGTAAAGTTAAGTCAGGATCATGTGTAGCACCTCCCAGTGTACAATTCCTACTTTTATTCCTAGTTTGTGCAACAACGTGCTCCAAATTCTCATTTTCTAAGCACATAATGTTCTGGATGTCAAAACACACAGAAGTAGAAGCTAGGCTCGGGCGTGACATGACTGCAGTCGATGGAACCTACCTGTGAAGATGGGAGACACATAGGGGCATGAAGAAAGAAGAGGTGAAGGGAGTACAGGAGACTGGAGAAAATGGAGATGAAGATGGAGAGGCATGAGCTGAAAATGAGATGAGTACAAGGTGTAAAGGTCAACAGACATGACTTTGAACTGCAGAGGATGAAAATCAGGATAACATGATAGAATGTGGCATGAAGCGTAAAGGAGGGGTGCACAAGTGCAGGCGCTTGGCATCTCATTGTAATTACCACAAACGGACATCAGTGTGTTGATCTCACTGTGTGTATTAGATCAGGAGGCACAAGCCGCCGGAGGAATCAACTCTTTTCCACTGCTCTCTACACTTCTCTGATGAGCGATGGGACTATTCATACAAAATGCATGTGACCACTAAATTATTGATTGTGCTTTTTATTTCGCTCTTATACTGGGGAGATGTGAGTTTAAAAAAAAAACAGGGCTGAACTGGTTCAGGTGCAGAGTCCATCAAAACATTGTCCCATTTAGTGCGAATTGGAGTCGTGCATGTCCTGAACAATCTAAAACACAGCAAGGCAGGAACTCCGTCTTGTTATTCCAAACGGACATTTGTTAATCTAACATATCAATGAGAAAAATGTTCACTTTAATTTTCACTAATGATCAGGTCTGGTCTGTTGTGCTTCAGTTTAAGTAAATATTTGGTTTAAAACGTGGCAGAAAACAGACAAATACCTGATAGAATGAGCTGCATGGTGTCGTCTACACACGTGCTAGTTTATACATAAAACAATCCACACGCCCGACTAACTGTTCGTGTTAATAACCTACATAAGATATCCACAGATCATGACTCTTAGACAAAAAATGTGAGTGCTATACAATAAGGTGAAAGCTTGTTTTAACACTATAATCTATTGCTGAGTAATCAATGTGGTTGACTAAAGTCTGTGGATGTTGTACTTTAGAAAGACTTACACATGCTGAAACTGCTTCTTAATGAACAACAATAGGGTCTAATGCAGCTTTCTTATGTCTATTTGTCACGTCTGTGTGGGGATGTCCATTAAAACCTGTGTATATATACCATCTAGTATATAAATATAGAGTGTGTGAGCCACAACAATATGAAGAACCTTGGCTTGATTATGCTGGTTTTAGCACTTCACTAAATACCATCACAGCTCTGCAGCTCAAGTATAATATACACAGAAATACACAGAAGCACAGCAAGTCACAACTGACCACCAAAGACTAATCACTTTCTGCACAATCAGTGTCTTATGAAAACTCTTAACAGATTTCTTAAAACTATATGTGAAGCATAAGTGAAGTAGTAAGACCTCAGGTAATTAAAGCCCATCACAACAGCTCTGGCATTTCTAGCTTCTACAATTCTCACAAACAAATTAAAAAAGTCACAATTCAATAGCTGTGTCTATACTGTGGAAGAACACAGAACAATGCAAATCCTACGACTGCCATATCTGCATGAAATGACTAATCACTGTAAGTGTTGGGCCCAACGAATGATGCTCTTACTCAACCATCGAAATTAAAATAAATGGTGAACTTAAATAAAATATGAAAGAAGATCTGGGACTGAAGCAGGCTGTGCTGTTACACATCATTAAACACATAGAAACTGAGAAAAAAAAGAAGTTGGAACCCCCAGGCCAGTAAGGAATGACTCATCACATACCTAGTTCCAAAGGTCCCCCTGGTCCCCGTGGGGGAGTCGAGGCTTTCTCCTGGCTTGGGTGGCCTGTCGCGATTCATTTGCTGCAGAATGGAGCTCAGCTCTGTGATAACGGTGTTCTTGCTGTCTGGTGTGGATGGAGGGCTGCGCAGCTCAGGGGGCTGATCGCCCCACAGCTTGGATGTCCTTTGAGTAGGAGTCCTAGGAGGTTCGGAAGATGAGGGGGGAGGGAGAGGGGCCTGAGGCGGTGACCCATAGGACTCAGGGGGCTCTTCAATGAGAGCATCATGATAAAGTGATGTTCTGTTGATGACGGACTTGCCCTTCGGTTTGGGCGGCACAGGGGGCCTATCCACTAAGAAGGCATGTCCATCTGCGGTGGCATAAAGGCTCTCCAGAGCACTGTCGCAGAAGCCTCCCTCTGATGAGAGGGTGGAGATGCTGGAAACGGTGCTGGTGGTCTCCATGTGCTGAGGATCCCCGCTGCTGCGGCTGTCTACCTCTTCGATGCCCGAGTCACCTACCCCTGACTCTGGGTCAGGTGGAGGAGGAGGATAAGAGGGAGGCATACTGTTCACCACCCGTTTGTGCTGATCAGTGACAGGTGGCGGGGCGTGAGCATGGTAGGGGGGCAGAGGAGGTCCCCCATTTCGTCTGTGTTGCTGAAGCATTTCTGCAATTGCACTAGCCTGGTCATCAGGAATGTCAATACTGTTGGCAAATTCAAGTGGAGGGGGTAGGGGCTCTGTAAAGTCAAATTCCTCATCAATGTCAACTGATGCAAGAGGTGGAGGAGGGATTCGAAAGGGAAGCTTTACTGGTTCTTCCATGGATTCGCCTAGGGGAATGCTTCTCCTCCGTAATGAGGATGGCTGGGGATTTATGGACAGTGTTTGAGCACTGAGAGGATCCGGTTGGTTGGGGTCCTTCAGCTCAGATGGCCTGTTGCTGTCCTGGCCCTCACCCTCTTGGTTGTTCACCTTGTTGCTTGTTTCTGTGGTTGTGTGAACCATCAACAGTCCAGCCGACTTGGGTGTGTCTGCCACATCCGCTGGCGCACTTTTCCTCTCCTCAACTGCCTGATGTTGTCGCTCTTCCCGTGCCCCATCAGAGTCATATTTGTGCTCTGTCAACTGCCTCCGTATGCCGCCTCTGCCAGGACGCCCCATGGTCGCTGTGGACATTGCAGCAAAACTAGTCTCGATCCCAGACCGTAGTTTGGTGTCAATAAACAGAGGCTGGTTGAGGTCTGGTTTGTGGCTTGGCTGTATTGGAAGGGACTGGGCTTCATGCTTGGGAGTTTGTTGAACCTGAGGAGGATTTGGGGGCTGATTCTGAGGATGGTTTTGTTGCTCCTTCATGGCACGGTCACGAGCTGCCAGCGCCAGAGCTAGTGGAGAGTTAGGGTCCAAGGGTTTGCCAGTGACAGGATGGAGGTAGGTCCCGTTGGCCCTGTAGTGGCTCTTAGGAGGAGTGGATGGGAGACTAACGGGACTGTCCAGGTTGGGACACTGGCCTGTTCTGGTGTTTAGAGGCTCCCTCACCACTGTGGGCTCTGGAGTGTTAAAATCTGTCATGTTGCCACTACCACCCCCAACAGGGGGCCCAAGTTTTGCTGTGGTCGGAGGAGCTAATATCCTTCGTAGTCTCTCATCGCTACTGAACATGCCTTCATCAATAGACTTTGACTGGCGAAGGCGTGGGGTTGGTGCAGGACCACTCAAGTCATCATCTCCAATGTCAATTGACTGAAAAGCAATTGAGTTCTTTTTTGCTTCTAGTCTCTTTTCCCGGTCCCGCACTGCACCAGCAATAGCTGCAGCAAAGGGATTGCTCAGGGACAGAGGGTCTTCAGGGCGCAAACCTCCACTTCCACCAACAGCAGGTGTAAGTGGTGGGTGTTCAGGGGTGGTGGGCTCAATCTCCATACTGCTACCCTGGCTGCTCTTGCCACTGCTGCTGGTGGAGGGCTCCTTGACGATAATGGTGGGGATGGGGATTGAGGAGCATGTTCGTTCTACAGGAGTAGTGGGCATAGAAACTGGGCTGGAGGGACTTGCTGGCATGTGACATGTTTTCTCTGGACTGTCCTCAACATTAGGCTGCTTTACCAACATGCCCTTCCTTCGAGCTGGTTTCGCTGGCACATAAAGAGTCTTATTGCCCACCTCGGAGTAAGGGTTCTCGGGCACTGGAGTGCGCCCTCGTGTGCGTGTGCTGTCAAACTGCTCTGAGCTCTGTCGGAAATAGCCCCGCCTTAACGTCCCAACATCGGTGGTTCGGCTGATGGTCGTCACTGCATTTGGGGAGTTTTGGGTGAAGCTGGGTCGTGTGGTGCCATAGTTCTTAGTTGTAGGGCCAGCAGATGAGTTGTAGGCAGGCGGAGAAGGGGGTGAAATAGCTGGGGGAGGAGGGATGTCCTCTGAGGTGTCGGGCATAGAGAGACTGCGGGAGAACTTCAGTAGGGGAGGTGTAAGGAATCCCTGTTTCTCATCCTCTGTTGTACCTTGGAGAAATAAAGCATAAAGAAAAATTAGGTGAGTACCTGAGGGAGACGTGTCTTTATTTTCCTCTTTCGACAGGAAATGTATTGATGTAAGCTCAGTGTTAACCTTTATTTATCCAATCAGGGCTAAATGTTCAGGCCAGATGAGAATAGTAGTTATTTCTTACAGAGTTAATTTGATAGATAACTTGACCAACTGATAACAGGACAAGAATAAAGGCTTTTATTAAAGGCAGAATGCATGAAAGTGATTGAGGAGTAAGCATTAAAAAGGTTAAGATAGAGTTATCTATATTCATTTAAAGCTCTAAATAGGTTAAGGAATATTTTGACATTTAGAAAAAGCATCTGTTTTATTTGGGGTATTTCAGGATTCATCTAACCAGGAAAGCAAAAAATGCTATTTAGTTTAATAAGTATTCATTTTTACAGCGATGCAGTTAGTGGTGCAAGTGCCTTGCTTAGGGAAACTTGGTGAAAGAGCAACGCTATTTAGATCTCAGAAGAGACTGTCATGTTTCACACTTTCCTAGTTGGTCTTTAAAATAGAGCAAGCTGAAAGTGCTTTCATTGCAAGGCAGTCTTTTTTTTTTTTGTTATAATAATAATGGCACTGCAAATCAAAAGAGCTTTGAGTAACATTAGCCTGCGTGACATCCCTCCTGTTCAGCACTGAGAATGAGGTTTCAGCATATACTTAATGACCTCTAATATTATCGCCTGAGAGCACACTTTGCTGACTGGATCATTCTAATTTATCTATAATTAGCTTTAATATTGCTAGAGCTCACAGACTATTACGATAAGGAAAAAACACAAGATACTAGCCATGCAGTTCCCAAATTAAGCTGACACTCACATCCATTCAGTTATTGTATGCACATCATACCTATTGATTTTTGCTTCTTTATTGTGCCCTTCTCAGGTATCCCCAGGAAGGCTCCTGGCACAGTGGGTGGCACCACTGCTACTCCCTGTCGGTCATGATACATGGACTGAAAAGCAGAAAGTTGGTAATGATACATCCAGAAATATACGGTTGTCATTGTGTCTCTACTGGCTTCGGTTTTAGCTTTTTATCAGTAAAAAAAATGTAATTACTGTAGAACAGAAATGTAAATGATTACATTTTTCCATTAGGGACTTCAGCTGAGGAGGTGGCACACAACACGGCCAGAAACACACATTTAAAATTAACATGTAAACACACAAACAGGGCTATAAGTTCTTTTAATACTGTACTTACATTCATGTCAGTAGGTGTAACCAAGCAGCGACTGGATGGACGTGGTTTGATTGTGGCAATCTTCATATCAACCGGCGAGGTCTTCTGAGCATGTGTCATCTCTTCAACTTTGTCTGCAAGACAAAGCAAACCATAATTCATTAGCAACAAAAACGACAGGGGTGGGGTTAAAATTGCAAAGCCATAAGGTTTTCATGGGCCAAACACAAGCTACTCATTCACAGTGACCCTTCCTTGTGTTTCCACACTGAATTGCAGATGAAACTGAAACAGAAAACATTGAAAGACATTTTGAAGGGGTGGACAGGAGGACTGTGATGAAATGTGTCGGGTGTGTCCAGCCTCGGAAGCCGTGCAAGCGCTTTCCAAACAGCCGACTCAGCAGCATCATCCAACTGTCAGGGTCGTTCCCTCGTTAAATGTAAAATGAGTAATGAATGTGAAGTTTGTCAAGTTTGCCGTTTTCTTTCTCAGTCTTTTTCCTTTTCCTGCATTTTGAGAAAGGTGCCAACGGCAAATTTGGCAGAACTGAACTTCCCTCTGGTGTGTGATGATGCCATCAGATCGAGTCCACCTAAAGGGTTTTGCTCAGTGAAGCTACATGCTAGCCCTGATCTGGTCTCTTATGGTGTGACCTCCCTGGCTACTGGAGCTCTGCCTAAGATATAGAAAGCTTCCATGCATTAGGGCAGTGATTACTTAGAGTGACTTGGAAAACAATCCTCTTCTTCTGCGCATCTACACACAGAGGAGAGGAGAGGTGGGAAGAGGGGGAAAGGGGAGGAAAGGAGCATCAATGACCTTAACTAGGGTTAGAACGGAAACACACAAACATAAAACACAGAAAACAGAAGAGAGATGCACATTTCCTCTCTCGCCAATCTGTCTTCCAACTGGTTTGCAGCTACAGCATATCAGACAACATGCAACACAGTTGCCCTGGAAACCTATCTGTGAGTGAAACATTTCCTGGAATAAACCTCCCCCTCCTCTCACACACACTCACACACACACACACACACACACACACACACACACACACACACACACACACACACACACACACACACACACACACACACACACAAGCCTGCAATGACACAGGACCAAGAAACAAACACATACATGGAGAAAAAAAGATGCACCAAACCTTTTTCAGTCAGATGAAATGAAGAAAACCGGACTTACTGACAGTAATGTGGGGTTTTCACATTTGCACAGACTCTCATTCTCACATACATACTTTTGTAATTGATTATTAAAAATCTGTTGCTACATTTCTTTGCCTGCGAAGCTTGAAATTCTCCCAGAAAGTAAATAATGTGCAGCTCGCTGCTGCTACTGCTGCCAATGAAGATTCTGGGTCTGCTTGTACGAAAGGTTTAGGAAGCACTCTGAAGGTAAAATGTGAATAATGGGACTCTGTAGCCCGAGCAATACGAATAAGAAGAAGAAACAATAATCAGTGATTGTGAACAAGGGACACAGCTTTAACATCTTTCTACTCGACATCACTAAAACATTAAACCATGCACCAACAACATTTAGAACACAATGAAGTTGTCATCAGAAACACACTGTAAATCATGCAAATATGTTGTGTTACACCATTTACTATCACTCAAGAGCTACAAATCACATTTTAAAAGAAATATTAAATCAACAAACAGTTTTAGTGTAGATCACAGTGAGGGGGGTGGGGGGAGGGACTACGCAACATAAATCAACCACTGGAAATACTGGATCGGACTTAAACATGCCCACAGTAACTTACCACCTTTCTTTTTCCTTAGAGTGGCTTAGGGGGGTGACAGAAAAAAGATTTTAGACTTAATCCATCTCCTAAGACCAACAAACATTTGACTCGTATTGTAACTTTAATATTTTCAAGAGTATCTTTCATCAATTTTAATTGGTCCCGCTGCAGCACATTCATATTTATAGCCCATTATTACGTTCAGAGTTGACTCCACTAAAGAAAGTCCTACTCTAAATACATAAAGGAAAGAATGAAATGCAAATGTGTCAAATAAGCAGCTCTAGAGGAAAAAAAGCTAAGCCGAGGCATGTTTGTGTCAGCATTTTTTATGTTTTCATTAACCTCTCATCTCCCTGTCTGCTCTCCAAACACCTTTACACAAAGCTGCAGTTACTAATGATGGAGCAATAAGTCAGCTCAGTAAATCAAGCTGCACCCACAAATCTGCAACTAATATTTCCATAACTTATTAATGTAACTGACAAAAAGCACTGAAACAGAAGGTGAATTGCTTGTCAAAATCTTAATTTAGTATTTAATTTACAATGAGAGAAATTAACAGTGACGAAATAATTATTTTAAAACGGTTGAAGAAATAATTCATTATCAGAATTAATGCTAATGTTTGTTAGTTGATGAATCAATAAACTATTTGTTTCAAAACTACAACTGTACACAGATTTACAGAAGTCCTAATAATATCTGAAATAAAAATCCTTAATAGCCGTCCCTGCACTGGTTTCACGTTGTCCTCAATTCAACATCCAGCAGCGGCTGGTCATCAATCATTTTCAGCTGGTTTTGTCAACAGATCAGTTTTAGTTTTTCAAAGGGAGGAGTAGTCACGAGTTCTGGGATGAAGAGCTGCGTGTGACCAGCTGAACAGCAACTCTTCTGTAATATAACAAACTAAATATAATAAACTGTGTCCTCCCTGTGAGCAGCGTGACCTCAGTTCCACTGTCTTCTTTGGTAAATCGCCTTAATGCGAGTCTGCTGGGCCGGACTAAACACACACACCACTCGCGTTTCGCTTTTATTCCTGACAGAGTAGCTGCTTAAGAAGTGTTTGCTGTAGTATTAAACTGCACTTGTTGTTACCAGGGTAACTGTAGACGTCCCCATATAAACCAGCACTGAAATCTTAAGGATTACAACTTCAACACTGTGATAAATAAATGAACACTCCTATTAAATCACACATCAGCCTTCTGGGAGGAGGAGCACACGTAGTTAGTGAGACTGTTTAGAACGTCACCTACTAACTGAACTGAGACGTCAGACGCTTCAGGATCTACAGTCGCTCACTGACCACCTCTGTTTAACCGTTTCCTCTGGGAAACACTGATTTCACTCAGTCTGTCCATCTCCTGTCCTCCTTTCCTTCCTTCCTTCCCTCTTTCCTCCCTCTCTCTGTCCTGTCCAGCACCGCTGTGGCCTCCTGTGTCTCTCAGAATCGCTGACTGTCCTGTCTGTCAGGTGCTGTTAGCTTTTATAATGCAAAACACAGATGGCCATCTGAGGTGGCACTCACCAAACACACAGATATAAGGACAACAGATACAAACAAAGATGACGCTGTCATACTGATGTCATATGTTTTACTTATTTGCTCCTTGTAGCCACAACAACAGCTCATGGGTGCAGGATCTTTAAAAGCATGTCCTTCATGCATAACGGCTGAGGAGGACAGGAGATGAGGAGGGAGGAAAAGCAGTGGTCTTCTGTATTGACCAGCCACAGAATAACAAAACAATCAGATGATGGGAATTTAAATTGCATTAGCCAAAACAAAAGCTGCATTCAGCTGCTGTGAGCTGATGGATGCTGCAGTTGGGTGAAATGGATGGCGAAAGGTTGTGCAGCATTAACTGCTTACCTTTATCCACTATTGAGATAAAAACCATGAGAATCAATGAGAATAAGAAAGAGGAACACAGAGAAGAGAGAGGTGCTGTTAGACTCTGGCTTCCCGACGCCATCGTGAGCAAAAAGCAAAGCAGAAGGCTCTTACCGAGTTCTTCCAGTTCAGAAGTCATCGACTTGGAGCGCATGGACAGGGCAGTGGTGGGGGCTCTCTTTGGTGGTGGAGGAGCTGGAGGACACAGATTCATTCAGATATAAAGTAGGAATGTGTTTGTTGCAGGACGACAGGCGTCACATTTTCTTCTTCTGTGGTCACGTTACTCAGCAAAAGTTAAAAAATAAATAAAACAGGAGTGGGCCACTTCAGATTTCAGAGTCAAAGCACAGCAACAGTTTGAAGGTGCAATGGTTTCGTTCTGATACTCTAACATGCTGTAATCATGCTGCCTTTATCCCCCGCAAAAACTGTTAGCAGCTGACTTTTGACAGCCAGCAGTTCAGTGGGAAATATGTGAATTTCTGGTGATGGGTTATTTTTGTTTGCATCGTGAAAATGGGAGTACGTGAGGTTTCTTGCTGCCTCTGAGCAATACTATTACATAACACATCATCAGCCAACATGCTGCTTTACTGCAGCCTTTGGTATTTTAATACAGGATGTACAACTGTTCACAGATCTATACAGCACAATGATTTTCACACCATTTTACTACATACGTGGATTACAGCTGCGCCTTGCTGCTTCACACCTGATGCTCCCAGTGAAAAATAACTAGCTAGATTTCCCGCTCCGTCTCATTTTACATTTATATTGTGGGACAACCTTGAGCACCTTGTTCAGACACTTCCACCCCAGTTTCTGCTCTACCTTTTTTGCGTGCTGTGTCCTCAGGGTCCAGATTCCGGCTCACTGTCACCACCTTGATCAGGAGCCGGTTGCCGCCCTGGCGGATCATGTTGACCACCTGTCTGTGTCCCACCTTCACCACGTTCTCCTGGTTTACCTGCCACAAATACACAGTGCAGTCGTCAACAGCTGGTTAATGAACATCACAAACAAACCTTATAACGGGCCTCTTGATTCCAGCGCTGAGCCCAGTACAGAAGAAACTGGAGGAAAAAAACATGGTTTGTTTCTAATTACTGTAGAAGCAGTAAATCCATTGACATCACATGAACAAATCATTTTATACTGAATTTAGTTTAATTTAGTTTAAGTCAATAGTAAGACAGTGACAACAAACTGCAGCTCCGTCCTTGGAGAACACACTAAAAGCCAAAGTAGTTCCACCTACAAGCAAACAAGTGGAAACAAGTTGCTCTTCACTCTGGGTCATCAGGTGACTGACAGGTACACAAATACACCATCATTGTTTAAAAGGTGTAGTCAGAAGAGACTTTACTTCTCCAGGGTGGAGGGGAAGGTGAGGCTGACTCCCTGCTGCAACCAGAACCTTTCTGTCCCCCCTTGTTTTAAACCAGAGCCTCAAAAGACCTTAGAGCAGCTGTGGGTTCTTCAAGACCTTCGAATGCACCGATATGAACCAGTCACAGTTTGTTTGGCATCAACTCTAACTGTCGGGAAATATCATGTTCAGTGACTTCACTGTAGTGTACAGTATCTTTACAGTGTAGCGCTGAAGGACAGACGTTTAGCTCCTCAGCTGTGTTTTTTGATATTGTCTTTAGTGCATGTGGTCTCAAACTGAACAGTCTTGCTTCTGTTTGGTGCCATTACTTACTTTACCATCTTTAGCATCTCATAGATCAAACGATTAATAATATGCACATGAAGTGATAACGAACTGAGACACTGCATCGAATGTTGAAGAAAAACCTGCAGCGCTGAAAAGAAGGAACAGAAAACCGACCACAGAAATACGAATGATGATGACGGTGGTCGTTGTTGGGCGTTAGCACTTTCTCCCTGTTCTACTCCAACACTGAGGCAGCTACTGAGAAATCACAGCAAGTTGTAATAATAAAAATCGAACCACCACAGTCGCACACAGCTCATATAAAATTGTGCACACCCCCCACACTCATCAGACTTTTGCCTGTGTAAATAAACACACACACACACACACACACACACACACACACACACACACACACACACACACACACACACTTTATTCTTTCTCAATGCCCACATGACGTTCCTTCATCTCATTACTGCTGGTCTAATCGAATACAGGCCCTGCTGGACCGCTCCCCTACGATCAGCTCCACTCGTTCCCTGTTCTTCAAGACAAAAAGAGGAAGATGGGTCAGATGAAGGGACGTGGCCTGGAGCAACAGAGAGCAGTGATGGATGGGGAGAGGGAGAGAAAGCAAAAGTGATGGATGAGGGAAAATGCAGAGAACGATGGAGCGACTGCGTCACAACAAAACGTAGGAGACAGAGACCGAGAGACACAGGAAGACTTTATTTTCTCTGCTTGGGATTTAATCTACCAAACGCTGCTCGGGCGTCACGAGGGGGGACATTTTGGTAATTAGAGAGAAATCTCCAACAGCTGTTTCGGCGTGACCTTGTGTTCCCTCCGTCATGCTCCATCACACACACTGTGGTCCACCGATACACTCCAATACACACAAGTACTCGAGTTCACATATAGGAGTAGCCTTACATAATCTTCTGTCTTTCCACCCTATTATGTAACTACACTAGAAGGAGGGAAACACACACACGCTCACATGAACATACACACACTCGTGAATATTTTGTTCTGTCAAACTCATGGTAAAGAGCCTGGTTGGACCGGCATTCCAAGGTTGAGACACGTGTTGTACAAAGATCAGAGCGGGTTCATGTTTAAAAGTTCTTTCTGCATCTCGACGACTTTCACTATGTGAGATGAATTTATTATTTATTTTTTATACTTCTGCTGTTTGAAAACCACGGGACACAATCCTGATGAAGATCATGTCATGTGACCAAAATCTCCAGACCTGTCAACTCGACCTTGTCGTGATCATTTTCTTTGTTCATGAATTGTGCTGAACAGTAAAATCTCTGATATCTCTCCACTCAATTCAAATCAAAGCTGACTTCAATTCAGTGACATTGACCCAACACAAAGGTCTAAATGAGGTATTTTTAAAAGTTGATGTTTAGTTTTTGTCTGTATACAGTAAGATTGGACTTTTGTCGACATAAAGAAAAAGCTGAACATCTGGAACATTAACTGTGTTCATATGGTAATACCTGTTAATATTAACATAACACAAAGAAATAAATCATCCTAATGGAGTTCTACTATGTCTGCAACAATCTCGTCGGACTGTTGGGGGCAAATCAATGCGTCGACTATCAATTACATGCAGACGATTAGTGATATTGATTAGTTTTCACAGTCGCTGACTCTGGTGTAGATACATCCATCGCACGCTGACACACATATGGGCAATGTAAAAGCCCTGAAAAGGGAGATATTGATGAGAGCGACACACGACAACTTCTCCTCAGCTCATGTGTGTATTGAGTGAAGGAGGAGAAGCGACGCGACCCGATGACCTCAGCCGCTCAACGCTCCCTCTGCTGGACTCTCTCTGTAACTACATTCTCCCTCAACCCAGTTCACTCCATTGTGGCACTGACACCAGCACAAGACACATCACAGTATACTGTGCTCTAGCTCTGACAACAACATTGTGAACACAAAACTACAAACAAAACTATGATCAAATATGCACCAGCTAAGAACCGGCACCGCTTCCACTGAATCCGATACAAAGCATGCAGGCCACGTTACTCCATCCGTCACATACTCCCCATCAAAAATAGATGTTGTCCTCAACATCATTAACCGTAACAGTCATCAAATTTGGTAGAACATGTTCAAACAGGTTTGTTACAGACTGGAACTCTTTTGTTACATTTTGTTCTTCCGTTTTCAGTCCCATGTTGCAGGTGAATGTACAGACTGGAACTCTTTTAGTACATTCAGGTATTTCCTCTATCAAACACACTTGTCCAATGCGTATACATATGTGAGAATTGTTCAGAGTACATATACACATTTCCTAAATCAAGCACAGTCATTGTGATAAAGTCTCTTATCGTGCAATGTCCATAACAGCAGAACTTGGCTTTACTTTACGCCTCTGAGTGTGTGTGATGAGTGTGAAGTTGTAATGTCTACATAATAAACAAAACTTGGCTTTTGCTGTAAGTCCAGCATTTTAAACTGTCCAGGGCAGGGCCATCCTAAGTTCTATAGAGATACAATTGTTGATCATAACATGGCTGTCCTGACTATACCCAAGCTGGAAGCCTTGTATAAAGGGGACGTGCAGCCAGTGTATAACAGGATGGTGTTCCCATTTTGTCATATCTGAGGGTCTTTGGTGGCCTACGAAGTCTCTGGGGCCGCTGATACCTCATGTTCTTCTCTTCTTCCTGGCTGACATTTACCGTGGGGAGTGATTCTTGTCCCCCTTCAGTATCAGTTGAGTTTGTTCCCTGAACATTCCTGTACTCCAAGGAGTTGTCATCATCCACCTCTTCCTGGGACGGTTCCACTGCAGGTGTACTGAGGTCAGGTGGGATCCCATCATGTGCAGTTGCAGGCATCTCTCCCACTGGTTCCAGATTCTGAACGATAGGTTGATGTGGCATCTCTATGCTGTAATAATCATCCTCATCCTCATCCTCGGAACTTTCGCTGGCTTTGTCGGTCTGGCTTGTCTTCCTTTTATTTGTTGTAGGCAGGCACACCTCAGTATCCAAAGGTAGGTGATCACATGGTAAAAGGAGGTTTCTGTGTAAAATTCTGGACTTTCCCTTCCCATGTTCAGGACGCAGCTCATAAATGGGGGCATTCTCTCCTACTTGTCGGACTACAGTGTGAATGCTGTCCTCCCAGTGATTCCTTAGCTTTCCAGTTCCTCCTCGAGGAGTCATATTTCGCACCAACACACGGTCACCTGGGTACAACACTGAACTCCTCACCTTTCCATCATAAATCCTCTTGTTTCTCTGGGCAGATTTTTGTGAATTCTCTCGGGCAATAGCATATGCCTCCTGCATTCCTTGTTTCCACCGTTCAACATAGTTACGCCGACTATAGCTCCCTGCTTCAATGGGTAAGTTAAACATCATATCAACAGGTAGCCTCGGTGAGCGGCCATACAGTAAGTAAAATGGGGAGAAACCTGTTACTTCTGTACGCGTGCAGTTATAGGCGAATGTGAGCTTATTCAAAGACTCTTTCCAGTTCAGCTTGTCTCTCTCAGTGAGGGTCTTAAGCATCTGCATCAAAGTCCGATTAAAACGTTCTACTTGTCCATTTCCCTGCGGATGGTAAGGGGTTGTTCTTGATCCTGCCACGTTGCAGTACTTGCTCAGTTGTGAAAAGAGCTGATTTTCAAATTCACCTCCTTGATCATGATGAATGCGTGCTGGGAACCCAAATTTCAGAGCATAATCATTGAATATTTTGTCAGCAACTGTTTTCCCAGATTTTGATGTTGTAGGGTACGCCTGTGCAAAGCGAGTGAAATGATCTACAATCACTAGTATATATTCATAGCCACCTTTGCACCTATCGAGGTGGAGAAAATCCACTGACACAAGTTCGAATGGCTGTGTGGTGACAATATTTGTAAGAGGAGCCCTAGTCTCACGGCTTGGTTTCTTCTGCTTAAGACAAGCACAGGTCAGTACATACTGTTCAATTTCTCGCTGCATGTATGGCCAAAAGAAACGGTCTCTTATCAGTGATACTGTCCTGTCAGTACCTTGGTGTCCCATCTGCTCATGTAGCTCCTTTAAGACAGTGATCCTGTGTTGGTCGGGTAACACCAGTTGTTTTCTGTGGGCTGTCTTTCTCCACAAGACTCCATTCTCATCTGTCTCCAGCTTTTCCCATTCACGGATGAGACAAAGACTCTGAGGACTGAAGTTTTTCTGTTCTTTACGCAATGGCCTTACTCCTGACAATTTACTCTGCAGCACTGGCCCAATATGTGTGTCATTTTTCTGATCTTGTTGTAGCTGTGCAGGTGTTATTGAGACAATGGTAGTGTCCGTGAAATCAAGCACACCATGGACAGAGATGGCCATTGACCATATGGCATTTGACTCTTGCTGTGCCTCTACAGCCTGTGCCGTCGCTCCCACTGCATCATAAGACATCTCCTCAGTGCACTCATTCATGAACTTCTCTACCTCTACTGGCATCCTAGACAGACTATCGGCATCAATGTTCTCTTTTCCAGGACGGTATTTAATAGTAAAGTTGAAATCAGCCAATTCAGCCACCCATCTGCTTCCTGTAGCATTCAACTTAGCAGTGGAAAGAACATAAGTCAAGGGGTTGTTGTCGCTGTAAACTGTGAAAAAGGGGGCATAGTACAAATAGTCACGGAATCGTTCTGTAATTGCCCATTTGAGAGCGAGGAACTCTAATTTACCTGAATGGAAGTGATAGTTTTTTTCTGATGCTGACAGTGTTCGAGACCCATATGCAATTACACACATTCTCCCATTCTGTTTCTGATACAAAACTGCACCAAGCCCCTTGTTGGATGCGTCTGTGTGGAGAATGAATGGTTGGGAGAAATCTGGGAATGCCAAGACAGGGGGTTGAACCAGACAGTTTATCAGTTGTTCCAGGGTTTGTTGGTGTGAGTCTGTCCATTCAATTGGGGTGTGAGATGGCACCACTTTCGCATTTCCCTTAGTGTGCAACTTCCTCCCCTTGGGCTGTGAGATTGTTCCTTGGTCAGGTCCTTTTGTTAACTCATAGAGAGGGCTGGCGATGCGAGAAAAGTCCTTAATGTACTGGCGATAGTAGCTCAACAGTCCAAGAACCTGCCTCAACTCACCAATTGTTTTGGGGTTTTTGTCTTTCAAAACCCTTATGGCAGCTGTGTCAGCGGGATCCATTTTATTTCCTTCTGCTGATACTATTCTTCCCAGGTAGCGGATTTCTCTTTTGAATAATTCACATTTGCTAGGTTTTAATTTAATTCCACACTGTCTCAACCTTTGCAAGACTTTTCTTACATCATTGACGTGACTTTCAAATGTTTTGCTAAACACTAATGTATCATCCAGATATGGGACACAAATTTTGTCTCTGAGGCCTTCTAAACACTCCTCCATGCAGCGTTGGAAGGCTGCTGGAGCATTCATAAGCCCGAATGGGATTCTGGCCCATTCGTACAGTCCCCATGGTGTCACAAAAGCTGTTAGATGTTTGCTGTCTTTTGCCATGAATCCTTGGTGGTATGCCTTCCCTTGGTCTAACAGTGAAAACATGGTGTTTCCTCCGAGGCCATCCATGATATCCTGGACCCTGGGAATGGGTTGTCTGTCAGGGTGAGTTTTACGGTTGAGCTCTCTGTAATCTATGCATAGACGCAAAGAACCACATTTTTTTCTTACGCAAACAACAGGTGATGCATAGGAAGAGTGGGATTTCTCTATCCATCCCTGCGTGATCAGGTCTCTCAGATAATCTTTCATTTCCTCATATAATGGCTTAGGGACTGACATGTAAGTCCGGACTACTGGCTCTGGATCTTTTAAGGAAATTTCCAACTGGAGGTTCTCAATACAACCTATATCATTGTCTGACCGAGAAAAAGAGCTTGACTCCTCCCTCAACATCTCACGTACTATTTTTCTCTGTTTCTCATGTAAGTGACTTAGATCAATCGGGGGGTCCCAAGGCTCTGTACCATTCTCCTGATGTTCAGTGTGTTGGGTCTGAATGCTATTGATATGAGCAAGTGAGTGTGTTTCCCCAGCTAAGCTAAGCGGGTACACAGATGCAACTGATTGTACTGTACCAATAACTACCTTTCCTGTCAACATAATGTCATGGTCCGTGGGGTTTTGTACACTCAAAATAATGTTTGGCTGTGCCCCTTTCCTCACCTGCACCAACGTGTCACAGAACTCAAGTCCCTCTGGCCACTGGGGGTTGCTATCAGGCTCAAATATCATGGTGGTGTCTTCTTTAAAGGGCCTGGTACGAATCCTACATTCTACTTGGACAGCGCTGTGACTAGCTATGTTCATCTGTTGGCAGGCTGTTCTTACCAAGTACTCACTTGTTCTTTCAACATTCACTGCATTAATAAATGCCCTAGCCTTCCCTCTTTTAAGGTTGGGAAAAGCTGTTGTCACAGTTTTTATCAGTTTCTCTTCATCTACATCGTTCGTCTGCTTCTTCTGACTGTTAATAACAACACGTTCAATGACATTAAAACCAATAATAGGACGTGGCTGTTGGTTGCCTCTCATTACCAACATAGGAACATGAAACTCTTTAGTGTCACCAGCTAGCCTAAAAGTCACTTCTATCCACCCCACATAGGGCATCTCTGTACCATTAGCTGCCTCCACCTGCAGGGGGTCATCTGAGTCGACTATCTCTGCTATATCTCTCAACTTAATGTCTGGGAAGTTATTAGCTTTCCACACCTGATCCACTGCAGACACTTGGGAGCCAGTATCCCACAGTACTTGAGTTTTCTTCCCTTGTAAGTAGCAGTGGACAACACATTTTTTTCCTACAAGTTCAGTCACTGTGCAATGTTCTTTTGTCACAATGTTTCTCTTTTTGTTGGTCATCGTCTTACATGACCGGGTTTGTTTCGTTCTCTTCTTAGGTTGTGTTAACAGTTTACAGTCCTTCTTATGTTCGGGCCAATGACTAACCTGACATTCCTTGGAACAATAGCATGTTGCTTTGCACACTGAACACTGTTGAAACGCCTTACGTTCTTCAGTTCCTCCACAGCTTGTACACTTTTGGGACAGTCCGACTATGCTGGTCACTCCCTGTCCCTCGGGGGCAACCGTGTCTCGTTTAAAGGATTCCCTCTTTCAGCATTAGGAAATCCGCTGTATCCCCTACAACCTGCACGAAAATGTTCGCTACTTCCACATCTGAAGCAATGTTGGCAATATTCCTCTCCTCGCTGCTGGCATGCAAAACATTTTGGTCTTCCACGTGGCATTGGGTATCTCTGTGGTGCAAATCTCTGCTGAAACTGGGCAGTCCCTGTCACCCTTGGTCCACCCACAGCTTGGTATCCTGGAGGAGCTCCACCTGACTGGTGGAAAGCTGGGGGTCCTTGATCCCAGGCCATGAACTGGGGCCGAAAGTAGTGCTGATGGTGGGCTGCCTGATTGTCAATCTCCTTGCCAATAGGGGGATGAGGCTTAGGACCAGTCTCTGGTTGCTGAATGGACTCTCTAATTTGTGACACTTCTGCCTTAAGATCCTTTAACAGTACTATATCTGCTTTGATTTCTTTTAGGTCAGACAACACATCTGGGGTCAGCATAGTTATGGTTTGTTTGCTTGTGAGTTTCTTGTCTCCAGTTAAGTCACTGGACTGAATTGCATGGACTGCAGGGTGCCGCTGTGGTGCAGTCTGCCTCTTTTTATCCTGCCTCTCTTTCTCATTCGCACATGCCATATTGAGCCTCTCTAAGAGCAACTCATCAGAGGTGGCTGGTTGCAGCAAGTAGGGCTGGAGATCAGTTTTTATGTTGTCATTTTGCAAACCTGTGAGTATAGTGTGCATGAACATGCTCTGCACTAATGCAGGGTCATACTTTAGGCTAGATTCTGCTTCCTGTGATGCAAACAGTATTTTTTGCCTTAAATCCATGGCTCTGATTAAGAAGTTCTGTGGGGTCTCTTTGTTACCTTGGGCCTCTGTAGTTAACTGTTTGTATAGCTCAGTCGCACTTCGTTCTTGATAATGTGAGCGGAGGATCCTTCTAAGAGTAGGCAGAGACAGATCACTTTTACCTTCTAGATAGCTGCGCAGCTGAAGTCCCGGTACAATAGCTCTGATGACAGCATCCACTATTTCTGACTCAGGGTACCCTTTGCTCAACCCATTCTCAATTTGGCGGGCCAGGCTAGAGAATGTAAGTCTGTCCTTTTGTCCAGGCTCACCGATTTGGCCAGAGATTTTATAGTCTTTTCGCCATGATGGACTGTTAGCAGAAGCTGGGGTTGTGCAAACTGGAATGGTTTGATTGCTGGTCATATACTCTCTGTTAGTGAGTTTGTGCATTTCCATTTCTTTCTGTTGCACCATAAATTTCAGCTGCTCTAATTCACTCTTCAATTTCTCCTGCTCATCCCTGTCTTTTGTGTTTTCTTGCATATTAGTTTTGTTAGGATCTTGCAAGGTTTTTATCATGTCCATTAGGCTCAACAGCTCTGACATGCCCTCATCCTCAAGTTCACTCAGTTCTTCTCGTTCAACATGTCTGATAATATATGAGGCAAGGGCATTACAAGATTTACCAGCTATCCTTGCTCTACTTGTTCCTGAAATTTCAAGAAAGTCACTTATCTGCATCAGCTGGTCTGCGGTTAATTGGAAAAGAGCTCCCTTAATCTCAAACTGCAGGTTCTCAATTTCTGGATCCATCTTGGCAGGAGAGCCACAACCAAATTCGTGGAAAGAAGGGTTTTGTCAGTTACCGTGGACTTTTGCTGCTCCCTGGTGAACACTATTCACCTCAGGATACACACTTTCCTTGGCTAGACTTTCACTCCAACTGCGGTTGTGTTTCCTACCACCTGGGTTAATTTTATGGGATGATCGATGTGGGAGTTCCTTCTATTGCAGGGTACCTGCCTCACTTCTCTCATCCCAGCGGTGCCTCCAAATGTAAAAGCCCTGAAAAGGGAGATATTGATGAGAGCGACACACGACAACTTCTCCTCAGCTCATGTGTGTATTGAGTGAAGGAGGAGAAGCGACGCGACCCGATGACCTCAGCCGCTCAACGCTCCCTCTGCTGGACTCTCTCTGTAACTACATTCTCCCTCAACCCAGTTCACTCCATTGTGGCACTGACACCAGCACAAGACACATCACAGTATACTGTGCTCTAGCTCTGACAACAACATTGTGAACACAAAACTACAAACAAAACTATGATCAAATATGCACCAGCTAAGAACCGGCACCGCTTCCACTGAATCCGATACAAAGCATGCAGGCCACGTTACTCCATCCGTCACAGCAACACGCGTGTGATTTATTGAATGAGTGAGAGTGTGAGTAGTGTTTCGTTTGTGCAGCTGGCTTGAGCAGAAAAACATGAGATGAAGCCTGAAGACCAAAAGCTCCCAACACCGTCCTGAACCGACTACAGGAAGAAAAACAGCAGTGAAGCAGCAGCTTTATGGCTGAACATTAACAGTTTAATCAATAACAAACACACACACAGAAATCAGGCCTCCAGTACAGTATGCATGCCTTGTGTCAGCCCAAGCAGAAGGGCTTATTCAAAAGCCATTACCATTATCATAACCATTACAGTATTTCCACAACATTACGCATCATCCGGCCCATTTAGCCGAACACGACCAGCCCCCAGCCAATCCAATCTCATCTGAAATATTCCTACATCAGTCGCTGACAGATGTTAATCTGATTATTCAATTATAATCCGACCTATGCAGACGTCCGCTGTGATGACATGCTGCTAATCCAGTCTGACTGGACATCGAGGGAGTTAACTGGACGGCACCGAGGTCAGCTGATCAGTGATATAAATACAGACAGGAGCACTGAACACATCACTCACATAACGATTTGATGGTAAAAAGCTACTAAACTAACGAGAAGGAAGATTTGTTTTCACATGACATGTATTGATTTGTGTGTTGTTGAATTTGGTCAAAATGTTTATTCTCAAGAGACTGAATGTAAAGAGAAAGAGGAAATAAAGTCAGAGATAATGAAACTGGAAACGTAAATGGCATTTACAAGAACAATTTTGAATAAAGTGTAAAGAAAGATGTGATGACAACAGTGTGCTGCCACACACATACGTGCACCTTCACCCACACATAAAAGCAGCAGCAGCAGCACTGGAGCTGATCTGCGTCTAAGACAGGGGGCTGGGTGAGCGCCCTCTGAGTTCTGTGTGTGTGTTTCCCTTTGTAGGAAGCTGGAGTACATCAAAGCAGGCTCATTAAATACAGAATGTGAGTGTGTGTGCGTGTAAGAGAGAGGGGAAAACAAAGTGAAGGACTGAAATAAGATGGGGGGAGCAAGGGAAGATGGAGACAAGAGTTTTATTGTGATGACTCAGAGTCTTGACTCTGATGAATCATATAGCTTCATATCAAACTGACAATGAGAGCATATGTAAGGGCATGTGCACACACACACACACACACACACACACACACACACACACACACACACACACACACACACACACCCTCTCTCTCTGCATGCAGGATCTAATTTATTCAACGATGTCCTGCTTTAAACCTGCACATCAGCTCCACCCATGCTGTGAAGATTCCTGGAAACACACTCGTTCTCACTTCCTTCTCTTGAAACACACTCCGGCAGCACTACAGCGACACTCCACACACTATGGCGTAAGACTTGGAGCCAAGCGACACCGACAGACTGACTGACTGTAAAAATCGTCTGTTGCCGAATCGGTTGCCTTCGTGCAGGAGCTCAGGTCACTGAAGAGAAAGTCACGAGACAGAGTTGTCAGCCAATGACCCAACAGAAATAGATAAGCCTCTCACGCAGCACAGAGGAGGACTACTAATGGATAGTTCATAGCGTTAACGACCGCTCTGCTCTAGTGGCACAGATCCAAACAGTCGACAAAGCAGTGACTGGCACAAACCCACGTCTGCGTCACACCCCGGGTTCACGCCCACTCAACCTGACACGCCAGCCCTCAGGCTGCAGACACGTCCAGGTCGTTGTGGATCTGTCTACTTTTACTCGTTAATCCTCATTGTAGCTACACTTTGATTGTTGTAGTCTGCTGCTGTCCTCACTGTCACCCACTCTCCAGATGAAGCAGTATCAGTGGTTCAAAGCCCACGAGATATTGTTCCCGTATTTTCTCATAACCTCTGTTTAAACCTTTTGCCTCTCTTCACTTGTTAAATCAGCACAGAGCAACGTAAACACACAGGTAACAGTTCCTTATTAAAGTTTCACGTAGTGTTGAATACAATGGACATTTTGCTGCTTGTCTCATTGTCAGGTTGGAGTTACAAGCTGAGCTGAAGCTCATTAATGAGGCTGCAACTAAAAAGGGTTACTACTAAAAGACAGACGTCAGAGCTGTGGTTACTTTATTACTTGTGAATGTTTGTCACAAGGTTCATTTAGCAGGATTGAACAAGACAAATAGATTTGATAAGTGAATTGGATTTGGATGAAATGCGGCTTAAATTTAATTCTGAATATATCAAATAGATCAACATGGTGATAAAGTACAAATACTTACTACAGAGTTAGTAAATAAAAAATCAGCACATAGCTTTGGGCAGTTGGCAGCATCTTGAATCACCTGTATCCCAAACTCTGAATCCCATGTTGGAACAGCAACTGTGCTAAATATCAATAGACTCTAGACTCCAACCTGGCTCCAGATGTCTGATTCACCACTCACATCCGACTGTTCAGCAGTTTGAAGGGCTGGATGTTGCTCATTGACAAAGCACAGGATTACAATTGGAGGACAGCATCTTCATGTGCCACAGTCAGGAAAGCACCAACAAGCATGTGACACGCCTGGAGCGCTGTACGGGCGGCTGCTCGTCAACTTATAGAAATAACAGCTCTTAAGATGGAATGCAACAAATTGATTTTATTCAATCAGGTTTATTTAAATAACCTTTGAACACCCTCTAAGTTTAACCCCCTGTAGTTCATTTGTCCCAACTCTCTCACCTAACTCGTACCTAACTTCTCTTGAACCTGCAGCCCCCTCCAACTCTCAAAAAAGGTTTTTTCTCAACTTCAGAAACTACCACACATCCAATTAGCCTGAAAGGTGGAATACTAAAGTAAGATTTAAGACTGGGGCCTGCGTGTCCTCACACACTGATTCCAGGCTGTCACCTCCATTCCGCCCTGGCGTCCTCCACTATGCAGCCAACTCCCCCCAGACTCTCTGCTAAGCCTCACTCCTAAAAGCTGCATTATCACCGTCTACACCGTCGACACAGGCACAACGTGTTCTCGGTTGCTAAGCGACAGTTGCTGTGTGATACCTCTGGAGGTGGGAGTGGTGCTGAGAACGTTGTCAGTGTTTGGGCGAGCAGTGGATCATACCATCCATCATTACACGGGGACTTAATTTGATACTGAGCGTTTTTGTCAATGACAGCTTTGCCAAATTTTCCTCTTCCTTCTTCTCCCACTGCAGATGTCTTAAAAGCTTTTAGTCTCATGCCACACTTTGACAGTGGGCTGCGACGTGTTTGCTTCAAAAATAACAAGCAGCTCCCAGAGCACCGTGGGCTCAGGCATGCTGCTCTTTGTGCACTATACCTATAAATAAATTATTCATAGGGAATGACGCTTCCACTCTGTTATTTTAAGACTGACGATCATGTGATTTCAGAGCGTGGCTGCGCGTAAGTGCGCTGACTTGTGGGATTTGTGGGCACACAGCTGCATGTGTGAGACATTCCTGATTTCCCTGAGTTATTGATTAGTGTTCAAGTGTTAAAGTGGGTAATGAAAATGTTAATGATGATGATGGAGACAGCAGTGCTCTGCCTTTCTGGGAATCCCACAACACAAAAATCAATATTTGAGCCTGACTAGGTGTCGAGTTACTCATTCGATGAGCGTGAAAATATTTCCATTAAGGGAGTTTCACAGATAATTCTTATCTTTTCAGAAATCTGTATCTGATTTCTTGGCCACAAGCTGCAAACACATATTCTCCCTGTTCCTGCTAATGTGGTCAACATGAGCTAACAGGTGCCGACAGACCGATCCAGCAACATTAGCATTTATTTGTTGTTGTGTTTCTTACCACCTGATGAGTTAAAGACTAATATTTATTCTCCCTCGTCTCAACTGAATCCTCAGAAAAATGGATGATTAACTTAAAGCCAACGACGATCCCAAAGGCTAAAGTCAGAATAGTAATGTTCATGTGAAATGGAACTGAAGTCCCCAACAGTCTCTGGTGGATGTAACCTCAGCAGTGAACTGGAGCGTGAGGAGGATACACTACTGCAGGTGAACCTTCAGAAACACACACCTGGGTTGGGAAAAAGCACAGTAAACACAAATACACTGAGAGACGCTGTGTACACATACAGTATTCACACAAACATGTATGCACAGTATTAACTGCACACACAGACACACAGGCCAGGTGTGTGAGCTGCTCTGAGCCGAAGGGAAGCTCAGAACACGTTTTTCACTGTTGTAAATCTGCGTTACCGCTCCTGCAGCAGTATATTATATTTACCTAGGTACTGTCTCCTGTGGGTTTCCCTTGGAACTTTGACAACAGAAAATGTAACAGCTGCAGGGAAATTTTACATACAATGCAAACTTTTAGGATGACTGGAAGTACAGTGGCAGGAAAAACTATGTGAACCTATTGGAATTGCATGGTCATCTGCATTAATTTGTCATAATATGTGATCTGATCTTCATTTAGGTCAAGAGTATTAACAACGACAAGTGCCTAAAACATTCTGATCTTTAATGTCTAATGTCTTTATGTTAGGCACATTATATTTGTTAATACTCTGACTTAGATGTAGATCAGACACATTTTATGACAAGTTAATGCACTTTTTCTTGCCACTGTAGCTTTTACTTCCAGTCAAAGTGGCGACTTTGTCTTGTTGATTGAGACAGACGCAGGTCACAGTGAGCAGCCTCAAACTGACCTTATGTCAAACATCTGCAGCTTAACCTTAGTGGAGACTTTGTGCCTGCAGATAATATAAAAGTCATCACAGAGCGAATACATGAAGCTGCCTCTCTTGTGTGATGCCTCATCGCCTCACTCTTTTCCTTCATCCGTCTCTGTATTATGTCCATAATCCTGTTAAAAAAGGAAATCGATGAAATTAATAAAGCAAGAAGCTCTGAACATGTTTCACGTGTCCAGCGTCCAAACATCTGAGCAGTATTCTACCCAAGTCGATGTCCGTCTCCTCTCCAGAAGGGTTCATCTCCTCTATAATCTCGTTAGTCGATCTTCTATAAACCTTATCTATTCTTCTCAAACCTAATTATGTATTGTAGCAACGGATGGCAAACTTCTGTTAGATCAGTGTGTAGAAATGTCTCGTCAGCGTGTGTGTGCACTTTATGTAAACACTGCAAATCAGAGTCTAAATTCTCTAAAACAGCTGGAAACTGTCACTTTTAGTAATGATTCAAACAGGAACCGTGTAGAGAGCAGAAGTAGATTAATACACATCTGAGTGTCTCCAGCAGCAGCAGCAGGACAGTGAATGTTGCACTGACTCAAAATAATGAAGGAACATGTGCCCCAGTGCAGCAGTATGGCTCAGGGATGAGGTCTATCTGAACAACAATGAGGCTCTGTGGCACAGAGGAAGCAGAAATCACAAGTGAGGAGTACACGACTCGCATGTTGTTGTTGTTGTAAACACTGTAAAGCACATTCGTGACTGACTAGATTTGATGAATTGTATTGTTAAGCTTAATTGGTATAAACATATGCACCATATTTTTGCAATTTGTTGTTGTGCGTCTTGCAAAATGGATCTTGACTTCAATTAGATTTTCTTATTAAATAAAGCCATGATGAGATAAGCTGAGCTGAGCCGAGCTAAAATAAGACTTCATTTATTCTCAAAGGGAAATTTAACTGCAGCACAGAGACAGGTGCTGAGGAAGTACAATAAGACAAAATAAAAACAATAAGGCACTATGGAGGAATAGGAAGCCATGGTAAAAGGGAGAGTTGACGATACAGTTAAACACATTACATTCTGTAGGTTGCAATAGATTTACTAAATATTTACAATGACTGCCTGAACCTCCAGTGGTTGATTTTAGGTTTACAGGTTCAGCTCTGTGCAGGGAAGTGGGAGCAGAGGTGAAATATGATCATTATATCTGCTTCAAGTTGCTAAATCATAAACCAACTAACTCAGCATCTCTCTTATTCAAAAGGTTGTTAGATACGAGTCTCTTAAAACTCTCTAATAACAGTTGAAATGTAAATAACTTTGTGGAACAGAGGAAGTTATAATATCATCCTCGTCAGTAGCATCAATTCATGGGACTGTGGAGACAAAGACTTTCTTCTACTCGGGGAATGTAACAGCATTTAATTATATAAACATGAAAAATGGCGTCCACAGTGGATAATGAAACAACAGGGACACACAGAAAGGTGATTTACCAATATTAAGAATAAAGCATCCAATATACCAATATATACAGCACGTGGCATTTCTAAAATTACAAAGTGAAGCAGCAACTATAATAATTATCATTGTTTTGTATTTGTCGTGGCTGCAGTTTGTGCAATTTGTGTGTAGAACGAAGAGCAGCTCAGTTTTTCTTTAATAAGCTAAAACCTGCCACAGCCGACCTTCTAACCCTCCGGTCGGCCACACTGGCCCCCTGCAAAGTGGACACCCCGTCATGCAGAAAGGGTCGAGGTCAGTAATGCCCGTAATCCCACAGGGAGCACAGAGACGTGACCTAATGCTTCCACTAAACCAAGCTGGTACAGTATGTGTTTGTTCACGGAGACGTGTGAACTATAAGTAACAGAAATGAGGTCAGACGGAAACAAACCCTAAGTGGGAAAACCAGACGTTTGACAGTCCCTGGTCTCAAACAGCAGATTGTCTCTTCTATATTTAACAGCATTTTAAAGCTTTCTGCCTTTAAGATGACGGAGTGAGTGGAATGACTCAAAATCACATGAACTGCAAAGTGCCATGTTTCTGTCTGTGGTGAATTCCTGCAGGAAAACAGCTTTTGAATAGATCTCAGGTAGATAACGTCTGACTGACTTCAGTAGAGCTGAAGCGATGACTGAAACTATTTTGGTTATTTCAAACTAAAAGCCACATACACGCTAATTAAATGTGTATATTCTGCTTCTCTCTGTTGTTTTTGTTTTCAAGATGCGACATACAACATATTTAATATGTGCTAATATGTTGTTTAGGGCTCTGCAGAACTATGATCAGTTTCTCCAAACTGTGTGAAGTTTTATGGTGAATTCACTGAGACATTAACAGGCAGATTAGTCAACAATGAAAAGAATCATTAGCAGCTGTCAGAGTGGTTCAAGTGGGACGTTAATAGATCAAACACTGAAGTTAGCTTCGAAAGTTACATTTAGATTTTCACTGCATTTGCGTAGTTATTATGATGTTATTATGATTTTATCATTTTACAAAACAGAGGTATTTAATTTCACAAATTTCAAAAAAGCTTACACACAGAGACCAGGACATGAGGAAAGGTGCTCTTTAGTTTTAGAGACAGACTGAGCGAGCTGCCTGCTTCATGGCGATGACACAGCCCTCCTGCTTCTTTACAAGCTTTTGAGAAAGAAATGGTGAAGATTGTCTGTGCTAGTTCACTGCACAACTGACAGTTGTGTGCTGTGTTGCAGTCCTCAGAGAGATGCAGCGAGGCAGGATCTGACAGAAGGTGCAGAGAGTCACACACACACACAAACACACACACACACACACACACACACACACACACACACACACACACACACACACACACACCTGGGGGCACAGGGAGGCAGATGCATTTGCATGTTACACTGGTCACACATCCCTTTCTTGGCCAAAGTTGAGTGTTATATAAGAGTAAGTGCTTCACTCCAACTCTCCCACTGCATAAACACACACAGACTCACACACACACACACACACACACACACACACACACACACACACACACACACACACACACACACACACACACACACACACACACACACACACACGCTGCTCTTACATGCAGACTCACAAAAAGGAGGCACCATGCAGGATGTTCTGTCTTTATGCATGTTATGTGTCGCAAGCAAGACTGTAATACACTTAACAACATAAGTGCATCTCACGTGGCACAATAGCAGCCACGGTTTGACCATCACTCTCCTCTTTAAAGACACAGTACACTTATCACAGAGTATCTTTAATCCTGGTTTTCTTCTCCTCTAATTTCACGGATCTCTTACTGACATGACTGAAAGTATCAATATCAGGTTTCAGTCAGTAACTTCAGTGGTCTGTGGTGAACAGCACTGATTATTTCAGTGAACGTCTTTTTACGCACAAAGGAAATGAAGCAGAAAAATATTATTTCAAGCTTTTGAAGTTATTGAGGGCAGGGAGAGAAGAGCTCGACGACTCCTGGTGATGCTGGATCCCTGGGACACCCCCGTTTTGGAGGGGATCCGACTGTCAATAACAAAAATATGAAAATGCTTCACCAAAGAAAAATACTAACATCAGTTGTGTGCTGACACATTAGCACAAACAAATATTGCTTTGATTTAACAGACTAAAAGGAGGACGTCTCCTTACGTCTTGTTTTCTCATATTTCGTTGTGTTTTTGTATATTATAAACTCAAGCTGTATGCAATCTCATTTAAAGATGACAAAAATAAACTGGTGCTGTTCTATAGGCTGTAAATAAACTTTGCCAGTTTAAATTCAAGTGCTTTGTGTGAAGTGAAGTTCTTGAAGTGAACACATTCACAGATACAGACGCATCTGTAAGTGCAGAAACATCAGTAATGTCCAGGACACAGAAAAAAGCTGCTGGGTAACGTGTGTAAAAACGCTCTGTAATGTCAACTGTGAAGAGAAAAGAGCCACAACCTGGTAATATGAATTCAGTCTGCAGGTTTATCAGCAGCGATGAGACGACCCCACAGGACACCACGTAATTATGGTGACTGACCACCTACTATGAAAAGGTAGTACTCTGCTGCAGCAAGACTTTACTCCTGTCTATGAGAAGACACTGCTGACCTTTCTGGCTTAATGACCTTGGCAGCAAACAGGTGACTACAATATCAACAAGTTCTTATCTTCCTACGTCACGCTCTGGATCATCAGGCTTCCCTTCGCTCCACTCATCTCACTTACTGAGAGTCAACAACCTGTATTGATATGAAACGCTGAAGAATAGCAGTTATTGACGGGGGCTACGACGAGCAGCCACTTAAATACATTTAGGCAAATGATTTGAGTGCTTGTGTACAAGAGTAAAAGAATGGATGTGTGCATCCTGATGCCAAGCGGAGAGAGGCAATGAAAGATTGATGCTTAGCCAAGCCCTAAATCATGCATGCAAATGGATATGTTCAGCTAATGTACAGTAGAAGGGAAACAGAGCATATGTGCAGTCTCGCAGACACAAAAACAGATGTTGGAACACACACACATACAGCATGCACTGTTGTGCATAACAGAGTGTACTTAAACAATGATTCCTGCACATCTTATAAGCCACTGTTCCAGTCCTTCAACCCATGATCATCTACTGTATGTGCAGAACACACGACTGCAGGCTTCAAACAGGGGCCCAGAATGAGGCCTATCACCAGAACAGCAGAACGTATAAATTCTTCACATGCGATGGACATGTGAACATGGAGAGTTCACCTGTCAGGGAAATATGACATCTCTTGATTGGAAATCTGTTTAGCAGGTGCAGACCATCTGGTGGGACTAAAGGGATTATACAGTGGAGCCAACAGGCTGCCATGGCAACCGCATCGGCACTACGTTATGACTACTACAAGACAGAATAATCAACTTCACCGGCCAACATGCTTTTGGTTTTTAGTTAGTTAGTTAGTGTTGGGATCCCTTTTCCAACTGAAGCCATCTTGACTCAGATAAGGAGGAGCGGGGCAGTCCTCTGAGCTCCTACCTACATATAGCCAACCTTATTTTTAGACTGTTTATTATAGCAGCTACGCTTCAACACTTTAATGCATGCATCATAAAGCTGACTTTACTTTAAAAGCACTCCCAGCTGTCTTTATTGCTGTTTGTTCATTCAACTATCAAGAGACTGAATTATCCATTCACTCAACCTACAACATGCCGACATCACGGCCCTTAATTCATTTTGATACGTCTTTTTAATTAGAACAGAATTTGTGCTTTTAACAGATGCAGGAGAAGTCCAGAGTCCACTCTGCTCGGATCCAGAACTGTGAATAACTGTAGAAGTGAGAAACACTGGCAGTCCAATCACTGACATCTCTGTTATGTTGGAGTAATATAGAAAATTGACATCTAAGCTTCATATTTCATATTTTGATGCCATTTCAAAATATGAATTCTGATCCTTTGTCTCCACCACAAACAAATTAAAACATTTGTGCGATTCTTCAAAATGTTTCAGTGTTTCTGGTACGAAAGACGCCACTAAATCTCCTTCACACTAATTAAGTTACTTACACACTCTACCAGGCAGCATATGCTGTCTACATATGTTCAGAAATGAATGTGGCCAACTTCTTGTTTAGATACAGAGTTTTCTTTTCTAATTGAAACTTGCACATTAGTGCATTTTCTACTTTTATAAGATTGGAGCTTTCTTGAGCTAATTTTTTTGGTGTTAATGTGTCTGTATCTGTAATTATTAGTCATGTAACACTGTTAAAGCTTCAATAGGGTTACAAGCCACCTGACCTGCAAACATTTTAATACATAAACATCTCCTTCTATATATCTTACGTATAAATAAATAAATAGATAAATAAACTTTACAGACACCACAACTTTTAGTACATCACCCTCCCTCAGCAACGACTGTAACAGAACGATCCATTATAAGTCTGATGACAGGTGAGACAGCTGTGCAATGTGCTGTAAGTAATTGGCGCTGCTTCAAAATGAGCTGGATTGAGACAGGATGTGCTATTTGGCAAATGCATGTTGTGTCAGTTCCTCTGTCATGCTTCATATCTGTGCTTCGTTCCTTGGCATTGTAAGTGGGAAGAGCTAAGGAGTGAGGACGTGATGTGATGAAGTAGCAGAGGTCACTAGGAGTTTCAACTATTCACCTTTAAAGGGAGCTCTGTCAGTGGACGCTGCAGTTTCAGTTGGAGCTGCACTTTTGAATAACACATACAAAAACGCAGCCTCAGCAACGGTCCTCTACTACTCCAACGAATTGGGAAATGTTCATATTGAATGAGCAGTACAAGGTCAATATAAACAGTCCAGTGATTGGAGTCTGATTTCCTGTATTACAGAACATGACGGCTAACTAGCTTGAGGCCGTGCAGCTGTGAATTTGTCAAACCTGTTCAAGCCCTTCAAAGCATCTTGTAAACACTCTGCAGTGTTGACTTGAGAATGAAGCACACTGATGATTAAAGGGTCAACAGAAATCTGAGATAAAACAAATGAGAGATAAGGAGCGAGCCGGCTGTTATCATATTGAGGAAGAGCTGCAGACACAGATACAGTCTGCTCTCCTCATTTGATGCTCCATTTAGCAGAAACACAAAATAAACCAATCCCCAGTGCAGCGCTGCTTACAGACACACAGTTGTTATGGAGTCTTACACAAACAGAAACAGTGAAAGCTTGAAATAGACACTGTTTCTTCTCAGCAGCTGTGATATAACGTGTAATATGCAAGGACACATAAGTGGCTGAGATTCCTGGAGTAGAGTTCAGCACATGATGTTCGCTCAGATACTTTTTCGTAATGATTCTGCAACATTCCTGTGAGAGGCCCGGCTCACATTAGCAAAACACACAGCAGCACTAAAGATGATTTCAAGTCATTTCGATAAACACAAATCCTCACTATGGAGGCATTTGGAAGATAACCCCATGAGATCAAATTCTGCAACTGCTTACACAACACAGTGTAATTTGTGCAGGCTACACAGTAATCATGACAAGTACAGTTAGAAAAAGGGCATGGGATTAGATTTGTTTGAGTAATACTGAATGAAATCTCTCAAAAATCTAACTGGGTGAAAACATTAATCATTTGCAACCAAAAATAACTTCAAAAGCAACAGCTGCAATAAAAATTATACTGTACAAGAGTTTCAAGAGTTACTATTACAATATTCTCCACTTCCACTTGGCTGTTACGCTGCTCCACTTTCCCCTTTCAGTTCTGGCAAGGTCTCATGAGGAGTGAGTTACAGGGGCACGTCCCCATTGGTCAAAAGCTTCTGGAGTGAAAGTTCACGACCGGGAGATGTAACTCCACAGCAGTGAAACTCTTATGTACAGATTGACATGTAAAGCAGCTTGTGAGCGTCTCCCAGTTCAGCCTCTACAGCTGGACAGAGGCCAACGAGCAAAACGTGACTAACCACTGAAATTAAACGGCCCCAGACAAATGAACCCTACTGGAAAAATGCACATTGTGTTAAATCCCAGTGGAATGAACATCACATATTCAAAACGTAATAATCAATAATCAATAGTCTGATATGAAGAGAAAACTGATCCTGCTCTTCTACTGCCTGTTGAAAAGGTCACGCGTGGACAGTTCCTGGTGCTGAAACAGAATGAACTGAGCATATCTCCTCACTGCAATATCTCACAAATGACAACTGTACTATTTCCCTCGATACAGATTTCTCCGTTAAAACTCCACTTTCCATCCCATCATCCACCATTCATCACATGACGTTTTCCCCTGGGAGTACAACTTTTGGTTTTGTTGGATAACCCTGCACCCTTGCTTACAAAAGACCAAATTAGCCTGTCAGACATTAACCATAATATTGAATCACATCACACTGCTACATCAATGACATCAGGAGCAACCCTGACCTGACCTAATATACTACTTAATGCATAAATCTGATTCTGGAGTTAATTGTTAACTGGGAGGTAGTGCATGAAAAAACAGCTTAAATAGCACATTCATCCCATTACAACATCTACAATCTGCAGACTTTAAAATGTTCTCTTCCATCCATTAGTCACTATCCTAATCAAAAGTGGCAGGAGTCAGCTGCTGCTCTAATTGCATGCAAACCGATGATTTCACAGTGACGGGTTGCTAAAATGGTGTCAAATAAAGAGAGGTCTTGTTCAGATGCAGCAGGGTATTATGACAAAATCGCATTCTGGTGCATTTCTCCAGCAAACACATGAAAATGAGAAAAAGCTCACCACATATTTGGTTACAGACATTTGAATTCAGGCCAAGGCAGCAAGTTCTCCATGTCACAGCTGGCACCATTATCTAGACTGGCTTAAAATTATCACAACAAATAATCTTAGCATCCTGTATAACCAAAATAACAAGCAACAATCTACCAACAAAAACAGAAACACACTTCATCAGTGTTCATTACCAAGGACCCATTTCTCATTACATTCCATGAGCAAGAAAGAACAGCTCTCTCCTCATTCACCTGAAAATGCCGGGCCAGGTTCTGCAGCCTATTTGTCGACACAGAAAAAAGGAAAATGTTGTTAGAAGTGGAGCAGCTCTTACTTCTATTAGGAAGTCCCCCGTTCTGAGTCCGGCCTGCCATGCTACTCCTCCCTCATCCACAGACTCCAGGTACTGCAGGGCGGGGAAGGCAGGTGTGGGAGTAAACTCCTCAATGGGTGTATCCGCTGTGCAGCAAAGAAGGATTTAATTCATTAAATTATTATGCATGCATTTCATTTACACCTACATTCAACAAAAGTGTAATAGTGACTTTGTATTTACTTCTTAGTGTAAAGTATAAAGGCAGAGCTGGAGCTTAGCCTAGCCTAGCTTAGCACAAAGACTTCCACAGGGGTTAACAATAAAAATGTTCACAGCTGTATTCACCTGATCTACCTACATAGAATCCAGTATTAACTGTGATACATATAATATTAACACTTTAACGGCACCGACTGTAAATTCGCCTCTCATTACATTCAGGTGTGACGCCAAGGTAAGCAGTGGGGATAATCATGTATGAATAATTAACGTGTGAAGTCAGAATTATGGAAGGTTTTCTCTGAGCAAACGCAACATTAGCTTCCACACTGGGGCCACTTCACTTCAGGGTGGAGCAGGCGGGTTTCCCAACCTGCATCAGGAACCACTTTACTAGGTAACAACAGCAGTGAAGTTCAAAAGCCAAAGCTGCTGTTTAAGGAGATTAGAAGGGAGTTGATGAAAATAAAGGGAGTGATAATGCACTACTGATCCTAAGAACACTTCAAACCACCACGAATAAAAGGTTGATTGCATGCACATTTAAAACCAAACATTGCTTTTATTAGTCATCTTTGTAATGCAGTGGTTTTCAACAACAGCTCATCATCCAGCCTGTACTATCACTCCATTCCCCCCACACATGGCTGCAGCCCACCCTCCCTCTCTCGCTCGCTCTTGGGGAGGTTAAAAAACATTGTGGCTGCGAGAAACGAGTGGTGACAAGTGACACCTCCTATAACTCATCCAGCTACTGGAAGACAGAAGACCGTCTGCGAGCACGTCCGAGGGTTTTATGAGGGTATTTACATGATTGTCCGCCTGTCTGTGTGTGTGACACTGAGACAGAGACAGAGAGAGAGACAGGCCGGGAGTAGAAAACGGGCAGAAATGCAGAGCGCAAAAGAGGATGTAAGCTTATGTGACAGCTCGAGCATCCGTGCATGCCTCTGTGTGTGTGTGTGTGTGTGTGTGTTCACCCCCGTGCAGGATAAGCTCAGCTGGGTCAGTTCCCCCGGGGTGATAGCAGTGTGTGTCAGAATGACTAGAACATTCCTCTTGTTTTTCAAGCCAAATCCCTCTTTCCTCTCCATCCATGTCAGTCCCTCTTCTCTGCCCTCCACCCCTCCACCCCTTTCTCTGCATGTGTCTTGAAAAACAGGAACACCGACGTACTATATTTACCTCTCTACAGTAACCGTGGTGGAGACCAACCGAACCGCACTGCACAGTTGTGGAATGCAGCGTGGACTGTGACATGTCGAGAATCCTCATAGAAACCGACGCAGCAGCTCAAACTGGCTATTTTTAGAGCCAATCCAAATGCTTGGTGAAATATCAAACTGCCTGGATAGGCTCCTCGGATCACAACAACTTGTGATGTGTGGTGGGAAGAGGTAAAAGTACAAGGCAGGTACACACGAACCCGAAGCAGATTTGTTGTCAAAGAAGCTTCCACGTCATTTACGTGACGCCTTTTCTGGATTAACTAGTGATGTCATAGATTTCATGTCACCCTGAAAGGTGGGTGAAGCATCTTACACACAATCAGGCTAATTATTAGTTGGGTGGTTTGGAATCAGCTGCTTTCCTGACAACACACACCACCACTATGTGTCTGACACTCCAGCTGTGTGTGTGTGTGTGTGTGTGGGGGGGGGGGGGGGGGTCACAGCAAAGTTTCTTTCAAATTCACGTTTAATAGCAGAAGTTCTGCATGTATTTAATCTAGTTTTGGTGGAGGGGGGGCTACAGCATCACTCCATGCATTCTCACACACAGGCTGAGGAGACATGAGACAAACTCCACAGACTCTGCACAAACCTGCACCATATGCTCTGTTCTGCTGTGTTCACATGGGTGGATGACAATTCTGGGGGTAAACAGACAGTAAAAGCACAACAAGTCAGGAAATCGTCCTACCTTTCGCCCCTCGCAGGACGAAGCCAAATCCCTCATTCTCCTTCTTCTGGAGCACCACCGTCTTCTCGTCCACCACGCAGTCACTGTGGAGCAGATGCCGAGCAGAGCGCCCGTTAGCACAGCCCATCATCCGCAGCATGGCCACGGACGCCCTGCCCGAGTGGAGGTTCATGGTGCTGGAGGAGAGCTAGTCCGGCCAGGGCAGGGCAGGGCAACCCCGACCCCACCCCACCACCACCACCGCTGCTGCCTCCTCCTCCTCCTCCTCACGCCGGCCTCTATCTTTATCAAACTGTGTGACAGCAGCCACGGCAGCCCGGCGACAGCATCTCCAAAAAAAGAGACGACCCCCACCACCAAGAGAAAAAAGAAAGAGAGGAAAACGGAGACTACGACGACAGAGACGCGCCCCCTGACAGCCGCCTCTCCGGCGCGGAGACGCGGAGCGGGCAACTCGGTTACCCCCACCGCTGCTGCGGAGGCTCCGGCCGGCGGGATGGGGGCGATGCGCCGTCAAGAAAAAGCGACATCAGGCTGGTGGTGATAGCAGCTAATGTCTCATGATGAGGCAGGGAGCAAGGCTGAAGCGCGCCGGTGGTGGTGGGGGGGTTGGAGAGAGAGAGAGAGCGCGAGAAGGAGGGAGCAGCAGAGTCTCGGTGTGGATGGATGTCTAGGTGCGCGCTGCGATGAGCAGTCACAGCCACAGAACCAACTGGTTGGTGAGGGGGGGGGGCTGTGTGGTGTTAGAGACAGTGAGGGGAGTAGGTGGGTGATGGAGCAGGGTGAGCAGAGTGTCACAGGCTTTGGCCGGTGTGTGGCTCACTTACTGATCAGCTGTTCTCCTTTTTGTTTCCCGGTCAGTGTAACATGCTTGTTTTATTTGTTTTATATCAAACTACATTAGAAATGTCCTGTTCACCCCAAACTCTGAAAAAACTCTAAGACAGACTGATGTGGTGTTACAGAACTGTTTGTGTCCATCACCTGGTCACTGGATATTAAAGAAAACATGTTGAATAGACTTTTGTTTTAACTAGAGACTCATTATCTAGTCACAATGTGTTCCACTGGGGAATTACGTTGTGTCAGTTTCACCATCATCTGGCCTTAAGGGGGACACTGGGCATCTGGAGACCTGGAGCAGTTGTCCTGTGAGCCTGGGTGGAAATCCAACCTTTCCTATTTGTGACTGAAACGATCAATAATCTTCTGAAATCCTCCATGTTTCTACATCATTACTGACAGAAGACGTGCAGTGAACCTGCAACTGCAGCTCGAATGTTAGAGAAAACCTATGGCACTATTTCTTTCTTATTCTAACCTACACTCTTGCAGCTGTGCTTCTGAACAATCCTCCATGTGGTGACTGAGTTTCTCTACCACCACAGCAGGACTACTCCAAAATAAAGCCACCTCTGTACGGGAAAGCTGTCTAATCTGATATTTTCCGCTTAGCTCCAAATGTGATAACCACGAGCTGTTCCTCCACTAGTCTTCGTTTTCAGGAATATGCAAGAGTAAAATGGTACGCTCCAGTTCTCATTTCCTGCAGTAATCATGGCCGGCTGGTGTGGCGTGATCAGAGTCATCTGGGTTAAGAAGCAGAACCGACCGTAAAAGCAGCTGAGGAAAGGCCAAGTTTTCTCCCGTAGCCTGAGGTGTTTGCTGTAAGGGTGCAGCATTCAGCAAGGTGCAAGCATCACACTGGACACGTGGGATGAGAGAGAGAAAAAGACAGAGAGACGAGGAAATAAAGAAGGAGAGAGAGGCGCCACTGCCATCCTAGCAACAGTTCCCTTAGCAACGCAATCTGTCGAGAGAGGAAGGAGGCCCGCAGTGCTGACACACTGAAGGTTATCTCCCAGCATTCCCTTACACACTCTCTCAAACACACACCCTGTGGCCGGTAGTGGGCGGCCACTGGTAATCACACCTCGATCACCCACATCTGACATGGTGGCAGCTTCAATAGGTCAGTGCACCACAATGTGCAGAAAAAGGGCTTGACAGTTTATCCAAGGTGCCATCTTGTTCAACAAGGGATGAGGGGGGGGTGCAACAGACTGAGGCTGCTTCAGGAAAACAAAGCAGAGCATGCAGGATGTGGGACATGCTGCTCGACAGGCTGTATGGGATGAAGTGCAGGCCTACCCCAGGGAGCATGCTGCCTCAATATGGGCTCTACCGTGGGAGTATGCAGTGTATTAATAGCTGTGAAGAGAGGTTCACTATGCAATGCCAGTAGTTTCCTTTTTGTCAGCCACCTCCTGCTGTCCATGCAGAACTTCATTGGAGTTCTGAGGTCTGGCTCAAGGGCACAGTTGCAAGAGACAGTCATCAAGCCCTTATACACATCTGGCTTCCCTCCCTACAGCTTCAGCTTCAGTCAGCAAGGAGGGACCGTCTGTCCACAAGTCTGATTTGGAGAGTAATGGAAAAGGGGGTCTTCCTAACCATTACCTTAATGTAAAGGTCAACCTTCAGTCTTTATGGCTACAGAAGTTAGTGCTAAATGGGTTCCAAAGAAATGCAGCACGTGTGTAGATAACTGTGCATCTAAAACATCAGTGTCCTCCAACCTAAATGACCGTTTACAGTACGCCGTTTGTCTCCACTTGGTCATTGGAGCCACATCAGGATTTGTTGAAAGAGCGCCCCTTTGGCAGAAGGCATCTTATGACATTGCAAGTCTCAGAATGCTGAGTGGAGATCTTGTTGAATTATAGAGGAAAAACCCCAGAGGGATTTAAGTCTTAAAAAATGCTGCTTTCTTAACATTGCATGAAATATGTAGCAGCACGTACACAACATCCCCATGGTCACAATAACCACAGAAAGTTGTTTCACCATGGACTCGAACTCCCGTCTCCTGAGGCTACGTTTTCTGCTTTATTGCACGACTAAAGCACAAGCTGTTGGAGGCGGAGCAGATTTTAACTGAAGCATATCTAGTACAAGTCTTGTGGACTGGTGTGAGACTAGAAACTGGCTTACAAAGAGCTCAGTATAGACGGGACGTAAAAGTTAGCTGCTCCTTTATATTTATTTGATCTTGCCTTACTTGACAGTGAGGACGTCTCTGAGCGACCTGGTCATTTTATGGAACATGCCCAGTAGTTCTACAGATGGCTGTGAATGTATCTGGATTCTATAATACGCTACTGAACCATTCAACATTTGTTGGTGCTACCTTCCTCAGACCTGAAAAGTTCCTGTCTCATTCAAAATTTACTGGCACCCTCTGCCAGTTAAAAACACTTATGAATCTTTAAAGAGCAAAGGGAAGACTTGACATGAGTGTCTTGGAAAAGTCAGCTTTCCAAAACAACGAACACAGCGGCGTCTGAAGCAGAGAACAATATTAGTTGTGACACAGTTTGTTCCATGAAGAAGCACAGAATGAAGCCCTCACAGCTCCGTCTATATCCAGGTTAAAGTTTCATTTCCAGCCAAGATTTCCCCTGGATCATTAATGTCACATGGGTCTTTAGTCTTTTACATTCGGCCTTCGTCGCTACAAAGAGCGAGAGACGGCAGAGATGGTTCACCTTGACCCATATGGGAAACTTACTGGAAAAACACCTTCCAGCATGTTCACTGATTCCTGCCAGAGGAAATCCAGCAGAGTAATGAGGAAGGAGTCACTGTGTCCTTCGCAGCCTTATCATCACATTCTCCTGTTATTTTGTCCCTTTTGAACTCAGAGAGACTAGTGTTAATTCCTTTAAAACGGACCAAATAGCTGCTTCATCCACTAGTTATTGTTCATTCCTCATGTGTGAGTGTGTGAATTTGATGCTATATGATGTTCCAGCAGTGACAGCATCAGTCTAGAATTCAGTCACCGTGTTGTTTTAGGCTTGGGCAGCTGTCTGATGCATTAACGTCTTATATTAGTTTGTTAAAGCCTTCCATTAGCTGATGAAAGACTGTCAACATGTAAAGGTTAGATTCACGATAAAAAGGACAAGAAGTGACACTGACAAATATCTTTAAGCAGCACTTTGGATGCAAAAAGGGAAATTTACTTCCACATGTAGAAGAGAGAGGCTTTCAGATCATTTATCTAAGTAAATGTAATACTACTGCAATGTTAAAGTACTCTGATACAAGTCCTGCATTTAAAAAAGTACCTAACTAAATGTGTTTCAGTATTGTCAGTAGAATCCGATCAAAGGCAAAGTTTGTATTAATGCACCAACACGATGGAAGAAGTTTTATGTTGCAGCTGCCAATTTGAAATGTTTTATATATGTTTGGCTACTTTAGGCAGAAAGTATATTAATGATTATAAAATGAAGGGATGCAGAAATATAAAGCATCAGTTCCTTGACCTCTTAAGTAACAATCTCCTTCTCTGTTCTGACATTTTTCTATGAAATAAAATTGTTGTTTAAATAAACAAGCAACTGAAATATATCAGATGGTTTTCATTATTTATGTAGGAGTGTAATTCAAATAAAAACCCAACAGATGATTCAATAGAGTAGAATTGAATTGAGTTCCAACAGTGGAAGTGATATTTGTGCATTTACAACATGACAAACTACTTTTTTTAAATCTGCTAATATTTAATTTTCTATAACAATTCTGTGATTTTCAGCAGCTACAGTATCTCCAGCACAGGCCGAGGAAGGACATCATTCCAGGACAATTTAATATTGTGAAACTGTGCCGCTGCACATTTCCACGTATGAGTTAAAACTGCTGCATGCCCGATGATGTTGGACGGCCGACCTGCTGTGATCCAAGTCAAACCACAACTCTTCCATATTCATGTCTGTACAAGGACGCTGGGTTCACCTGTGCGATTGATTCATCTAAATACAATTTGCTCCTGATGGAGGATCTCTTCCCAGTGGTATGTGCCTCTGGTCTGCCTTTCTCTCTCTCACATACACAAACAGAGCAGCACACATCTATCTTCATTTCTAATGAGGCTTGTATTGAAGTGGATGTGACAGCAGAGAAGAACAGACAGGAGCAGAATAACTTAAGTGCAGAAGATGGAGAGAACCTTGGGATTCAACGTCAGCTACCATTAGACGGGACTTTTCACTTTGTTCAGAGGTCACGGTTCAATCTTAAATCTTCTTTTCTTAATAACACTACAAGGTTTCTGTTAAAAGCTAATTAGAGATTGTACACGAAACATTGTGATACGAAGACAAACTGCAGCTTTTGTATTGACATCAATTTCAATGAGATTGTAAATGCTACAGTCTCCTGAAATGGAAAAAGGCCAATCAATCAAAACCCTTAAACATTTGTTTTACAAATTGATTTCATATGAATTCTGCAGTTTGTGTGCTTCTTACCTGGAGGCATCAAAACTGTCGTAGGAGCCCACAGTGTAGTGTCTGAAGAGTTTCCGTCTGTCAGCGCGGTCGGCTCGGGAATCTGCCAAATCACAGAATGAGATAGATCAATATCCACCGTCCATTTGTGACTAACAACATACTGGATTACAAATCAGTCAGTGTTGATAGGACGAACAAAACCCGTCCTGTACCTGTAAAAAACACTTTAAAATGCTGCTGAACATGAGGCAGTTCCTCAGTCCGGGTCAGGATGAAGTACCAATAACTGGATAGGACATGTGAACTATATCATGTTAAACAGTTTTTAATGCAAACCGTAGATGTTTGAATGGATTAAGCATTTGACGTCATACACCGTGACATGGTAAAAACAATGTGCTAATAAGGACTACGTGATGTGAACTGTGGCAAGATGCTAGAAAGAGAATGTTGAGTGAGATTATTCTCAAGAATGATTTGACAATGACCTTTTTAAAAATTAACATCTGGTCCTCAAAAACGAACCTGCTGTACATGGAGAGAGTTTTATATAAGTGTTTAACCAACAGCTCGGTTAAGGGTAGAGGAAAACCCGAGTATGATATCGAGAGATCAGTGTCGACTTTGTCGGATATGAGGAAACACACAAAGTCCAGCTATTGACATCCCCTCACAGAGATGTTCAGCACTAAAAGTCCAATACTCTCACAGCCACTAGAGGTCCTCATCAGGTAAATGTGTGTCACTTCAAGCATCTGTCCAGAAATCAAACCAGAGCTCCTGTGGGTGGTGGACAATCAGCTCTACCTGCTGATCCACAGACAGACACAGCAGTACCTAACACAGGCTTTATGTAAAGAGAAGAAGTAGAATCAGTAGAGAAGGGTGGAGAGTGTTTGGTGCTGGTTACCTAGTGTGTAGTAATTTTATCAAAACCTTTTACCTGGAAACAAGTACCTGCGGCTGGTCGCTCATAAAAGTGTTTTGTGCCAAAAAAACGTGAGATGAAGAACAAATGAAACAATTCTCTGATGAGGACAAACAAGATGAATGTTGGTCAGACATTATTTTTTATGAAGTCTCTTAAAACTGTTTCTGTTCTCATTTGGCTTCTGTTTTTATTTGCTGTGTGGAAATGTGCAGTGTCATTAAACTACATATGTGTTTTCATTACAGAAGTTATGGAGTATTAAACGAGATCTGACTTCGTATGTTTGACACACACGACCTCCAGAGTGAAGATTCCTGCAGTGTTAGTCCGCCTCATTTGTTTGTCCTATTCAGCTCTGCCGTCTCCTCCTCCCTTTCTCTCACTCGCTCTCCTTTCCTTCACATACTCTCTTACACCAGCTGTCACACTTTCACAGAAACTCCATCTCCTCTGATCCGGCTTAGATCTTGTCATCTTTGCAGGAACATTTTTTCTGCCCTCTGATTCTCTGTCCACAGTGTCAGATTGGAGAAGGGAGGTTGTGGCTGGAAGTTAAATGACCGACTGATGAGAGATTAAAAAATGGTAACAGCTTACAGAAAAGAAGACGGGAGGAAGAAAATTCTTATGTATATGTGTAAAAAAAAAAAAAAGGAATGGAGCGACAGAAAAAGAGAAAAGATCCATAACACAGTAACACTCCATAGCAACTGCTGTCTGACTGCGGCCAGCTGGTTTCTATGGTCACAGATCAATAGAGACGGTGCACTGTGTGTGTGTGTGTGTGTGTGTGTGTGTGTGTGTGTGTATAAGCATAACTGAATGTGTAACATCAAGTATTCATACTTGTGCACTGTGTGAAAATATGCACAGTACTCCGTCTTTGTTCTGTCAGCTGTTTGTACTGTAACTGTGTGTGTGTGTGTGTGTGTGTGTGTGTGTGTGTGTGTGTGATTCCATTGGGCATCTGGCTCCTTCCAAGTCTTTATTTTTCCCTCCTTCTTTCACTCACATCTCACCATGCGCGAGGGAGAGATGTGAGAATGACATGAGAGGAATTGATGCCACACATATTTGCCAAATGGGACACCACTCAGTCCAGTCTGGCTGTGAAACAACACCATTACCTACGGTGAGAGGTGCTGCACAGCTGGATCAGCTGTCACTGGAACACTAATGCATGGCTTGGCGTTGTTTTGTTGAGTTAGAGCTGTGTTTCACCCGGACTATGTCGTTTCATCGTTATATCCAAAGATGTTGTTCCTGTCAGTGTATCAGTGTTTCCTGCTGATTTTATTCATCACATTTATTTAACCATAGCTCCAGTAAAGTCAGACCATCAGTCCTCCGTGTCTGTCCAATTGGACATATTTTAGCAACTGTTGGATGGACTGTCATAACATTTAAAGAGGTTTAGTTAGGAACTTAAGCGTTATAATCGAAGCACTGATCCTGTGGTGGCTGCAGCTCTACCTCCTGATCAACAGCCACCACAGGATCAGGTGAAACAAAGCTTTTTTGAAATATTTGACCAAAAATTCTACTTTGAGCAACAGCTGCACATGCATGAAGGTGCTGTTTTTAGGGGGTCGGGTTTGGACATTTCAGTTTGTGCTTGGGAATCAAACTGGGGTTGGCCGGATGTGTGGAGCACTGCTACATAAACTGTGCACATAGAGAAGGAGGCACAGGTCAAACAGCAAACTACTATTGGAATCAAATAAAGATCAGCTGAAGCCACCTCTGGATTTCTAAGTGTAGTTTATGATTGTCTGTATGATTGACTTTAAAGCTCTGTATGATGGTTACAGTCCAAACAGATGTGTCCAAGTCGTCCAGTTCTTACCTGCTCATCTCTTTTGATGATGAGTGAATACAGCACAGAAACACTCAATGATGTGCTGTTCATCCTTTTGTGGTTCTGTGTCAGATGTGAGAATTTAATTAGGTTTATTTTCTTTCCACAGACCTTCACAGTAAAGTTTTAGTTGAGGATATTTCTGTTTCTATTGACCGTGATGAGTCAGTGTGTCTCAGGTTAGCAAATGAATCTGCCACTGATCATACTTTGTGATGGCAGCTTTCCCTGCCACCAGGAACAAACATAGTATTTGACAAAGTATTTCTAGAGAATCTTATAAATACTTTCAATCTCTTTAAAATTGTTCTGCCATAATGATGAAACTCATTAGTCTTTGTCTTTTAATTTCAGCTTCACTAATCCACTCTAATTCACAAACAGGATAAAATACTGAGTCAGAGAACCAGGTACTGCTGTAAGGCTCCTTTGGATGAGTTCAGTGAGGTTGAGGGGTCACTATCAGCTCAATACACAAAAAAGCATTCATCTAAATCTGCAGAGATTGTTTTTTTGGCACTGAGAGGTTAGTGCTCCCTGTTTTACCTTCTTACCTGGCAGGTGTGTGTCCTACTGTGTTATATCTAGTTATTTAGAAGAGTCAGAAACTAAAGATGTTTACATTAAACCACCATGAGTGTGTGTGTGTCTGCATGTGTTGAAGGGATGATCAAGTAAAACCCAAAACCCAGTACTGTGCAAAAGTCTTTGGCACCATTTGCTTTGTTCTTTTATGAACGATGACCAGTATTTATTTCTGTTTTTTTTTTTAACATTAAAAACACAAAAAGTGGTTTCTTGGTTTTCGCCTTTCCACAAAAAAACATTTCTGGTCCAGCTTCTTTAGGCTGCAGAAGGACCAACTTGAATCCATATGAAGCTGCCCGATGCTGAACCAGGTCCTTGCTGGACTTCTGATCTCTCAAAGAAGAAACTCTGGGAAATTTCTCTTCAGATCTTCCACTTCTGTTTTTGTCCTTGACCTTTCCAGATTCCTCTACAGAGGTTACACTTATTACACTTACACTTTAGTCACATAATGTTAAAACAAACATGTTTATTCTGATATGTTTGTGTTTTTTATCACTGTGAACATATGTCCTGTGTACACTAGCTGTATTCTAATCAGTGACTACAATATAAATAGGTTTATAGTTATAACAGCACTGCCAAACCAAAGAAGAATGTAACAGTGCCTAAGACTGCACAGTACTGTATGAGATACAGAAGACTTCAGACTGTAATGTCTGTTTATTATTGCACTCATGAGTATTTCTGTAAACAGTTCATGCAAGATACCAGATGCTATGAATGATTAAAAGACAGATAAACGCTGGACTCACACTCTGACTCCAAACGTCCACTCTCGCGACCTTCTATCAGGCAGTAATCACTTTGCTGAAATGTATTTCTCAGTTGCTTGCTATTTCCCCAATCAGCCACAACTGTTAGGTTTGCAGGCCATTCACAGCCCGTCTAATTGCAGCACACACACATGCGAGGCCTGTGGCATTGGCTAAGGCTGCTTTTGAATGGGTCTTTGCGAGCCACCATACTGTGCTCCCATTTTCTGACAGCCTTGCTTTGCAGGCAGGCCTGGGGGCGATTTGGATATGGCACAGTGTGAGAGGAGCTCCCTGTGCCAGTGGCCTTGGGTTAGATTTTAAAATAAGCCACCCAGAAGAAGGCAAACACCCAGAGAGAGGAGAACAAGTTGCACCCTATCAGCCTCCATCATTGCAGACACACTCCTAAGAGCAGGGAAGACTAAAAGAATGGGTGGGTTTAGTGAGTTGACTCCAGTACCACAGTGCTTAATGTTGATAATGTCAATAATTAAACACTGTCAGTGAACAGAATACCAGTGAAGGAAAAAGATCATGGTAAAAAGAAAGACAGTGGATGCAGAGGGGGGAGGTCTCACAGTCCTCACTCACTACGAGCACAGCACAAAGGGCTTGGCAACAGCAAGAGAGAACGCTGGGACAAGGAAACGTGATGTTTATGGGGGATGGAGCATGGCGTGATATGTTCATTAGTTTGCACCCAGAGGACATCAGAGCACAGCTGAGTTAGCAGGGCAATGTAGCGCTTAGCTTCGTGCACCACGGCCTGGGGAGATGGAAAGAGACTGAGAGGGAGGCAGACAGAGAAGCAGAGACACATGCAGCTCATGCACTGGAGAGAAAGAAGCCACGTGCCATTACTCTGCCTCAGGAAGCTGCATCGTTTAGCCTTAGCTTCTGTTCTGTGCATGCTCCCCTCTCTCTCCACAAAACTGGGTGATGGCAAACAGTGAGTGTCCTACATAAGTCAGTGTCCCACCGCCACGCAGCCCCAAGTGATCGGACTTACAGCTCCTCTCCTCGGTGGCCTTGGCCGGGATCTCCTCCACACAATCGGCTGGAAACCAGCCCACCTGGCCGCGAGCGCTGCCTTCCCAGAAGCCCCCCTCTCCGATGCTCAGAACTGGACCAAGGGGAGACGGAGTGGGAGTTGGGAAAGTGAAAAATGACATTGGTTTTACAGCACAAAAGGCAAAAGCAGAACGGTGTCACCAGAGATCTGTGTGATTTAAAGCACTTAATTTAAATGTCACATTTGAATAGTAAGTATTACAACAGTGAGGAAGATGATGTCTGCTCATACACATCAAAACAGAGGCTGACGATACCCAGGAACATGAGCAACTGTTGGGTTCTTAAAACACTGTAACACAATAACGTGACTGTGACATATTTATCAGGGAGCTGGGTTATTAACGCATTATTAACAAAAGCTGACTTTTAGTAGTCGCTGTGATTAAATGTCATCCATTAACAGAGAGAATGGCAGGAGGTCTCAAGTGATGCCTCAAATGTGGATAATCTCTGATAGTGTGACACAAATGTTCCTCACTAGAAATCCAAAATCAGCTTGTGTGAAGATGTTCAGACCTTTGTTTTTATCCTTCAGTCCAGTTTTACACTTACATGTGCTGGTTAAAGAGCTCCTCAGTCTATTTTACACTAAATGTTTAAAATATTGGAATGATGAAAACCGTGTTTTAGCTAATTATGTATCATACATACAGTATATTCTGCATTATCTTATTCCATATCTGCACTGCAGCGGAGTAAAATATGCACACCCAACACTCCCCTGTCTTTATGGCCATCAGATGTACCAGGAACAGTCTGTATCTTTGGAAACTTCTCTTCACTAGGATTCAAAATGAAACGATGTGGATTGAAGTTGGTGACTTTCTGTGAGTCCCCTGTGTAACGTGGACTGTATCAGCTGGTTGACTGTAGCATTACAGCCCCTCTATTTAAATAACTGAGATTATGGTTTGGTTTTTAAAAATAATTTAAAAAATCAACAGCGCTAATGACATAAGATCATCAGTCTTCCACTCACACTTGAAAAGTGGTTTAATCTGTTTTTGGTTTAGGTCCTGCTTGAATCCCCAGACCTGCAGTGGGTCTGAAATAGTGCATGTCTGCAGAGGAAGAGGCTGACTTTACTTGGCTTCTGTATTTAGACCCTGCAGAGCCCAGGGAGTCTTTTTGATCACATATGGTAATTTGCAGTTTGATTTCCAGTTGTCTCATTTTCAAACACAATTATAAGATGAAGCAGCAAAAATCAGCACCTTTTATTAGCTTTTTGCTTTTTGATATTCATAGTTTATCCTTTAACAGAGGAAAATCAAGCTTTTTGTCTCCGGCTGGGGGTCAATGGTGCAATGTAACCAAATACATTTACTGCAGTACTGTACTGTATGTTACTCCAGAATATTTCAGAGCTTTTATTTGACAGTTTAAGTTCTTGTACTTTGCAGATTCGTGTAATAAATCCATAAAAATGAAGTTAAGTTACTCTACAGTATGTGAAATAAATAAAAGAGGTTCAATCTCTATCAGCTGCAACATGACTAAAACTATTTGAAACTAAGTGTTGTGAAAGGTATATTTTACTTTTGCACCTTTGATAAGAAAACTTCAACATTCAAATGTACTTTTACTTTTTCTGTGTGTACATCAGTATTTTACACACTTATACTGGATTGGATGGAGCATTACACATGCCGCAGTGCTCCTGCAGTACGTCTGTATCACTGACACTGTTACTCCGGAGGTGAAGTCAGGGACTCTGCTTGTGGCCACATCACTAATGAAAATATTACCCCAGAACACAAGTAGACAAAAACAAGCAACCAACCTTTGACCCTGTCGTTCTTGTAGAGGTTGATCTCCCCCTCGGCCTGGGCAGTGTAAGGACGAACCGCCACGAAATGTCTCCCTGGAACTGCGCTGTACAACTTCCTTCTGGTGCCTATTGTCTCACCATGACTGCTGGGACTGACAGAGAGAGAAAAAGATACCAGTCAAAGTAGAACGTTTCTAGACATCAACAGAAACACGTCTTTCAGTAGTCCTGTGGAGAATTTCATGGAGCTTGTAAAGTCGTAGTTAGTGGTGGCGTGCTACAGAAAACCTGTCAAACCTGCAGCTGCATTAATCTTAAACACTGGAACTTTATTTAAAGTAGCAATAAAGTTCATGAGGTGGTTACAGTACACAAGCTATGAAGATACGCACTCGTAGGTCATGTGGAAATTCCCATTTCATATCACGATGTTGTAAAAAGTACATTATAATATTGCTGTAATACAGATGAACTCTGCAGCAGCTATATGAATTCAAGAGTCAGTGTTAAAAGCTACTTAGGAAGAAATCTGAAAAACATTCAAGGTTTAAAGGTCAACGACATTTTAAAGTTGCTACTCAAAGACAAGAACTTAAAGTGAAACAGAAACATTATGAGTTTCCCCAAATAAGCATAAGCAGCAGGGGCTGTTATACAGTAGACACACACAGTGCTCACTGTATTCATGTATGTGAATATGCACAGACCCACGCGTGCACGCACACAGACCACTTGTGCAGAGGATATATTTAGACGACATCAGACACGTGACTCGCAGCAGTAATTGGGGCAGAATATGGGCTTGTTCTGACCCACAGAGCTCTAACCACACAGAGAGCTACTCAGGACTTAGGATAATATCAGATGCTAAATTATGATGCTTAAAATGTCACGAGTGTTTTAAAGGAACATTGAGAAGGTGCAGAGACTAATTCTGAAAACACAGATTTATATGGTTGTATGTAAAACAACAGACAGGAGTGATCTCCATCAGTCCCTAATCCACCGCAGAGCTCAGATGTGATCACAGAGAGAACAGTGGTGCAGATTTACCTCATGTGATAGTGTAGCGCCACTTAGTGGTCAATCTCTGTAGAAACACTTACCACAAAAGATGGAACGATAAATCTGGGAAAACATGACTGAGACCCAGAAGCAAAAATGTGAGTATTTTATTTGACAGTGAGGAACTGTGTGACATTTTACCAACCAGTAAAATAATAATAACAAAAACATCACTTTCTTTTTCCTTTAAAAATCCCGTGTTAATAATTAGATTAAAAACCTAAAGGCTGAGAAAAACTGATATATATTTAAATATATAAAAATATATTTCTGACTGGTAAATGATGAAAAATGTCAAACTAAACAGATGCAAACATCAGATATTGATGAACTACTTCAAATTTTCAAAACATATAAAACAAAAAGTTTTTATATGAGGCTGAGAAAAAGAAGGTTTTTAATACATCTGATATCAACTGTTTAGTGTTTTTATCCATGCATTTACTCTGTCATAGGCAAAGAGTTAAGACGACACAGAGATAGTGAAGGAAAAACTAGGAGATTAAAGAGAGAGCAGGAAATGGAGTGCAGGAGCGAGGGATTGAGAGAGAGGAAGGAAATGTTTTTTTCAAGTAAGTGGGTCACCTTGTCCTGTAGACTGAGTTCCTCCTCAAACCTTCATGGGCCTTTGGAGAGCTAACCCCATTCAATACCTAGTGAGACTACACTAGCACATTTTCCAAGGGAAAGCCACGGACAAAAACTGCAACGGTGCAGCCTGAGCAGGTTGAAATGTGAGAGTTTGGCAAGTTCACTGTGCATCGCGCCTGTTTTCAGCTACGAGTTACAGCTTCAGTTTGAGTTGGTGATTACGGACACCCCAGGGGCCACAAAACTAAAGTCTGCTGGACTCTAGGAACTCTCACTATTACCAGGTTCAGCAGCTACAAAACTCCAGTGATGCTTTCTAGAGGTTACTTTAACCTGATTCCTATGCAGAGATGATGCGGCTGAAATGAACAGAATATGATCAATAAACAGTAATTTAACAATTACACTTTAAAGCCCCAACATGACACGACCTGTTGCTCTGCTGGTTACTTATTGTGATCAGTGAACCTAAGAGGAAAATCTATCAAAGACAACATACATCCAGTGGCCCTCACACACGGCCTCTACCCGACAAAACCATCAATAGTGACAAGAATGTTCAGTGTAGCTCTGAATGATCATCACTTACTGGATCATTTCCTATTCAAAATACTGAGGTGCAATCAATAGTATTCACATTAAAGACCACACAGTACTCCAGCAAATGCACTTAAACAGCCGAGAAGGCTCAAAAAAGCACGGTAAACAAAACAAACCACCAGAACCTGCATAACGCCACATTATTGAGTGGCGTCCCCCTGTTCAGTGAAACTTCAAATTTCACTAGGAATTTACACACTCATGCTGCTAATTTTGACACAACTAATAAAAGGTTCTTTTGGAAAAGTCATCCTCCATCGCTGCTGTGGGACCGTTCTAAATCTGAACTTGTTGGTGTAATCATGGGGGAGAAATATTTCCCACCAAGCCACTTCAGATGAAACTGAAACCATCCTACAGCATCAGCAGGAAGCGGCGGGGATGGAGAAACCGTCAGCCATGTTTTCCCTCATGCTTTTTTTCTTTTTTGGCAATTACCCAGGTGGCTTTGAGGTGCTAATTAGACAGTGTTGATTAATACCAGCTGTGCATAATTTGTGCTATTATTGGATGATCACCCGAGACAAGGAGAGAAAGACAGAGGAGAGAAAGAGACAGGTGGGACTGAAACATTACAGTGCAAACACAAGTGCCGCAAACTTGACATTTCTAACCTCACATTGTATATTTTGCGCCAGGTAAGATTTTCTCAAGTGAAAACGACTGACCGCGTTCGCACCTGGTATTAAAATGTAATGTATCTGAATGTGGAAAGAAAAAAGGTGTTAATGCAGTTTTTAATGCACATGATAAGACAGATATGATAAAGACAGAGACAGATTACTTCATCAATATATGTAAGGTGTAATAACTGATCTAGGTTATCACGTGTGCTGTTTGTTGCTGGACAGCTAGTGTACACTGGCTTCATCAAAGGCTCTTCAGTGACAACAGTCGGCTGCTGAGGCTGGAAAGAGGACGAGGAGATCAGAGATGTGTGTCTGAAAACCAAAACAATGTTCCAAAACAGGCTAAACTGCTGAGTTTGATAATGATTCTCTGATGGTTTAACATCATTTCATAATCTGTTATAAGGAATATTTAATCTCAGAGCTAAGAAAACGTTACTCTGCATCTTCCTTCAAAAAGCTACAGACAAGCAGCAAATAACAAGAGGAGCCCCTGAAGCAGCAGTGAGACAGTGGGACACACTATAGTTGACAAGTCCAGCAGCTCTTCCTGCCTAGTTACACAGTGAACTGAACACTGATAAGGATACAGACTGAAGCTGTAAACTGGAAGGTACTTTTCAGTGATGAGGGGAGTTTCACTGGGAAACTGACAGAGCCAAAACAAAAAATGACAGAGAGTCTGATTGACTTGGACACATTGGACAGCTGGTGATTCAAAATGTTGGTGATCACTGTCTTATGGAGTTTTAGAGACAGAGTGCAAGCTGCCATCAAGACAGTCCAATTCTGAAAGTGCATAATGTACCGTAAAGTTCAGATGGGGATAAATAAACATGACCAACAGCTGGGTACGTGCTAACAAAGAGGAGTTTAACCAGTGTAAGATTAGTGTGTGTGGGCGGGCGGGGGGTGGATGAGGTGAGATTGGATTATGGGGAGGGACATGATACAGATGTCATGTTAATACCAGGTATTGTATCAGGTTACATGATGTATTCATCATGACTGCTTGATGTTCACTGACCTGTTAATATGTTATTATACTGTCAATGGTATAACTAACATGCTGTAATGTTTCTTCTATTCTATCATTGTGCTGGGGACAGATTTGATCATTTTTACTTCCTGTATTTGATTTCGTTACAGCTACTTACACTGTTAACACTAAGCTGTGTTGTTTCTTTGTTGTGTTCATTGGTTTATGACTGAATTCAAACAGATAAATCAGGGGAACTCGCCGTAGAAATCTTCAGTGTGCTTTAATTTTATTTTGGTTGCGATATAAATATTACATCAGGAACAGAACAGTTCTGGACACACGAGACTAGAAGTGATGGTGCCGGTTCTTTCTATGTCCATGGTGAAGGGCCTGCACTTCTGTTGTGTTTTTCTACCTTCGTTACCTCGGTCACACATTCACACACTCCTGGTCCGGGAGCAGCTGACAGCTGTGCTCGAGCTCAACAGTAAAATATTAACAGTAAATATTTGCGAGGCACAGATTCACCTCTGATCTCACGTAGAGAGGATTCTTGTCTCGTGCTGCTTTCAGAAGTTTTTACTGTTAAAAATCACATCACTGCCGCCTGCAGATCTGTCAGTCAACACGAGAGCTGCACTGTATATTTATGATTTCATGATAATGTATGTTGGAGCCCGGTCTGTCCCGACTCCGGACACATCTCATTTTTCATCACATCTAGCTGAGAAGCTGTTGCCATGACACCCAGCGGCTGACTGACAGCTGTCACAGTGCGCTTGTTTGTGCGTCTGCGAGCGAGTGTGGGCTCACACATGCATGTGTGTTACAGTCTAACAAATGACATGTCAAGTGGAAGCAAAGGGACGCCACGGAGACATTGTCATGTGTGTGTGTGTGTGTGTCTGTGTGGGTGGAGGGTAAATGAGGGGGGATGGGATTATGAGTAGGAGAGAAACAGAAGAGTGGATGAAAGCACAAGAAAAGAGAGAACGTGCTGGAATTAAGGGCTTCAAAGGGCCTCGGAGAGCTTTTGACAGCTAGTTGACATTTATTGGACACAGACTGTGACCTACCACAGGACCTTCGCTGCCTTTTTGTGAGGTCATTTAGACTGAACTGTGTCATGAGCTGCACTAGTGAGGACGGTTTACTACTAATCTTTAACAACTTTATAACAATGTTTAAAAATGAGGGTAATTATCCATCTGCAGTGCTTCAGGACGTGAACACAAATAGGTAAATAGGTCTCAGTGAAAGTCCTGACCCAGAATGTCTTCTGTAGAGGCACCATGTCATTATGCAGTCTCCCAAACCAGCAGCATGTTGGTTTGTCTCTCAGCACTTTGACTTTCACGCCTTGTTCATGTTTTTTTAAATATCTACCCTCTCACACCTAAAAAACACTAGTATCAACATTTAGATTCATAAATAACTGGTCACTGTGGTTTTAGCTAATGTGACTTAACGTTAGCTAATGTGTAACGTATTTTTAGCTTTGGGACAAAGAGAAATACATTCAACCTGCTAGAAGATCCGATTATCATCTGTTGCAGGTTTCTGTGGGATTTTATAGTAATAAAACAAACACAGAATATCAGCAGCCTTATCTTTAAAAGCAATGCAGAGTATAAAATAACTCTGATCATGACCCGAGGCGACACACTAAAATGTGACCCGAGTTGAGTGGTTTCTGGACCAAGAAGAGATCTGTACAGTAGAACGGGGCTACAACAAACTATATGTGACGACACCAGAGGATCAGGATACAGAGCTTTATAATAGTTCAGCATTTTCTTATAATATCTGCTTTAAGTTTCCTCTCAGTTCAAGTGTTAATTGATAGATATGTTAAAATGTGCCGCAGTTTCCTTCAAACTGTTAATATTCCCACAAACCACATTTTACAGTTGTTTGTTGATCAGGAGTAAGTTACATTCATCTAAATGTATGTTACTATTTTTTTTTACACAGGTGTAAAAATTATTCCCAGCAAGCAAAGATTTGATTCTGATTTCAGTGTAAATCACCATAATAAAACCTGTTATTGTAAAACTCCCAGCATCCAGCAGAAATGCAACACAAGATAATCCCACTAAAACATTTGAGTTTTTTTTGTTTTTTGATGGAAAAGTGATTCAAATTCCTCATTGATTATCAAATGTTTTCAGTTGATTATCAGCCAACATAGAGCTGCAGCCAATAAATACCTGAACAATCACATTAAAGACATGCAGCCAGTAAAAATGCATTTGCATTAAAAATGACTTAATTAAAATACAGATGAATCTTTATTTCCGTTAACTAATCAACAAACCAGCTCATGGAAGAGGCTTCAGCATAGAGAGGATCACACAGCTTCAAGTAAAATAGACAAATTGTCCATTGATGCCTCGTTGACACATTGACACGCTGCTCGACCAGAAGCACAGGATCTGTGATGAAGCCAAGATCACATATTGGACCATTGATTGCTAAATCATAGCCACTAATACAAAGCTGGAGGCTACAGCATCACATTATTTTAAATCCATGACACTACCAGTAAAGCACCACATGGGAGAGTTCAGAGGGACTTTCTGATATCGAAGGATCCTCGAGATTCTTTTCTGAACCACTCAGTTCACAAAAACTGCTCCTCTGTCAACGATCAAACTCGTTTTCCCTCCACAAGCCCCCTGAGTTTTTTAGTGAAGTATGTCAAAAGACAGGATAGTGATGTTCACGTTACTGCTGAAGCAAAGGCAACTGTCCTCCCCCGTTTCTCTGCCCCGTCTTTCATCTCCTCCATCACTTGTCTTCCCTTAACTCCGTCCGCTCCACCCTCGCTCTAAACCCCTCATTCTTCGCTTTTATTCTCTCTTCTTTAGCAGCCTCCTCCTTCTTTCTCTGCTCTTCATCCTGTCTTTATTCTCCTGCTTCGTGTTCACATCTTGTCTATAATGTACAGTGCATCTCTCTTTGCCGCTCTTCGACATTGGACAGGGGAGAGAAGAGCTACAGAGTGTGGGTAGTGTTGGTGCAGCAGAGCGCTTCCAAACGTGTCCATCTGCCGAGGAGAGGAGGAGGTGGAGGGGGAGGACGAGGAGGAGGAGTAGGAGGCCAGAGAGCATGTGTCTTAATCGGGATTGACAGTAACATCGCTCCAAGACAAACACTCGTCACACTTTAATCCTCCACCGATCACATGTTCGCACACACACCGAGGCAGGACACATGGTGGCATTTCTGAATGAACTCTGGTGGAGGTGGAAACACACACACACACACACACACACACACACACACACACATACTGCATACATACAAACTTGCAAAGTGTCTGCAGGTAACCATAGCAACGGTTGCTGTAGCTGCTGCAGGAAGCCGCAGTCTTTTTGATGGCGCGTTTCCCAGAGGAACCCGTCATACATGATCTCGCATGGGGGATGGTGAGAATGAATGTATAATGTATATACAGTAAACGAGGACGCTGTACACAGCCTGAGCTCCAAGGAGAAACTCCAGGAGACCTGAACCCATGAAAATGATTAAAAGAGAAACGTAGATTAGAGTAAAATAAAGAATAAAATTACTTCAAAATCATTCACACCATCTCCCTAACACAAGGGGAGTTTAGTTTGTGGTGGTACAGTATGTTGCCCATATCCACCATTATTACTTTAGCATGTTAGCATGCTAAGATTTGCAAATGACCCCAACAGAACAGTTGAGGCTGATGGGAATCACCACTTGTTTTGCAGGTAATGCTTCTTAGTGAAGTGTTGAAGAAGTGATTATGTTATTAATGAAGAGATAACGTTTTACAACAATCCACTCATTCACTGAACAAGTTCTCTTTGCGTTGTTATTTGGATGTGTTTTCAGAGGCAGGTGTAGAAGTGATGGAGTCTTTAGCTGGACCTGACCAGATCACAGCTGTGCTGGAGCTCAGCAGCAAAACACTGACTGTAAACTATTTGTGAGTCAAGTACCGACCTCTGACTTTGAGGTCCGTCAGCAAAGCGAAGAATAAAATCCCACCGCACAGGGACAGTGTGCATCTCCAACTGTCACTCAAACCTTCTCATTCACTCACTCAGACGAACACACACTCACCTGGGTTGGCGCTGTGAAGGGTGAGCCCGTCGAGCCTCCTCCCCCAGCCGGCTGAGGGAGGGTGACCGGCTCCTCGCCCCCCTCCCCATGGTCCGGACCACCACGTTGCCATTGGGGCTGCCGCTGGGCATCTGCTGGAGCAGCTGGGGTGACAGGCTGCGATGTAATGCTGAGGAGCCAGGCTGCTGGGAGCCCCTTTGCAGGTGGGTCTGGCCGTGTTGGTGTTGCTGCAAATGAGGGGCCCAGTTTCCAGGAGAACCGTGCTGCTGCTGGTACTGACTGACTGTTAGGTTGTTGTCGCTGTTGGAGCGCAGGAGGACCCGTGGCGCTGACAACGAGGAGGGGGACTGGCCGTTTCCGCTGCCGTTCCCAGAAGACGGACCCCGGCGGCGTTTGGAGTAGGCTGGAGCCTCGCGGAAAGGCACTGCAGAGTGAAGAGGGGAGAAAACAGTCAATTCTACCTTTGTCTAGAAATGTAGGATTTAATTCTTTATCATACATTTATGTATTTAGTTTTGGGTTTAAACTGTGGATAAAACCGATCTGAATGTGGCCGAACCAGCTGTTTGTGTGGTTTTTAGGTGGTTAAGGATTGAAGTGTTGTGAACTGTACTGAAGACTCATAAATCTATCAAACACATGATCTAACTGAAGTTAAAGTGAGTGAAAACATCACTGTGACAATTAACATACGTTTCCAGCACAATACGTTTACAACCAGAGACTTAATCAACTATCTGAAAACGCAGTAGAGCTCAGCTCAACCACTATTAAAGAACATGTCACACTGACCTTGGATCATATCTTGATATGATTTTCTCATCTGTTTTAATTATAATTTGACTGATGCAGTGTACAGATGGCAGTAAATCTGTTCTACACTGTAAATGTAATACGCCACAGTCTCTTACAACTTTGCTGCTGCTTCACTCATATGTGGTTAAACCACAAACCCACTTGAACACTCAAATACTGTTAAATTTAAAAACCAATCACGATAAAAATCCTGTGCTACAGAACAGTATGTCTCTACTTTACGCACCTGTTTTTCTGTGCTGGGTCGCAGGGAGCTGGAGTCAGCTCCAACACACAACATCTGCACCAGCATGTGTGCTGATCAACACAACAACTGAAGCAGACACACAACACCTGTTTGAAAATCTGTTGGTTTGAATAAATTCTAAGATTCTCTTATTGATCTTCAATCACTTTGTGGACTTGAATTTACCCAGTGCACATGTAAAACAAGCCTTTTTGAAAAATACAATTTTGTATCGCAGTGTTTTAAATACAGGATCACACACGTTACGTCTTGTAAAGTCTGGATGTCACAGCTTTTATTCTGTGGACTAACTGTGTATTACAGTCTTTTGTATTGTACAGCAGCTGACGTCACGTCAAGGAATAAAAACATTATATTGCTGTTTCTGATTTAAATCAGATTTAATGCCGACCTCAGCAGGAAGATACTGGATTATAGAGTTTTTGCTCCTCTGTGGCCTTCATCACTAAAGATCAGCGTTGATGTGAGGTCCAACCTCTTGTTGTGATCCAGTTTTTGGATCAAAAGAAACTGGATGATGGAAGGCTTTAGGGGCTAGAATGCTTCTTGGGAGATGCTGGTCAGATGGTCAGATAGCTTCACCTGTGTGTGTGCAATCAGCCCCACATACAAACAACACTATATCACCATTCTACTGTATCTTATATCAGCACTGCTCTACCTATGTGTACATATTCAGAGAGTTTCATAAGGTTCAGTGTGGTGAGTTGACATCATCTATTACATCTAATCATAGTATGTACTGTATTTCTGTATCAGTGTGGATGTGTGAAGATGAAATGACTGTTTACATTCATTCATTTCCACTCATTAAGTCCACACTGTACAATTTGTAGAATAAAGGAGGAACAGTAACGGTGCCTCTCGTCATTGTTGCATTTCATTTTAGGTCACACTTTAATTAGAACATGTATTGACCATGCTGAAGGCTGGAACGTGAAGGACTGTTAAACATGGTCCTCTTTTAAGTGGAGACCTCAGGAACTGTAATTGGGCAGCTCAGACCGCTCATGTTTTCTCCTACAAGTTTCTGACGCTGGAGGGGATTATTGATTGTGAAGACAACACCAGGCAAGTTGAAGAAAGGCTCTGCAGTCTTTTCCCTTTTCAGTAACCGACATCTAGCAATGAAATGCAAACCTTCTGTTCGCCATGATCTCCGTCCTCAATCATAGTGAATGAAAGGATTTAAAAACAGCACGAGAGCAGAAGTGTATGGGAGTCATCTTCTATAGGACTACTGCATATAAAGACTGTATTAATTAAAGAGTGATACAGGCTGATGGTGTATATCAGTCCAGGTATAAGGAGTTGACTACAGTTGACTCTGTATCAAGTGCAGCGCCAGTTTACACCATCAGCGTGTGGAGCTGGAAAACAGAGTATCAGCATTTTTATACCTCAGAGAAGGAGAAGGTGCATGAGTAGCTTACCTCTGTGTTCTGCTATTTATTCGTCTCAGTGATGTCAGTTTACTATGAGTAAATGTACACACACAGTCTGTCCATCCACAGACCCTCACTCCTCCTCCTGTTATTATATTTTTATAGAGTGTGTCCATCAAAATCTAACCTCTCTCTCTTTCTCCGTGGCCCCCCCTCCAATAGCAGGCAGCTAAACCCAGTGTGAGAAGGTAATGTCTCTCCCAAACACACACACACACACACACAGGGCATCAACTCATACACACATGAAGACTGAACCTGAGAATTGTGATTTACCATGGCTCCACGCTCCACGCTGTTCTCCCTCTGCCCATCATTAGCATGATTATCAGGATTATAGCCAAGTTCCTCTGCCCCCCCTGCCAACACTGCCTGCACTATACTTTTGGACTGAACCAGTTATGGAGGTTGGCCTTGATTTCCCTATGGATACACTCCTCCATCGCGCTGAGCGATGACAAGTCTACAACAGACCTCACCAGCTCTCCTCGCAATTACAGCTGTGCAGGGAGAGCAGAAGCAGAGCAGGGCCTGCAGCCATTCCAATAAGCATCTCCTGATTATGAGTTGATTAATACAGGGGTACATGTCCTGTTTGCTGTGCCGCAGCTTCCTGCTCTTTGCTTCCTGGCAGCGAGAACATCTGAAGGGAGATTCACTGAGTCATTAACACTTTCCCAGACTAATATCTCAGACCTCTTTCTCTCTCGGTCTGCAGCAGACGTGTTGACGAAGAGAAGAGGTGCTAAAATCTAATGAGCTAGCACATTTAGTAACTACCAGCCTATCTGCATGTATCTCTGAGGTAGGTGCAGCCTCACACACACTCCCTCTTTCTCTGAATCACACAAATTAATTATCAAGTAAAATTGGGTGGGGAGTCAAAACAATCAGGGCATCTTATGTAACAGCTGGAAAAGCAATCAGTGAAATCTATATAATTAAATGTTCCTGGAACTCTGAATGCATGTCAGAGGGCAGAGAGTCTGGAAGCACTCAGCGGAGCTAAATGATGGTGCTGACATTATGCTAATACGCCAAGCTGTTAGAGGAATACAGTTAAAATGCTGTTTGTCTCTCTGTACTTCAGTTTGTGTCAGGGCGATCTGATTGTTTCTTTGCACAGATTCAAACTCAAACAGACCTGACTGACAAAGCAAGTGTGGCTTTCAGCGTAACGTAGCCAGTCAACTAAAGCGTGCAGCCACTGATCCAAACAGCCCCACACACAATGCAACACTCACTAACTGAGGAAGTTGGCTGTTAACAGCAGCAGCAGCAGCAAACGTGTCAAATTAACCAGTCTCATCTTTGTCCACCAGGGTGTTCCCCTGCTTTGCTAACTTTGCTGTAATCAGAACAGAATAGTGTTAGAAACTGAGCACAAAATGCTAAATTTGGAAGCTGGTGAATGGAGGGCAGGTTGTGCAGGGAGAGCTGGAGGAGAGAGAACTTCATCAAAGTCAGGTTAACTTCAGCTGAGCTGCAGCTCTGAACTGAATCCTGAAGGGGTGGGGCATAAAATAATAGCTACTGTCTCATGCTAAGTAGTACTTTGCAGGCCATTTCCAGACCATTTTATTTTTACAGCCCTTTGTCCCACTTCGAGGCGGCAGATGTTGCACATGTGCTGTCTTGATTCCAGTTGTAAATAACGTGCTTAAAATAATCAAAGTGAGAACAACGGGCACCGAATGAGTCAAAAGGCAAATTATCTGAGTCATGAAACACAGACGTATGATTTCCAGCTCCTGACTGTCAACAACAAATGGCGCCGACTGGAACAGACTCTTTCCAGAGAGTCATGATGCTCTTAATCAGAATAAAAATCAGTCCAGCATCTGCAGCGTGTTCCCACCAATAATAATGGAAATCAAGGACGGCGATCAGTGACACAAAATCTCTCACATAGTGAACGTTAAACTTCCCAATTAGTGTTAGCTGAACTAAAAACTAAGCTTTGACAATAAATGTTTTATTGAACTTGTGAATGATTTTCATACTAGACAGTGAAAATAAATACTTCATAATAAATCTGATGACTGTTGGTGTCAGAGGACTTGTTTCTGCTCAATCGATTCAATTCCATGATTAAAATTAGAAATGTAATATTTGCTTTAATATGTTTGTGAAGAAACTGTAATATTTCAAGTTTCCATCAGATGGAGCTCTTCAATTCAAGTGACCGACATTAGTTAATTCTACTGGCTACTGCACATTATTCAGTCTACTTAGTGTGTCTTTACATTTTAATACAACAGCTGCCAAAATCCACACCAGAACATCACAGAGATATATTCACACTGTCCCTTTTTCATAACAGTCAGAGGCAGAAGATGCTAAATTCCTTATTCTATGTTTCACTTTCCTTCTAAACAGCTTTTAAACTACTGCTGTCGTCCTCTCGTGTTTTGGATGTGGACAAAACGAGTTGTGTCCAAAATCAGTTCCTATTGCATCCTTTTTATTTCCGCTCCTGAATTGTACAGAAACAAATTTTAAGTCCTTTTCCTGAATTCCTACAATGGAACAACAAGTGCTCAAAGTGAGATCTTTACGTTTTATAAGAATCCCACAATGCATTGCTTGCTCTGCGCTTATGACATGACAGATGGGTAAATTACAGTTATGTGACACAACGCTGTCAGTGATGACGCAAAGTGGTGATGATTCATACGTTTCCACAACCTCTATTTACTGCTCGTTGAAGGAAATTTATAGTGTTATGTTGTAGGAAAATACTGATTAAAAGAACGATTTAGGTTTTAGTTTGTTACACCTTCTTGGAATTCAGTCTTGTAGTCAAACATTAAAACAGATCAGTTACTATACAGACATTCAAACTTCCAGTTTTACTAAATGTGGAGATGCAGTTTTTCAAGAACAGAACTGATTGTGCACATTTATTAAAGACGCACAGGACTATAGAACCGGTACTAAAATGTCCACACAATTCAGTACTTGAGGTGTCATTTAAATCAGCAGTCTCTCCTTTGCTGGACCAGGAGACTATATTGCAATGTGTGCACACATAATACAGACATCTCATTACACTGAGCTGCCACTTCAGTGCAGCTATTGCAATGCAGTGCAACAGCTCCTTTAAGCCAATCAAGCCCAGTTATTAGTGGTAAGAAAAACGTTACTAGAATATTAAGAACATTAAAGCACCGGCTGTATAAGTGAACTAACAAGCTGGGACATCAGACTAAGTTCACTCCTGCAGAATGCAGATTTCTGGCACCCTCTCCCCCCTCTACACACTACACAACCCGCGGTGCAGATCTGCTTATGAGCCTCCGTCTCCATTGAGAAAACAGCAGAGGACTAATCAAAGCGTCAAGACACCAACATGCTTTCACACACAGGCAGATGGATGGGCTGTTTAGGTTCTGTTTGGGTCGGGGCAACGCACGTAGTATGGTCTGTGGGTGTTTTCTCCACATTGGACTCCAATTTTTCATCGCTCTCTGTGACCTAAAAACTATTCCAATGGCGCGCTGCCTCCTCTTAAAACAAACAAACAAACAAAAGAAAACCCTCTTATTTTAACCTACACACGGACTGACCTACCTACAACATCCCTCAAATGCTGCTGATCACGTTTTAATGCAGAGAGAACACATGTAGATGAACTAATCTTAACGAAGCTACTGGAAATTCCTCCACACGGACTTCAGGTCGACAGCGGGGGGACGGTGCCAACTCCGAACGTCCGAAAGTGCAGCGGCTGATTTGAAAAGTAGAAAAAGAACACGCAGGGCTTCTTACCTTCCTTTTTTAAGGCATTGATGATCGACTTCATTTTCACTCTTTGTTTATTCCGACTTCACGGTTCGTGCATCCCGACTTTCCCTTTCAGCACCATGGACAGCGACTCCGCGGCGCACATGATCCCGCTCACACGTTCCACCGCCGCCGCCTGCTGCTCCCGGGAAACCAGCACGACCCCCTCCGTTAACTCACTCTCTCACACATACATGAACTCCCTAACCACGCCCCTTACACACCTCCCCTCTCTCCCATGAGGGAGAAGCTGCACTGCACAACTGCACGGTGGAGCAGCTGCACAGGTGGGGGTCATGTCGCGTCATAGTCCCGGCGGCTGGAAGTCCGCAGAGAAGAAACATGGAGGCCGAAAAGTTGTCACTTTGGTTGTAGATGAGGTGTTGCACCATCAGGTGACAAATTAATGGCAAAAATGGGTGGAGCACATGCCCATGTATTCAGCACATGAAGGTTCATGTTTGGCCGGTATTTTAAATCAGACCTAATACAGGAAGCTCTGTTCCTTAATGACCTCATAACACATTCCTGCACTTATGGACTGCAATAGTGTGCCATTTAAAAGTTGAGACAAAGATAAGGCATAAGGAGACATGAGAACATGTACACAAAGTGAACTCAGAGGCTCAATCAGCATTTTAACCTCTAGTCCTCCAGGACTCGGTGCTAATTTACGCCACAGTCAGCACAGAATAGTGAAGGAAAGTGAGTGAGTGCACGCTAAATTTGGACGAGGCCTAATGGAGGGCAGAATGTGCAGGGAGAGCTGAGGAGAGAGAACTTTAAGTCAGGTTAACTTCAGCTCAGACCTGAGGATGTGTAATGTAAAATAATAATAATAATACTCTCACTCCACGTGTAGTTAGAGGAGTCCCATCAAATGCAGTTGCTTCCACACAGGTCAGTGAATGTTCATGATATGAATCATGTGCTAAAGTCTTTATACTGAACACTAAATGCATCTTTTGTTACAGCATTCAAAATAGTCCAAAAACAGAACACGTGTTGGTCGCTTATGCATCAGTAGTATAGAGTATACCACATTTCTCATTAAATCAAACATATGGATCAAGTTAAAAAGCAGATGAGATCAAGCATGGTTGTGGTTTTAGGCAGAATCCACATTTTGGTCCTCACGTTTCACTTTCTGTTGTCTCCTTCATCTCACACACTAAACTGGTGCCACCTGATTTTGAGATTAACAGCAGGACAGGTCACCTGCTGGACTCAGGGCTTTACAGAAGAGCATCAGCCAGATTCATATATTTCAAGAGGGTCTTGAGTGTCAGGTTTAAAAGTTCAACCCACAGCGGTAGTAGATGCTGACCTTTCTCTGTTCACTGCAGACATGATGATGCTTCCTGTCTGACAGGTACAGAAACTCCGGCTGCTAAAACCATAAACCGCTGAAATGGATTCATTTAAAGACAGTAATTATTGTGAGATCTACATTTGTCTAGTTTCAGGAGAGAATTCTGGCAGCCAGCGTGGTCTAAATGCTGTCTCACAGGCTTTTTGTCTGTCAAAAGAATACAGTTCACACAGAACAAAACTGAACGGTAATTTTGGTAAATGTTTGGGAACTAATTATCTATAAACAGCAGAATAATAGAAAAGCTACTTGCTTTTTCTCCTCAGAATTTAAAAGCTTCTCCATTTACAGACTGATATCAAAGACTGTCCTATTGCAATGATAAAATAACATTCAGCAGAGCGAATCTAATTTACAACCACGGCCTCAGGTGTTTCAAGCCGATCCATTTGCACATACAGTTTAAAATTAATAAAACATGAAAAGAACAGTGGAGAAAATAACAACTGTGCAGACTGAAAACCCCAAGATAGACACACACACACACACACACACACACACACACACACACACACACACACACACACACACACACACACACACACACAAATCTCTGTTCAAAACAAAGAAATAAAAATAACAATGGCATGCAAACAAAATGCAAATATAAATTCCACTACATCAAATGCAGAAATAGAAAGAAAAGCAAATGCATGCGTAGCTGCTTGGATATACTGTGCCCTTGACAACGGCGAAATAAAAAGAGATCAGGTTGAGACTTTTAGAGCAAGTTACTACCACTGATTCTGAAGGTGAGAGCTGAGCTGTTCATGTAAACATGTCCAGGGTTGTTCACATATGGGTAAATCCAAATAAATATGGAGAACATTTCTTTGGTCCATGCTTCCAAGACAGACACACAGTTTTAAAATGTTCTTTTTATATTACAATTTTTTCTTTCCTATCTTTCTTTCCTAAAATCATTAAAGCAGAAACACACAAGAACTCCGACCTCATGCGCCCTCTGTTTGAAATTGGTGCTCTGTGGTTTCCACTGTGTCGTTTCAGGTACTTTTACTCTATGCTGGTGTGAAAAACAGCAGTTTTAGTTTCTGAGAATGAAATTGAGGCTAAAGAAAAATAAAAATCACTCCGTTGATGCTGGAAGTTTCCATACATCCAGGGTTTGATGTCAGACAGTTGTTGGGAGCGGGGGGATGAAGGAAGGAGAAAAGGTTTTGAGCTAACGACGGACTGGTGAGCTGCTTCTTTAGGAAACAAATCCTTGGTGTTGCTAAGCAACCCGGTGAGGGATGGCTCCATACATCATTAAAACTACATTTACACACTAGCGTGCACACCTGCCTGTTATGTGATGTCATGCACATTCATGTGACTCTCTGTGAACTTGTTAGTGCTTTGTTTGATTTCATGCCCAGCTGTCGTGAGAACCATATGGTGGCTTAATGAAGGCGTGTTAAAGCTCTGTGTTTTCCGTCTCTTTCTGTTAGAACTAGCATGGCATCACACGGATACAAAGCGGCCCGAGATGTGTCCCCCACTATAGAGCGACATAACAGATGGCTGCACACAAAGCATATGTTGTCATAAACTATGCAATAATGCAGCGATGAGAGCTGATTCCACTCACATGGACTTCTATATAGTGCCCAGTCATGTCCCCCACACTAATTAAAAATGAAGCATGGAATATAATAATGTACATATGAGCTTCGTGGTATCAAATAAATTCAAACAGGCTCTGCAACGTAGTTTTTCTCGTGTCTTGTGTGCAGTGTTTTGTCAGGACACTACATGTATATGTGATGGTTGAGATTGTTGAATTAATCTGCTGCACTAACATCCTCCTGTCATCTGGGAAGACTTTAAACCCAACACTGAAACCTGGAGGCAGCACTTTACTCCATAATGTTGGTCTGACTTGCAGTTGGAAGCCCAGTTCATCCCAAAGGTCTTGAACGAGGTTGAGGTCAAGGTTTCGTGCAGGTAAGTGAACTCCTTCCTCACTAAACTAGAAAAACCCATTTCTTATTTGTGCAGAATGTTAATGTCTAAGATTTCACTTTACACTACAGCGTTGGCCACTAGATTCTCCCTATAGAGACCAAAAGTACACAAGACAGTGTTTAAGCAGCTGTTACTGTCTGCAGCACGCACGCACGCACACACGCACTAGAGAACAGGTAATTTTCTGTTGCTCCTGTTTGTTTCTCAGTAACTGCAGCGCACACAGCTCCATGTTGTATAGATCAAACTAATTATATCACCAATCAGCACAAACTGGAGAATTAACTGTCACTGGAAGAATGCCCCCCTCAGCGCTGCACTTTCATGTTGGTCGACTAACCTCATACGAGAACGAAACACGTGACTTGTTGTTGAAGATGTGAAAACGTCTAATACAACGTACAAATAAATCGGCAGCAGTGTGACTGAAGTTTTGCATCCTTGCTGACAGGATGCTGAAATTGTGAGCATCAATTTGTCCTCCTTCCTGGATACACTGCTGGCATAATCAGCCAAATATAGCATGGAGAGTGTGTGTATAACACAGAGAAGACACTTGTTTAAGGAAAGAGAACATTTCACAGTAATGAATAAATTAGCACGTAGCCTTCATTTATTTATATATAGTTTCATCTAAAACCACTTTGTTGTTGTGCAACATGACAACTCCCACCCTTGACTATAAGTCATTTTTACTGTAACTGTTTCCAAATTCAAGAAAGAAATGGACTGAACCAAGACATATTTTAACTTTTTTAAAATGTCAGCTAATTATTGAATCTACGAAGCCTCAGAAATGAGTGAAATCCATCCACAGTTCCCAGAGTTTAAACCGTCGTCATATTGCTTTTTTTTGGCAACCAACAGTCTGAAATAAATAAAACAAAACACAAATATAAAATGACTGAATGATAAAAAAATAAAAAAACACACACACACACACACACACACACACATATATATATATATATATATATATATATATATATATATATATATATATATATGTGTGTAATTATTTGTATTCTAAAAACGTCTTTAATCTTCAGCCTCTAATCGGCCACAGACGGCTTTTCTTTAGCTGGACACACTCTTCCCACATTTAGAGCCTCACTATCTGCTGCACAATGTGGAGCCACACACAGTAAGAACTACTGGGAGGGACATCAGCTGCTCGCTGTCTCCTGCCAAAACCAGTCAAAGCTGGTGTGAGAGTTCAGCAGGTGAAGGAAAATGAGCTAAACCTGCAAAACATTTCAATTACTGCAGAGTCCAAACAAGAAGAGATGAGACGGAGAGAACGTTTTTGTGAACTGATGGGTTTGCATCTGTTTCTCTGTTGAACTGATCCCCTCAGTGCCAATAGTTTGTCTCCTGCAGGCAGGTTTACAGTTTTAGAGCTGCAGAAGTAGGAAACTTGTGTCCAAAGTGCTGGAATTATTGTTGACTTTTATTTTTTAAGGAAAAACAGACCAAAAAAAGACAGAAATGTTTTATCACTCACGACGAGCGGGACGGAGACACTTACTGTGTAAAGTAAGTTATTGACTAAATCCACTGAAGTGCTGATTACCTGTGTTGTGTTATTGTGGTTGATGATTTATTTATTTGGCATTTTTTCATCGTTTAAAATAAGCTGGATGGTTAATTACTCAGTTTACCTGGATGTTAACAGTTCAATCAAAGCACAAATACTAATAATCAAAATGCTTTCAATTATCCAAAGATGAAGCTTTTCTGAATGTGTAATGTGTTTATTGTTTTATGGGTTTCTGTTTGCCTGCAATCTTTTTAACCACCAGCTTGCTGTGCCTGTATAAAAATAAACCTGATGGCATAAACAGGCCCTACTGCCCTGCATGACTTTTCACCAGCTGACAGCAATGTCTGTTTTCCTGCAGCTGCGACCTGCTGTGTGGCAGCCAGCTCTGGATTTTTTTTGGAAGGATTTTTAGAAGTCATTTGCCAGCGCTCTTGCAGGAACCGGTTTGTGCTCAGGTGGAGGTTAGAATGGACTCGAGCTGTAAGAGAAATGCCAAAGCAACTGTAAAGCCTGCAGCACACTTGGTGGTTGAGTGAAAGTAGTTGAGGTGTGTGTGTCATATGCAGCGTGAGTGTGGAAAATCCACGCTCCCTGTTGGATTATCACACTCGAGCAGCGGGTGGTCTAATACACGCATCTGTCAATCATTCTTACACAGGCTTACTGCTGCACGAAGTAGAAAAATACAACAGCTATCTCCCACAGACATCCGCACCATACACTCATTCATTATTCTCACTTCCTACAGTATGTGTTGTGTGTGTGTAATTTTCATCTCATCTTATTTTAGAGTGACAGTCAACACTAGACAGACTAAACAACTTTTTAAGAAGAGGATTTTGGCATTAACACAGCGCTGCATTAGTTGTTTCAGTGTTTGCCTTGTTTCCACTATTGTCGTCTTGTATTTTCACTGTAACGCAGGTTTGTGCTCAGCTGCAGATGTTGGACATTATTGTCTTGATTAAAAAAAGTGGAGATGTGAATATAAATGAATGGAAAAGACATGAACTGTGTGGATGGAGAAATGTTGCTTATTGTTGTCTGCTGGATTTATTTCAGCTAAAATACAAACGAGTGACATAAAATGACTTGTTAATGACTCGTTAATTACTCGTTGATAAAATAAGTATTCTGTATACTTGGTATACTAGGTCGCTCACGTTTTGGACACGTTTAGAAATGCAGGAAATAAAACGACTTAAAATACGCTTCAGGTTGTTTTTACCCATCTATAGGGAGGGATGTGATGTTCAGTAACTAATGGGCAGAAAATCATGAATAATGAGGATTTAACTACTCACTATGCTGAATCACTTTATGTCAGGCTACACAAGAAACCCACTAATGTTTGAATTAATCAACACCTACTCACTCATTAATACAGTAACTGTCCTCTAGTTACTGATCATTATCTGATATATATTCCCCATTAACCACTCACACCACCTTGTTCTTTAGCCTCAGTGTTCCGTAAGGAAATACATGTGCAACCTGTGTGATAGACAAAGTGCAATAAAACAAGTGAAAAATCAACTGAGGACAAAGACAAATGAAAAAAACAGAAGAAAGAAAGAAAATGTACATCTACAGCCACAGTAGCAGCTCTGCAGTCACTCACAGAGCTGCTTTGAACCGCTGTCATCATCAACGTCATCATGCTAAAATGCTCCTGATGACAGTGGTGTCATGTTGCTGGTGGGAATTTGAAAAGTCAAGTTATCGTAATGGATCCTGGAGAACATGAGTAATAAAACGAGCAATAATAATAATTCAAACTGTGTGGAAGTGGTTACCTGCCAGTTATGGCTGATCACCTGCAGCATAACCTGTACCTCTGTTCCTCCTAAAATCTACAACCATCTCCTGTTGGAGATTGTTTCCACATCATCTGAGAACTTCTGCAGATGACAGGACTCAGACGGACAAACTGTGGTCTGTCTGTCGGGTGGTCAGTAATCCAGGAAGTGGAGGAGTCAACCTGCATCTTCAGGAGCTTCTCTCTCAGCAGGACAGGTATTGCATTAAAGACGTGTGAGGTGCTACTACTACTACTCTGTAATTATTTAGGGCAGCTGGACATGAACATTGTGGCCGGTGCAGGAGACACGTCTTCCAAAGCCTCGGCACTCGCTGCTGTCTCAGGCTGAAGTTGAAGACGAGACGTTTCCAGCCCTGTGAAGACCTAACTTACACTACAGTATATAGGTCACACACACATTCATGCATGAAGACCGTCAGGCTGCGTATGTACAGTAAATGGTTGTTAGTGTCCTTTGAGAATCTTCTTTCTCCTCCCCTAGTCACATTGTGTCCTACTTCACAGCTTCATCTGCCTTTGCACATCATTCCATCCAGAAATGATGGCAACACTGAACGTCCCACTGATCTGATAATTCGCTGTATTCAAGCACTTGTAACTGAAGTTAGATTAGTCACCTCTGGGTAATAAACTCAAATAAAGTAGATGATATAACTGGCTGATGAAGAGCTTCCACAGCTCACACAAGAGCTCACATAACCACTAAATTAAGATACTAATAATGTGTGACACTGCTGCTCACTTCTTCGCTTCTCTCATGCATTAACCTGCGTTTATCAGCCACTAACACCGAGGTCGTCACTGCAGACTCACATCCTTCCACGGCAGCACAGTCAGATGTGACAGACAGATATTCATGTGCTGAATCTGAAGGTTTGATCTGAATAACTCTCTGTGGGCAGAGCGGCTGTGAATTAAATTCAGTATGCAGTACATGCAGGAAACAGACTGTTGATGCTCACAACTGCAAACATCTGCATCTCCAACTGTCACCCGACACCATCTGTACGCACATAACCACATTTATATTTTTCCCACAAGGTTTTGTCTGGAATTATTTGACTTTATCGTGCTGGTGCCTGTGGATATCAAATAATTCTGACCACGTGGGATCAATGTGGAATTGATTCAGGTGTGGGTGAAGCAAATTATGGACAATGTACAGTCCTGGAATAACACACTATGGGGCCCCATGTCCCAGTGTGTAGACTATTATATACATACAATAGTATGTACTGTATATAAAAGGTCTAATTTCAATGATTATTGTTCTGTTGATCAACTAAATGTCTGAACACTGAGGCATCCATTAATTTAATGCACAGCAACATCCTGTCCTCTCTGCTCCTGAAGCTGAGAGGACGACAGGAGGACAAACAGCCAGAAGCTCAGTAAATTAATACCTTTCAGGAACATGAGATGTACACAGGAAGACTGCAGCATAGTTTGTTTTCAGATGTGAAGAAGCTGGAGAGTTTTCCTGTCGGCAGAGGACGTCGTGTGAAGTCAGATAAAGATTGTTAAGAAAGTCACTTTATCAAGTGAATCAGTGGAGAGCTCCTTTAAGGCCTTTTCAATGTTTCTCACATACTAAAACTTATTTATTGTATTTATAGAGTAACCGCTGCAAACTAACTGACACAAAGTGACAGAGGGGGGGCCTGGGTCCCTATAGACCAGGTCCGTTGCCCAGTTGGTCGTTGATATATTCAAATATAAAAACATGATGTAATGTAACAGTGGATTTGTGTGGCTGAACATCATCTGAAGACAGTAAGCAGGAGAAAGTGTGGAGGCCACAGAGCTTATGGAGTTCAGACCACATGTGCAATCTGTCACTCACACACACAGTCAGCCAGTAGCTGGAGGAGCGGGCGGGGCTGCAAGTTAGTTTAAGGTGGAGCAGTGAGGGATTGATGGAAGTAAGGAGTGAGGAGTAGGGGTGGGGGTGGGGTGCCCACCTTTGCAGCAGGCTGACCCCATGGTGGCCAATAGGGCAACCAGAAGTAAACGTGTCCCATCCCAAAATCCACAGTAGAGTGAACAAACCTGTGTGAAGACGAGGGGACGATTCCCCACCGACTAGCTGAGCACGTTCTGCTTATCCTGGCTCATATCTGGAGCCTTGTAAAGCTATCGTTGGATGGAGGTGGTGGTGTTTGTTGCGGTGCAGATGTTGACAGTGGGGGGGGCTTTTTGGGGGTAATCCTGCAGCGCTGTGATGATTCACCGGGTTGCTGCTGTGTGGCGGGTGGCATGGACTAGACAGGGAAACTATTGCAGGATTACATCTTTAGATTAGATTTCTCTCTCTCTCCCTCTCTCTCTCCATTCTTTCCCTCCAACCTCATCTTTCTCTGTGCTCCTTTATATATTTATTTATTTGTTCATCTTTTTTCTCATTTTCTCTAAGGCCCTGTAATCCTCATGCTATCTCTGCTCTTCACAATCGACTCTACAGGCCCAGGCCAGTTTCTCAGTAATTCTCTGTGTTCATTCCGGGGGACAGCGACATTTTCTCTTTTCACTCTCCATGTATTAAACCATCGACACAACCTGCAAACACTGACACGGCAGTTTAAACAGGCCAAAGAAAAGTGAGTGATTTTAAGTGTTTAATGCTTTATGGCTGTTTGAATTGCATGGAAACTGAAAAACGCCGTCCTATCAGGTGTTAAATCGGAGCCGAGTCTGTTGCCATCACCAATCTGCTGCTCCAGAACTTAATAAGTGAGTAACTGAGGCAACTAAGCAACGAAGGTAAAAAATAGCGTTATGAAAAAAAAAAAAAAAACATGGAAATTGATCAAAAAATTGCTCTTTTTTCATTTTTGTATGTTCGTGACAAATCTTTCTCGTCTTCTCACCTCCCTCTCGTTCCCTCGCACACACAGATGCCGAGTGAAATAACTCTCATACTGTATATACACCATCTCGCTATTTAATGTAATCTTCAACTAAAAGGACTCTAACAAGCTGCAACCAAAGGTGTGATTGTAACTGTATTAGAGGTTCCACCTGCTTGATTTCTCACCTAATATCAACAATGTTCACATTGTCTGAATGTAACAAACTGAACAAACCTATAAAACCCTGTTCCCATCTTTGTGCCTCTGTGAATTTGGCTCAGTTGACTTGACACGTTTTGCAAGAGTTGTGACACCTGGGTCAGTACCGTACAGTTTGGACCCAAACGTCATCACTCAGACCCATTTACCTCACTGTGACTTTTCTACTGCATGTCACCAGCTCAGCTGCTCTTGAAAACCCTGCTGCCGACTACTGACTGCTCAGAGAAGCTTCACTACTGTAACTGCAGTCGTATTTTCCAAACTCTGCAGATTTTTTTCAGCAGTTCTTCATCTTTTTACCTTCAGTCTCTTCTGAAACTAACTGTTCTGAGGAAGAAGAACAACATTCCTTCAGGATCCTCCGTGTTCCCGTGTGTGTTGGCAGTTTCACAGCAGGTTTGTGCAGCATCTCTATGACAAGCAGGTACTCTGAGGGGGTACTACTGTATTTGTAGTGAAAATCTAAGTGGGTGGAGTCAAGATGAGTTGGTACCATGTGGTGGAAACATGCTACGAGTTTAGCGAATTCCACTAATGCTGAATCAACTCAATACAATTTAAATATTGCTGAAAAGCTGCCTAGTTTCCAAGTACTTAATCTATACTAACACACTCAAATATAGTTAAAAAAGCTTGATATGGATAAAAAAAACTACAGAAATCAACAGAAGAATCAATAAATCCATCAACAGATTCATTTGAATTCAAACACCATTAATACACCAATCAAAAGCTCTCACTGGTCGAGGTATTGATCACCTCTCCTGGTCTAACCGGCCGAGATCATCCTGCTGTAAACATCAACTTTTATCCTCTTGGCACAGCGCTCATAATCCCACACAGGGGGATTATACTGGGAGGTCATTTAGTGGGATCAAACCATGGAGGGATTTGAAATGTATCCTGGGGAGGATTCAGGAATACGTGCTGGGTGGCAGCAGGATAACAGGTGATAGATGGATGAAAGAGAGGAAAGGACAATCTACTGCTTTGCTACTCACCTATATCTGTCTCTTTGTGGTTCTTGATGAGTTCAGCGAGCTCAAAGTTTCCAGCGATGATGGCAACCTGGACACAGAAACAGGCAGAGACAAGAGAGTGAAACAGAAACATTGGAACAGCAGGACATCACAATATGTTCAGAACACTAGTTTTATGAAAATACACCTGACACATCACTACACTCTAACAGCTCATCCTTCTGCATGTCTTGCTACAGTATATATGTAAACACATCTTTTACCAGAGAAAACTGGTTCCATGGAAACCTAAAGAAAACTGCACTGGCTGAGCTTTACACAGCTCATGTCATGACCCAAAATGTTGGTTTGTTAACAAGGAATCTTTAAAAACACACATTCTCTGAACTCGTCTTGCCAAATTAAAGTGATTCTGATGTACTGGACACAAAGTAGTGAGTTTCTGTGTGTCCACCAGGTGGCAGTAGAGAGGTTTCCTCTGAAGTGGGCTGTTCGACACCGTCGGTGACCCAGATCACGCTGTTGTCATGTTGCTGCTTACAGTCGCTCCTGCAGGCGCAGAGCTCGTGGAGTGTTACAGGGTTTACAGTACACACACACACACACACACACACACACACACACACACACACACACACACACACACACACACACACACACACACACACACACACACACACACACAACCTCAAGGGAAACTGAGCAACATTACATAAGCCTCATGCCTGCTCTGACTCCTGGAGAACAAATCTCTCCAGGAGGAAGAGAAAGCGGTGGAAGCTGAGTGATGGAGCCCGTGTGTTATTAAAGCCGAGTTTGGCTGGAGTAGTAATATTTTGCTCCCTCCCTCCACAGTTGACCTTTTCCACATATAAATAAAAACACAGCATTTCTGAGAAGAGGCACTTGGGAGTCTCTAATGGAGAGGTTTTCCACTAGTTCACATCCTCTTGAATTTTTCAACATACTGCATTAATATACAACTTGCTTCAGATTTTCCCCCAGAAAATAAATGCTGGCTTTGAACTTCTGTACAGTGTGAGTCAATAAATGCAGTTCTGTGCTTCTTCAAGCTACTGTGGCAAATGTGATGTTTCCTGTGCAGGAGACGGAGGAGGGGACGTATCCTTCATGGTGAATTGGCTGGATCTCCCACTCGTTTTCAGGATCTCCCATAGTACATGCTGCAGTGTGTGACAAATCTATGACAGGCTATTCTCCCAGAGGAAGCTTGATCCCAGAACAGGCTCAGTGGAAAGGACCGAGTACCACGTGAGGAAGACGTGACAGATGAAGTCGTCAATCCCACAGCGTCCTAAGACTGATGCTGAACTAATTGTTGTCTGATGCAAACTGACAGTTTTTCTTTGAACAGTATCAGCGGTGCACTGAAGAATGCCTTCGTATTACCAAGTGAAATTAGAGAAGAAACTCCAGACGTCCCCATTAATCACATCATGGAGCATGTGAATGATCTGATGATGGTGAGATGTCACAGAGACGTCACTGCCCCACCCTCACACATGTTTAATGGTAATTAAAAGAAGTCCGTTCACACTAGGGACTGGTTTTACTGCTTATATTAACACTGTACTCATAAAGACTGAAGACTAAAAAAGAGGAGCAGCCATAGGACCAGACACACTGAAGAGTCAAGATCAGCCAGATGATCCTTAAGCAGTTAAATTAAAGATAAGTGACATCAGTAATTAACCCTCAGGCAAGAAAACAGTGCTGCATTAATGCAACTGTCCACAGTTGTTTTGTCAGGGTTTGATTGGCTCACCGACTACAGTCTGACACTGGTACAAAGACATTATTTTCGTTGTGTAGACAAAATTGCATATTTTCATAATGAAACTCAACTTTCAGCAGACATTCATGTGGCACATTAAACTCCACAGCTCCAGTTTGTTATCCAGGTTTTCTAGTAAAACAAATGCGGGAGTGATTTTTACAGAAAGAATTATTTCTAAAATAAGGAATAATGCTGCTTTAAATCAACAGCAGTTCACACAACGACTCTGTTGAAGCAGCGCAGCCTTCACAGGTGATGATGTACCTATACACACTGGTATGTCAAGGACCACTTATACATATGATGGTCCAGTTTGCGTCAATAGAGTGACGCAAATCTGTGCACTGAAGCCGGGGCCCGACTTCCACCATCTGCCTTTGAACTATTTGACATAACTGATTCTGTTCTCTGCCAAAATAAAGAATATTTTTACTATAACAACATCTAAACATCATGAAACGTCATGCAGGAAAGAATTTTCCTCCATTTACAGAAAGCAGTGAGCTCCAGATGAAGCCACTTGCAGCCACAGCGCTGTTGGAGTTCGCTGAAGCGTAGACGTTTGGGTGAAGGATTTTAATCACGCATTCCAGCAGCAGTTCATGCTCATCACCCAATCCCATTAAATCATTTGACTTCTGAACGCCTCTCTGCACCGACTTCACACTGGCCTAGTTGTAGTTTACCTTTAAATAATGTTGCTGAGAGGAAACTAGAGCGGAAGAAGCTAAAAGGGAGATGTTTTAATAAAAGTTGATTTAAACTAGAGGTTGAAAAGAGCTGCACAAGATGCTTAGTTGATGAGGTCTGATTAGAAACCAGGTAACTTATAAGAAAACACAGTCACAATTTATCCCTCATTATCATTCCACCGCCCACCATCACCACTACTGCCATCACCACCATCACCGCCCCCACATTGATTCTTTTCCTGTTCTCCCCTGGTTGTCATGGAGACAAATGGTTGTGTATAACACAGAAGTAAGTGGGAGGGGGATGGGAAGGAGGTGGAGCAGCGTTGTGAGCCACTTGCAGTCGAGTGGAACATCAGCAGAGGTAACAAGTCTGCCAGATCAAAACCAAGAGCGGGGATGAGGATGCAGGAGGCAGAAAATCAGTCCAGAATCAATGAAGAACAAAAGTCCGGGACAGGAAGGAGAAAAGACCCGGGCGTCTTAGCACCAGCAAGATTTTAATTGCAACATCCAGCTCAGGTGTTGAGTTACAACTTCTACAAGCAGAAAGTTGCTCCAGTACTGAAGGACTGGGACATGTCTTCATTATTCCCTCTGAGCATGTTTGGGTGAATTCATGTGAACCTAAGGGACATTTTGCTCATAAAGTTTTCAGGAGGGGTCAATAAACCCAATATTAATTCAATTCAGAAGGTTTTACTTCATAATTAGACATATCCTGAACTTTCTCTACAGATTTTTAAGCTCATGAATAAAAGTATACTTGAAAAAAGCAGAATCAGCCCCTTCACCAGCTGATGGTGCTGACGCAATCAGAATAGTTTATTAGTGGATGTCTAATTATATTAGAAACTGTCAGCATATGTCAACCACATACTATAACTATTAAAAAACAATATGAACTAAAGTTGTTTAATCTTTACAATTTTCAACATTTGCTTTTCGTCAGGGACAAACCAGCCGGTCAACAGCAGCTCTGGCCTCCTATAATCAGCACCTACATGAACTAATACATTCAGCTGTTCACTGGGAGCAAAGCTGAGTCAAGTAAAAAATATATTTACTACAACTATCTGCTATTGCTTTAAAAAACTGAATGTTCTGATGATACATGCAGTATTACAGTACATGACATGAGAGCAGTGACTGCAATTCACTGCACGTGTCTGAATAATAAGAGAGAAAATAAAGCAGATGGAAACATCATGTCTGACTTACTGTGTGCCAAGGGCAGAAGAACGAGGGAACGTGTGGGGGTAAAGAGGGCAGGACAGAAAGTGGGGAAGAACAAAGTGGAAATAGACGAGATAATGAGGAACAGAGAGCGAAGTTAGATTAGAAGAATGGCATCGGTGAACGTGCAGACGCACGTCTGAAGAGCGTGGAGGTGAAACTGGAGCGAAAGGAGGAAAGCTAAATGAAATGAGGTATTGTAGAGGAAGAAAGGACACGGGTCAGATTGGAGAGATGCAAACTCAGTGTGAGGAGACAAAAGAGCAAAGAAGAGTCGAATAAGTGGAGAGGATTGTCTGAGGGGATTGTTAAATAAAGAAATTCCCCTTTTATCTATTAGAAAGCTCTCTATCCAGAGAACGGAGCACTCAGAGAGGATGATGGGAGTTTTCAGTGCTTCGGCTCTGCTCAAATTCGTTTTCTTTTGTTCTATGCAACAATAGTTATCAGGCTAAACCACTGCACACACACACACACACACACACACACACACACACACACACACACACACAGTCAGACACTGAACTGACACATGATATTATCAAATGGCATGGCCGCACACCCACACAGTGTCCTAATTAAGAGCACACGCAGCAGCACAACACAAGCGTGCCTTGTTCAGCTGTGGCAATCACTGCTTATTAACATTTGCACTTTCCAATTGTTAATTTGGCTCCTAATGATGGTGTTTCCAAGCAGTTCCCTCTGTTGAATTGACAAGTGTGCAGAGTGCCCACTCTCTGTAGAGATGGTTCGACTAATGCTTGAGGAGCACAGTGTAAATAAAAAGGAATTCCTCATCAGCACTCGTTTCAGGAGAAAACCTAAAGACCTACTGTTAATATCCTGTGCAGCAGTATGCTCCCACCTGCATCTTTAGCATAGATGAAGGTAAATATCAAAATGTTCCTATACTAGTGGACAGAAGTGTACAGTTACATCTTTTCTGATTTACAATTACACATTGATCCTCTCTGCTACTTCAGAGATTACTCAGTTGAACCATATGTTTTGCATTTGTCCAACTAAAAAAAATAATTTTCCCAGTTTTGGGTGGAAGACCTGGACTGGCCTGCTCGCAGCCCAAACCCTGACCACATGGGACAAGTCTGGGATAAAGTGAAGCACTGACTGACTGTGTGACTTTATCCGCCAATCGCTGTGCTGAGTGAACAGAAGAAAATCCCTGCAGACTGAAAGCAAGAGTCACAAGTAGCTGTGGTTTATCTGCATTTTTTGTGGCCAGACAAAAATCCTGACAAACTTGGACAGTTTTAATAAGTGTTTGATAGTTAGTGAATCCTGGTTTTACATGGTTTGGTAATTAAATCATTACCTTTCATGCACCAATTCTATGTCCACTTCAGTGATTTCCTACATTTCCCAGAATGCTGGGCGCTGAGAAAACAGGCACAAACTTGTTGGATTCAGCTCCTGGCTCCATGTGTAGGTGGAGAGTGCAACAGTGATAAAGATAGTAAGAGCAAGAGAGCGAGTTTCTCCACTCGAAAACAAGTGAGAGTCCACAGCATGTCTAGTGGCTGCTTGTTGTTCTGCTATTGAGGCTTCTGTCAGGAGAGGAACTGCTGTTTGTCTCCAACAACAGATTTCTGCCTGTATGTTAGTTGAAAGCTGGTACAAACTGTTGGCTGCAGATAATAACTAGTTCTTTAATTCAAGAGATGAACACTAAGCTCTGAAAGTGATGAAAAACTATTCAGCTTTTGAGGAGATGTTGTGTTTTTATATGGAAAAATAGTTTTACCAGGGCCTTCATTGTACTGCCCAGGATCTTGTCATCAATATTACTTTACTATTATAAGAGAAGATTTGTACATGTTGTAAGAATTAATAAACGCAATCACTGTGATTAAAAGTACGAAAGTACATGTACGAAACGTAACTCATTTTACTGAGCATCCATGTACAAAGGCATCTGCATCTGTTCTGTTTCTCCACTGTACAATTTTGTCTCCAGGTTGTGATCAAGGTCTATGGTGTATTCAAACAGATGATGCATGTGAGAAACCGAATGTGCCACTGGGAGTTTTCCCGTGGTTAATGTGACGTGTAGACAAACAGGCCTGTTGATGCTGCGAACGCAGAGGGATCATCAAGGTGTAGGAAGAACGGCCCCGACCAACCCAATATGCACAAGCACACATGAATCAAACAGTGGATTATATTTCAGTGCATCAGCAGTAAGTGAACATAACAGATGTGCTGCCTGACCAATCAGAAACCTGATCTTCTATACAGACATGTCAATAACCATGTTTGCAATGTTACACATGGTATTTCAAATGTGACCTTAACCTTAGACATAAAACTGGGATAAAAGAGAAAACGTAGACCTGTTACGTTTAGAATTTGTCACCTGTCAGCGCAGTTGAACATCAACTGAGCTGTTGACTTCATACTTTTCTTTCATTCCATACTGTTAGTAATTCTCACTGGATGAATATTCTCAGTGTGAGGTTCTTATTACAAACTGCAAAAGAGCAGATTATTGATTCTGGAACCTGCAAATGAAAGTGAAGCATCACGTGGAGAGAAATGAAGCTGCATACGAACAGCAACATGGCAGCGAAATCTAAATCTAGGCCACAGCTGCAAACTTTGCACCGTAGTTCAACGCTCAGTCTCTGACTAAGACACTGATGTGATCTCCTACCGACCTGGGCTCACTCCCTTTGTGAAGCGCTCCAGCTAATGAAGCGCTCCACTGGAGTGGCTGTAGAGGACTCGAGGACCCCGTGGGACTGCCTTTCATAAATGCCTGCCTGAATAATGCTCTTTTGTAACTCAGGCGTAGGTTATGAGTCAAAAATTGCAGCTTTGCAGACCATAACTCTGCTGGGTTTTCCCCCCAGATGCCTGTGCTGCTGAAGCATACACACATCAAACATTACAAACACAAACATACCAGTACAGATGCACATGCACACTGGTGACACCAGCTCACATAATTATGCACAAACACTCAAACTGTAGCACTTTCTGTACAATTATGGATCATTTTTAGATGCACTAAAGTAAAATAATTGATCCTTTCATGGATTATAGGAGCATTTTTATATTGGTTTAACTTTCTACACTCCAACTAGTGTCATACAAACAAGATTCAGTGCCAATGATTTTCATATTAATTAATTAAAAACTCTTTCTGCTTTAATTAAAACCTTTTCTGAACAGGTGGAATAAACTCAAAATGCAGTTCCAGTCGTGTTTCCTGCATTATTCAAAGTTGAGGTTTTTGTAATACTACAGTGTTTTGAATGTGTAAAGACATACGCTCAAGGAGAAGAAGCAAAATGACTAAACAGACGCTGTCGAAGTTTGCCGCTCGCTCTCAGTTTTCCTCCAAATACAGTTTGAATAAAACAAATCTAATCTTGGCCAGAAAGACATTTGCAATCCCTGGTTTCAACTGACCTTGACCATTTTGCACTGTTGCCATGGTAACAAATGAGATGAAGAAAATGTGCAGCTACTATAAATGTTTCTCTGAAGCTGAAATTGATCTACTATGATCACTTACATACAAATGGTAGTGAAGATGAGTGGTGTTGTGCTTTTTTAACTCTACCTGAAATGGACTCTGGCTGTTGTAGTTCTTCACTTCTTTGTCAGCTCCACGAACAAGCAGCACTCTGGCACAATTATCCTGGAGATGAAAGAGAGAAATTATTTAAATTAAGCAGAGATAATGTCTCAAACAACACTGAAATCCTTTAATTCTCCTACTTTGTTCAGGAGAGAGGATGATTAGCTTCCACTGACATGAGCAGAATTCTCCCAAAGCAAAAGAAAAAGTCAGAAGAGCAGGAACCGGTCAGTGTGGTTGAACATCTACACACCACTGACACAGAAATATGAGGAAAAACAACAGAACAACTACCTATGTCAGGAATGGAGCTCCACTGGCTGTTAAGTGTGTATCTATTCCTCCACTCAAAGAGAAAGAGGGAGTGAGAATGAGAGAGGTAGAGAGAGATGGAGGGAGAGAGAGAGAGAGAGAGAGAGAGAAGAACAGAGAAATGGAGAGTGCTGAGGGGTTTGAATCTACTGCACAAATCGCCCACAAAGTGCTCAACCACGCATGTACTGCGCACACACACGAATATAAATACTTTTTTTAGATCCACAATAAGCTATTGAGAGTTGAAAAATGCTGCGAGTCTCACGCAGATACTGATACACAACCATAATGTGTACCGTGTTGTCGGCATTACAAACAACTCAGCGATTAGACATTTAACATCTTATTTTAAGAGACGCATGAGTGTGTTATTTTTACTCATGGACATTTCCATCTGGAGTGTAGCAATCCCACGACATGTTTCTCTCTCTCTCTCTTTATATATTGTGCTTTGAAAGGGAAGCTTTGAAAATGTGTGACATATTACAGCACTGTGAATTAAAACATGGGCAGCATAGTTGGAAGAGGAGAACAAAAAGAGGTGAGAGACAAAGTGAGCAAATGTGAGAAAGGTCAAATCTCTAATGTCCACGGTGCTGAGGATAATCCAGGGTGCAGCAGCCTGGAGAGCGGGGAAACTTCCAATGGATTTTTCTTGTGCATTTCATGTTGTATTAGTGACTGCAGGTCAGTACACAGCACAGTTCTGATGTGGATCTTTTGCTTTTGTAGTTTTTATGCAACACTCTGCACTGTGTTCAGAAAACTATTAGGAGGAGTAAGAACATACAGAACAATCCCAGAATAATCCAGGTTGAATCCACTCTTCTCACTGTTTTACCATTTTACCAACTCGCCTTCTCAGGGTCCACGTGGTTTTATCTTTTATAATCATTCGGTTTTCAGGGTTAATGCTGGTCATATTTACTCCAAACCAACAATGACCTGATCCTGTGTGAATATCGAAACCTCATATGGTCCTCAACAGTGACACCTTCTTTACGTTTGCACTTCCTGAAAGTAAAATGCATCAAGGACAAGCAGGAAGTGACAGCTGCAGTAAAGACCTGGCAGATTATCACCAGGGAAGGAAATTAGGCATCTGCTGATGTTCATGTCCTAAAACTAACATTTAATAAGTGATCATGTTTTTTCCATCAGAGCCAAAATGACAAAAATGTTACTGTCCAAATATAAATGGACCTCAGAGCGCCACTGCTGTCCTACATCTACTGAAGAGACATCAGTGAGATGTACTGTTATAGTGGCTGACATGCTCCTTCATCAGTTTACTTTGATTCACTTCCACACTCACTGTCCTGCTGCCACAAACACTCACAGCTAAAAATAGTTCCCAACAAATGTACTACTGAACTGTTCGACAGTGCCAGGCTTCTTAGTTAATTACTGAGTCTTTTGATAATGTATACTATATCCTGTATGTGGGAGCCATTTTTAAAGGTTTAAATGTTCACTTGGAGCCAATGAGCTGGTCATAAAGCATTTATGAAGCCTCCTCCTTTAAGAATATATTACATTTTAAAATGAGCCTTTACCAACTTCATGCACCGACACCAAAGCAAAAGCTGAATTTCACACTTCCAACCTTCTCCACAACGCTCTAAATATCCAATAAATGGTGGAAGATGGTGTTAAGGCAATGTCAAAAAGGTCAAAAGCGTATGGCTCCTTTGAAATAGAAGCAGAATTATGTTTCTTAAGTGGAACTAAATGCTCGCTTTGATTCAAATACACCAGTGGGCTGCTTCTGATTCGGAGCTGCAGTTCTCCACTCATGGCCTTGCTCCAAGGGCTGTGTGATAAATGGTCTCAGATGACTGACTGTACAAACAAGGGTTAGAGGCCACGGCTGACCTTTAGCTGGAGTGTATACTCACAGTTTTACAGTAAAGTGGTGTTTGAAATGGTTCATCTGTTCTGTGTGCATCCAGTTAAAGGATAAAATCAGAGTTTATGTAATTTTTTATCAAAATATTCCACAAGACCAAAACCAACAAACGTCTGTCCAGTTTCTGAGCCTCGTATTGTTTTCACACTTCGCACTCTTCACAGATCCAAGACTGAAGAAAATATTAACAGTGGGAAGGAAATTCATCTTAAATCTTTAAAGCAACAAATAAATTCTAAATGTGTGAGGAAATAAAGTAATGAAAACAAAAACACCGGTAAGTAACGGAATAAAAGGACAAAAGATATCACACATTTAGATTAAAGTGACATTTGAAGCTCAGAATAGGAGAAATCTTAAAAACAGATGCATCATCAAAAACTGGATTGAATAAGAACTCGACATTAGTCCCAGTGAGTCTCTGGTCTGAATTAATAAAAACTAATCAAAAGCCTTCACAGTGTACAGCTATGAATTGTTAATAGAAAGTGAAATAATTGATGTCACCTCGATGCGTACTGTGATTTACTACCTCACCTAATTCAGAGTTCTTATCAGTTCAAGAAGCTTTTATTAGTGAATCTGTGAATCAAGCACAGAAACACACATGCACACACTACTCACCTGGTTGTAAAGGGCACAGATGTGTAGAGCGCTGTTTCCCGAGGCATTCTGGGCGCCCATGTCTGCTCCATAGAAGAGCAGGTGCTCCAGGTGCTGCACGTGACCGTGACGGCAAGCCTACATAAACACACGCACACACACACACACACACACACACACACACACACACACACACACACACACACACACACACACGCGCACACACGCGCACACACACACACACACAGTAAGATAAAGTGTCTAACACTTCTACTACAGACAATAGTAGGTGCAGTAAGAGGTCTGAACCACTAGATGTCAGTGTGCTGCAAAGCAGATGAGATAAACATGAGCAGCAGCTCTACCCTCAGTTTGAACCCCGACGTCAAGAGCATGTGTGGAGCGACAGCTTAAAAAACCTGATAAGAAGTGTGCAACTGAAAATACAGCATAGCATACAATAGGAAAACAGTTGGGACACGTCCATCAGGGCAGAGTGTAAAAGACAATCAGAAACAGGAGGCTCTGATTTTATGAACCAACTTTCTCTGTAAGTGTTATTTCTGTTTGGGCTCGTGCTGACAGACATCAGCTAGTTGTTCAGCACAAGTGGGGATTATTTGAAAATGGCCAATTTACACTGAAGCTTATTTCAGAGACTAAGAGGTTTGTGGAGGGAGGACAATCACCCAAATGGCTGCTTATCAACCGAAGCAGGCTACAGTGAAAAGGATTTCATGAATTGCGTCCCAAAATTAGGCAGCTGCTGAGTCGGGTAAAACATTCTGAAAGTATTTTAATACTTTCAAGAATCTCATCCCGGCTAGTTTAGAGACAATAACATTTAAATATGAAATGAACAAGTCCAAAAACGTGGGACGATGGGTAAAATAAAAACAGTTCATATAAAGATAAAACCAATATAAAAATGTTGTAGTGTTTTTGGAGATGTAACTTACCGTGAACATAACATTTATTAGGTTTTCATATTGTGACCAATCAGGCAGTATTCATATATTAAAATACAGTTCATTTATAGCATCTGTCTCTATCTAGAATGTCAGATCGAAACAGAGAAAAAGAGCAAACCCCCACGTTTCACGAGCAAAGCAAACATGCTTGGTATTTTTCAGCCATGCAAGCAGCGTGGCTCTGGGGGAGACGGACTGAAACATCTCAACAACTTTTAGATACAACTTCCACAAAATTTAAATTTATCTACGGAAACATTTAATTCTCCGGTGACCTCTGGTGACCCCCCAACCTTCACAGTAGAACCACTGTCCCAGCAACTAGTCAGTTAACTGTCCTAACATTTGCTTCACACATTCATGCAGGATGAATTGTAGTAAGTGATAACTGCATTAACCTTCAACTATCACCGTGTCCAGTGGATTATAAACCGATGTCTGCAAAACAAAAGCCATTCCCATCATCACCAGCGTTGTATGGAACTGTAGCATGATACCGTTAGCAGTGGCAGCAGTTCACAGCATGACCTTCTATGTTGTGTAAATTTAGAAGTAGAAGGATGTGACCACTGAATTTATTGGGATTTCGCGAAAGAATAAACCTTGAACTCTGACCCTGCAGCAGCCGTTCAGCCTGTCGGCTGATTGTTATCAAGTCTGAAATGGGGCAGATTGGGGAAGGCAGAGATTTTGCAAGTTGACAGGGAGAGAGATATAAGCAATCTGATAAAGCTCTTTGCCTGAACACACACACACACACACACAAATTGTGTGGAGACGCTCACACTTTGTCACTGCTGCAGAGTGGCTCTATTTAAACAGCTTTATCTCATTCTACTTGGAAGAGCTGCCAAGACTGTCGCCCACAGCCAGGGGAGGCTGTGTGTGTCTGTGTGTGTCTGTGTGTGCTTCACTGATGCTTCCCCAGTACTGCTCCAAAAAACCAAACATGTGTGTACACCTGGAGAATCTAACGGTGTGTGTGTGTGTGTGTGTGTGTTTAGTGTACCTGGTGAACCTCATGCCAGCCGTTCTCGTCCTGGCAGCAGACAGAGGCGTGGTGGTTCAGCAGGAGCTCACAGCAGCCCGGGTCTCCTCCCACCACCACGCTGTGATACAGAGGAGTCAGACCACGGCTGTCCTTGTAGTCTGGAGAGGCTCCCAGCTCCAGCAGTGTCTGCAGAGGGACACGTGAGCGAGAGAGAGCAAGGTGGGTTAGAAAGCTTCCAGAGTCACTGTTCATTAAAAACTGTCTCATTAACTGAAGATTTCCTGTGTAACAAAAATTCTCATCATAATTGCAGTCATCATTATTTTTTAAAACAAATTCTACAAAGACTTTTAATCTGTCACAGGAGACAAACTACAACGGACTAAAATAACAATGTAAAAAAGATAAAAAACTATCACAAAAAGAAACAAAAATGTAATTACTGAAGTGCACTGTACGGTAGATTTAGAAGATTAAACTGATTTTGCTTGTTGCAGCTGCACAAAAAGTACTGACAGCAAAAGTTATGTCTCTTCTCATCTTTAGTTTTCCCTTCACTAGAACAGTGAGAAGCATCATCATCATCATCATCTTCTCTCATCTCGACGTGCTGTTCCATGACAGCGTTGAGTTCATTAAAAAAATCTGATGCTGCAAAACCTTTATCAAGCACGTTCTGGAAATTGTGAGGCTTGCATTGCTTATTCTCCTGGAGTGAACAGATGAAAAGAGCGCAGGATGAGTGTTGTGTTGTCCTTTTACCGTGAGTGTAATCTGGTTCTTTGACCTCGCAGCTTTGTGGAGAGCGGTCATGCCGTCTTTGGCCCTGAAGTCCAAGTGAGCGCCTCCATTTTTCAGCACTTTGATCAGATCCACAGCGTTGTCCAGGTGGGCAGCAAATGTCAACGGGCTCTCTAGAAAAGAAAAAAGAAAAAGCATAAGAAGATTTTTTATGAATGTAAAGCTGACAGAGAGCAGGTTTTAGAAAAGGTCCCAGCAGAACGCAGACAAACTAAGTCACATGATGCAGCTCATCACACTCCAGTTTTCTCAGTAGACATTTCTGCTACCTCACCCAAGTGCTGTGGTTTTCAAGTGTTCTAAAGTTTCTGTTTCTCTCGGTGCTGATCCTCTGTGTCCATGCAGAGAATGTGTTGCAAGTAGTTATGCAACGCCCAGTGGGACTTATTCCAGCCAATGCTATGAGAGTTATGGTCAGTTTCGTGTGAAATAAAGTAAAAACATAGCTCTAGGTCTCAATTCAAGTTCAGGTCTCACATTTGAAGGAATCATTCCATTTTATTTGGGTCAGCTCTGAAAGATGTGGATACACGCAGGGCTCAAGTCTTGGTTATATGGCCAATGCAGAACCATCATCTCTGTACAGCCGACTTATTTTTCCTTCAACTGACCTGTTCTCGTATTTATAAAAGCTACATATCTGTGTCAGCTCAAGTTTGAGTCATTTTGTCATGCTGAGTTTCCAAACATAGCTCCCAGCTGCATTATGTATTTCATAAGGAAGCATCTATTCGGAGCTTGTTTGGTGCAGTTGGCTGATATTACACTCCAACTTCTGACAGACTGCACCAGAGTTCACTCAAAGGAGGCGCCACTTTTCGCTGTGGTCAGGTGGTTGGATTTCCAGTTGTGATGATACTCATCTTCCAAAACAAGCTACAATGTGCTGCGACTAAGAGGAAGCCGTGACTGAAGCATGAAACATGTCAATAACTCAACATAGCAGTGTGTTTCTATTTGATTTTATTTTTCAGGCCTTTTTTTCAGCTCATGTTAATGTTCAGGTTGTTGTGAGCTCTTCTGTATTGTACAGCTGATAAAAGCAGGTCAATTGCCTATCAAAGCTAATTAGACTAATGAAATAAAAAAACTTTGAGGTAATTGAGACATTATTGAATATTTTAATCTAAATGAGGTCATCAAAATAAGACACTGAGAAAATTGATGTGTCCCAATTTCATTATGAAGCCTCTGAACTGAGTTTTTCTTATACTGTTTGCAGCCAGTTTATCCAGGAGCAGCCTTTCACCTGTCATCTGAAAGGCGTTTTTAGTGTTGAGACCACTATTGTACCATAATAAAGTGTTATTTTAAGAGTTATATAGCGTAATATAGTGTATGTCTGAAGATGATTGATCATTATCTGCTCATTGCTGTGTGTCTGAAATCTGTCGGCTCTAAAACCCTCCAATACATTTTCTCTGATGTATGAGTGAAAACAAACGGTCACACTAAAGCGATGTGTTAAATCCCAGCATGTTTGTAGATTTACTATTTTTGCATTAAGTTGGGAAATGATTTAGAATGACGACAGCTCTGCTGACGGTGTGTGGACACCAGCTTCAGGAAGACGGCATGTTTTTATTTTCTTTTGTTGAGCACGTGGAGACCTTCAGCCGGACAGCAGAACTCAATAGGTAGTAGGGGCCGAGTAACAGGAGGCCTAATCTGCAGAGACACCTCTCCCCCCTCGGCAATAAGACATCCATTTAACAACTGCTCTCAAAGCCCATTTAGATCAGCTCAATTCCCTTCTTAATAACCCTTTCTCCTCTCAGCTGCACCTTTATTGGCCTCAGTAGAGCAGTTTTTTCTGGCCAGTCTCTGTCCACTCTATACTGGCTGTGTTAACAGCACCTGCGCCGCTGAGATGCTCTTGACATATTCATTAAACGGTTGTACATAAACATAATTCTCAGCCTTAATACTCAGGTGAAGTCAATAGCACTTAAACCAGTGCTGGTTACCAAATGACTGTAATGAGCTGTTCAATAGGCTACACACTGTTTTAGATGACTGGGAGAGGTGCATAATTATTTTCAAATCTGTGAAGATAATCCCTTCTCTTGGCGCTGCCAGGAATACAGTCTCTCGAGGAGGGGTGATTTCTTTTGTTCTCATAAAGCAACAAGGTTTTTCTTCCTCTTCAGTGCTCTTCATAAGTCCTCACTGGCTGATTAGTGTCACCATGTGTCAGGGCAGCTGAACCTTGTATGGTTTTCAGTGCCACAGTAACACAAGCACTCCACAAGCACAGCTCTTAACCCGACTCCCTGCTAGTCCTCCCTGCAGAGTTTTGACTAAAAGCCTTGATAATTTCCTGTCAATCCTATGGATTGCTCTCTCCCATTCCCACTGAGCTGGATACTCATACCAGTATGAGTGATGAGAAGACTTTAGACAGGGAAAAACAGGCAAATTAAAGTGAGATTTCTAACATTCATCTGTTACCATCCAGTTGATAGTTGGCTTTAAAATGTTTTCCTCCTTGACTGCAGTCAGCGTGAGTTCATGGCTGTTTGAATGGATTTTAATGGCGACTCTGTTGAAGAAAGTATTAAAATGCCCAAAGAAAGAAGAAACAACTATTGCCGTAGAATTTACGTCTCTGCTGGCAAACTTGACTCTTTAGAAAGTTTCAAATACTCATATTTATGAGTGTAGGAACTGCTCTTTGTTGCAGACACGAGTCACACATTCTGAGTTATGACAGCGTTGCCTGATTCCCACTGCAGGACATAGTGATGGCATCAATTAACATGAACCTAGCCTAGTGTAGCATGAAACACCTTCTCACGTCGTTACTTATGGAACATTTGTGAGCTGTGTAGGAAACACACCGACATTAAGACACAGCTCATTACTCTGGGCACTGGCTGCGCCCGGTGAGGTTGAGTATAACACACTGAGCCACTAACTCAGTTTACTCAGCATGCAGTAGGTTTACTGGAAACACACATGGTGATCTCTGGGATGCTTGGTCCACAGCTCACATGTTTACACCTGGAAGATACTTAACAGCCTCCACTTCAGTAGCTCGTACCTCTTTGAACTTTTGCACAGTGGTGGTATTTAGTCGGCCGTTTTCAGTGTTAAATCCCCACTGCAGCACCATTAACAGGCTGATGACTCCCTTTGTGTTGTCTTGAAGGGTCGCTCACCTCTAGAATCAACCACTAGAACTGATCTTTTAACCAAAGATTTGACGCTAATTGCATTTCCTGTAAACCTACTTGGGTGAAGCTCAACACAGCCTGTGCAGGATGCAGACAGTGGACACATTCTGAATACAGTCTTTACAGCTGAAGGACATGTTTTGGAACTGTGCCTGGTCAAACCACCTGTCACGGTGCTTACTGATGACTAAAGAGTGCAACCCTAGAGAAATTGGTGAGTAGCTGAGCCTTTCTCTACTTTTAACTTTAGTTTTTCCAAAAGGCCTCTGCTGCAATTGCAGATACCCTGGTCTGAAAAGAACACACATGCAGGCTTACACGTATATGCAAACCTTTTGATGTGCAATTCTTTTTCCTAAATCCAAAGTCTTGACTTGTTGATAATACTTGGTATTTGTGCTTGTGTACAGGATGCAACCTTACCACCAGTCTCACTGTCGTGGTAGTTGGGGTCGAAGCCTCTCTCCAACATCTTGGACACTTTGTCCACCTGATTATGCTGGATGAGGTCCATAACCTTCCTCAGATTTGCCTGCAGAACCACACAAGAGAAAGAGTTATTACAGTGAGAAGAAAAGAGCAAATGGTGGTGGGTGTGAGAGAGAAAACGGCATCCAGGTTCAGAGCTGCATCAAGACTAAAATAGAAGTTGAGAGAGAGAAAGGTGTAAAGGTCCAAACACAACTGAGGGTGAAAAGTGGAAGTGTTTAGGAAGAAAGTGTAAAACTGAGGGAGAATTGCTGTTAAAGACCAATGAATACGAAGGTAAAACAAAAAGCTAGTGAAACCAGGAAGCACAGGAGGCGAGATGACAAGATTCAGTGTGGCGATTCTTTCTGTTCTGCTCCTGTCTGCTTTCTTTCCAGGCCTCGTGATAAAAATAGATAAGAGAGCAGCTCCCTGAAGGAGAGGAGAAAATGAGGAAAGAAGGATGAGATAGCTGAAGAAGAAAAAGACAATGGGCTGCAATAAAAGAATGGATTGGGAAGAAAAGCATACAAATAAATGAGGAGGAGAGAAAAGACAGGAGGTGGGAATAGACTACAACATTAAGGATGTTAAGGATAATCATCATCATCTTCATCATCATCAAATCAAGTGTAGCTTTAAACAACTGGTGAAACCACAAGAAAACAACTCCTAAAGATTTCATACCTGATAGATCAGCGTTTTATTTGACTGCTCTGCATTTGTTAAGGCAAACAGAGAGTAAAGGAGGTGAACGTGGAAGATGCACAACAATCACAAAAGAGACCTGAGTTCCATTAAGTTTTTCTCTGTTAATCCAGAACCACCTTTTTCCAATGTGAACATAATGTTTATTAACGCTGCAGTCAGACGAACTTGATACTGGACACAAACATCGTCGAGCAACCATTTATTTTTACAACCACACTATTATTAAACTGTATTAACTAAATAATTCATTAATTGTATTTTAGCAGTTTAATAATGTGTTTTGCAGCTCTAAGTGCAATGATTTTATGATGGTGACAATCTGTTGAATTCAAAACATAATCCGAACTGACTGATTTAAACCAAACGAGTTCGACCACAGACAGAGAGCTGATGGTGAGACATCAACCGTGATGAGTCAGTGCAGTTCAATATCTGGAAATGTCAGGAGTTCATGTTCATGGCCCCGTGTTTTCATGCAGTGCTTTATTTAATGTAACTGATATGTCCCCTGTGTGTGTGTCTGTGGGCCTGGTGAATCAGAGTCTGGAGGACGGTGCCCTCTCCTTCTCCCCCCTCCACCCTCTGTCTCTCTCTGCTGAAGCAGGTTGGGAGCCTGGCAGCTGATTGGGTCTCAGTGTGAGTTTCAGCCAACCGCAGAGGAGCAGACTGCACGGCAAACAGGATTAGGTCCAAACAGTTGGGTCAGCCCAAAAAAAAGGCAGGAAACGGCTCCATAAGAAAAGACTGTCTATTAAATAAGAGAGTGTGTGTGTGTGTGTGTGTGTGTGTGTGTGTGTGTGTGTTCATGTTTCTGCTTCTTATTTATAAAATCCATTTTTCTTCACTCTCCGTCCTTTCTAGTCGCTTCCAGTCTCCTCTTTCCTGCATTTGGATGTAGAACTAGAGCAGCTGTCAGACAGTTTCCTGGTGTGCAGCTAACCGAGAGCTGCCAGAGACACTTATGCTTTGGCTGCACTACAGGATTACAGTAGCTGTGGGACAGCAGCCCGGAGTCAGCCTTCACAACCATAAAGAGGCTAAAAACCTTCAATTTACTGTAGAGATTTACTTCAATTCATGTGGGAGGGACAGAGAGCGAGCGAGGGAGGGGTCTACTGTTGGGCTGACAGAGGTAAAAAAAGAGATTCCTTCTGAGCAGCATACAACCGTACAGCTTCTCCTCAGCCATCACAGAGGAAGAGAAAGGCACTAAATAAGCCCAAGTGACAGGTAAGCTCCATTATACGCTGGCTGTGTTCTTCCCCCTCCTTCAACTGTCACACACTTCAGGCTGCCAAGAATTAAACCAAACATCTACAAACACTCTTACACAAATCAGCCGGTGAAGCTGCTAAAACGATAATGCAATCTGTGAGAGCTCTTCCTCCCTTTCCAAACGTTGTCCTTCTACTGTGGCAGCACCTTTGGTGTGAGGTGGTACTGTGACATCTTTTTTCAGGAATTTCTTTGTTTGGTTGCTCCTGCTAAGCTCGATTACAAGTTTGTCTCTCAACTGGCAACGTTTCCCACAATATCAAACCAGATCGGAGGAATGCTGGAGTCCAGAACTGACTGATGACAAAAGACACATGCCTTCATACAGATTCTTTTATGCGCCGTTTGAAAATAGAAAATCAGCTCCATCCATCCACTTTGTACATACTTTTCAATACAGGATCTTTTTGATTTCCATTCAACATCACTGTGCTGTGTAAAATCTTGATAATTTGATGCACACAGAAAACGAAGCATGCTGTTTGTGTGATTGCCAAAATTAAGTTGGAATAAACATGTCTACGTGATGTGCTGTTGATTGCCACATTTACATAACCAGGTTGTGCTTACAGTCATACAGTATCTGGCATTTGTGATAGTGCGATTAATCATTTGCAGTCTCAGCTTGGGAGCCACTATGGTTTTTGGAACCTCAAACACAGGCTACAAAAACATTTTATGTAATTCATTGTTAGAGTTTCTTACCTTTGTGTGAAGTTTGGCAATTTGTTTCTCATCCACGTTGGGTTGCCTGTAGACTCTGCTCTTATAGCGGAACTGTGGAGTGAAAGACAAATTCTTATAAAAAATCCAATCAAATCAAAGGTCCAGAAGAAAACAGTGGGTTGAGAAAGGCTTTTGTTAAATCCCTCTTCCAATAACAGTAGACTGACAGTGGAAACCCTTTCACTCAGAACTCATCATAACTTATTTACTTTACACCTGTGGTTAAATCTTGACAAACAACTGTTTCTCCAGACAGAAAATCACCAGAGACGTGTCCTCTTTATGAAAAGCACAATTAATTATTTCCACAGCGTCTTTGCTGGCAGGCTGTAAGAATTGTGAACATTGCATCGTGTCTTTCCTCTCATTTGTCAGGGTTTTGAATTTCAAGTGCATGATTTCAGTTGCGACTTCCTTTAATAGCTCCTAGGAGTTTACTGGACACTATAACTGCATCCAGCTGAACTGTAGCAGTGATCAAGTCAGGAACAAACCCTGATAAGAAAACGACACACTGAGAAAAGGTAATGTTGTCCCATTACACAAATGAAGCCATTTCTAAGCAATAACAGCCAATAATTTCAGAAAAGACATTTCATTTCCAAAAATAGGCACAATCTGACTTAAGTAAATGCTCCTTCCCAGGAAATCATTACAACAAAATCAAATTTACGGAGGTGCCGTTCATTAAAGAGTTGCTGATGTTGGCTACTTAAACAAGAGGCGGCCTCTTAAAATCAGACACAAAAAAGATTTTATCAAATTTTATCATCAAAAATCTAATTTTACAAAACGACCTGTTAACCTTGAAAATGACAAAATAAACCTCAGCAAAGGAAGCGGCTCAGTCTCTTTAAGAGTTTTAGAAACTCCCAACAGTGTCTGATGAAGTTTCTGTAACGATATTACATTTTCATCAGCTCTAATTCCATCCCTGCACATTTAAGCTTCACTCTAATTGGTTTCACCTCCAAACACGGGACGCCCTTGCTGATTGGTTGAGGGTACTCCCGAAGGAGGCGTTCTTCGTCCAGGAACTTGCCGTCCCTCCCGTTGCTCGCTGGTTGGAAAAGTCCATAGTTAAGCACATCTTTCAGGCTCTGGTTCAGGGTACACAGGATCCGCTGCTTGGCAACCCAGACTGTTGCATCCGGGTTGAACCGCATGCATTTCTGAAGAGTGTGAGAAGGAAAAAGAGACAAATTGATTAGAAAGTGATGAGTGAAAGGATGGTTGGCAGCCTTAGCAACACAAATGAAATATTCATCTATGAAATAATGACCACAGCAATGTGAGCTTATCAACTTGTGGCAAAAATTTCACGTGTGGTCTGGAACTCAAACTTTTGATTGACGGATGCAAATAGGTTGAGACATAAGACTGATGAGAGGATCAGAATAGAATCACAGAACAATGGTGTCCAATCAAAATAGTACAGACACATTGGAATTGGTGCTGTATAACCCAAACCTTGTCCCAGTTACTACAAATAAACCATGGGTTCCAAGCACCACTGCCAAGCTTTTTTATTGTTGTATTGTTTCAGAGCTACATGCTAAACAGGGCCACTTTGCTTGTAGAGGATGTAATTGACACGACCCTCTGGCCTCTGGTCTCCCCCAGGCCCAGCTTCCCTGAATTGAAGAAACGTACAATGCAGGATTTCTGGCCACGTCTGAATCGGAGAAGATTATGGGAGCTGTGCGGTGGCATTCACAAAGTGCCTGTGAGTGTTTACAGCTGGATGTGCTGCTCAGCCGGTGATAGCAGCCCTGCGTCTGTGATAAAGGCTGAAGGGATGAGCAGTCTGTGAACTCTGCCTGCCTATAATCCCCTCGCCCAGCGTGGAGTGGGCAGAGAACGAGGAAGAGGGGTAGAAAGATGAAGGGTTGAAGGTATACAGAAACAGATGTCTGGCATCTGTCAGGGGCTGTTTGGACTGATAGGCTCCATTCCTTCTGCTGGGTTATTATGGTGGCTAATCTCCAGCCACTCCCCTTATTGCTGCCTCCTCTGTCCTCAACAGGACGTTAACTTAAACAGTTTATATGAAGCATCCAGGGAGCTGAGGATCATTTGATTGTCAGAGCAGATGCAATGATGGTGCATAATAAGTGTGGCTTTGTCCCAGCTGTGACAAAATAAAAGGTGCAACCAGTTACAAAATAAGAGCATGTACATTCCTGTCTATGTCAGTGTCCTCGCTGCCTTTTCCGGTGGTTATCTAGACAACTTGAATGACGCAGTTTTTACTGAAAAGACGTTTCTGGCATTTTTCATCCTGGCTATAGTTCTCATAATAGTGGCCATTCAGAATAATAGGTGATAATAACTTTGCACTCCACTTCTTAAAGCAGAGTACTTTTTGATATGGAAATGACGTCAATCATTTCCAGCTATCTGAATGCAAACGAAACTAAACTGAGGTCCTCGGGTTATCTATCGTCTATAAAGATAATTCTGAATGCTTGACGTTCTGCTAATGATGGAAAACAGCTGGATAAGAAAATCGCTATGATGGAGTCAGCGAGTGCAAAGATGCACAGCGCAAATCTCCACAGTGCTCAGAATAAGATTCAGGCTGAAAAATAGCAGAAATTCCTGTTAAGGTGCTTCAGACAGTGAATGCATCATCTCAATTTCCTGCCAGTCTTGGCAGCGGTGACCAGGAGAGGTAGGACAGCCACCACTCTTGAACACAGCTATTTGTTGCTGGCATCTGACGCTGGTTAAATGTTTGCTGAAATGACTCAGCAAACAGTTTGACTATGGCAACCACAGTAACAGTCGCAGCTTTCCAGCATTCACAGAACCTCCACGGTGCAAGCATTCAAAGCAACAGCCTTTGGAAAACTAGTCTGTCTCGTCTAACCTCAAGTCTGCCATTGTGTCCAATCTCGGAACGATTAGCAAAATCAGCTCAGATCAAGATGGTGTCTCCATCTGGATGTGAGAACTGTGAACTGGCATCAAATGAGATGGAAGATGGATGAATCTGATTTGAAGATTGTGGAGGACTTAAAGTAGACAAACAGGGAAAAATTACATTTCTCATCTCCCTGCATCTTTACATTTCACATTTGCCTCATTTTTCTGACAGGTAGATGAGAAGATCAGCACCACTCTTACATTAGTGTTCTACTGAACCTTTATTTGAACCTTTTCAGTGTCACTAGTTTGTGACAAGAAACTTGTAAGTACACTATGAAAAGACAACAACAACAAAATATGAATGATTAAATAAGACGAAAAGAAGAAAAGCACAATGGCTGGAATACTACACCATAGTTTCCAATGGCCTGAAATTCGGTATGTGATACTAAATTGCTTCTTGATTTCGTTGTGATTTTATGCAACGCTCTGGCTGCTGTTCAACAGGATTAACTGAACGTAACTGTCACGTGACACATAACTGTCTTTTGTACATACAGTATGTATTTGTGAAATGGTAAAACTAATGTGATCTTTAGTGCAGTTTTGGATTTCTCCTACTTCAAGTCTTCACAACAAGCTAAACTTACACCCTCCAACTCCAGCTCCACGCTCAAGACACAGCACTGATCAAGTACTGAGATTAAATCATGGAGCTATAGGAGGAGATAAAAGTACCAGCAGACTGAGCTCGTTCTAATACATCAAATATTGTGACTGTAAAAGCTTAGTTTTGTGGCACATCAGAGGTGCAGTTGGCCGTCAGGCTCACATGCACGTGCTGTGTGTCTGCATGAGCTTCAATTATTCAAGTGAGTTTGATTTCCAAGTGGACTGTGTGACTCAATCATGTGATCAAGTGGCACCACTGAGTGCTCAGTGGTGAATGTGAAATCAGAAGCTTTAGTGCACACATGTGAGAGAGCTTATGAACACACACACAAACCTCCTGTGCTTGGAGCTTTACCCACCGAGCTAATTACATCAAAGTGTCATGAGTTCATCTCTGGGTCGATACTGTACCTTGAGGACCTAAACCCACCGGATTATTCTTTTATTCTGTTAAAGTTACCATTCAAAAAGTTACAAAGTGCTCTGAAGCAGCTGCTAATAGCTGCTACAGTCCTCAGTACGTTCTTTGTGTTGGACTCATTGTGATGGAATTTCAGAATGCAAATGAAAAGACGTGTGAGGAAAAAGAACATCTACCCAGAAAATCAAAATGGACACAACAGGAGTAAAAATGAAGGAGGGAAACCCAGGAGAGAGCGACTTCAGGTGGCGGCTAAAGACAGAGCTCTGCCAAACAGCCTCCATGCCAACATCCTATTCTTCTGTTTTATTCTGCAAGCACCCAATAATGAGGAGGAAAGGCTTTAACTCCCTGTACCGTCATGGGCATTCAGTGTACAGCTATCTGGAACCGTTCTCAGCACCCAAGGATGGGCACACACACACACACACACATATACACAAACCAGCAAAGAGCCTCAGTGCAAAGATGAATATTGGCAAAGATGAAACCGCTGTAGAAACTCAGGCAACACCCCCAGATGCTCATTTACAGAGGGCTACAATTAGGCCCCGCTGCTCTTGATGAAAAACCTTTATGTTTAAGCCACCTGTGGGAATAACAGTAAAGCAATATCCAACGACAGATCCAGTACACGTGCTGTATGCTCAGTGGGAATACAGCATAAAGCCACTGTATGCATTAGGTCCACAAACACAGGTTTGTCATTATATAATTAATGTTTCTTTATGTTTTTTATTTTTCTCTTCTTAATGTAGAAATACCTTTTCGAGCCTGTTTATTGTGAGTCACTGAGACTTTTAAGCTCTGGCTCATGAGAATTTATGAAACAAGTGCAGTATAATTAAATTGCAATTGTTGTACTGTTAAACCACCTCAAAATGAGAAACGGCTCAAAATGAAGCTCTCGTTTGCAACTACTGCTGCACAAATTCAGCCTTAAGGCATCAGTAGCCTTTCAAACTAAGTGCTTGTTAAATTAGTGAGCAGTATTTTAAAGCCAACAATGTTTGTGACCTTCTTAAAACTGACAACCTGCCTACTACATGCAGAACCCAGTGTAGTAAATACAGCATTTAATACTGTACTTATTACTGGAAGTGTTAACACTGAACACTTCGAGAGAGACCGACCAAAATATAAAATTTATATGTTGATCTGCTTTGCACCAATTTAAATTAAGCCTTAATTTATTATAGTATATTTACAGTTTGAAGCTTTACGTCCACTAAACATGAGTGAGTCTAAAAAACAAACATTAATGCAATACTATATAAAAACAAATACAATATATGTTTCCACTGAAAAATAAATTAAGTTTACCAATATTGGCTCTGAGGGTCTGTCCAAACTAAGCAAGTAGCTTTATGTTGAACTAACCTAATTTAGAGATTTGAAAGATGTGAACATGTTCAGTATACATGTGTGACGTACTGAGGGCAAACAGAATAGAAATGGTGGCTTTTCTTTTGTGCAGGTTTAAAGTCTGGACCTAAAAATATCATTCATTTTGCATCACTTACTTTCTGCCACTCATTAACATGTTAATGGGAAATGACAGGAACAATTATAAGACGCTTCTTCATTCATTTACCTTTTTCCTCTGGGCTTCCTCTGTAGTAAACAGCCCAAAATATTTCACTACACAGGCAGCTCAGGTGTTCTGAAGACCAGGGCTGATCTTAATATATTTTACTGAGTGCCAATAGTGTGGTTCTTTGTATTACTGAACCATGATGCACCTACGCAAGTAACTGTACTCATTCATTTGCAAGATCAGCGAGGGCAGCTGTGGCTCAGGAGGTAGAGCAGGTTGTCCATTAACCAAAGGCTGTTGGTTCACTCACAAATCCCTTCGGACTAAATGTAAATGTAGATCTACAATTAATGAATGGTCGGTGTAAAGAACAGATGCAGCTCCTAGCAGGATTTAGATGCTGATAATTAATAATATGCAGGCTCCTTATGAAAGCATCAATTTATCGGAATCGAGTGCATGTTACAACCACAAAGCCATTATTTTTATAAGAAATGAAAAGTTGCCATATTTCCAAACTAAACCAAGGTTCTGCTTATGACCATCTTTAAAAATAAAATGAAATAAGAATTGAACAGATTATGAAATAGATGTGTGTGCACTGTTGTTTTGTGTATTTCATCCATTTGAATCCTTCAAATGCAAATTTATTTAATCTCATGAGAAGGTCTTAAAGTTTTTCTTTGATATTATTTCTAAATCTGGGTCTAGAAGACAAAGTAAGGAAAGACTAATAGGTAAATGCAGAGACATTAAAAAGTTTGTAGGTCGAATCAAGCTTATTTAACTCAAATCATAAGAGTAATTTGAAATGTCTTAAACATCTGGAAATGCATCTGTTTGCTTGCGCTCACATTCCACTTTTTGGGCTTTTAAAAATATATATACTTGTTTGCTTAATGCATGCTGACGCTGCTTGAAGCCCAGAGTGGAAATGCCACAGAGACACTGTAGTATGGGATGTTTTAAAGCTTTAAAACAACAACACGGTGCTGTGTGTGAGTCTTCTATGTACCAGCTTCCACAAATAGGCTATAAATAAGGATATAAACCACCATTAAATCTCAATTTCCATTTCAATGGATCTTAACCAGAAGGCTGGATAACCTGAAAACAAATGTGTTACATTTCATATCGACTCCCACACCATCACACACCAACACATCATCTCCACACCCACCGTCTGCTGCAGGTCAGGGATGAGGATACGGACGACCAGCGAGTTCGTGTGAATGTCGTCCATGCGGTTCTGCGATGGCTCGGCGGTGGCCCTTATGGTTTCGTAAATGGTTTCTTCACGGGAGCTGTCAGAGGCACAGTCGTCGGAGTAGTCAGAAAAGCTCTGGGCCATCTCATCCTCACTGGAGGTGGGGCTCCGGGGCATAGTCAGCAGGCCTGGTGGATTCAGCTGGAACACAAAGAGGGAAAAAGGTCATGGGTCATTAAAGAGAGTAGGCCTTAAAATGTAAGAACTGCCCATGATCCCATTAAACACCTTTTGGTTTTTTGGAGAGTGAAAAATGGTGCTTGTTAGTTTATGCACTAGTTTAACCCTCATCTATTCTCTGCTCAGGGCCTGCAGAGTCGGCTCCAGCAAACCCCCAGAGGAATTAATATGTGTCCATTTTCAAAAAAGGTTTTGCTTTATTAAGGTGAGTGAATAAAAAAGGGTGAGAACTGAACTGTCAAGCAATCGAACCAAAGACCTTAAAAATGCGGCGGCCTGAGTGGCTGTGCTCCATTTAGCTGAGGCGTCAACGTGATTTATGGATCATCAAATGAAACACGTAACATGTCATCAGTCACTGCTTGTAGCAACGCTAGCACAGGTGACCTGGTTAAATCCGAAACATGAAAAAAGCTCTGTACCTAATATTCACACTGTTCACAGGGACTGTTGGTTTGAATATAATCCTTTAATTATATCACTGGGCTGCTTGCGGATTTCTTAACTTAAAGATATCGAGAGGGAAGTTAAGATGATAATTTGACACATTTCAGAGTAAAATAGAACAGAAATACACAGAAGTTATTTTTGGTCCAGAGCACTATAATAAGTGTCCCACTCGAGCCGATGTTAAGGTGACTCATTGACACGACGCCCTTCTGGTTGATTTCTTGGTGCAAAACACAAAAAACAGAAAGACTAATCAGCCACAACATTAAAACCACTGACAGGTGAAGTGAATAAAATCCATTATCTCATACAATGCACCTGTCTACGGGGGAAATATTGGGCAGCAAGTGAACAGTCAGTTCTTGAAGTTGATGGCAGCGTAATCTGAGATCAGATCTGAGCAACTGTGATAAGGGTCAGAACAGCTCCCAAACCCTCCGGTCTGGTCTGGTGTGGTGGTCCTGATGTGAACTGGACATTACCTACTAAAAGAGAAGAGGAAGGACTGTGACTGTGTTCTTTAATCCTAAAGTTATATGTTTAAAAATCTCAGTAAATCTCCTTTCATACAGTATCACACTGTATTGAATCGTAATCTCTGTATCATGATACAGATACAGATGATTGTTACCAACACACACGCCTACCTAATATTCTATTGTGTGTGTTGCTAATGGAGACCTGAAGCTAAAGATTCCAGCACAAACCTCAGCATTAGACTATTAGTTTATATATGTAGAATGATTCACCATCAACTAACCTCCTGAAAAACAGACTGAACGCTGAGAATAGACGTAAACATCTCTCCCAGTCCTCGTTCTACATTTGATGTGGGTAGAGTATCAAGTTGTGAGGATTTTCATCCAAAGACTCTGGGATTTGATCAGTCTAATGTGGGTGTGACTTAGTTAGCTCTGAGTCTCAGTAGAACCGCAGTGATTCAGAGCTGGACAAAACCATTTACTTAACAGCAACTGTGGAACTGCTCAGTTCCCCTTACTCTGAATCAGACGGTGGAGGTGGAAGAAGAAGTGAATAATTTCCAGAAAACGTAACCAGTTGAAATCCACACACTTCTGATGTATGATCCATTTCCCTGGTTTTATAAGATCTGCGTTTTGCAGGATGTTTTTACATTTATTTTTTTTTAGATACTGGACATTTAATAATTTATTCATGTGAAAGGGTCCAGGTTGAGTTATGGGCGCCACCTTGCAGCATCCGTGACACTCATCCCATGGTTGTGCTCGTCATTGTGTCACGGCTCTGCTGATGAAAGTGTTTTCGTACAACAACAGATAATCCATTCCAATAAGTTTTTTACTTAGATGTGCGATGGATGGATTTTCCTCCCACAGATTGTTTTCACTTCTCTGGATTTATTCTGTTCTTTTACCCGAAAATAAAACCCGATCTCACTGGGTTTTGTCCGACTGCTGCACTGTGACAAATGACACAATCTCAACATGGGACTTGTTATAACAAAGCATTTAGGAAATTGCCAGTTTTCACATCAGTGTGAACAGCTGCTTCTGCTTTATAGGAACCTTTTGCACATTTTCATTTTTACTTCCTGCTGAGGACTTCATAATGTAATACGTATAATTTTCTTCCATGATTTTCCACGGAGCCAGCATGTGGCTAATTATAAAGGTACTCTACTGTAAGTGTATGCAAAATAGATGTACGTTTCTCCATAAGTACATTTGTTCCTATGCAAAAAAATACACTGAAAAACTTACAGAATTTAGAAATAGACACTAGTATCAGTCAATGGTGACTTATTCATATGACTAATGGTTGGACAACAGACCTTGACGTGTGGCCAGGAACTGGGGACTAGGAGTCTTAATAACTTAATCAGTTAGCACTTGTTAGGCTCAAATAAAGATGAAAGTTCTGACACTTTCAGCGTCTATCACAGTCAGTTGAGGGACTTGTCTGGACTGTCATTTCCACAGGAAATGGTGAAGACCTGTCTCCCTCTCTTCGTCCAGTCTAAAGTGAAACAATGACCTGTTGGTTTTATGCAAAACAGCAAATGATATTACAAAAGCAAATCGACAAACTTGTTGACTAAATACAGAGGAGACTTCCAATGCCAGGTCCTCATCACCTCAAAAAAACAAAAAAACAAAAGCTAATCAAAGACACATAATTCCTGCGTGTCACATAAAGTGACAATTATCAACTGATTAGCATGCTAATTAATTCATAGCCAATCCATCCCCATAGCAACACTCATAAAACATAAGGAAAACTGTGAAAGGTGACTTTGATGTAATATGCATGATCTTTAAAAGTGATCACTGGAAAGATTCTCCATCAACGTATTTACAATATAACACTTTCATAACCTCTGGTGATGCCTGTGACTGGCTTTGAGGTTGTTTCTGTGCAGTGACCAAGTTTTAGCATGATTACAAATGATGAGTCAAAAGCTGCAGATGCATTGAAAGGTCTGATGAAATCTCCAGGCTCAGGCTGATCTGGGGTCTGATGACATTCAGATGTCTGAGTGACTGACAGTTTTCAGGAGATTGCACCATTCCAACAACTTCTACACATCAGCCTCATTAACCTGCTTATGTAGCAGCATGCTGTGACATCTGTCAGGTTTTTAATGTACAACACAGTCAAATCAAGAGGATTTCTCCAGGGCTGAAATACACTTGCTGGGTTTAAGTAGCATCCCGTCTTCTCTGGCTGCTTTTATCAAAGTAAATGTGTGAAATTTAGTGTGAGACAGGGAGCGAGAGAGAGGCAGAAGAATGGCCTTAAAAAAACACCTTTACTTTATCTCTGACACACACACACACACACACACACACACACACACACACACACACACACCTGTGTCCATTGTAACCAGGCCATTTCTAGCCAACCCCAGATTCATTTGTCTGCCACATCAGTCCTTCACTTCATTCAGTGGAGTAATTGAAAAGATGAAAAGACTCTCTCTCAGACTTTCTAAATCTTTAGGTACCTAAGAGAGTATGCAGAGTTCAGTAATGAACACAGTAATTTGCTTTCATTTGCATGAGCCGTGCATGTGTGTGTGTGTGTGTGTGTATGATTGAGTGCGCTGGAAAAAGAGGAAGAGAAGGAGGAAATAACATTGTTCTCTCCAGTGTAAATTACCATGACATCCATAAGGTTAACACCTGAAGCAGTGCCAGGAGCCATTAAGGCAGAACAAATACATGTGATACTTTGCATTAAGGTACATTAAAGGATCAATCAGTAATGTCAATAAGTAGTTTGCATTTCTTCATTCAGTGGCCGTCAGACAGGTAAAGAACTGACGACACAGCGACAATCAGCTGCTTCTGTTCTGTAGTTGTGGTCGATGATCTGCAGACTCAGCTTGTTGCTGTGCTGTCTGTCTGATTATGACGTGTGCTGACTTCAGGTTTTACACTCACTTCCCCTGAAGCTGTCACAGAGGAGATTCAGCCATTAACCAGTGTAATATTTAGTTAGGTCGATGTCCACTGATCAGTTGACCTTTAACCTCCTGATGGGCCCAGAATGTTTCTCCAAAGGCGGGAAACAGCTGTCAAAGAATACCAGACAGTATCAGACCAACATTAAACCTGATTCACTAAAAGAAGAACTGGTTTACGACAGATATTAACTATTAACTTTACTATCTTTACTAAGTACTTATTAACAGATGCACTGCAGTTACTACAGCTACTTCTTATAGAAGCAAAGACTTGTTTATTTCTGAACCTAATAAGAATTTCCTACAAAATTGGTGGTCACCAGATGTTGAAGAAGCTACTGTTAATGAGAAATGCTAATTGCTAATCAGTAACAATATGAAGAAAATCCTGCGTTTTTTGGTTTCCTGGAAAGTGAAGTGGGAGTTCAGAAGTGCTCTGGGAGGGAGAGTGGGAAGAACAGTTCATTCAAATCAGACGTTAAGGAAATGTCTGTTACCACTGGATGAATAGGAAAGCACCAGCACAAAGAGGTGTGTGTGTGTGTTTGTGTGTGAGACAATACAGACACACAGATCCTTTCCCATCACAGCCTGTTGAAGAGAGTGAGCTGTTTTCTATTCTAACTCCGTTCGTACCTCACACAGACACAACACAGGCAGCTCAGTGCCTCAGGGGAATATTCAACAGACTCATTAAATACCAACCATCTCACAGCACTTTGTTATAATGATATATTCCCTGTTATGGGTGCAACTCATCTAGGTACAATAAATTACTGTAGACCAACTACAACAACTGTCATGTTAGTAAAGCATCTTATTACCAGTGATCCCTGCGTTGCTTGAATAAGTCGGCATGAAAAGGTTACCTGTGACACTGACATGGGGGGACATGCAGTACAGTACTGAGACCTGATTCTGTTTTTCTCTAAGACTGGGAACAAGCCTGAAAAGTTGTCACACGTTGTGCACAATCACAACATGGTTAGATCACTTCAGAGCCTGAAGACATCTTGGTTTTACTAAAAAATAGTTCTGGTTTTAATCTTCTACTCAACAGCAGGCGACAGACAGAGCGACTCAAACACGGGTTACAGTCTTCATTCATTGATGCCAGCACGTCTGGAGATTTTTAATAAGTTTCATATGTTCCGGCATCAAAACAGGAACAGGTATATTAGCTGGCGCTGCTCACGAAGATACAGAATAAATAATGTTTGATATGTCAGACAGACTGTAGATACAGAGAAGCAAGAAGAGAGGAAACGTTCTAGTTAAAGAGAACTTCAGCTCCACCTCGTCTTCAGGGGAACTAGTTCTGAAACCTGGTCAGCTGGATTCTGAATTAATTCACACCGTTTTATCGTTTGTTCTCCTAAAATCAAACATTCATTCTTTAGTTACCTGCTTCTCCTTCAGTGGGTACTGGGAGATCTACAGTGTCTGGCCTGGACAGGCTGCAAGTCACAGGGCTGATCTGTCTGATCTGTCAGTACAGACTAACCCAGACCCCCAATCCAGGAACAGATCCAGCCTAACCTGATCCTGATCTGAGCATTGAGATACCATGCACAGTACAGCTAAAACAAGGTGTTTGGATTAATATCGGGATCAGCACAGTGGCAAAGTTAGAGATGTAAACCTCAAACAATGGATGTCATCACTGTTTCACATAAATATCTACACAGAGACATTAAGACACAGGTTTTACTTGGTTTGCTTTCTGTATTGTAGGTAAGTATTGAATATGTACTACGTGAATGTATTTGTGTCCATAGACGTGCACAAATGAGATTTGATCTAAGTTGGGTGTCATTTTTAAAGTAATAACATTCTGTGTACGACACAAATGTGTTGAGGAAAATGAGTTTGTTGGGTTTCACTTCAGTGAAGGTCAGAAGTCTGAAAACAGTGAAAGGTCAAAGATGACAGACAAGCGATGAGCTTGTTCATTCAGTGGAGATTATCTCTGGGGTCCTCTTGGTTCTGTGCATCACTGAATTGACAGTTTGAGCTTGATTGATGCCGTCTGTGCACTTACTGAATGTGCCTTCACTTTTACTGTGTCAGTTTAATATTGAATGGATGCACTTGTTAATTTTATGTTACTCAGAATGAAAAAGTGTTTTTAGAACATTTTTAAAAACACTCTGAATAGTAATTAGGTGCATGATCATTATCATCATCAGTTATAAAACCAATTCTAAAGAGTAAGAAGTTTGGAGCACAATGGAAAATAATCGGTGGCTTCATGAGACCAAATCAAATTGTGTGGGAAGAAGAACATGATGTCCAGTGAGCACCATCACCTCATTAACTGCTCCTGCAATCTCTACAGTGATGCGTGGTAGCATGAGAGCGGCTGAGACTGGGAGACTGGTCAGAACTGAACGACGGGTTGCCAAGAAAAAGCTGCTCTTCAGTGACCCAGTCACAGCCCAAACCATCTCTCTGCGGAGGGAGCTGAAGAAGGCAGTTCACTGATGTTTCCCATCCAATATGACAGAATGTGAGAGGATCTGTCGGGAAGAACGAGGTCCAGTGACCAAACCCAGGTGCGAGACCTACACTGAGCAGTAATCTATGTAATCTATGATGAACATCTAAAAACATGATTTTACTTTGTCATTAGAAGAAACTGAGCATAGATTGATGGGATAAGAGGTCAGTTTTCTTTATTTACATTGAATCTACACATCTTTACAGTCATATTCTAATAGGAGAAAAGACGACAACAGCTCGAGTCGTCATACATCAGTCGTAAAGGCAGAATGTTGAATGTCTGTATGTTACAGGTCGGAAGCTTGAATACGTCATTAAGCATTTTAAAAAAAAAAGCTTTGAGCAATTATTGGTAATCTACCTTTTTCCTTTCTGTATTCCTGGGTTGACTTTATTTGTGGTATCTGGTGATGTTCTTCGGTCACATTAAGACTCATCAAAACAACTGACTTTGGAACTGAATTTGAAGTTTTGATTGAGCAGAAAATGTCAGCACTAAATATCACTTGATGCCAGTCGGACCTGCTGCTTTTAATGGCTGACATTTGGCAAAGACGATCAACTATCACACAGGAGGAAACCTTCTGAGGAAGAGGAGCACAGAGCAATTTTTATATCTACTACATTACTAGAAGAAATACCTTAACACCGGTTCAATGTTTGAGAAATGATCCAATACAGCAGCAGGCTTTTTCATAACTTTGTCATATTCTGAGACGTGTAGTGGAAACAGAAAAGGAGGAGAGTTCAGCAATAAAAATGTTATTTGAAATTAACATCAAATATTTATAACACTATATATTATAACAGAATTACAGAATCTTATGTAGGACGTTTACTTAAAGCTTTAGAGACATTCATGCTTTCTGAGGCTCATATTGGAAAACATGCTTCTATTTTTTTACCTTTGTCTTTTACATTTCTGCTCATTCTGCCTTTTTACTTTGCCTGTATGTTGCTATTCAGTTAATGTTTAGGCCTCACGTTGCCGTCATCATAAAACACGTAGTCATAGCTGCGTCAAATTGCCCCTTTTGCCAGTTCACAGTTAAACTGTGTGAATATTTGTATAGATTCATTTTTCTGACTCATAATTATAATAATCACCAAAAGCAAGCAGCAAAGACAAAGCCTGCATTCAAGCACCATCTCTTGTTGCTCTATCTAAAGGTTGTGTTGTCATTTTATCTAAAGGTTACCTCTGCAGCCTTTTAACCCTCCCAACAGGGGCAGAGGGTTAAAGTTCTATCACTTAGCAACAGAGGATGTAGGCGGAGGACCTGAATTATCTCCCACTGGAAACATCCTTTTAAAAATGGTTTCCGAGACTTCCCGGGTTGTTCCAGGACAGGGCATTGTTCGGGGGTTTCTCAGGAGATGTTTAAAGAGCACTTTAACAGAGCTGATAGAGGTTTTAAAGGAGCTGCTACACCCTGAAAAAGAACCCATGCAGTGCTGGAATTCAAGGAAGCAGTTCCAGAGGGCACTGGATGTGTTTATAAGACTGATGCCTTCTCCTTGACAACTTAGTCTTTACTCATCTCACTCCTGTTCAACATAATCAAATGAAGTCCATGTGACTGAACTCATAACAAAGAGGAAAAGACCACGTGGTCTGACCAAGTCAGGGTTTGTTTTTTATTGATGTTCGAATAGTTTAGACTGAAAAGATTAAGAGCACTGAGTTCTGTCTCTGACCTTCACTTTATTCTAATATCCTCAGGTATATGTTGTGTCACACTGGCATCTCAAGGTTACATTTAGTCACAGCTCTTATTTTGAAGGTTAAAGGTGAGAAGGTCCAAATAAAAACAAATGCTACATTTTTAGGATCACACAGTTTTTGTCAGTGTTTATTTCATATTATGATTCTTCAGAATTAATTTACAGCATCCTGTCATAGATTTGATATGTTTGAATGTAAATGTGAGTGGGCTAGAAAATCTGCTTCATGCAGCTTTTATTTTTTATCTTTATCTTGTTTTTTTACACCTTTATTTAACATCAGACAGAAAAGAGACAGAAAACCAGAGCAGAGCAGTGGATGTCACTGAATGGGACCTTTAAGCTGCTCTGTTAGTTCTGAAGAGAAGCTGCACTATGGAAATGCACATTTCAGTGTTACGTGCATGTTAAAACAGGCATTTCCTGCCGTTTCACATCTTTATTGTATTTCACTTCGAGTACTGAGCTGAATGTAAATATGCATTCTAACTACAAGCATGATTCACAGACATGGAAAGTGACTACATAACCCATATTTACTAAGTACAATTTTGAGATCTCTTTCCATTTTATGCAACTCCAGACTTTGACTTCACTACATTTCAGAGGAGATTAATGAACATTTACTCCAAAACATTTATTTGATAACGGTTATTACAGTGAACGCATCAATAATTATAACTCACTGCGTTCATGTGAAATGAACCTTGTACTCAGTCAATATTCTTATACTTATTATTTCTACACCACAAATGAGTTTGTCTTCTTTGATGAAACCGTGTCTGATTGACTGTATAACAGAGTAAATTAACCAAGAAGCTTCCAAAAGATTTTATTTTGTTAAATCAACATTAATTAGTTTCATCTAACTGAAGGTGAAATCATCATCACTGACCTCTCTCCTGCTACACCTTGTTAAGACACTGTTGAAGAATGATGTTCTCAAATATCAGATTCATCCTTCAGCCCTCGCTGAATAAAACTCATTCTATTGTTAACAGGCTCAATTAATTGAGTTACATCAGTTAAAAAGTTCTGGTTCATGGCTGGAGAGTGATTCATTATCCGTCTGATGGTTTTAAATATACTCTACCTCCAGAGGATGTGATGATGTTAAGATACCGAATGAATAAGGTTTCTTCTTTTCTATTATCATTGTACAATACATTCAAACAAACGTGTGTGCAGCTCTTTCTTACCTCGGTACAAACAGCTCATGGCTGAGCCCTCCGTCATCAATCCATTTTTATTAAGGACTTTTTAATTAGTAGGACATGATTGATCACTAGCGAGGCAGCGTGTCGGCCTCGAGAGTGAAACTGGGAGGCAGAACAATAGCAATAACAACAGCTGTTATTAAATCGCTTGTAGTAAATAGATCTTTGCCACTTCAGTGTTTGTCCTGAGCCAAATCTGAACTAACAACAACAGTCTGTATAATGGAGGTAAATTACACAGCCTGGCTGTTTCTTTACCGATATTCAGATCAAACCGTTTCCAAATGTGCAAAAACTCGTTTAGAGAAACAGCTGCAGTTTATGGTTCCCGTCAAAATGTGATGAGCGTTTTCTTTTTGTGGTTTCTAACTCACAAACACAATGTGAAAAGGAACCCTCCATCACCTCGTTAAAGTTTTCTACCCCACCAACAAAAGAGCTGGACTCGAAGAGTCCACACACACACACACACACACACACACACACACACACACACACACACACCAGTGTACCATTTCTGTTAATCTACCACCTGCTGCTTTAATCAACACAGAAGTCACACACACTTACACAGGACAGTGCTGTGCCAAGTTCGTCTGTCTTCAACAAATAGATCAGCACTAGTTTGTCTTTGTAATCCCTCTGGAACTTGCTGGATATGTACGACAAATGGCACAAAGGGACGTGTAGTACGAGGAGTGAGAACTTTATGTCTGTGTTTCTGTGGAGTCACTGATCTGGCTGTGGAACAGATGCTAAAGAGTCTTTTACTGGGAAAGATGTGATCTTACATTAAAACCACCGGTTGGTGCTGATGTTGTGGAACTAGAAGAGGTCAGAAAACGTCAATAACATTGACTAAATACTGTAGTTCATGGAGCACATGGTCCCAATCTGTCCTATGACACAGAGACTCAACAAAACATTCGTTCAAACGCTTTGTGTTTAATGACAGAACAAATAGAAACTATTGTGTTTTTGTATGCAGATACTGTTATGACACAACCTGCGTCTGTATTATTGTATATGTATGTAATGTTTTAATTTCACTACATGTCCAGGTGATTCAGTGGTTACAACTACTGCAGCAGTTACTGTAATTATCGATTTATCAGTTTAGTCTCTAAAAATAGAGACTGCAGTTTAAAAAAAAAACCTTATCGGACATTTGTGGAAGCAGCTTCTTACATCACAGCTACATTTAATGTTTGGGCAAATTCAAGCTGCCATAGTAACAACTCGTGCTGTGTGTGAGGTGTTTAGGAACAGCACAGAGAGTAGGTCATCAGTGTTAGCATATAACCCCACACCCCACTGTACCAACTGACCTGTGATGACTTTCTCTTCCTCTTTTAGCCTTCGTTATGTTACTAATCTAACAAAATTACTTTCCCATTTCTTTCACTATTAACGCTGTAACACATATACAACCCCAAATTATTAATCGATTTAAAGTTGTGAAATAATCTGTATATTTTGTTTTAATAAGAGATAAAGTCTGAACTGAAACACTGATTTGGTGAATTTTTACTCCCCTATGAAATATAATGCCTATATCAGAGTCTTCACACATCTTTCAGGACCTGCTTTTAGGGGTAGAGATGAATAATTTGTACAGTTGATTTGTTGCTAAAGAATCAAAGTTAAAAAAAAAAAAAAACTACTTCTGACAGTTTTCCAGGGCCAAAGCAACGTCTACATAAATTTCAAGGATATCGACTTTTGCTTGATAAATAACTTTGAATTTAGTCACATCGTAAAATTGATGGATTTTCAGTGGAAGAGTTGAAAGATTAACAGTCAACTTAAATGTCAACCTGTACAAAATAATTGTCATAATTATGATCAAGAAGTTCAGCGTTTATTAGCTGCACGAGGAGCAGCAGTTGGCTACAGAAGCCGTCACGCTGGCTAAGCTGTTATATGTGGACATACAGTGCAGCTCTTGTCCTCTTTCATCGGTGCAGCGTGTCATCACCACCATTCAGCACTGTATGCCCTGCAATTCCTTCCCTACTGACCTGAACAATCAGAGAGCAACGGTGTGATTTCCCTGCTGAGGCTTGGGAGGAGAGCAGTGAAGTGCTGAGAGAGAAGGATAAACCGAGGTGAGATGAATGTAGTGAGGGGAAAAAAGTGTTTTTTATAAAGATGAGAGTGGAAAGTTTGGATTTTTTTATACACAAAAAAGAAGCATTTGAGATAATGGAGGGACTGACTTTCAAAGTCAGTGGTTGCCAAAGTTAGATATGGGGGCACCGTGCTGTGGTTCAACAAAGCCTGAAAATGTATGACTTTGGCATCTAGTTGCGACAAAGACCTGCTTGTTAGCACAACTCTCAAATGAATGGATACTGAGCTAAATGGCTGTCTGTGTCCTTGACTTTAAAGTCTGTCACTGTGATATATTGTATATCTGAGATCTGTCTACATTCTGCCATGATCCCCCTCTTTTCTGTCGCCAGAACAAAAGAAAGGACACAAATGGTCGACTGCTTTAAAAAAGAAAACACTGCATTCATGCTTGTGTGCATATTTGTGAATATCAGCAAGATGAAAGAGAAAGAGAGAGGAGAGAAAAGAGTTTACTCTTCATTTCACAGTGAATAATTGCTGTTACATGGGAGTGCACTCCTTTTCAGGACTTTGCTTTCAACAAACTTGAGCAACTGTAAAATTGCATAGAAGCTGCAGAGACTCTAAAAAAGCTTTGAGATAAATGCTGATCACGGTTCACTTGTATTTTCTGCTTGGCTTTTGTAGTCATGACAATATTCACCTTTAAAAAGCCTAATAACCTTCACTCTAAATATTAAATATTGTGAATAGTAAAAAGTAAAAGTTTAAATTAGCCCACTTCAAAGGTTTAGGATCACTTAGGGTTGCATTGCCTTGCAACATCTTTAAAAGTTGAACACACACACACACACACACACACACACACACACACCCACACACACCCACACACACACACACACACACACACACACACACACACACACACACACACACACACACACACTGCTGACAACAGCTGTGCTGATTAAAGTGAGTTTGCACATTTTTCAATTCAGTTCAGTTTTATTTTTGATATCACTAAATCACAATTCACTTTACAGTGTTTAAGTTTAAGACCTTCTAAAATAAAACTGTATACAGAATTATATAGAAAACCCAACAACCCCACTGAGCAGCACCAGGAGACAGAGGGGGGGGAAAAACTCCAGCAGAACCAGGCTCAGGGTGGGCGGCCATCTGCCTCGACCGGTTGGGGTAAGTGGAAAGAGCCACACAATACAACAATAAATAACAACCTGTGTCCACACCAGGATCAGGACCACACCTTAAATGCTATAACTCTTCTTCACAATTTCAATTTCCACTCTCTGTGTTGTTTATGTCAAAGTGAACAATTTAAATTATGGTTTTGTCACAAAACAAGCAGAAAAGACTATTAGGAGAAATACAAATCTGACTTTGTCTGGACATAGAAGCGTATAGTTGAAGGGATGAAGCAGAGGAAAAGATGTGTCCTGACTTTAGCCACTGTCCAGTAAGTGATGAGACAGTGATGGACAGGTACTACCATTTATGACATTTCATCTTACAATATGAAATTACACTATGATTGAAAATCACATAACCTTCACAATTACAGCATGAATTTGAAGGCTTCATTGTTACACTGCCGGTGTGTGCTCGAGTGTGTCCGTGCACGATGTACGTCTCAAAAACCTGTTAATAAGAACGGCAGCCTGTCAAGACTGATTTGAACCCGGGTTGGAACAATGCACAGCCTCAAACACATGAATTAAAGCTCCTGGTCTCAACAGGAATCCCTAAACAATGATGTTATTTTAAAACAGGCACGTCACACAGCCCATATACTATAAATGCAAATGATTAGTCCAACCACCTTCTTTTATTCCTTCTTAATTTAAATGGCTGTGAGCGACAGGCTGGTTCACAGCAGTAATCATGAAGCCATTCATGCCGCTCTGCACGATGTATTGTTTATGGTAGTGAAGCCGGGCCTAGCACTAAACTCAGCAATCCAGCTTTTATTCATGAAGATCCCACTCAGGTCTGCACAACACTGAAAAAACAACTTTAATTTTCTGCTTTGTTCATTTGTATAAAAGTGAAAAGTGTATGTTAACACTGGATGTCAGCTAATAGCTACAGTTTCTATTTAAAGTCTCAGGAAAGCTCTTGTTGATGGTCACCTGGAACTAAAAGTGACTAGAAATACATTAATAATGAGCAGTGCATGCAGTTACTTTGCCACATGTCAGAAATCTCACATTACTCCGACTTGAATTGGAGACAAAAAGCCTGAGAGCACAGATGCAGAGATAGAACTGCACCAGGAAATAGAAAGGACACAGAGACAAATGGATGGAGTGCTGAATGCATGCCCACAATCAACACTGGTCAGAAACAGAAACATTTTTGAAGCTGCTGAAGTTGATTAATAATTATTTTTATGTTGTGTTTGATAAGCATTACACATAAACACACATGTGGTTGTATGTGTGTATATGTTGGTAAAGACCTTCAATCCAGGAATTCTATTCAAGTTTAAAGTTTAATGAAACTGTTCAATTATACACAAGCAGCCCAGTTCTGCCTAATGCTTACATCTGGAGCCTGACTGTGCACGCTGAATATTTATGACAAACTATATGAAGCCACTTGGAGAGGACATAATCCAATGAGTGCTGAAAACGAGGCCTTTGCAGAAACATGTGCACGTGCACGAGTACAATCTTCAACAGTAGGAGCTAAACGACTGTGGGTTACAGCAGCAGCAGCAACAACAACAGCAACAGCAGCAACAGCACAGGCCGTGAAATACTGGATGAAAATGATGCTGGAAATTTCTAATAAAAGTAAAGTGTACAGGATCCTTTTATTAAGAAACACTATTTTGTTGGAAAAACAGGATAAAATAAACAACTCTTTCAGTGTTTTCAACTGTTTTATGGTTTGTTGTAATATGTGTTGATTTATTAGAAAGAAAAAAACTTAATTTGCATTTTAAATTCTAGAGATGAATACACAGAAACCTTCAACCATCAACATGCTAACAGTTTTGTTAACATACTGCCATGATACAAGTGAAAAATGGTAAAGTGGTAGCAAAGAATGGAAATACACAAAATCATAGATGTTTCACATTTAAACATCCAACAGTCCAATAAAACAGTAGCAATCAGCAGCACCTGAGTCATGCAGACTGACAGACGTTGGCTTAACTTGATGGGATAAAAGCTTTTGATTTAGATAAGTCCTTTCCCCCGGTGCCACTTTGGAATGAAACATGATTTTCCCCAGGACAAATGTGTTTCTGGTGTGACTCAAATGACCTAGAACGCAGCCCCAGAAGCAAACTGCATTTTTAATTTGGTAAATTAAACCTTTCAGTGTACGAAGATCTGGTGTAAAGTGCTTCAGCCCTCCACTAGTGAACTGTACTGACTTCTATTAGGCACAGTATCACTGACATGTTGCTTATGACAACTCATTACGAGCAAAGACACCTTATGAATGTTTTAATGAATGCCCCGACAGGAAATGAGGGTGTCAACAAAGACGAAGGCTCAACAATCTCAGGAGAGCAGGAGTGTGAGTCAGCTCGGGTGTTTGGCAACCGAACCAACGTCACCAAGTCAGAGGCAAGAAGACTAAAGCTGGAGCTGTATCAGCGCTGGCTAGACAACGACGTCAGAGAATAAAGAATCATGTTTCATTCGTCCATTTCCAATATTCCAAAATGGTGATTTGTAATAGAATGTCATGGTGGCATGGTCCTATCGGATCCTAAAGGCCAGACGTGTGTATGTGTATGAAGCCTGCACCTACTTTGTTTTTAAAAGATTTAAACTTCTTCTTCTCTACTTCTTCTAAAGTCTCTGGACCTTTGCTTGGAGAGCAGCTATACGTCCTTTTTATTTGACTTTTTTGAAGCAAAGATAATGAAAGTAATGTTGGACTGTGTGTTTACTCCTAATATTTCTCTTTTTGATGGATCCATGTTCAGAGAAAGTGACTGAACTCTATACAGCATATTAATCAGATCTACAAAGTTCTCACCCTCTCTGCTGCTTTCACTTTTGTCCAGCGACTGACTGTGAGAGCTTTGATTTACAAGATGCACAGCCTCATCTAATCAATAACACTGTCAATGGTTAATCACACTACCTTATGCTGGAGCAAAAACACCAAACCTTTAAGGTGTTCAATGATCTCATAGCTGCTGCTTCACAATCAGCTGCTAGGTGTTTTAGTTTGAGGTCACCAAACACAAGCAGCTGGTGTTCGTGTGTCAAACATCTGCAGGTGAAGGCAACATGGAAACTAGAATTACTGAATTCAAGCAAGCTTCACCCAATAAATATCATCTGTGCCCTTTAATGCTCAGTTCTGATTTTATTGTGATGCTGCAGCTAAAGACGTGTGTCTGCAGCAGGATCATTGTGGGGTCGCAGAAGAGAGTCAGGGCAGGAGGGCTCCTCTTATTTACTTTGGATGCGAATGCCTGGAAGGTAAAGATACAAAAACTGAGCAGCCGGCGTGACCCGAGCGGGGCAAAACAAACAGATGAGTCCAAGCGCCAGCAGAACAGCGAAGCTTTTCTCTCTTATTTTGCCCAGTTTCTGTTATGTTCTCTCTGCATCAGAATCCCCTGGCCATTGTTCAGCAGCAAGCTGCGTCTCTTCACATGTTTGGTTATTGTTCAATCACACTGCTTTTACCACCTGCCTACTCCTTCAACAGACCGTGCTGGCTAACATGGTATATTAAAATGATCTCCACATTAATATCCGTCAACCTCCCACAGTCATGGAAAATATTAATCTACTATAATGCTGGGTCTACTGCTGGTTAAATTTCAGTAGTTAAACATTATCATTAAAGTGATGAGGGTCATACAGACACATAATGAAGCTCTTATAGTTAATTTTAGGACACCTCAAACCATTTACTACAGCAAGGCTGAGTGCTCACACTGCAGAAATGCTCAAACTGTGTGCTCTCAACAACTTCAACAGTTCTATCTTTTAACTACAGCTGCTACAAATAGCAGTTGAAATGTTTTAAACATCTGTTTGTACAGTGATACTTGTGCCGGCTCCACCGCTTATTAGACCTGTCAATAGGAAGAATGGATGATGAAAAAGAAAAACACAGTTTAACTGATGCTGATGCTGCATCTGTGAGGTTTTATCATAGGTCACCATCACTTCTAAAGCACTGGTACTACTGAATTAACACACATAATCATAAACCACCAGCACTTTAATCTCTCAATCATTATTACAGGAAAGATAATCAATTATTGACTCTGGTTCTCATGTTGGAAGAGAATTAAAGTCACAATTTCCAAGTTTAGTATAAAAATATGACAGAGAGGAAAACAGAGGCTGTAAATAAAGACAACAGCAACAACAACTAAATTAAGCTTCTCCTAACTCAAAATGATCAGAACACCTTAAACAATGTTGTAATGCAGGATTACCTCTCTCTTGTTAGATGTAATCTCCTTCTGATCATTTCATTCTCTGCTGCTCGTAGAAAACACGGTGTGATGTATTTGTGAGCTGTGCACTAGTTTCCTGCACCTTCTGTGTTGGGAAAAGGCAAATGCTAGGACTGTGAGGGGATGCATCTGGTCCCTGTTTTAAGGATGACATGCATTAAAGGGTTCATTTTATAGTTCCTTTTCCTATAATTGGTGAATTGTAATGAATAAAGATGGAACGCATTTCCCTTAATGGAGCACTCGCATGTCAGAACACACAAAGCAACCAGCTTTCTATGGAGCCTGAAATTTGGGACTGAAATTAGTTTTTTTCTTTGAGATTTCTAAAAGCAGAATAACAGGAGGATATAGAAAAACAGTGTGACGAGTTTCCACAACACTGGGTGTGCTTTCCCTGAACAGCATGCATCTTTCTGTGAGGTACTATCGTTGGGAAAATGAATAAGTATAGGATTATTGGAGCAGGCACGCAACAAGTACAGCTTCTACCAGAACATCAGCTAGAGAGACGGAGGAATCGATAAACCTCCCAGCAGTGACAACCTGAATTATATATCCACTCCGTAGTCAGTCTCAGCAGCTGTTAGCCGGGAGCACAACAGCGCTGCTTCCACTAGAAAAAGGTATAAATCATCTTTGAGCAAGTGAAGCAACAAAGACAAGAATAATGTTTTTTAGATCCCTACAGGTGTGAATGCCCCAAAAACATACACACTGCTGAAGTGAAGTCCACATCTATTCAGGTGCCATCAACAAAAGAAAAAGTGCACACGAAACTGACAATGGACAACGACATTCATCTCAGTCTGACACATATCGACACTAGAAGTGCTAAAATCCATCTTGTGGTGACACATGTCCACGACTCTGTGTTGTCCCCTCAACTCATAAAAGCAAAATGTGTATAAAAAAAAAAAAAAAAAAAAAAGTGTAGTGCATCACTTTTGACATGAGGACACCTCTCAGATGACAACAGGTGGCTGCTAACAAAAACACAAGTTCAACTACAGAGAGGAGATAAATACAAACTATAATAAAACCTACAAAGAACTGTTTATATCCGTGAATTCAGCACAACCATCAGGACAAACGTCAGATTCCTGTTTTAATATCCTATTTTTGAAGACACATTCGATCTTCATGGACAGGGATGATGACCTGTCTTACACAGGGGAACACTTTTTGGAAAAATTATCTTGTGACAAACGTCTTTAGACTGAGAGTCATATTTTCATTTAGCATTTCAAATTATAAACTTGCATTCACATTGGCATCTATGTAAGTGATCCCCTCTACACCTTTTGAAGTCATGCAGCCTGGTTTCTGAATGCATGTTTCAGCAGGCAGACACCAGGCAGCACTTTTCCGTCACTGTGATAGTTGTGGCCAGGTCCAAGCACGTTGGAGCTTCCTCTGATCCAAACTCATTTATTTTGGTTTCATTTGACCAGAGAAAGTGTTGCTAAGCTTCATTTGCATTCTATTCATGATCTTTTGCCAAAGTTTAATCAGCAGTTTTGTGCACACTGCATTTGTTCTTAGGGGCCACCCACAGAGGTTGACTACACTGATAAGTTACTGCAGATAATCCTTGTGCCAACTTGGAATCAGTCTGAATTTTAATCTTCTGCTCATTCTTTACAATCTGCAGCCATGTTGCATTAGTGAGACAACTGTGGAATTCACAGATTCTTTTATAGGGTTGTTTAAGCAATTAACCTTCACTGGAAAAAAATGTGCAATCATGTTTGTTGAGTCAGAGGTAAACTGGCTCTTGCTGCATCAAACACTCAAGACTCAGTCGTGCTGCACAACTAAAACAAAGTTCTGTAAAATGTACCTGGCAGACACTGAAATGTGGCCACAAATTGATTTTCCATGTTCTCACTGGGGAAAGTAATGTTAGACCTTACAAAGCCTGAGGGGCTCTAAAGTGAACCTATTTTAAAGCCCAATTTGTCAGAACAATCAAAATCTTCAAGAACTTTAATGGATTTTCTGGTTTCATGTCGACAGGTTTGTAAAAGAACATCCAGATGTAATATTGAGGAAAAGAGACTTTTAAAAATTGTCACATCGTGTTGCTTCTTTCCAGTGCAGCTTTCTGCAGCCTGACTTCTTACTCAATCCGTTTCTTCAGTTGATTAAACAGCTTTTCATCATTTTACTATTTTCCATATTTAGGCACCATGCGATGAACCTGAATTTTTGCTTTAACCAGTCGAGGCAGATGGCCGTCCACCCTCTACCTGGCTCTGCTGAAGGTTTCTTCTGTTAAAGGGAGTTTCTCTTCCCTACTGTCTCCTTGTCCTGCTTTCTATACTTTTTTCTACACTCTGAAGTCTTTAACGTTCTATGTAAAGTGCCCTAAACATGAGTCTGAAATGTGAATGACGCCCCACAGAGTTGACGAATAACACAGTCTCCAGCTTAAAAAACAAACAGAAAAAAAACCATTAGCATTATGATGCAAAGCTGTAGCATTATTTTTATAGCTTTTGTTGCACACAGTTTGCAAACACATTTCACAGAGCTTTTGTTATTTCTTTTCTACTGTCTGGACTAAAACTTCACCAAAATGTTAAGTAATAATCCAGAGCATGAACAGCTGCGAGTAATTACTCAGTGAGTATGAGAAAGTGAAGCCTGACTGCAGATCTGCTCTGATCTAGTTTGTGGAGCTCTGCTCAGCTGTTTAGCCAGAGGACAAGTAAAGAAACAGAGCATAAAAATTTCATACACTATAAGTACTGTATGTCTCCTTCTCCTTCTCCTGAGACAGACAATTAGATTGTGAGCATGTGCTGTATATTACATCGAGTCCTGCTCCTATACAAGCATACGCCCGCTCAACTGAATACCTAATATTATAACAGTGTAGGCTCACAACCTTCAGCATTATTTCATAGTAAGGATTTTATTTAGTTTGTCAAACATCCTCTGTGCTTGTATCTTCCGTCATATACATCCTGCACATTTGGAGATGTCTTCATGTGAGGGCTTCTGGTTCCTCCATGATTGTTACTGCCAGACTTTTAATCCCGAACACACCCTGAACAGGATTAAGAGTGTGGATATTTTGATTCCTCTACAAGTCTGTTGACGGACTTTTTAAACCATCTGGGGGAGATTTCACCTCCAACGCCATTTCTGGGAATTGGGAGAGGTTCTGAAATTCTGGGTCTGAAGAAGGCTCAAAAGATTAAACTGGAGCAGGCTCAGAAGAGGAGGAGGCAGCAAAGTCTCTTGAAGTGTGAAAAGTTTGATCATTTCTCAAGCTGAGTATGTGAATAAGTGAGTTCTAGTCTTTGTTTACCAAGTTACTCGCAAGCTCGGTCACAGGGGCTGGAACTTATCCCATCAGACACTGCACAAGGTGGAGATCTGGACAGACTGCAAATCCATCAGAGTTACTACGGACAGCTTGGGATAGTGTAAGGTCTCCGATACGCTCAGGAAGATGCTAAAGCACTAGAGGGGAACTCTACACCCCGACTAGGAATCGTGCCAAACCTCACAAATCCAAACTAAATAAGAAAATTGATTATTTACAATTAATTGAACAATTATTTTGTTTTTAATATATTAGAGGCGTTCTTAAGCAGCACTTTGCAAACTCTGTGTCAAGGTCTGTGTCAATGAGAGCTCATATTATGAGTTTAGAACACTCTTTTAGTAAGAAACTAATCTAACAGCAGACCTCTGTGTCAGCATCACATGCCTTCCGCTCCCTTTCATCCATCAACCCCAAAAATATTTCAAGTTCTACACTAAAATGTTGCACTAAGTCGTTTCCATTTAGCCTAACACTAGAAACTCTCTCAACTTAATTTAAAATATCCCAGTAATCAAATGATTATCTGCTTAGATGTGGCGTGCGTCCTCCACACATGGAACACCACTCCGGTGATACCTTATATCTTAGGAGAACAATAGTAGAATGTGATATATACGCCGCCCTGTAGCTGCTCATTTCACCCATTTACTGCTGCTGTGATGCTCTTGTTTGTTTCTGAGCTTGTTTCCTCATGAGAATTATTCTCCCATGATTCTTTATTTACTGAACTGGAGATGTGTTTCCTTTTTTATTTGTCTTTACACCTCAGATTTTCTGACAAAATGATGCCATCCAGATTCGTTATGGTGCCAAATTGGAGACAGACACTACATAATGCCACTATGTGTCCTATGACACAGGCCAGACACCTTCTTCTCCATCTCGTTCTCCACTGTGAACTGCCCAATAAAAAGTAAATGAAAAATATGTTGAGTTTCTTTTCTTATTTTGTCATTTTTATCAGTTCTAGAAGAAAATGAGGCTTCAAGAGTTTTATTTTGTAATATTAGGTGATTTGTAGACAGAGGGAGAAAAGCAGACAATGACAGATGCATTGCATTAAGTGACCAACAATTAAAATCAGTAATAAATATATTTGATGTTGAAAATATATTTTGTACTATAATTGCAGCTGCAAATCATTTTCATAATAATAATAATAATATTAAAGAAGAACTGTAGCAGTGACCTGTATCAGAGGCAGTGTATGTGTAAGAGGAGGGTCGATGGTTTTCAGAGTCCAAACAGATATAACCAACATATGGGAGAGTCTCCTGCTCCCTTTGAGATAGATGAGCTGTGACAAACAAGGTCTGCACACACACAGTGCCTTTGGACACATTGCACTCTTACAAATGGGCAAGCTGCCACGGACATGTCCATATGTGCGCTGTAGAGGTTTCAGAAGCGCGTGCACACACACACACCTTTGTAGAGTGACAGCCTCGGTGCAGCCATGTTATCTGACTGGTGGATCCTATTTCTGTGCTGTCAAATGAGCAGCGAGCAGAGCAGTGTTCGCTGCAGCTCATCTGTCTCATTACCCCCTTCAGCCTCTTTGATATGGTCACTGCTCCACTCTGTGTCTGGACCCTGAAGCCTCTCTCCATCTTGAACAGGTTCAACTCAGATTAATGAGCAGGCCGCTCACAGATTGAGTTCTACTTAGAGAGTAAAGTGGTATCTGATGAGGTGGTGTCCCAGTTGTGATTCATACACTTGATTTCTGCACAGAAGTGCCAACATGCATGGCACTGCCTGACAACGCATTATTGAAAAAATGAGCCAGACTCTTACTCTGTAATATATTCATATTATATCACATAACCCAATAGGTCCCCTTAGAGGATAGCAGATTACATTCAAATTCATTCTCGACAGTTTAAATAAATGCACCAATTGAACTTGTTCTCCGCTTTGCCAAATGTCAAGGCATGGTAATATTTCAGTAGGATACAAAAACTGGCTGTAAACGATCCTCGTGACTCCTCGGAGGCACAGAGAGGGATTTGGCTGAGAGGGACAAAGGGTCTCTGGGCTGAACCCACTCCGTCTGCCACTCTATTCTCCATCACCACCTTCAGTCCCACTGTGTTCGGTGTCGTAACTGAAGGCAATTTTGCAAAATACTTGGAGATGCTAATTAATCCGGGTCCAATCCGGTCTGAGCACTAATAATATTAGTGAAATAATATTGAAGATATTTAAACATGAGCACTGTGTTGATTATGTTTTAAAAATCTATTTTCTCAGTGAGGACAAGAGAATAAAAGCACCTCAGTGCAGCTCATGAATAGTGAACCATTTGGAGAAGTCCAGTGAAACAGTTTCAGAGTTTTACAGCTGCAGACTATTTGAAATGACATCAGTTTAATTTCCTTTTTGCTCTGTCGTGTAGAGAATAAAATATTTATTTCAGCAGCCATATTTTGGGTGACAGATGAATAGTATGAGTATGAACATGCACAGTACTGCACAGATACTAAATCATGTGGCAACTCATTTATTGTCCACTCACCCACCACTGGTGTTGACATGGTTCCTGGCAGGATAAAAACAAATGTAATGAAACGGTTCATGTTTTAGACCAAATCAGGTGCCAATACAGACACTAAGGTTTTGGCTGGTTGCACCAGGCTGCAGCCTGTGCTTCACTGCTTCATTAAACTCTTCTATTTCCTGGGTTCTGAGTGATGTGTAATTGGTTATTTGCTCCCTGGGCATGTGAACTTTTGCTTGTGTTGTAACATGATTTGGTTTTGATCTGAACAATGTTGTTTAGCTTTCAAATTTGTGGCTTTATTTGATTCTGGACCTTCACAGACTGCATCAAAAATCCATCTGGGAAATAAAACATCCAGGGAAAATGCAAACAGCAGGTTTTTCACAATGGGTCATTAAACTCATGGTTAATCTGAAATTTCGATGTGCGCACCTTAAACTTTTTATAATCAACCTGTTGACACCTGGTGCCTGCTTTAACTGGAAACACAACACAGATTCAAAACAGTCTGCTTGTGGCTTTAAGTCAGATCACGTAGCAAAGTAGACAATCACACCGTGTACCTGATGAGACAACAGTGGGAACTGAACCCTATTACCCCTCCCTTACATCACCACCTCTGCAGCTTCTGAGGCTACCTGTCAAACTGCACCACATCCTGTAGGTGAAAGTGAATATTACAGATTATATTTCTTTGAGTCAGAACTGCTCCACGTGGTCACACTGTTCATCCCAAACTATTTTACATCCTTCTTAATGTTTTCATCGTGTGTATCATACTATTACTCTCCATGCTGACAGGACTCCTCCCAAACAGGCCTCCGCCTCGCCGAATGTCTCTTCATGCCTCCCTGACTCATCATGGTGAACACTGTCATCCCTCCGCCCAGCCCTCCCTTCCTTCTTTACACATTGCTCACGTCTCTGTAGATGAGAAGGTGTAAAGAGGCCAACACACAGCGGAGTTCCTCCAAATTGAGAAGAGTCTAAATGGAGCGTAATAGGCCATCCTCCTTTTCTTCTCTCCTCTTTTTATCTGCTCCGTCACTCTCTTCCTTCTCACTCCCTTGGTAATCCTCGCTGCTGGGCGAGTGACTGAACATTCATTTCCCTGAGAAGCTGATGCATGACAATTAATTAACTAAAAGCTTGGTGGGTTCTCATTACTGCTTTGGATATGTTCACAAGTGGCAACGAATGAGGTTAAGAAATCCACGGATTCATGTGTAACATGTATGTGGTTGCATGAGAGAGCGTGACCCCAGCGTATGGACAAAAAATGACAGATGGAACTTCAAATACAAATATACACATGAACATCAGGGAAAGCAGACAGAGGTAAGGAGAGGATAGCCAGGAGGCTTCTCAGATGAAGATGTGAGCTCACAGAGAGTTAAAGCATCGCCAGCGGCACAGGCAAGTCGTTTAAGGCAAACCTATGTTTCCATAAAGAAGTAATGAGAGAGAGATTTCCTCTGTTCTTTCCTACACAGCTACAGTGTAGGAGTACACACCTCTACTGTACTTGGGCTGGGAGTTGTATGTTTCATATGAAGCCTTTGCCCTAGTTGGAAACCTGTGTATGCAATTCTACTTTTTCTGTTGTACATTAATACTGAATTGACAAAAGAATCAACAGGAAATCTGATGAATACTTTCTAGCATTTATTGATTTCAGCCTCTCCGACCTGTTATCAGATTAACCCCACCTGCCCTATACCAAGTGAGTTATGTTTAGTTGCATGTTAGTATGTTCTGTTGCTGTACTTTTGTTAATTATTTGGGTTCTGGACGTTTGTTTGACAAAAGCAGAGTCACCTTGGACTCTGACAGAAACAACAATGGCCATTTTAGCAATAATTTATTATCAACTGGCCCAGTATGTTCTCTTCACTGTTCATGCTATTGTCAACATGCACAGCTCAGCCTGGAACATGTAGTTTGCTCCTGTTTACAGATCCGCCCATCAAGCCAATATCCTAAGTGATTACACGTCATCTTCTACTACTACTACCACTCGACACGTCTTCACATCTACAATCCAAACTCCTAAAATATTTAGATTTATGCAACAGATGTCCAGCTTTTAAATCTTAGCAGCAATCTACAGAAAAGAGAAGTATTGGAGAGATCACAGTCAACACTAAAAGTTCAATATAAGAAAGTTAACAAATACTAATTTTCCAAAAAGGCTACACACCACTTAGTGCTTGTTATGCAGGTTGACTTGTTTGTTTTAGAGAGGTGTGAACAAATGTTTAAAAAGGTGCCGACTGAAAAGCAACAACTAAATCCGGCAGGACAACAGACTAAGTAAGTTTGTGTGCAGTGCCAACCAGAGCCATCTACCAAGCCAAGTGTGCCACAATAGAAAACTCTGTGCCAACTAGCACATGACCTACAGTGTCCGTCTTTCTCTGCCTGAGCCTGCAGGAGTGGATATCCAATTTGAAATGAACAGAAAAGCTGTGAGTCATTTTTATCCTTCAGACTGAGAACTGAGGAACACAAATGTGCAAATATTTTTCGGACAGTTACTGGACAGACTTTTTAATATGCAGGTTCTTTTCAGCAAGGTCTCGGTCCACTTCAAGTCTTCTCCGTTTCTAAAAGAAGAGTTTTATTCCATACAACTTTTATAGCTTCTGAAACAGACAATCGCAGCCACATCACACAGTCGGGGCCAAGCACATGAAAGTGTGAAAACAGCTAGGCTTCGAATTTCTCATACAACTACTGCCCTCACATTTTGAATACCTCTGAGTAGAGACTGTCTGAGCTGGCCTTCGACTGTGAACATAACACCTGCACAGTTTGTATGAAACATACTGAAGTCTGAGGGGGATGGAGGCATTTTGGATTTGTCACCACAGAGAAAACTAAATTCACAAAGGTTAGGTTCCAGGGTTTGTAAAGACAAATCATCAGTCACTCATTATCTTCCCACTAAGACAACAGAGGGACCTTAAGTATGTGAACATAGTTTTAGATTCGGCTAGAGTTGTTAAGAACGAACAGGAGATTCACAAGAATTAATTTAATTATATCAGTTAGTTGTTTTTGGTTCAAACTGGATGTTTTTTTAAAACACTACACCTCCACTCTATTATCACACCTGAATGCTAGTCATTTCACCATTTTTCATGTTGTGTATTGTTATTGTAATACTAAAGATTAAAAGCTGAAACATGTTCATGTTTGAGGAGAAGTCTGAATGTGATTGTTAAGTGTGGGATTCTTTGAACACCTGATAAAGAGACCTGATAAAATGCTTTGTAAAAATAACATTAAACCAAAGCAGCACAACTGCTACAATCAGATTTATAAGTAACTGAATGCTGATAAGTTTGTTGGTGTTTGTCCTCTGTACACCACCAGCACATTTGAAATCAAGCACTCAAAATGAGAGCAAAGCCTCAGCTCAATTCAAGAAATCAGACAAAACTTTACTATTGACCGTTCAGGAATTACCGACATGTTTGTGCCTCATAAAGAAAAGAAAATATGGCTGACAGGCGGTTGCATGACCAGGTGTTCCATCTGCTTTTAGTAGCTGTTCACTAAAACTCTCAAAATTAAGTCAAAAGAGGTGTTTATGCAAGTGAAGGAGGTCACTGACTAAAAAAACACAATAAAACCATCACAGAGAAAAACACTGAGTGGCCAATACAAAAGTTTGGAAGGTTCTTAAGAACAGAAGAGTGAAGAAGAACCCAATCATAACATCCAGTCAAGTCAAAAGAGGAGGCGGGTGTATCGTTGGCACAGTTAAAAGATGCTTCATGAATGTAAATGAAGAGGCTTCACAACAAGGTGCCAAACACTAAGAAACAGAAAAGCCAAGATTAACTCAGAAAGAAAGAAACGGTTCATGATCCAAAAAATCATCTGGACATCTGACACGGACATGAACGACTTCCTATGGAACTGTGTCACTGGTGTTTATTGATGAGTCACCTTCAGATAAAAGTATCCGGATGCATTCTGAGGGGTATAAGGCTTATAGTAAACTATACAGGTGTATATGGTTCTGATCCGAATCAGGTGCTGAAAAACTGATAATGACCCAAAACATCCAACAAAAGCTGCCCAGACAATGAGATATTAAATTCAAGTCAGTTCAACTCAGATCTCTGAGTTTCACTTACTGAAGACGTGACTGAAGGCAGAAAGACCCACAAACAAGCAGCAGCTGAAGGCAGCTGGGTAAAGACCTGGCAAAGCAACTCAAAGGAGGAAACTTAGCCATGTAGTCGTGAACATGACAATCAGACATCGGGCAGCCACTGACTGTAAATCCAGATGCAAAGAGCAGATGCTAATGGCTGCTATGGCAACACTGTTAACCAAAGGATTAATTAACAAATAACTATTAGGTCAATCGCAAAATTACTTGTTAAATTAAAAATAACTGATATATTCATTGATTTAAAAAAAAAAACATAATTGTAAAATATGTGAAAAGTGATTACTAATAATTATTTATTTATATTTATTTATTTCGTTTTTTTATTTATTTATAGCCCTTCCCTGCAGAAAAGCAGAGAGAAAAGCTATTTATAAATAAAATAGGTTTATTACAGTATGATATGAATTAGTTAATGATCGGTGTTATTAACAGTCAAACTGATTCATCACTCACAAAGTTAGAGGCGGCTGTTTTCAGACTCAGCCACCTCTGTGAGGACACGGTCTCTATAGGGTGTTTGCTGCCCTGCTTCCTGGCATCTTGGTCTCAGATCACAACTTAATGAGATTTTTGAATTATTGACCCTCCAGTCATGAAGCTCTTCTCTAACCTTTATGTGAATGCCACTCTGTGCAAAGCAGTCATTACATATTCACAATAATTGTTCCTGGCACCCTCCAGAGTCCGGCATTAGCCCGCTCCAGCCTCTCCCCTCTAACGATGCTGAGGCGAAGAGCAAACAAATGAAAAAGAGGCTTCAATAATGGTCAAAGTGATAAAACCTCTCTCCTTTTGTGTGTGGTCTTGAGGCCTCCTGTGAGCCTCCATTCGGCCATATCTCTGCAGCAGATAAGACAGAGAACCTCACACATCTGTGTCTGGTATCACACTCCACAATGGCATTGGTCACAAAACCCACACTTGGTCTAAATAACACAAATGTCAGACCTCATCCATGTGCAGCCGTAAAGGTTTCTGGATATCCAGGCTGAAGACTGTGCTGCTGTTTGTCTTATCAATTTCAGAGCAGGGATTAGGTGAAACAGGGAAAATATGGTTTTGTGTGTGTGTAGTATAGCGCTGCTTCTTCTAATACACTCTGTGTGTTCTGGAGTTTCCATTCCCTGTTCCTGCTTCCGTGAACTTTTTGGTGTGAAATTGCTTTTTTTTCTGCTCCAAACTGCTGTGAGCGTCTTGATCAGAGAGAAGCCACAATCCATTTTGTGAGGTAAATGGCAGAGAAGGTGGCAGCCCCTTAAATGAAAGCAATCACAAGGCCTTATCTCAATGGCATTTTTGTACCTACAATTGCCGCCTGCAAATCTAATAACCAGCCGCCCCAATTAGATTGAAGAATGATTCAGAAAGCAGCACGAAGAAAAAAAACGTGAATAAGCTGCTAATGAACAGAGATCCCAACTGCAGAGGACTCACTGATAACATTTATGATTTGTTTCACTAGGGGGAAAAATAAAAATCAGGCTCAGACTGAAGGAAATGATTGAATATTGTGTGTGAGCTTCACAGATTCTGAGTCCTGGTTTAAATACGGCAGCAGCTGCAAGTGTGAATGCAAAATAGCAAACTCCCTTTTGTTTGACAGTCTTGTTAACATGATTAGCACATTCATCATCAATCATTTTCAAGCTTCAAATCAAAGATTAGAGTTTATTATCAGCATGTGGCTTTGACATGAAGCCATTAAGGAATTAATGTGACTATGGTAAAAACCAAACATTGATTAAACTGTGTTTATCTGACAGTCGAAACAAGCAGAGCAACTATTTAATCTGCATAAATGAAGTTAATTTCCACACAGTGACCACTCTTACCTGCACAGAGCACCAGTCCTTTGTTTTAACACTAGTTCACAGCAGTCGGCCTGAACTTGCTGCTTTTTCTCTATTCATTCTATTTTAAGCTGCTAGTGCAAATCAAAACTTCTTTTAATGGGAAAACATCTGCAGGAAGTGTTGGTTCCATTGGCAGCAGCTTAAAACAAACTAAATAACAGTAAAGAAGGAACAATGAGTCAATCATAAAGGAAAGAACAGCTCCACGTTAAAAAGAGAAACTCAGACGTCAGATTTGATCCATTTGAAGCTGCGTATGCTTTAATGTAGATGTTAAGACTTGACTTACTGGGTCAAGGATCATTTTCTATGTTGTTCTCGTTGTCACACATAAAAATACAAACTTTCAACTTTTAAAGAGGTTCAGTAATTTAAACAGGTCTAATGACCCTTTTCTCAGATGTTTTGTTTTCAGCTGTGGATTCATTTACTTTTGGTGCTGTAGTTAGTATCTGTAGCATCAATGTGGGAGTCAAATAAAACTACAGTGTGTGTGTGTGTGTTCGTTCATAGTAATGAAGGAAACGATCACCTGGTACCGATAGTGTGGCTCATTGATGTGTTTTTTATAGTTTTAGGATAATAATGGAGCTCTACGGCACAGAGGAGGAAGATGTATGAGGCCTTGACGGCAGAAGTTTTGCACTGAAACACATATTTCTCAGTTTTTCAAACACTGCTGTGTTCACCCATTTCAGTCTATACGAGGAAGAAAATAAAGGAGGGGGGAAGCATCACAATGGAAAAAAACTAATAAATAAAACAAGTGTGCATCCAGTCAAAAACACTGAGGGCTGCAGAGTTAAGTGGGCTTACATAATTGCAGCCAGACCGCGGCCCTAAATGCACGCCTTTCAAAATGTGAAACACTGTGGTTTGCGACCGTGCGAACAATGAGCCGATCATCTTTGTTCATGGCTCGCTGGTCCGTGGGAACACTGACTGAACACTATTGCAGCGTACGTTCTATGTATAGGTGCAGCAGACGCACCACACAACTGCTCCAATACAAACTTGCCTGTGAATGTCAGCTGTGTACCAAACTAACTACTGCACCTCTGATTGGTTGATGGGGAGTCGGCAGATTGTGTCCATAGCTGGTCGTCCAGCAGGAGCTTAGTGCGGCGCTCTGACTGTTGGTGAATCAGTTAACAGTGGTTCATAGTCATCCTGATTGAACCACTGTGTTTTCAACCTTCTTACAAAACAATGAACGATGAAAACCAACATATTTATATTGATGAGAACAGCTGGAATCCAGTTACATACAGAAACTGTAAAGGTTTCAACACAGAACTCCTGCTTTCTACTTCTACAGAAACCTGTCTGCTGCTACTGCAGACCGGTCCACAGGGACCACAGTGTCCATGAGCAACAACAATGCCTATGAGATGAGAGCACAACGTGCAAGTATGTACACACAGTGGCAGACAGTGCACAAACACACAGAGGAGCTTGAGCGTGGGTCACCATATCAAGCATGTTGCAGCCCTCAAGCTGTGGCAGAACTGTGGCTGCAACTTTGTTGAAACCTCAGACTGGAAAGCAGTCAGTGTAGAGGCAGCTGATTTATTTATTAGTTTTGTACATCATCATAGGCTGTGTCTATTCTAAGCCAGCAACATCTCCAAGTGCTACTTACGTCCAAACTAGTGTTTACAGCATCGTTTTCTACAACATCTATATTCACAAGGAACTAAAAATATTAAGAAAAGGACGAATCTCACCTTTTAATTCAAAGACAGAAATTAACTACAAGTATTGTTCACTGACCAAAACATCAGCTTGAGTCCAGGTCTTTGCCACGACGCCATGTCTGCTTGGAGAATGACTTGTTATTCTGCTGAGCCAAACTAAACATTAAATCATGCAGAGACTGACTGAAATATGGATGTTCCTCTATCAAAGGGAAGAAGTTGTAAAGGTGGAGACACACCTGCAGACAAGCAAAGGCTTCACACAAACTCCATCTCCCTCAGATTTCTAGTCCAAGTCTGGAGCCGACAGAGGAACTAAAGGTGAATTGACTTTTTAAAACAAAGCTCACTTCAGGTATATCCTCACTGCATTTCATGTGAAACCATTGGTCAGTGATGTTTTGGAAGTCTCCATGAGAATGACTGTCGGCAACTGGGTCATAAGACTGTCAGAACCAACTGAGCCAGACTTCAGCAGACCCGGTCCAACCAGTTCTCATGTTCATGTCTCTACAGTCATTAATTAGTGCCCCTGCCTTAAGGCGGACTGAGCTGTGAACGGTCTGGATGGAAACGTTTGTCTCTTCCACTCCTAAGATAAATTTAAGATAAGATCTTATCCTTCTTCCTCTGCTTCTGTTAGCTTGAATAAGAGCAGCAGCTGAATAATGAGTCCTCGTGACTGAGATCAAACTGGAGCAGCATCTTCTTCTGATCAATAACTGTCACCACGGACACAGGGGACCAAACTAGCATGTCCCAGAGGCAGAAATGTGAGGACAAGAACAAAGTGTGTGTCCTTATTGTGTTTGCACGATGAAACTGAGCAGGAGCCGGGAGTGAAAATAGATGGAGTCTGGAGGAAAGACGAGTGTGTGAGAGATGTGTACAGTATCGGCACACTCCATCCTCTCCCCCGGGTTGCCAGAAACTGTAGCTTATTAGGGCTAATTGGCTTCTTTAAAAGGACCTTCAGCTCATTATCTGGCCACTTCCAAAAGTCTCAGCTCTCAGCAGGGTTTGAATTACCATGTGAACATAGGATCTATGTGTGGTGTGTCCTAAAGCTTTGACATTACTCCGAGTGTGCGACTACATTCACATTATCTCATGACACACTAATGCCTTTTGTAATGAGTGACTTCACACTTTGCTCTGCAGCTGTGATGCATTTAGCTGAAGGAAATGTCTATTCTAGTCAATCATACATGAAATTACACCATATTAGCTAATGTCTTAAAATATGACTTTATGATGTTTTAATATGCACATAATGCAGCATGTTTTTAATTCTATGCCACTGATAAAAACCTCACTGTTCCCTTTGCTGCAGTTTTATCAAAGCAGCAAAACTCCAACGTAACATCAAAGTAAACAGCTTCTGTGTGTGCCGTGCTCATTAATGGGCAAGTTAATGGACACATCATTTCGAACCAAACTCCTGTACTATTAGAACATGTTTGCCGTTATCATCAGCGACCACATGATTGGTCAACATTTCCTACAGCTGCAGTTTCATTAAACATGTAACTGATGAATGATTCCTCCAACATGAGACACATCACAGATTCAGCTGAGACTTTGCCAGAGGAAGAGAAGACAGACTGTTTTTGTGAACCATCCCACTCAGCCCGGTATGAACTCTAATACATTAATCCATGATAATATCAATAACATCTACAACTGTGCGTTACTGTCATTGATTAGTCTGCTGATTGTTTTCTCAATTCACTGATTAATCATCAACACAGTGGGTGTGTTTTTATATGTTGTCAATATTGAATATAGAACTGAAGCTCCTGGATCTTTTGGGATTAACAGGACAAACGTCACATTTTCATGTTGCTTTTTATTAAAGATGGTGTTTTTCTAACCACTGTTTGCTTCCTTCGTCAACACCAGCTACCATTAGCTTCTCCCTATTCCCTGACTTCCACAGACTGGACCAGCTGCAGCCTGAAGAGCTACTTCAAAGCTTTACACTGGTGAGGGTCAGGACTGCTGTGATCTTCATGATCTAGATATGATTTTGTCCCCTTAGGGAAATAAGCCTCGAACTCAACATTGCTCCATCGCATTTATCTCTAACATGCTTCAAAGCATCCGTATAATAATAACACACACACACAATCTAAACATTTGGACCCTGCTCTGTCACCATGAAGCATCTCTTCAAGCACAGTCTGATATAAAGACTGAAGCGAATGCTTTTCTCCTAAATCATCTTCATCACAGCTTTTATAAGAGCAGTGAGCTTAGACTTGAGTTGCACTGACAAGTTACCTCACCATGCCTGGATACTGCAGCTAATTACTCTCCATGACTGACTGATAACACAAAAAGCATCCGTCTGTTATCTGCACTGTCAAGTTGTAGCCTTCTACAAACCTGCAGTCTCTGCTGAAACTAAGAACAAAGGATTCCAACATGTACACAGTGGTAAGAGAACCAGAGAACACACTGACACGTTTATAAGAGCAGCTGGTTCATCATTAAGCTTCTTTGGTTTGTTGTTATCAGAGACAGTCTCCAGTGGAGATACACAGCTACAGTATGATAGTGATGGACCACATATCAAAGTGTCTCCATAGGACATGAAACAGTGGACAAATGTTTGCTGACAACACCACGCTGCTTCTACTGTCTTTGTTATAGAGCATACATTTTTATCATTTATTTACTGTAAATGACTCAGACATTAATAATCCTTTCAGAAACCAGTGGGTGACATTACAGAAGCTATAGCACAGCTTTCATGTCTCATGACCTTTTTGTTTAATTCACAGCAACCTGACGATGCCACAAGCTGCCTACAATTTTAAGAGTGTGGAGAAGTTCGGAGGGAGGGGCCTTGGCTTTGCTGAGAGTGTTGACTTTGTCTTAAGAAGTTATCGTCTTTGTTCAAGGTTATCTTATCTTATCTTCTCATGTCCCAAAGTCCTGCTGGTTTTCATTTTAGCCACCTAATCACGAACTGCAAAGAGTGCAAATTGGAAAAGCAGGAGTCCTTTGGGTGCAGAGGTCTGTGACTCAGGACCAGTAGCTTCAGTTTCTCTCTGGATCTCCCTGTGATTTATCCTCTGCTCTGCCTGGAACTGCTGCTCTTCTTCTCGCTCTTCTTTGCCAAATTTACTCACTTGTGCTCATTAACTTAACCCCTCCACCCACACACCCACACCCCAAGGCCTTCAGTGCTTTATCCATGCCCCACTTTTTCTCTCTAAGCAGTCATATTGTCATCTGCGTAACAGACTTTGGCTGCCGTCTGGGTCCAGACTAAATGAGTCCAATTTAAAAAGAAAAAACAAGTCAATAATAACAGTGAAACTGCTACAACAGGAAATGTGTCTTATAGCAACATTTTAAGAGAACAGCTGAAAGAACATTCTATAAAACTAAATGCAGAGGAAAACTGAGGATGAAATTGGCAGCCACTCAGAGAAATATGTTAAAGCTCAGCCTTTCCGCTGCTGCTGGGAACAGTGGGGAGACCAGACAAGTGGAGAAAAGTGTCCAATCACTGGCAGGCAGAGCAGTGGGGGGACAATCAATGGAACCACATGAGATAAATGACACAGATTTAAGGACTGTGAGATGAACAGAGAGAATAAACAGTGCTGCACACACACACACAGACAATAACAAGGTGGGTGAGTGGCTGGATAATGTGGTATAAAGACCATGAAATCATGCTGCTGGAACCACAAAGCTCAGTAAATTCTCATTTTAAAAAGTGCATAAGTGAGATATTTTGTTGAAGCACTAAACAACACAAAAGGACCACAACATTATCAGATGTACCACTCACCATCTCGGTGTACACTTAATACCTGCTGCACAGAGAGGCTAATAAACATCAGAAATTAAATCACACTCATTCAAACATATCTAGATCATGAAGAAGTGAATTAGCTACTGGCTCAAACCAACCAGACCTCAAACTGTATCCGTACAGTACGATGATAGGTGTCAATAGGTATGACTCTCTCATGGACTGTCAGTATTAATATTATTTAACCTCATGGTAATGGTTTTATTTTTTATCCAATGTACTAATATCCAGATAAATTAGATAACATTATGTCCTGATACTCCCTGACTGCACCGTGGACAACAACAACCTCTGTCCAGGTTTTTGACTGTTTAAAAAAGCATCAGCTCGTCACTGTCTGAGGCAGCTTTCACCGTCACATCTGATTTTATGAGACAGATGCAACAAACGTTCTTATCAGGGAGGATCTGATAATAACTTTAGATCAGTCTGTACAACCGATGACCTTCTCTGTTCCACAGTGATTGCATCTGTGAATTCTCTCATTCAAATTTCCAGGGAATTTAGATTTTATCCATGTCACCAACCCTTAATCCTAGAGGCCCTTGACCTTTGCTGGGTCAAAGTAATCCATCACAAGTGTGATAATTAGTTTTCTACTGTGGGCAAAGTTTTCCTCTATAAAAAGACATCTCTCTTCTCCTCTCTGCTCTGTGGTTCCTAAACCAGAATGAAGAACGAGCTATGCGTGCTCAGGCACTCATCGCTCTTCTCATCTGTTATTCATCCTCCGTAATTACAACTATATTTTTATCCTTTGACTGAGCCTACGTACCATTTCAGCCATAACATCCAGAGGAGAAAAGCTCTTTCAGGGGGGAGGTCCCACTGTTGCACCCAGGCTCCCTGAGTGGGGAGGAGAGAAGAGAGGGGAGGGAGGAAACAGAGATGTCTACAGTGAATTAAATCACTGGAGCCTTGTACAAACATCTATGATGAAAAATATTCAGCTTTAATGTTTCATATTTACAGTAGAAGTACAGACTGCACCTCAGCACAGTTATTGTAAGTGTAGTTTCAACATGCAGCATGTGTGAAATATGGTTCGTCTCATGTGAGACACACTGTTGGTTACATGCAAATCCACTTTATGATTATGCAACATGTTAAACACAAAGCATTAATCACATCAACTCGTCCACCTACAACAGTTCTCCTCCCCACTTCTCTCCCTGAAGAGAAAAAAAGAGTGGGTGGGGGAAGCCACTGGTTATTTAGTTTTCTGACACAACATCATGACGTCCACCAATCAAACACCGGTTTGGTTATTTCAATTTGGTAAATTGGGAGTTCTCTTTAAAAATAACTACATTTACCTGAAGCCCAATATCTAGCGGTAGCACGTCTTGTAACACGCCGGGGTTCTGAGCTAGTATTAGAGCCAGTTCATTAAAAATGTGCTTCCTGTACAAAAGCAGCACTCAAGATTTAGGTTCAGTCGAATCTGAATACGCTGTAATCTTGCTGTTGATGCAACTGCCTGAGCACACAGTCAAATCTCGGAGGATGGGCAGAGGAGAGGAGGAGGAGGAAAAGAGGGGGTAAAACAAACAAGCAAACAGCTGAAGATCAAAGAAGAAATAAAAATCAGCAGAACTTTTTTGTTTGCACACTCAGCTATCGTTCCTGCATTCTGCAGGCACTGGAGCACAGGACCAGAACCGCTGAGGATCTGTCAGTGTGCGTGTGTTTCTGTAACAGCCAGTCAGTGAGCTTGGGAAGGTTCACAGAGTTAATACAGTATACAGTATAAAGTATACACTATCCAGTATACAGTACACAGTGTACACAGATCAGCAGTATTTCCAGTATGTACTGTACTGTATACTGTACCTAACCATAAGTACTGAACACTGTTGTTTGGACTCTTCATGCCAATACACCGGATTTATTTTAATGTGACTATGAGATTAAAATTTCTACACACAGATGTAATTTGAAGGTGTTTTTGCAGCGTTTTATACAATATGTAAATATACATCAGCCACAACATTAAAACCACCTGAGGTAGGCAGGGATCACATTCGGAAACACTTGAAGTTGACCATGACAGGCGGCAGAACACACCACAGCTTGCTGCATGCAGAGTTGTTTCCACTGCAACATCAACTACCAGGTGGTTTTAATGTTGTGGCTGATGTATATTTATATATTGTATTATACTCTATTGTGAATACAGGGAACCCATATTTCAAGTCAAAAAGTCAAAAAGGGCTTAAAGCCAGTTTACAAAAAGGATCTGATCTAGTAACAGAAGACGTAAAGGGATGCTTAGAAATAGACTTTGACTTGAATTAAATTGAAAAGTGTCCAGTTGTAATTTATTTAAACCGTCAAATGAAAATCTGTTATAAACATAAAATCATAAATGAGGTGAGGTCTATAGATTATTACTGGAGTCGCAGGAACTGATATGTGATAACAACAAGTCGTCCAAAGGAATCAAAGAAATATAGTTTGTAATTGCCCTTTAAAAAACATTTCACAAGTCGGATCTGACTGATCTGAAACTGTCACTGGAACGAGAGAACAGCAGCAGTTTCCAGTGATTTAACCGACATCTACTCCACAGATGGACAAATAATATCTTCAGTCATTATTTATCCATCTATCCCACCCATCCAGCCATCCATACATAATCTCCTGCTCTGACAGGATAATCACACACAGACAACACCTCACACATGTACAGAACTACGAACAAAGCTGCATCACACCAAGCAACTCGGCTTATTCACTAATTAGTGTAGAATCTCTGGCAGTGCTGTTAAATAATGAAGATGTGACAGAATGGCCTGATTATCAGAGACCATCGTCTGATCCTTTTGGTAGTCCTTTATGAGCAGAATCAACCAGTAGTGCTGTGACGTACTACTAGAATACACGTACTACCCTCATAAACCGAACAGAAAACTAGCACTGAGAGCATCTCACGTGGCGAGAAGTTGCTGTTTACTGTGTGTCTGAGTTGGTATAAATCCTGAGAGGAGTGCTTGGCAACACATTTAAGTCTTCACTCTTTAGGGAGATAAAATATAAATATGGGCTCAGAAAAGCTGCTTCGAAGAATCAGAACAGAAAAGACATTTCATCCTCTGCAAAAACCATATGAACAATGTTACTCGGACTGAGAGTGTTTTAACTCATGGTCACCAACGGTGGCAGAATTAGGCTGCTTTAGTACTTCTACCATGTACCTGAGACTGTTGAACTCGAAGCTCTCCACTTAGGTAACATCCTATGTCATCTGACAAGCCTTCAAACCCTTGGATCTGCTACTCAGCATCCTGGTCCTAGTACCTGAAATAACACCCTACCAACTGTAAAACCCTAAATAACTGGATTCTTCATAATGCAGCTCAATGTCATTTCAGACCTTTCCAGTCTGATAAAGTCCCAGGACTCCGTGCTCCCATGTTGTAGCAGAGGCTTTCCATTAAAAATGTGTAGTTACCAAAACTACGCTAAGATCACTAGGCTCCTTTTCTCAGAATTGATATGTTCCCCAGAAACACTAAAGATGACACATAATGTTTTATATTAAAATAAAGCAAACTGATCTTCATGTGAATCAAGGGTGAAGGCTATGCCCTCAGTGTCTGAAGGAAATGTGCACCACCCACTTCTAAACCTTTGTTTCTAAAACGTCTAAATCTGCAACAGCGCTCACGGTATAATACTTTAGAAAAGCAAAGTCAATGGGAAAACTACGCATTATTAATACAGACAGCTGTTTAACAAAAGCAACATCTTCAAGCCTGGCACTCTAGCGCTGAGTCACCAGTTGCTCAGGAGGTCACCAAATGGGTTTCCTAGTAATGAAGCTCAAACTATAGTATCCATGGTGATTGCTTTCCCATTACACTGCTTCTGGGGCTTTGTGTAGAGACATATTCATAATCAAACTAGTATTCAATGGTTTTGTGACCTGTGTGGCAGCCTAAAGCTACGAGATGAGTGATTTCAGAGGAAGAATAGAACTAGCAGGAGAATGCATCTGGAGTCAGGACAGAACGAGTGGAAACCGACAAATAGAAGAGCAGATATGACCAAAACTCAGCTGACACTGATCATTCTGTGGCGCTGCGAGCATGTGCGGCCCTCACTCCCAGTCAGGCTTCCATTTGGGTGATGTGAGGATACGTGGCCCTACCCGTCCCTCCTCCACATCTAGTACAGTACCTTCCCAGGCCAACTCCTGACCAGCTCACCAACTTACACTGGGGCCCTCAGTTTAACAGCATTAATTACCACATGGTCATGGTGGCATCGCATCATTGTAACATCAGGAAAACAATCAACTTTCATTTTAATCGCACCACTCCGCCTTCGGGCAGCTGCCCATGCCCCCCAAACCTAAATCCACCACTGAATGAGTCAAAGTAACAAGAACCCAGGAGTCGGCAGTGATTAAAGAAACCAAAGGAAATGCACTGATACACATCAATAAATTATAGTAAACAGTTACATTTGCAGAAGAGGGAGGTTAACAACACACTACTGCACAAAAGCAGCTCTGCAGATCTCATAAGTCCACTCAGAAAGGTTTATTCATTTTAATGGTGTCATGTAGGAATGTAAAAAGCTGACGCTGTACATCAAAACCTGTCAAATGTTTCATCAGGGAATAGATCGTGGATTTTTTCTTTAATGACATCTGTGGAGAACGATGAGTGACAAGACGCTCGCATTTAAAGTAACGTTTTCTCCATCATTGTCCTTTTACTTGATTTAAGTTTGACTCTTCAGTTGTAATAGCAGGTGTCCAATGTTAAAACAGAACTCCAGGATCTGCAGCCACACTACAGACTACAGAATTACCACCAACAGCTCTGTAGACTCTAATGTGATGGGAAGTTGGTTAATTTTATTTCAACTTAACCACAACTTGAACTAATTCAGCTGGCACTGAGCAGTCTTTCCAACCTTTTCCAGTCAGACATCTGTTACCTTTCTTCCCCAACTCACATCCTGGCGGAGCTGTAGAGTTCCAGATGAATCAGAGTGGATGAACCTACACAGGCCCTTCTGGATGGATTTTCAGCTTCACTGTTCTCATGGGAGAAATGCACGTGTGCCGGTGAATGAGAGTATTCGACTCTGAAAGGTGGTGCTTTGTTCATCACTCATCATCTGAGTTAACATTTAGTAAAAGGCTTTAGAGACTGGAAACTGGAAACATGTCTTGCAAAAGGACGAGAGTGAACAGATATGGCTCTTGAGAAACGCATGCTGTTGAACATTGGTTGCTTTGTGCTGCAACGTCTGTAGTGCTGAGGATCTGTTAGAACGATCAGGTCAGTTTATAAAGTCAAACATATTGTTCATTTGTAAATAAAATTTTTTCACATATCTTGATCCCAAACAACATTAAACCTTTCTGCTCTTTTGTTTCATTAAACAGTCAGAAAACATCCCACCCATGAAAAATAAGAAGAGAAAGCTAGAAACTTTCTTCTGGTGCCAGGACGGGATATTGAATCTTAAATTCTGCAAAATCTTATTTATTAGACTTTTAACATCATCCATCCGATCTTATGATACTTCCACTAACACAACACTGACGTCTTTCTTTTCTTCAAAGAAGATAAAGCACAGTGGGTAAAGACCGCCTGCTTTTTGGAATAAAGAATACAGGTAAGAAGGTCAGTGTCAGGAGCCAGAACCCATCCTCAGCTGCTCTGCACTACGTCACAGATCCCAGTGTGAGAAGGCAGTGGGCATGCTGGGGATTTCCTGCCAAGACTAAAGTCGGCTTTTTTCCCGGCAGATGCGAGTCGCAGCAGGAGAAGGCCACAGAGAGGCAGGGTGGGCGACGAGAGAGGAGAGGTAAAAGAAGAGAGAGGAGGGCAAGGAAGGGAGTGGGAGAAATGAGAAAGTTTGGAAGCACAACAGATTGTCATCCCCCCCATCCTCCGTTTGTCTGTGTACTCTCTCTTTCATAGGTTGCCATATTTACCGCCCTCATTTGGTCTCTCGGAAAAAGCCCTTCAAGGCTGATAGAGTGATTGGACTCAGATGTCCCTGAGTTTGACTTTGATCATTGCTGATGACAAAATCCAAAGCCGTCTCTGCCTCACACATACGCATTTCCTGTTGCCCCCTCCCTGGGTCCTGTATGAGAGCAGAGATAAATGAGGAGCAGGAAAAGGGCCACACTCTCCAGAGATTTGGTGAATTTACAGCAGCAGGAGCAGCAGCACAAGTCGGATTTTCTGTGTCTGATATGCTTACGTTTACTCTTCTTATGATAATGCACCGGTGGATAAGTCTTAGCAGCTAAGTCTATGGTCTTCATCCTGCATCCCCCACGTGATTAGGGTTTAACTAGATGAGGTTAGAAAAAAGATGGTGATGAAAGCGCATCTTAGAGCTTGTTTTTGTAAAGTATCTTTAAAAATCTTATCCATGATCAAACTATTTAAATTCTTATTTAATGTTTAAAACAGACATTACCAGCTGAGTCCACGTGCAAATACAGCAGGTGAGCGAGCGGGTATTCCCTGAGCACAACATCAGAAAGGGAGTTATTATGGGAATTATTTACCATGCTTTCTGCTGTTGTACTGCACTTATAGGAAACTGGGGTTATATACATAAAAACACATTTTTTCGAAACACTACTGCTGCTGCTTCGCTGAGCTGTTACCTAAACACTAATATTTGCTGTGCACTTTTTGTTGCATGTCGTGTCTCGTGCACACTCTACCCAGGGACCACCCCACACCAAATCCAAACACAGCATCTTCCCTGATGATTGTCATCTCACCAACAACAGACCTCAGACCACGGAAAGATTTGGCTGAACTTTAAACTTTTAAATCTAAACTGACAAATTCTATCAGGTCTGCATTGCTGCCATTAAACTGTTAAAAGAGAATTTTGCCTTTAAGATATTTAAGAGTTGTATCAGTACGTCAAAATGCACAGTGGCACATCATGAGAAAGATGCTTTATGATCAACAGGTTCATGAGACCAACACAGTCAAACTGGGACGTCACAGGCAGACGTCCTCAAACCTTAGAGAACTGGTGAAACCCAATTTGCCAGGTTAATATGTACAATATTCACACAGCATCAGTGTGCAGGTCATAGCCTCCCCCAACACATCCTCTCTTGGAAGTGTAACAAACTAGAAGTGAAGAACAGAAAACATGTCAGGAATTGCTTTCCTGACCCCTGACCTCATTGAGATTCCCATCAGTACACTAGGCCATTTCCACACCAGTGGTCTGAGCAGTGCAGCTGAGCATGAATCAGCTTCTGCAGAGTCCAGTGAACAAAACGAGGCTGGGGGAGGAAATGAGAGGCTATCTAAATGTTCTGGACGATCTTAAAAAACGGTGGTGCTGCATGGCACATATACAGTGTAATGCTGAGAGGAGGCAGCAGGTGCAGGCTGTAAAGTATTAATTAAACATCTCTAGGTAAATGAGAGCGTCCACCCACCTCTGTGCTTACACCTGACATTTGGGTAAATTAGCCGACGGTAAATGCCATTCTTCAGCTGCTTCGTTTGGATGTCACTGATGAAAAGATAAATGATATGGTTTCAGGAAATCATCACACTGCATCAGTCACCAGGTCTCATCCACACTGAACTTCTACTTCTGAAAACAGCTCTGCAGAGCTTTTCTGCTCGTCCTCAGCATCATGTATTCTCATTTCTAAAGGACCATTGTGACGTGTCTGCCTTTAAAACACTAAAGAAGAGTTCCAATTCAGAAAGGACCAGCAGATACCTATTCCCTTCTCCTAAAAAGAAACCATCTAAGAATTCCCCACTAGCATACATTTTAAATGACATCTGAAAAGTGATAGAACACATTGAGTAATCTGAAGATGTGGCCTCCGGCTCTGAGAAGCTGTGATCCGATTTTTTCTTTCTTTTTTTACTTTTGTTAAACTAAACCAAGAATTCATCAAAAACAGAATCCACAGATTGTTTTAATTAATAACTGTTGCATGAATGATTATGATCATTATAAAGATCTCAGTTAAAGTAAAAGCCTATTGGACTGAAAACCTCACACCAACTCACACGAGACATTTTTATGAATGAGTGGAAAGACGTGGGAGGAGGGACATGTCACACATACAGTATGTTCGGGGGTTTTCAGGCTCAACACAGCAAAACTAAAATCTACTTATTCCAATGGAAACAGCTTGATGCAGCTTCTGAGTGAATTTAAAGTCCTGTTAGCTTCCAAGCTAACAAACCTACTAACTGGCAATTGAAATGCAGTGAAATCCAACAGAAGTGCTGGAGCCGATATAAAGAGCCGATCCCGCTCCGTTTCTTCTCCTGTAATAACTTCTACTGAAGGACGTGATGAATGATGCTGAGAACAAACTCAAGCTTGGGGAGAACGACCCACAGAGAACAAGCTTGAGGAGCTACAACAACTTACAGTCCAACACCAGCAGGTTTGCAGATGTCCAACATGTTCATCACCAAGATTCTCAACCGGACACCGGACATCTGACTCTCTGCCTCTTATTCATTTACGATTACAGGATAACGTCCTAATTAGCCCACGACTAAACTCTAACTGGGTTTATTAACACACATCCATCCAAAAATATCTGATTTCTGAATTACAACCTCATTATCTGCTCGAACCTCTTCCTTCGTTGGAAAAACACAATGATTCGAACCCATAATATGTCAAGTAGAGAGGAATTAAAGACCCATCAATCAGACGCAGGTTCAAAGATGTGATCTTAGTCACTACTGAAAAGAAGGAACAGGTAAGAAAATCCTCTGGGAGACAAATGTAATTAAAATAAACCACTTAAACAAACCTTATGGATCAATTACAAGGTGCTAATTAGAACTTTCACGTTGCCAGGTTGTGAGAAATCTAGTATTTATTTATCTACTTGTTTTATCGAGATCATTGAACTACGACCCTCAACCTTCAAATGCCACCTGCCAGAGATTCAATTCAATATTTGATATATCATCAGTCCTCTAACAGTCTACAGGGTTCCAGAGGTGACTCCATAGATCACACTGCATTCACATATTCAGCACATTTCATGACTGAAGCGGGACCCAGTGGGTTTGTTGTTGCAGATTAATTTTCTGTGTATTGAATATTAAGGATGATGCAGACGAGGTGACTGCACCTGTCAGATTATCACAGGTGAGAACCCGTGAGCCTGGTTCATGACTTTACTGACAGTCATGACCAAAGACTACTTCACATCCAAACGTTGTTCAAATTGGACTAAAGGTCAAAGGCCGTCTTCACAGCAGAGAAGTGAACTTGTCAAAGCAGAAAAAACTCAGGTGCAATAAATAATGAACATGGCTCAGGTCCAGTTACTGCTTCCACCTGTGTTTGACGAGTCATTGAACTTGGTGGTGACCAGCCAGAGATTTTTCTGAAGCTGGTAAAAAGCTGCTTTTATTCCATTCGATGGTTTCAACTCATCAGTTTAGAAAACTGATCATTAATTTGATGGTTTTTCTATTAATGGACTCAAATGTTCCACTTATTCACAATGTGCCTTATTCAACAGTGTTTTACTCAACATGATATTTCTGAGAGGAAAACTCCAGACAGAAATAAGAGGGAACAAACTGATGGAGATTTAAACATTAAAGTCCAGAGGGTGAAGGTTCCTACAAACTCACTTTCACGTCCCACGGAGAGTTCCACGCAGCATTAGAAGAGTCTACACTGCAGCAGTGCGCGTAATGAGCGGGGTAGAAAGTAACAAGAGGTGCATGCTTACCTTTGACGTCGTCCCTAGATCCTGTTCAGTCTGAATATGTTATTCCCTTCGCCTTGCTGTCCTCTTCCTCTTCCTCTTCTCTTCTCTTCTCCTTTAATTCTCCTAACGCCGCTTCATGCCTCCCACTGTCCGTGCGCACCGCGAGCGGTGGAGCAGCGCTGCCGGGGAAACTTGGTGTGTAAGTGAGGCTCTGTGGACGGAGGGAAAGGGGCAGTGATGGGCAGGAGGAGAGGAATCAACCTGATCTCCCGAGAAACCCGACTGCTGCCGCGCTGAAACTCAATATGAGGCGACAGACGCTCAGCGCGGCTCCGAGCTGCACATCTCCCCGGCTGACACGGAAACGGAGTGAGCTGCAAGGTGGTGGAGGGTGGAGGGGAGGTGGGCGTTTATTATAAGGACACCCAGCGAGCGCCTTACGACAAGACAGGTGGATGTGTGCCTGTGGATATCTTTCATCATTGTGTCACAGGCCGGAGCAGAAACCTCCGTGAATCATTTTAAAATGGAATCTGAAAACCAGCTCACTGCCACAGAGCAGAGCTCACATTCATTATGAGCAGAGCAGGTTAGAAATAGTGAAGAACAGTGAGGCTGCTGCAGCCTGCAAAGACTGGAAACTATAATGTCCATTAATACAAGTGTAAGAGTGATGGAGCTAAAATAGGAACACCACATCAGCTGGGTGATGTTCAAAGTGTTCAGCAGCATAATCAGTCGATTCCCATTAAATCCAACATAGAACAAACATCATCACATGAATCTGTTTAAGGACTTTACAGAATCTCCATCGTGCACTTTACATTTACTAATAAGCACTAAACTAAGCACAGTGGGGGCTGATTTGCTCTGCAGGTACAAGTTGACCTGATGACGGGAAAATGAAGACATCTCCTAGCCTGTTGTTGTGGTACATGTGTAGCACTGCTAACAACTATCCACCCCATAGTTGAACAGAGTTGTTTCACTGAAAAAGACACATGTGAACCTCATGGTGGCACTAGAGGGAAACAAGGAAACATCAGTGCTGTTAGAATACGTCACCTGAGCATCACGGACCTCTGCAGTATTTGAAAGTCAGGGAATCACCAAACAGGATAAATCATGGGGCACCATGACTGTCTACCAGCTGGATAGCGTAAGATCGCCGCCCTCCATGTGGTTCACATCCAGGCGGTGTCCTACCTCCAGTAGGGGACGTCCTGGTGGCAGCAGGCCATTCATCTCTCCAGGATTCTTTCCCTAAGGACAATTTTACGAAGCAAAAGCACAACATCATCAACAACGTAGGTTTCTCATTGAGAGTAACTCATGTCTGATTGTTATGAACAAACTGATTGTGATGTAAAACCAAATTCAATTAACGGATGATGGATATTTATGGTCCCATTAGGTTTTTACTGAGCTGGACCTTAGCTGGAGTATGTGAGACTGATTCATCTACCTGCCCTTTGAGCAAATGGCCTGTCTGGCAACTCCCCTCTTCTCTCTCACCTTCACTTCCGCTAGCTCTCTGAAATATTGGAGACTAGAGTGCCCCCTGCAAATAAACGGTCATTACCATGACAACCACACTACAAACCAGGATGAGATGATGTTGATCATGGCAACAGTGGCAGGGAGCCAGGTCAACAGCCCGGCTCTACCCCAGGGGTAAGCCGGTTCGTGAACACCAGGGTTTATTATCAGTGTATGTAGTCTGATTTTTATTTGTGTTCAAATCTACTGAGAACAGTTGAACACATTGTGATCTATTCCATTTCCCTTTTTTTGGTGGGATGAGAAATGTATATTTATGGTTCAGGAACACGATCACATACACTTAAAGAACTCGTCTGACAGTTTGGGGACAAATTATTCGGTTGAGTTTAAGGCTAATATGTGAATTCACATTAATTCTACTCTAGTATTCCTTTTCCTTCCCCAGGAGGCAAATGTAGTTTAGCACAAAGATTAGAAACAGGGATAAACATCTAGTCTGACATAAAATAAACCTACTTTCACCTCTAAAGCTCATTAATTAATCTTTGTATTGCCCATTGATGTAATGTGGTTTTACAGAGAGTTAGGCTGAGAACAGGGACCTCTCAGCATGTTGTCAGACTCTGCACAGAAGTGCTGATCCATCCATCTGTCTTCAGCCAGTTGAGGTAGTTCAGGCATTTGATATGGACGACTCCATATCAACAAATGCCACCATTTTGATGCAAGTCCAACAAGTAGGAGGCAGACACACAATACACTGGAGAGATGATGTCATCTCATTACCTGGGAACACGTTAGGGTCCCCAGGAGAAGCTGAAATAAAGATTTGTGGCCAGGACCAGTCCATCCGTTCAGAGAGAATGTGAATAACATCGGAAACCTAAAGCTTCAAATTTGATTTAATCAACCTTGAAACAAAGGGAGATTTTGTCTTATCTCAGTGTTTCTCTGTGTCTTATATGTACGAATGCAATAAACAACTAGACAGCACTCAGAGAGCACATCCATCATGGAAAGGCACAGAAATCTGTCATAATGTTTGATCTGCATGTGATTCAGGCTCTGGATAGTGAATCCTAGGATACATGTGCCAGATATTTTAATTGAAGCACTTGAAAAATGTTCAAAATTGCCTCTCATAAAGAAATCCTTTGAAACATTCCTGGATCAACACCAGAAATGGAAACTGGTTCTTCATTCAGCAGGCTAACATTCAATTTTATATTGAAATCTGTAAACAAGTCTAGGAAATATCCTGCTGACTGACAAACTAACATGACCGGAATATACACTTTTGACAGAAGCCAAAAGTGTGTTAACCAAACATTAAACTCGTTTTGAAACATATGCAGCTCAGAAACTCAATATGTGGACACTTTTCAATAAACCTTTATTTGGGAGAGAAGCCTTTTTGCTGTAAGATCACAGCCTCCTATTACATTGGTGAAGCAAAATACACTTTTACATCCTTATAACCAGGAGCTGTGAAACTGTGCCCAGTAGTCTTAACCAAAACCAACATGGTGTTACTGTCCATCATGGTCTAATATGTTTAAACCACCTGGAACAGTTTCAATGCATGTAAGTGGAAAAAGTGCAACATGTTTTAAAACTCTGACATATCTGATGAATCAGTGATTAGAGAAGTTTTACTGGTCGTCTCCACAACATTTCCACTGTGCACGTACCTCATGTTTCCATGTTTCCATGTTTCCTTGTGTCTTGTCCTGTGCCACAGATGAAGTCAGGCACCAGTTTTCATATTCAGAAAACCTAAATGACAGTTCTTTGTCTTTGGTACCCACGGGTCTAAATGTACAAATCTGATTTGGTTTATTTTTCTCATGGATAAGTAAGTGCCACACATTTTAACCTTCAACAACAGTGGGAGAAAAATCACATTCAGGCAGAAGCTGATTGAATTGTTTCTTTATCAAACACCTGTCTGGGCAGAAAACTAAAAAGCAAAAGTTTAAATTCAAATCAACACGTCACTTGATGTCATTTCCTGTGCGCGGGTTGAAGGTGTGCTCAGGTGGAAGCGCTGCAAAATTGAATCAGTGTGCGCCGACTGGGCGGAGCTTCACTCAATTCAATATCGGCACAAAAAAAAGCTTTAATCTGAACCAAGGATGTTTAACCACAGCGGGAGCTGCATAGATTACATCCAGCCCAGCAGACATCGGTTTATTAATTAATTAATGAACCTGCTCCTACCTGATAATGACGTGTCTCTGACAGGGCTGTCACTGTCCAATCTACCGCTGCTCCATGACGCGCTCTCTATGCGTAAATTACGCACAGCTGATTTGGTTGTGTGGAGCCAGTGATATGTATGGAAAACCTTTCTGTGTGACAGTTAATGGTAAACGTATGTTAAGAAGAATAGAAATATCTTTGTCTTTGTTTAGTTTTGGAGGCAAATAAGATCAAGTTATAAGAAAACTGTCTACTCACGTTTTCAACTTATAATGTTTCACAGGTCTTTGCTCCTATTCCAATTCCAATATGAAAATCTTTATGGTTAGTAAACATGATTATGGAGTTTTTGCCATTTTATGTTTAAGATAGTTTTTTAAGTGTTTTGTGATTTTGTTGTGTTGTATATTTTCATTTATCTTTACTAGAACAATCATTTGAATTCCACGATGGTTGAAATCATTAAAATAATTATGTGATCATCTTTCCCCCTCAGGGCTGTCAGACCTTTTCTGTTGGATTTTTATACCTTGGTATAAATGGTTTCCAGTTCTCACCAAGAAGCATTATTCCCTACATCTTCAGTCACACTAGCGTTCAGCTTCATACCTGCCTTCCTGCCTCCATTTCAGCACGTTCTCCACTCCATGCTGCATTCAGCACACCAGCAGGGCTAAATGGAGCTCCGCCAATGAAAGCCCCGCTGTCAGCTCTCCGTGGCACATCTTCTGACAGCTTGAACTGGCCACTAGTGAAGACTCTGGAGCTGCCCATGTAATAAAGCTCATCTGGGTTTTGGGTCTTTTCTTCAAACAGCTTCTAATGTCTCCAGTTCTTTACGTTTATTATTCATTAACTCTGTTCACTTTGGAAACTGCTTTCAACAACTCATCAGTGTGAAATACAGAACTCTTGAGAAGCAGTTTTACCAGTGAACAACTTATATAATGTCTGTTAGTGACCTATATCGTCATACTTTAACCAGAATGATCAGGTGTTTATAAGCAATATGCTTTGATTAATTCTCATCTCATCAAATTTAAATAAGCTATCTAAATTAAAATGGAATACATGGGGGAGATCATATTGTAATATGTGCACATATTTAATAATTCATACCCCCTCCCTGTTCTCACAGGAAGAAACAATAACTGCTTGCAGGACTGGTTTTGATTGCAGTTTACTTCAGTCCTGCTGAAGTGTTGAAACTTTTGAAGCAACTGTAATTTCAAACGCTGCGTTCTCTATTTGGACTTCCTGTTTGTCACATCTGTTTATGTACCTTTGATTGATTGATGTGATGGTGACAGGAGGAAAAACTGTGTACAGAAAATAATCTGTACACAGGTTTTAGTAAAACCTTTAAATGTTTTATCAGCCTTAACATCTGGATCTACTCTTACACTAAATGGCCTAGAGCACACGAACAGTGTACATATAATGTATTTAAGACCTCTTGTGGGTGAATGGGATCAAATCCCTGCAGCAGTGCTCATATGAAAAACTGAACCCAGAAGACTGGAGGCTGTCTGAACCTTTCACCATATGTTGTTTCATGAAAGGTTACATACATGAGTCTGTCCCATTACAAGCTGTGCAAGCTAACTTGCCAAATAAAACATCCTTCACATCTGTAAAGGAAAAGAGTGTCTGGTCAGAATATGGCCGTTTTTTTACTCACCACTTTGGAATCGTAAAAGAAGCAGTTTCTGTCTGTGCTGTGGAAGCTTTCTCAAAAACGGGCTCTGATTCAGTGGCCTTATCATCCGAGTTCTGATACAATACATAGATACAGGACAGCACATCCTGTTAATGCAGACAGGCAGCTGTACTTTAACAGAAAGGTCATGACCTTTGAAGAAGAGGAAAAGACATAAACTAAGTCTGGGCCCTAAGTGAAGATTTATTTCTATAGCACTAACCTTTCAAACAAGAAATGACAAAGTTCTTCACATTAAAAACACAAAGAGCAAAACAGGCACAAGTTAATAGAACAAAGACAAGCAGCACTTGGTCAGCCACAGATTCTCTTCTCAAACACTCCACACGAATAAACAACGATTATTAATGCATAGAAGTCAAAACCAGAGAGCAGAAACTTAAACTGCGGCGGTGAAATGAAATCCCCACTCATGCAGCACCTTTATGTGAAGAGCGCTCGGCCTTTATTCCCGCTTCAATAGACACTTTGCTGTTTAAAATGTATTCAGCTCATTATTCTTAAAGGCAGGGGTGGAAATGAAAGATTCTTTTTGTGTTGTTCCGCGTGCCTATATCATCTTTTCATTATGGAGCCGTTTCTGCAGGGCGGTAAATAAGTGAGCTGACTTAATCTGAGGGAGAAATGTGGCAATTAACAGTAGGATCTCCACCCAGCGAGGCTCTGCCCTGCATCCTCTCTTTGAACCAGCTGATAAATCGAGTTTTTCTGGCTGCCTTCATTGCTATGTAAATACACAATTAAGATGTGGAATGCAAGATGAGAGGAAAGTTGCTTGTGCTGTTGTGTTATTCATATCATCACAACCTTGTCCTCTTCTTTCTCTCTCTCTCTCCATATCCATTTCTCTTTCATCTTTAATCTCTGGCCTGATCTCCCACTCCATACACACATTGTATATATGCAGAGCGACACACGGCTCAGTGCAGGCTGTATATAGGTCAGGCCCGTCGGTAGGTGCTGTCCGCATCATGTGTGACGTCTGTGTGTGTGCATTCCAATACACGCCCATCTGTTTGTGGATTTAAAAGACCCGTTTCTGGATGGGGTTCAGTGAGTGACATGAGCTAATTATGAAAGGAGCGTTATGCTGTTTGAACTGCCAGAAATCATTTTGCTTTTTTTCATGGTCTCAACATCGTAGTTAAAGTGCAAGACGTCTCAGCGGATCAGTGGATAGTTCAGAACAGGGGAGCACAGTAGAGAGACCAAGAACCATTTCTAAACCTTAAAGGGCTGAAACAATACACAACACAAATTCAAATCCACAGAAAAATATGAATATTAATACATTCTACAAGAGTCCAGGTTCCTGTTCAGCCTGTCAACATTAAAAACGAGCAGCGTTTACAGGAACTGTGTGAACTGGTTCATGTGTTTAATTAGTCTGTTTAAGTTAAAAGAATTAACAACAATGACAGTATTGAACAGTACCACAGTACCACAGTACCACAGCACTGAACAGTACCACAGTACCACAGTACTGTACAGTACCACAGTACCACAGTACCACAGCACTGAACAGTACCACAGTATTGAACAGTACCACAGTACCACAGTACCACAGCACCTACAGACAGTACCATCAGGATATCCCAGACGCACATGCCAAGTGTCCCCAGATTGAACCCAGTTGCCCGGTAGTCAGGTAGTGATAGACCACCATCGCAAGTACCACAGTACCAACATTTACCATTTACCACAGTACCACAGTACCACAGTATTCAACAGTACCACAGTATTGAACAGTACCACAGTACCACAGTACCACAGTACTGTACAGTACCACAGTACCACAGTACTGAACAGTACCACAGTACCACAGTATTGAACAGTACCACAGCACTGAACAGTACCACAGTATTGAACAGTACCACAGTACCACAGCACTGTACAGTACCACAGTACTGAACAGTACCACAGTATTGAACAGTACTGAACAGTACCACAGTATTGAACAGTACCACAGTACCACAGTATTGAACAGTACTGAACAGTACCACAGTATTGAACAGTACCACAGTACCACAGCACTGAACAGTACCACAGTATTGAACAGTACTGAACAGTACCACAGTATTGAACAGTACTGAACAGTACCACAGTACCACAGCACTGAACAGTACCACAGTACCACAGTATTGAACAGTACTGAACAGTACCACAGTATTGAACAGTATTGAACAGTACCACAGCACTGAACAGTACCACAGTACCACAGTATTGAACAGTACTGAACAGTACCACAGTACCACAGTATTGAACAGTATTGAACAGTACCATAGTATTGAACAGTATTGAACAGTACCACGGTACTGTACAGTACCACAGTACCACAGTATTGAACAGTACTGAACAGTACCACAGTACCACAGTACTGTACAGTACCACAGTACCACAGTATTGAACAGTACTGAACAGTACCACAGTACCACAGTATTGAACAGTACTGAACAGTACCACAGTACCACAGTATTGAACAGTATTGAACAGTACCATAGTATTGAACAGTATTGAACAGTACCACGGTATGTACAGTACCACAGTACCACAGTATTGAACAGTACTGAACAGTACCACAGTACCACAGCACTGAACAGTACCACAGTACCACAGTATTGAACAGTACTGAACAGTACCACAGTACCACAGTACTGTACAGTACCACAGTACCACAGTATTGAACAGTACTGAACAGTACCACAGCACTGAACAGTACCACAGTACCACAGTATTGAACAGTACTGAACAGTACCACAGTATTGAACAGTACCACAGTACCACAGTACTGTACAGTACCACAGTACCACAGTATTGAACAGTACTGAACAGTACCACGGTACCACAGTACCACAGTCTGCATATTCACATGTAGGTAAAACAGCAGCTACATGGATTGAACACGTGGTGAACATGAGAAATACAGTAGTATTACAGTAGTATTACAGTAGTATTACTGCAGTGCAGTGAGTTTTTTTCTGTCTACCAACACAAAGATCTGTGTTCAGACACAATTAGTTTAAAATGTGTCAAAACCCCAGACGTTCATTTAAGTGTAACTTGACGTTGCTTTGAATAAAAGTGTCAAAATGCCAAAAGTTAAAATGTACAAAAACTACTATTCACAAAAGTGTTGATGGGATTTATTTGTCGTCAGCAGAAACTCAATAATAGCTCAGTTTTACCTTTGGACTGAGCCGGACCACCTGCTCCAATCTGCAGTCTTCGTGCTAAGCTAACTATATCTCGGCAGTAGTTTCATGCACAGACTGAGGTACTGGACTGAATTTTTTTAACTTGCCCTCAGAGAGAAAACATTTTATTAGAAAATGTCAAGCTGCTCACTTATTGGATGTGTTATAATTTACAGCCCCTACACACACCAATAATGCATTTGGACGTTTTTGTACAGTGTGCAGAGAAACATCAGTGGGTTAGAAAAAGCAGCAGAAGCAGAAAAAGAGCAAAGAGGGAGACAAGTTGTAGCGAGTCCACTTCCTCCTCCTCGCTGTCATCTTTGTGCTTTTCCACATCTGTGGATTTAATGTCTTTATCACAGTGAGCGAAGCCGTTTACTGCCACGTTTCTGAGGCAGTGTCCTCATGCAAACTGCAGCAGAGGACTCTGCCTGTCTGTGTGGATCATCAGTTTAATGTTAACAACACTGTACAGGGGGAAAAAGTGGGACTGCAGCAGCTGACTAGAAACCTTCTCCTGTGGGCCTGACTCTCAAAGGTTTGTCAGATCAGAGTCACTGAGGAAACCCCACAACTGTCGTGGGGCCCCAAAGCTCCAGGGGCCCAGAAACTGTCCGTCTACTGTGTGTTTATTGGTTTGTGGTGGTTTGGTTGCTGATTTGTGTGAGAATGTTCATCTGTACAGCTTCAACTGACAACATGGATCCCTAACAGTGGCTGTTTTTATTACCTGATCCTGAGACATCGTTGTCTTGAAGTGGATCCAAAGAGCTTCATTAACTTCAACTTGGTGTAACTTACTGCACATGTCTAAAATACAAATCAAGATTAATAATTAATAAATCAAGATACCACACAGGAAGCACGGAACTGATCACCTTTGTTCCTAGGAAACTGTACACACTGCACACAGATTGTCAAGATTGTCAGGAATGTGGGGTTAATAGGGGCCGTGCTCATGTCGCCCCAGGCTGGAACAGGATAATTCAACCATGTTCGACTCTGTCTACTAGAAGATATGATTATATAATTCTAATCCAGTGCCGGGATGTTCACAGACAATGATTTGCAAGTGTAGGAAGCCCCACATCAAGGTGCTGCATGTCAACTCAAGGGGTCTAGTTTTTGGCCAGTCAACGTAGATGTTTCATGAGACGTCTTGGCTGCCACGGTCACTGTCATGATCATTTCATATGGACATTCCAGCTAAATCCAGCAGCTCTGCTGCTCCCTCATGTCAGAGCAACCGGAGTGTAAAACAGGAAGTTAGTGGTCCACTGAGTGAAGGTTGAAATGAGAATGAAAACCATGTTGGGCTAATATGAGAAAAAAGAGGCCTCATCATGCTGTGTCTGAATATTCTGCCAGACGGCAGCGACAGCAGAGGGTAATAAATGTGTCCAAGACGTGGTGGAAGATGTTCTCGTTACTGAAGTACAAGTAGTAATATCTGTTTATTATATCTATATATATATCTATATCTGTATATCTAAGTATTAGCTCAACAAATACTTTCACTCTGTATCACTGTATATGACACTAGTGGGTTCAAATCATAATTGCATGTTCCATCTTATATAATATATAATAATAATGTTTTATTTGCTCATGTTCATCACTGGACAGACATGTCCGTATGGACAGGCTGATTCCCACACGGTCAAACACTGGTCCTTTGGAGTAACTCTCAGGTACCACTGAAACGTGAAGGTTTTAAATGAGCTCTATGATTAGCAGTGAAACACTCCATGGTAAAAACCACATTAGCACTGTAGTGTTTATACCAGTCACTGGTTGGATTTTGAGCTCTGACACATTCACTTAACCGGAGGATTTAGTCACTGAATGCATTTAATTACTCGAGTGTGAATAAACTCTTATCTGTCTTTGAATACACAGCATAAAGCTGCTTTTATCAGCGTTTGGGCTGCAGATAGGAGGAAAACATCAAAATAAGCTGACACACAGAGAACAACCTCTGAATCTGCCTGAACAGCCGCTAAAAGAAGCTGTGTCTCTGCAAGTGGAGACAGCTCATCAGCACGTCCTGAGTCTCTGATGTCCACAGCACAGTCAAGTTAAAACAACCTGAGATGGAGAAACAGATGATGCTTCTGTTGGGAGGGCGGTTCTCTGACTGATAAAGAGAAACGTCACCATCACTCAACATGTCCACAAATGTAAAGAAAGACAAGCTGGGATTTCACTGGTACGTCCTGTAGGTGGTGGAGTTCTTGTTGACCAGCAGCTGGGTGCAGTTGGTACCATGAGGAAGTTGCTAGCACCAAGAAAAACAGAAGAACAACCTTCAGGGTGTGTTTGAGCCTACACACAGCGACCGAGCTGTGGACAGTTTAAAGCTTCTTCGGTGCTGCAGAGTTGTGTTTTGGACCCGTTACTCAGAGCGGTGGTTAGATGTGGATTAATGCAGGTTTAAGAACCTTGTTGAGGTTCAGATACAAAGAGCTACTGCTCATATTTAAAACGCTCTGTGCTTCCCAAACCTCTTTTTTCCTGACAATCACTTGTCACTGCTGTCAGCACATTTTCAGCTCCTCAGGGTTTAAGTGTCGTCAAGTCGCCGCTGCACAGAGAAGACGGAGGAAACAGTCATCTGGACATGCTGTGCTGTGGTCGCAAGAGTTGGGTTGGTCCTCAGCTGGTAGACCCTGTCGCTATGGCAACTAATGAACCACGTAGGGAGTGTGTGTGTGTGTGTGTGTGTGTGTGTGTGTGTGTGTGTGTGGGGGGGGGGGTCATGCATGCAGTTCTACATCTCTGAAAAATGCTGAAGTCGGCTGTTTCACTGAGCATGTGTAACAAAGTGAGTAGCAAGGTGAAGGATCTTCTACATCGAAGCAGCGCGTCTAATACAGAAGAAGAAGAAATGACCAGCGTCTGTCAGGACACGTTTACAGCTGAAGCAGTGAAAGGCTGGATTACAGACGACCCTGAAAGCCTCACAAACACACTTCACATGCAGGAGGGATCTGCATGTAGCCGCTCCGCTCCGTACACACCAGCAGCAGACCTAATTGTAAAGTGGGACATTATATAGGGCACACTGTAAAAAAATGTCAGGCTAAATAGAGAATAGGAGGCAAGTGAGAGCAGCGGTGCAGCGAAGTCCTGCAGAGTCCAAACAACACACAACACAGTTAGTTCTTAGAGGTGGGCGCCGGCCGTCCATCTTTAAGAGTTAATGCTCCTTTATTCTCTTGTAATGAAACACGAACACATTCTAGACTCTCTGCAAGTGCATTTCCCAAAGTTTTGCTCTGAACAATTCAGTATCATGAAAAGAAAATGATTCTTTCTTCGCTGTTGTTTTGCTCTTATTTAATATGCAGGTCTCACACCTTCATTAGAGAGAGCTGTGCTGCTTTCACTTGATATGTGGTTGATTGCTTTGATTATCACGCTGCAAATTGAGTTTCTCTTCAGGGACAATAAAGTCTGAATTACATAGACGACAACATGTAGGAGAGTTTATTCTATGTAAATATTGAAAATAAATCAGTGGCGAATGGAGTTGTTGAAGTTTAGAATTTCCACCTTTAACGATAAAACATCGTTCTCAGTTTCCAAGTTTTAGTTGATGAAGAAAATAAAACGAGAAATGAAGTAACAGAAGTTTCATGTAGAGTAAATGAAATACTGAAGGGAAGAAAGTCACAATCTTAGAAACAGGTTTATAAATGGAGCTTGTAGGCTCCCATCGACCCCCCCCGTCTTGCCATGTGTGTGTGGTACACAGCAGTGCTGCTCTGCTCTGTGCTGATTTAGTTGAACACAGTTAATTCAGAAATATTTTACTATGTCTAAGTACAATCAACTCGAATAAAGAAGATACTGAAACTAGATTTGACACAAAGCCCCTGAAGGGGTCAGGACCTGAACTTCAGGGGCCTCAGTTAATCCTCTCCATAACAAATGTGTAATCAAATTACCACAAACCCACTAACTCAAAGGGCCCCTCAGGCTGTCAGGGTCTAGGTCAATTGACCAATTTGTCAGTGAGTGACCCAGCATTCACCAAACCGAAGATGAAAAGAAGGAAGAGGAGGAGGAAGAGGAGGAAGAGGAAGAGTCAGGAGAAGACAGAGTCCTTCTCCACAGGACGATGAGGGAGGGGTACGTCAGGACATGTTCACAAGTGAACTCGATCCTGATGGTGATGACAGTGAGTATCCAGGACCGAGTTATCACCTGGATCTGCAGCTCTGTGTGTTTTAGTGTCTGTGACCTTACTGTACTGTACTGTACTGTGCTGTACTGTACTGTACTGTGCTGTACTGTGATGTACTGTACTGTACTGTACTGTACTGTGATGTACTGTACTGTACTGTACTGTACTGTACTGTACTGTGCTGTACTGTACTGTACTGTGATGTACTGTACTGTACTGTACTGTACTGTACTGTGCTGTACTGTGATGTACTGTACTGTGATGTACTGTACTGTACTGTGCTGTACTGTACTGTGCTGTACTGTACTGTACTGTGATGTACTGTACTGTGATGTACTGTACTGTACTGTACTGTGATGTACTGTACTGTACTGTACTGTACTGTACTGTGATGTACTGTGATGTACTGTACTGTACTAGGATGTACTGTGATGTACTGCACTGTACTGTGCTGTACTGTGATGTACTGTACTGTACTGTACTGTACTGTGCTGTACTGTGATGTACTGTACTGTACTGTACTGTACTGTACTGTGATGTACTGTACTGTACTGTGATGTACTGTACTGTACTGTACTGTGATGTACTGTACTGTACTGTACTGTGATGTACTGTACTGTACTGTGATGTACTGTACTGTACTGTACTGTGATGTACTGTACTGTACTGTACTGTGATGTACTGTACTGTACTGTACTTTGATGTACTGTACTGTACTGTACTGTGATGTACTGTACTGTACTGTACTGTACTGTGCTGTACTGTACTGTACTGTGCTGTACTGTGATGTACTGTACTGTACTGTGATGTACTGTACTGTATTGTGATGTACTGTGATGTACTGTACTGTACTGTACTGTGATGTACTGTACTGTACTGTACTGTGATGTACTGTACTGTACTGTGATGTACTGTGCTGTACTGTACTGTACTGTACTGTGATGTACTGTACTGTACTGTACTGTACTGTGATGTACTGTACTGTACTGTGATGTACTGTACTGTGATGTACTGTACTGTACTGTACTGTGATGTACTGTACTGTGATGTACTGTGATGTACTGTACTGTACTGTACTGTACTGTGATGTACTGTACTGTACTGTACTGTACTGTACTGTACTGTACTGTGATGTACTGTGATGTACTGTGATGTACTGTACTGTACTGTACTGTACTGTGATGTACTGTACTGTGATGTACTGTACTGTACTGTGATGTACTGTACTGTAAATCCATAACAGACCTGTGCTGCTGGACGTGCACTGAACCATCAGACTGCTGATAAATGAGAATATGTCTTTATATTGTTTTCGGCCTGTTCAGCTGCCTCCAAGCAACAAGACAATTCATTAGGATCGAAGTTATTTCCACATAATCAAATGAATCATCGTCTTTATTACAAACAAGCAGGCGAGACTGAAATCATCCCTCTGGAAAGACGTTTAAAGAAAAGTCTGGAAAGAGATGTTAGGGAGCACGATACAGAGACACATCCAATCTCAGAGGAGCTGCAATAACAAAATACTCCCTCCACAGATTTAAAGTCATCCTGAGCTTTAGTGTTTCCAGGTTTCCTCATGATATGTGATACAGCAGAGGTTTCAGGAGGGTCAGGATCGAACAGTCCACTCGCTACCATCCATCGATCCTCTGCTATCAGGAGGATAAGTAGGACGACTGATAATGGCGTCCTGCCTGCTTCCCTGGGGAGATACAATCACTGCCTCTAGCAGCAGTGTCAGCGAGTTTCTGGAGGGATTTTTCCTCCCGGGTTTAGACCTCTGCCTACTCTCCCAGCTTGTTGTTTAATCATCGTTACTGAACTAAACTCACTTCCCTCTGATACAGTAACTCTACCATTTAATTGCAGTAATTCTTCTGACATGCTGCAGTGTTTCACGCTGATGCATTAAGATGAAGTTGGGGTCATTAGTTTGTTGAGCGCACCTTTACCAAAGCCTGCTCACACTCTCTCCACCACCACACATCTCAGGTGCCCTTGTTCACTGCTCGCTCTCTCTGTCTCTCTCACTCACTCCATCTCTGAAAGCACATTAATCATAGCAGACTCCCACATGTTTTCACCTCTACCTCCTCCCCGCCCTGTTTCTCCTACTCCTCCGGATCTCTTCCTCTGGTGCTGGAGGCAAGTGGGTCACCAGCAACTGGAGGACTGTTTCACTCTGATGGAGAGAGAGAGAGCGAGATGTGGAGAGAGGGAGCTGAAGGATACAGGAGATGCAGGTTTCAACAAAACTGCTTCTTTTATTAGAACCAAGTCCTCCAGAAACTAAACTGACAAATTTATAGAGACAAAAGTGACTTTTACTACAAGGGGGGAAAGGACCTCTGGAGATTCTCCTGTGATCAGCTGCCAGGGGGCTTTTATTGTGAAAGACACACAGAGAAAAGAGTAAGGTCAGTATCTGTTCCTCTCTCTTAAAGGGGACATTTTATCATGTGAGATGACATCTTGTCTAAAAACAGAAGCAAAGGGAATTTCTTCATTAATATTTATAAAGCTGAACAACTGGTCTGAGACGCAGGAAATCAGCTGCAGCTCCACATGAAGGAGGGAAATGGGGCAAAGCCGTGGACCTCTGTATAACAAGCCACCTCTTTGCTCCCATTCATGATTATATCAGAACATACTGAAAAACCACGGTGCAGCACAAACAGGCGCAGGTCTGAGTGGTTCTGGGTTGTGGTTCTGGTGTTAAATGGACAGACGTTGCCATCTAGTGGCTCCTTGTGGACATTACCAATCCTGTCTGGTCTGTTCGGTTCTAAGGTTTCAGTCTCTGGGAACTTGGGTCTAAGAAGAACCAATTTATCTTTGACTGTGAGGAGTAGAAACAAAAGGAGAATTTAAAAGGTTTAATATTGGAAAAATAAAAATCTTTAAACTTTCCAAACAAAACTTTTAAGAAACTTTATCTTCTGGTAATTTATTCTACATGTAATAAGGTTCATGCTGCTCTCTGCTGGACAGGACTTGAATATAACTTAACTGTGTTTCGTGTGTGTGCTGAATGTAAAAAATACTTTTGAAAAACTATGATGATACAATAAATCTATACTGTACATAGAAGCAAAGGCAAACAACATGTAATTATTTCATTTATTGCTTTAATTTAGACATTTTCAATCTTCCATAAAAGGATTTACGTAGAATTATTTTCCAAAAAATGAAGCTAATCCATTTTAACCGAGATCTTTAATGACAAATAATTAAATGTGCAAAAACAAAAGGTGAAATTCTTTGTGATGCCAATGCATGGTGCCATCTATAATCCACAAACAGCCCTGAGAGACATCTCTGCTCATCGTTCTTCCAGTTTTTGCTCACCTATCAAGGTGCTTTGAGCTGGTGCCACAGACTGTCCGTAAAATACACATCATATTGGAAACGTGGAGAAAAGTTCAATAAGCTTTATTCATCTTTTCTTTCGAGATGCTCAAGTGTGAACTACAAAGTTCACCTCTGACAGTATTGCACTAAGTGAAGCATCACCAGCTCTTAAAAATAGAGAGTAGAGAAAATAATCGGAACATTTTTCAGTAGTTAAACATTTTCCATAAATAGATTCCGTTCATCGTTTCGTCCATCAATCGCTTCTTATGTACAGATCATTACAACTGCGAGCAGGTCTGTAACCGGATCAGTTCTCAAGACTGAAAACGTCCTCATTCTGTTAGTCTGGCCTTTAACAGTTCATCATTTTCTTTGTGCCTTGTTAGTCTGTTACTAAACAAGAAGAAATGTACAGTCATCAAACCTCAGGCAGGGAATCCAAAAGCAAATATACATAAATACACTCCCAAACAGATACTGATGCACATTTAAATACAGAAAAACCTTAAATACACACAGTATGTTACTTTCATGTCCTCTGCAGCACATTTTAAATGGCACACCATGATACTGGAGTCAATTCTACATATTCTGTCTCCCACTGACTTTGACAGGAGAGCACCTATTAAACTGCCACGGTGACGATACACACCTTTGGCTTTACACTTTAAAGGGAGCAAGGTGGGAGAGGTGTAGTGCTTCTGAGCTTACAGGAGATGATTATATACACATTTGGATGATCAGTGCATAGTTTTAACTCAGCATCACGATTATGTGCAAGGTATCAAACCAGGCAGGCAGAAGAAGCAGCTGGTGCCGACATTTGGGGTTTGGAGGTAAAACAAATGGTTACTGACAGACGGGATGTTTGCACGAGATTTGAAACAAGACTGATCCAGTAGTGTTAACCAAGAAAGGATATGGCTTTCTGCACCTTCTCAGGCTTTGATGTCAGGTTTACACCGAAGCTTCATCTCCTTTCTAATGTGGATCTGATGAAAACATACTACACGCAGCACGTCTAAGTCAACAGGAGATCCCATTAGCTTCTTCACAGAAAGAACAAAGAGGACAGAAAAGGGGATCAGGCTTTAAGGCTTCGATCACTATGCAACAGTATATCACAGTCTCACTTCTGGTGCTGGTACCAGCTGTTTAGCATAAACACTGTCATTAATGGAGCAGGTGTCTTAATGTTAAATGTTATTTACTGTCCTGACAACATTAACCAGGACAGGTGTGATTCAACCAGAGCATGAGGAGAATGAATGTACCAGTTTTAGTGTTTCACCAAGCTTTACAATACAAACTGGATAAAAAATAAACATACAGACTTCTGCTTTGAGATTGAACCTTCAGTCAGTTTGTGTTATTTCCCAGTGTGACCTTGCTACAGGGCACCAGTGAGGCACATGAGGACAAGCACGTGTATTGTGAGCAAGTAGGCCAGAAAGAAATATCGAGAGCGGGCGCGGCTCGTCAGCAGCCTGGAAAAGTAGAGGCTTCTGCCTCTGAGCCAGCGTCGGCACGCCACCATGCCGCCTTTCACCTGGAGGAACAGACAGGAAACAGTCAGAAGCCATGACGTTGGTTTACTCAACAGGAAGTGTCACAAATGAAAGTCTGCCGAGTACCTTGCGAGTGATTAAAGGCTGGTTTGGGTTGAGACTGAGAGCTTCCCACTCCTCTTCTGTTTCCATCTCGATACTGAAGTCCCTCTGACCGTCTCTGGACAGGCTGCAACCAACACAACACAAACACTGTAAAAGGTTCTGAAGTGTTGATTCTAATGTGTGTGTGTGTGTGTGTGTGTGTGTGTGTGAGAATTAATGGTTCACGCCTAAGTCAGTGAATTTGGGAACCACCTCTTTGCTCTGTCCTCAGAAACACGAAGAGCCTCCTCAGCCGACTCCCTCCTGGTTCTCTCATCTGCCAGACTCAGCTCCAGCTCGAGCAGCCTGAAAACACACACGTGCACACACAGTATGTGAGAACAGCTGATTCTAGACAAACATCTGTCAGGATGTACAACACATTGCTCCTCACCTTTCTCGCAGCTGACTGGCTTCAGCAGTTTCAGCAACAACTGAGTCCTTGCTTCTCTCCTGGGGGGCTCCTGGTGCAACCTCAGCATACACTGACCCCTGGTGCCGCGGACAAGATTACAAGTAGTCGAGTGACTGATTTGTTTTTCTTGATTTGACAGTGTGAGTTTTAACTGTAGAGAACTGAATACACACTGTCCACACAAGCAGCAGATGTGCGTAAACATAAGAATGTTTACCTGAGCCTGGCCTTGGACCTGGCTTTCCAGCCAGTGACAGTGATTCTGGGTGTCCCTCAGGGTTTGGGAAACAGCCCTCAGCTGAGCTGCAACAGCACCTTTCTCTTCCACTGCCTGCTGTAGCTGTAGGAAGAGAGAGGATGGGGACAGGAAGGTTTAGACAGATGATTCAGCAAATTTTAGCATAAATGGTTTTGATTTAGAAGGTTTTTCTACCACTGAAAAATAATTCTGTTCTCTGCATAAAACTTGCAGAAGACTTTAATAGAACCAGTTTGATACCTTGCTGTTGAGTTGCTGGAAGTACTGGTCTCGCTGCTGAATCTCATACATGCAGCGCTGCAGGTTTGTGTAAAGATGGACCCTCTCTGCTTCCAGCCGACTCACCACGTCCTCTGTTCCACTCTGACCAACTAAAGCAACTGTTTCCTGTTGTATGGAGGGAAAAATAATAGAATGAACAGAAGTATTCTGGTTATCGAACTGGCAGCTGTTTGTTTCCCTTTATATTTTGAAAAGTTGCTGACAGTTGTTTTAGATGCACATTTACAGTATTTTTGTTTCTATAGTACCAGCAACAACATCAACTACTGTACATCTTGAGCAGTTCAGTATACAATAAAATTTAAAACGTGCACAAACACAATATTACAAAATACAATCTAAAGAAGTTTAACTTTTGTCATTTCTGAATATATTCATGTGTAACTCACCTTGACTGGTGGTGTGTCTTTCCTCTCTGTGTCTGACCTACACAACAAAAAACAAACTTTAGTCTCCTAATCGTAACATTTCTAATTAAATAGTAATTCAAGTCTGATTTAATTTTACTTCTCTTCAGTTTTCTTTTACCTGATATTCGCTGCATCTTGGGATCGGTTGGTGTCTTTTGCAGGAGGTATATTCTGGACCTTTTGCTTTAGCTCCTCCATCTTCTGTAAAACATAAAATAAAGAAAAAAGTCATACGAACCAACAATAAATACATTAAAACAAAATAAAAACTATTATTACGATATCACTGACACCAGATCATGAACCCAAATAGAAAAATACCATGCAAGTCAAGTCAAAGCAATGAGCTATGGAACAAAATAAATCTAACTTGACCCTTCATGCTGTCCACAAAATGAAAACACAGCAGTGAGAGGAAAGTGCAAGCAACAGCCAAACTCAAATCACAGCTGATGACTTGACTTACCAGCCCATCCCTCTCATTCTGGACAGCACTGTCTGCTCGTCCTTCAGACTTTTCCCCACTCGTGGAGGTGACAGTCTGTGGACTTGATCCTTGCCTGGACTCAACCACACGTTTGACCTCGACCAACTCATCCATCAGCCTGTCCCGGTCGTTCTGCAGGCTGGCCATGGATCTGGAGAAGGCTGACAGCTGCCTGCTGTACGCGTTATTTTCCAGGACAACTTGCTTCAGTTCCTTTTCTTTCCCTGACAAGGCCTTCGACAGCTCATCCACCAGCTTGTTTAACTCTGTGTGAGCATCCTTACTCTCTACAGCCTTTAATTTATGAACAAGAAGGTCCCTCTCTTTGGAAAATGCTGCCAAATCTGAAGAGGCATCCTGCAGACTGTGCTCTACTTTGTTGAAGGCTGCCTGAGTCTCTCGAAGTTCTTCATCATATCGGTTTCTCAGGGTCTTGAAGTCTTCAATAAGCTGATCACGGTCATTCTGCAAAGCAGCCATGGCTTTACACAGGGACTCATTTTGAGCCTTTGTGCCTTTGCTTTGCATTTTGGCCTCGGATAACTGTTGCTCCATTTCAAGAAGGTCTTTAGCCAGCTCTGCCACCCTTTGATCAGCCGTCTCACGTTCGCTTCTCATCAGCTCTACCTCACGCTCAAATGTGTCCAGCTCACTGTTGTACTTATCCTCAGCTTCAGACAATTTTTTGTTTGTCTCATTTTCAACCAACTGAATTTTTTCCTTTAGTTCATCGATTACGATCTTCTGAGAAAGACGTTTTTGCTGGAGGTCGTTACATTCAGCGGCTTTGGCCGCCACAACTTCCTGTAGGTCAGCAATCACTTTGCCCTCATTTGTTGTGGCTCTTTCTTTTTTCTGGCTCAATATTTCAGCTTCCAGGATTGAAACCTGAGACTGAAGCTTCGAAACTTCAGCTTTTACCATAGAGTTCGCCTCTTCTTCTTTTTGCAGTTCCAAGCGAGACTCTCTATGTTGCTTTTCAGCAGCAGCTTTTTGGTTTTCAAGAGTTTTGATCACATCCTGCTGCTTCTTCAGCAGAACCTTCAACTGGTTGTCCTTCAATGATAACACTTGATTCAAATCCTCTCTGTACCGAACCAGTTGAGCCCTGAGCATTGCGTTCTCTGAATTGAGATCATCCATCTGATGTAACAACTTTCTAATTTCATGTTTAAGGCCTTTGGTTGCACCACCTTCTCCATCAGCAGACCCCTCTTTACCCTTTAAGCCCAACTCCCTCTTTGCTTCAAGTATTCTGTATTCTGACATCAAACGCTCCCGTTCATTCTGTAAAGACACAAGCGAGTTTTTGAACGAGTCCATCTTAGCTGCCATCTGCTCCTTTTCCTGGACTGATTTATTAACTTTGATTTGCAGATTTTTAACCTTGGCTTCAAGCGCTCTCATCTCTTTGTCAGCCTTTTCCCTTTGATAGCGTACAGATGCTAACCTGTCCTCATAAACTGCTACCTGGGAGCGATAATTAGCCTGAAGTTGTTCAAGATATCCTGACATCTGTCCATCTTTACAGGACAGCAAAGAGGAGATCTCAGCATCTTTGCTCTGTAGAAGTGTTTTTAGTTGAAGAGAAATTCCCTCTTGCTTCTCAAAGTCGGCCTGAAGTTTGTCGTTTTGAGACTTTAAAAGTAGCATCTGAGCATCTGTGTCTGCATTTATCGTCTCCGTTTGCTGGAGATTTAGCTGCATTTGGGAAATCATATCCTCTTTGTCCACCAGCTGTCGGTTCAGTACATTTTTATCGTGTTCCATTCTTTCCACTTGACCACTCAGTTCCTTCACCTGCACAGTCATAAGCTCCACAGATTCAGAAAGTTCAGCATTGCTTGCACTCATGACAAACAGCTGTCTCTGCTGTGCTGCAGCAGCAACAGAGTATTCGTTGAGGGTCCTTTCCAGTCTTGACTTAGTCACTCGTAGTTCATTCACCTCTTTATCTTTTACTCTCATGTCTTCGAGGAATCTTTTGATCACAAAACCCTGTTCGAGGAGTTGGTTATCTTTCTCGTGTAAGGTCTTTTGGTACAAATCATTCCAAAGTTTCGTAGCATCTGTGCCTTGAGGAGTGGACAACAAAGCAGACAGCTTGGCTTCACTAGTCTCAGCCGCCCTCTTCAGAGTATTGATCTGTAGATCTCGTGAGTCTAGTTGCTGCATCAGTTCATTCACTTTTTGACTCTCTGAATCTTTTAAATAGTTGAGCTCATCTATCTGTTGCTGTAACACAAACTGATTCTCCTTATACAAATGTATTTGTTTCTCATCTAGATTTTCTGGCAGCTTAGTTTTGTCCACAGCCTGATTCTGAACCTCAGACTTACTTTGCTGTGATACTTCCACAGCCAGTTGGTCTCTTTCCGACTGAACACTCACCATCTTTTCTGTGGCCTCCTGGAGGAGATTCTTGTGTTTTATCAGTTCAGCTTCAACTTCCTTACTTCTCACTTCTAAAGCAGAAGTCTTCTCTGAGCCTTTCTTCAGTTCCTTCTCCAAGTGTTCACAGGCAGACTGTGAGCTCTTCAAAGAGCTCTCTAGATCTAAAATCAGTTCTTGATATTTGATACAGTTTTGCTGCAGATGATTTATCTCCTGATGCTTTTCCTTGAGTAACTCTTGCAGCTCTTTCTTTACATTCTTGGACCCTTCGTTGCCTCTCTGAACAGTCTTGAGTTTCTCCTCAAACTCTCTGACTAGTTTGAGCTGCTCCTCTTCTTTTTCTTGACGAACTTGATTACTCATCTCCTTACTGGTAGCAAGCTGAGACGATAGCTGAGTGTTTTGGGACTGTAGAACATTGACAGACTCAGTGAGTTCATCAATTCTTTCAGCATTCTTAAGGATCACAGTTTCCAAATATTCATTTTCATTTTTCACCTTGTCCGAACTCTCTTGAAAATTTTCAAGCTCCTCTTGCAGAAGTGATTTGTCATCCTCCAAGATTCTTACCTTCTCATTCAGACTAATAGTCTCTTGGCTGTGCTTGTTAATAATGCTTTCAAGCTCTTTAATTACATCATCTTTCTTTGACAACTGCAATTCATAATCATTCTGAGTCTGCTCAGTTCTTTCAGAAAGATTCTGCTTCTCCATTTGTAAGAATTTGTGGATTTCCAACTGAGCACCAAGTTCTGTTTTCTGGGCCTCAATCTGAGCAGTCAGTGAATTATTCAAACTGAGTGCTTCATCGAGTTTCAGCTGCATGCTGTTTGTGTATGTACTTAACTCCAAGTGCTTCTTTTCCAGTGAGCTGTTAGCCTCTGCAAGATTTTCTGCCAACTGGCTATTTTCAACCTGCAGCTCAGTAAGTTTCACTCTGAGATCTTCTGTCGATGCTTTAACTTGGCAAATCTCAGTCTCCAATTGTTGATTTTGATCAGTGAGCCTGGACATTGCCCTTTTATGACTTCCATCAATCTCAGTCAACTCTTTTTTGATTTTCTGATTTTCCTGCTCCAGCTCCTCAATCGTCTGCTGTTTCCCTTTGGAAAATTGGCGCATCCTCTCTTTCATCCGGTCATTTTCCTCCTCCATCTCTCTGGCTTGCGTCTCCAGAATCTTCATTTCTGTCTCATGTTTATGTATTTTTCTAAGGGCTTCCTGCCGATCACGTTTGGCCCCCTCCAAAAGCTGTCTCATCTTATCCATTTCACTGCTAACATTTTCATAGGCTTGTAAAAGAGACTCATATTCTTGTTTAAGCTCAGCATGCTTCGACTTCCACTTGGACAATTCCTCTGTTTGAGAGTCCTTAAGAGATTCAAGCTGGCATGAGAACGCTTGCTTCTGCTGGGTGATGTTTTCTATGGTTAGTTTTAAGCTGTTACAGGCTGCCGATAAGCTACGATTATCATTCAGGATGCGATTGACTTCGGTGCTCAGCTGGTCTTTCTCGTTGTTCAGAGATGACAGAGAGTTTTCCAGGTTTACATTTTGTTGTGTCAACTTTAACACGGATGACTCCAAAGCAGAACACTCAGCTTCTTTAGCTTTTTGTTTGGCTGACAGCTTTTCTAATTCTTCCTTGAGTTCTTTTCTTGAAACTAAGGCTGCTTGAAGTTTCCTGGTTAGGAGTGCAACTTTGTTGTGGTTGTCCTGATTGGTCATTTTAGTGCTAACTTCTTGAGATTTCTGGAGCTCATCTGTCTCTGCTCTCATTTTCTGAATGGTCATTTCATGCATTTCAATGTGCTGCTGCAGCTGCCGTTCGAGTGCAGAAATAAGTTCTTCCTTTTCTGAAATTTGCACCTGTGAAAGTATTAAAGCATCATCTTTCTCCTTTAGTTTCATCTCAAAGCTTTCAGGACAGCTGTAAGAACAAACCGCTTCCTTGAAGGCGTCCTCCTGCGTGTTGCTCGTTTCAGGCATCTTTTGCTGAAGCTGTCTGTTTAACTGCTCTGACTCCTTCAGCTGCATGTTCAGTGTGGTTACCTCATCTATGAGATTTTCTTTTTCTTGCCTTAACAAATTCAAACTCTTTTCCATGTCAGTACAATGCAGCTTTGTTTTTTTAAGCTCCCCAGTCAAAATCTCTTTGTCCTCACAGAGTCTCTGCTCTGTCTCTGCTAATGTTTTTTGGATAGATAAAACTTCCAATGATTTCTGAGAAACTAATGCAACTGCTGCTTCAAGTTCTGATTTCATCCAGTTACTTTGCTCCAGAACAGTTTTCTCCTGTTCCTTTAAAATTTGATACTTTTCTTCATTTGTAGAATTGGGTTTCTCTTGCGTCTCAGAGATGTTTAGCTGGGTCTTTAAAACTATGTTCTCATTAAATAAATCTTGTTTCTCCTGTTCAGCCCTTAGTGCAGCAACATTGATTGCTTCCTTGTATCTCTCCATTTCTTCTGTTTTCTCTCTTGCTTCTGCATGAGCTTTTTCCAACTCATTCTCCACCATGTGTAATTTTGATTTCAAACTCTCTGCTCTTCGCTCTGCGACTTCGAGAGCCTCATCTCTACTTGTCAACTCAAGAGACATGCTCTCAATTTTGGATTTAACATTTTCCATCTCTGTTTGTAAGTGCGACAGAGAATGGCACTGGCTTTCTTTCTCAGCCAGAGACATCTTCAAATCTTGTAGAGTTTTATCCCTCTCCTCCACTAGCTGTCTTAAAGTGTCCAGTTCATCCCTGTATAACAAGCAGGTTTTAGTGCGGTCCTCCAGGTCCTTGACATTCTGATCAAAGCTTAATTGGACAGCATTTAGTTCATTTGTTTGCTGACAGTGTTGTTCCAAGAGAGCCTTATAGTCGTCTTTCAATTCTGCTAGTTCTTGAGTTAATTTCTTTTCATTTTCTTGAGCTTTCTTCATTGTCTCTTTGCGTGCCAGCAAGGCAGCCTGAGCCTTCTTCTGTAGCATTGCTTTTTCTAATTTCATCTGTGCAAGCTCATTTTCTAAATCAACAGTCGAAGCAGCAGAGGAAGATTTGTCCTTCAACTCTTCTTTACAAGTCTTGATTTCATTTTCAAGCTCTTCTAATTTCTTTATAAAGTGGTTTCGTTCTTGCTCAAATTCTTCATCTTTCTCGGCAGAACTTGACTGTAGCTGCTCAATGAGGGTGTTTTTGTCATTGAGTGTTTGCTGTATTTCTGACAAATACACTTCTTTTTCACTCAGTGTGGTTTGCAAAAATTCTTTCTCTGATTGCAATTGTTTGACAAATCTTTCACTTTGCGTTTTGTGTTCAAGAACCTCCCCTTCTTTCTCAAAAATGTTCTTTTCAAGAAGAGAAACCTTTTCTTGATACATATTTTCTGCAGCTTGAGCTTGATTTGTTACAGCCGCTAACTTATCCTGTAAAAGTGAAACTTGAGTTTGATAGTTTACACTCTCTTCTTTTTGGCTTTCATAATCCTCAAGTTTTTTCAACAGATCCTTTCTTACCACTAGAGCAGCCTGAAGCTTCTTCTTCATTGCATCTTTTTCTTTAGACACCTTTGCTAGTTCACTCTTAAGATCATCATTTTTCTTACTCAGCTCAAGTGTCTCTGAATTCTTATTCTCAATTTCACTTTGACAGAGTGAAAGCCGATCTTCTAACTGCTGAGAAATATTTTCAAGGCCTTCCAATGAGGTTTTATGTGCTTGCTCTGTGCTTTCTAATTGTGCTTTTAGAGATGTCTTTTCTTCACTTAGTTTCATTCTTTCATTTGAGACAGCTTCCATGACTTGGGCAATGGATGCGTCTTTATCCCTTAACTGCTGACTAAGTCCAGCAAGTAATTCCTTCTGCTGACTAATCTGAATGTTCATATAGCTGATTTGCTCATCTCTTGTTTGCAAGTCACTGTGTAAAGAAGAGTGTTTGACAGCAGATTCTTTCACTTTTTCTGTTTCATCTTTTAGCTGAGTCTGTAAATGTTCAACAGTCTCTTGTAGAAGCGCAATTTGTTGATAATTCTCACCATTACTCCTCTCTCCTCTATTAAGCATATCCTGTACGTTCTGTAATTGTGCAACAGTTTTATCTAATTCATTTTTCAATGCATCAACCTCAGACTGATGAGTTTCTTGTAACTGCTTTATCATATCCTGTAAAGAGGAAGATGATCTCCCAGATGAGGTTGGTGGCAAAACAGATGGATCTTTGTCAGAACCATTTTTTATTGCTACAAGTTTTTGTAACTCATTTTCCATGGTTTTTAAAGTCTGTTGCAACTTGTTGTTCTCGTAATCCTTTTCTTGAACAGATGCCAATACCTTCTCAAGTTGAATCCTGGATGCTGATGCCTCAGACTCTTTGGCGCTCAGCTGATCAGAACCATGCCTAATTGCAGAGGAAGCCTCTGCTAGTTTCTCATGCAAACTGTCCAAGTCCTGTTTCAAAGCATTAACTCTAAGATCTTTAGATTTCATTTCAGTTTCAACACTTCTCAATTGTTCTGCAAGTAGCTCCTTATCCTGTTTTTCTCTATCCAGAACTAAAAGCCACTCCTTCTCAGAATCCTGCAGTATTTGTTCTATCTTTTGAATGTTTTCTTTTAACTGAGAAAGTTCTTCATCTTTGGCACTAACCTTTGCTTGAAGGCTCTCCTTTTCGGACACCATTTTCTCCATGATTTCGTTCATGCTGCTGGACTGCTGCTCCATTTGAACCTGCAGCTCCCCCTGCGATGTCCAAATCTGATGATGTCTCTGTTCCAGCTCTTCCTTGTCTGCAAGGAGTTTCTCAACTTCCTGCCGCAAACGTGTGTTCTCGTTTATAATAGTATCAAGATGCTTCTGATGCTCTTCCTTTGATAAACTAATCTGATCATTTAATCTCTTATTTTGCTCTTCTAGTTTCTGAATTTCTAAAACTAACTGGGATGCATTTTTGGCCTGAGCTGTGTACTGGCTGTTAATTGCATGGAGAGCCATTTCTCTCTGCTCAAGGTTTTCTGTCAATGCATTCATTTGTGATACAACTTGAAGATGTTGTGATTTAAGTCTCTCTATTTCAACAGTCAGCAATGATACGCTAGTCTGATGAGAAGCAAAGGCTTCATCCTTTTCCTTTAAAACACTAGAGTTCAGATCTTCTGCTTTTCTGAGTTTCTGATTGATCACGATTAACTCGTTTCTCAGAGTTTCTACGGTAGTCTTTGCTGTCTGGTGTTCATTATTGGAATCAGCCAATACCTTTCGAAGTTTAGACACCTCATCGCTGCTTTGGACCAGTTGCTTCTTTACATCTTGTAACTCTTCTAAGTTGGCTGCATATTTCTCTTGCAGATTGTTGAAGGCACTTTGTGTTTCTTCTCTTGACTTTCTGCAGTTGTCCGACTCAGTGGACAAAAACTGAATTCGACTCTGCAGCTCTGACACCAACTCTGTACTTTCCATGAACTGAGATTTAAAGAGCAAAGCCTCATCTGCTCTTCTTTGAATATCCTGAAGTGACTTTGATTTCTCCAAAAAAGCAGTTTCTTTCTCTTCCAACGCCTTTTTCAGACTTTCCACTTCTGCTACCTGCACTTGCAAGGTACTGTTGAGCTTTGTGACAGATTCCTCAAGGTGTGAAATCTGTTCTTTCAAGTTCTCACACTCTGCTTCTTTGGTGTGGAGATCTGAAGTAAGATGTTCAACGGTTGCTGAAGAATGACTCTGGTATTCAAGACTTGACTGTTCCTTTTTCTCCAATGTATTTTTCAGTATGGATGACTCTGAAGTCAGACTGTCAACTTGGCTTCTCAGTTTAAAGACACAATCTTCAAGCTCTGACACTTTTGCACTTAAACTGACATTGTCATCTGCTTTCTGTTTCAGCTGCTGCTCCTGCTCAGCCACAGTACTGCTGAGTTGCTCTATCAAATGCTTCTGCTGGTTCTGGGACTCATCTTTTGCCTGCATGGTCATATTAAGCATTTCCTTCTCTGAGCAGGCAGTTTTCAGTTCGTTGTCCCGATCACACACTGCTGTTTTGAGATTTGAAGCCTCGTCTTGTGCTCTGGACAGATCCGTCACTGTTTTCTGAAGTTCTGACTTGAGTTTAGCATTCTGCTCATTCATTGCTTGGATGCAGTCTTTACAATCAACTATCTCTGCTTTCTTCTGGTCCGTTTCCTGTGTCAGCTGAACATTATCTGCAGTGAGTTTCTCCACAGCAGCCTTTTGGTTGGAAATTTCATTTTCCATCGCTGCAGCACTCTCATTCATGGCACCAAGCTGACTGCTAAGCGAAATCACTGATTCATTTCGTTTATTCAGCTCATCTTTATGATTCTGAAGTTCATTTGTTACTTCTTTTAATGTCTGTTCTTTTTGCTTTATCTCATGCCTGAGTGTCTCCTGCTCAGTCTGCATCTGTGATATGAGATCTCTCTGTAGCTTGAGTTCGTTCTGGTAAACACTGCACTCCTCAGCTTTCTGCTGAAACATCGTGTCTTTCTCCATTAGCCCTGACTTGAGAACAGATCCCTGCTCCTGAAGCATTGATATTGTGTCCTGAAGCTGCAGCATTTGATTCTGCTGAGCCTCCAGCTGTGAACTCTGCTCTGACACAGTCTTTTCCTTCTCATTTAATGACACAGTGAGTTGACTGACTTTCATTTCTAAACCTTTAACATGCTCTTGTAAACTTTGAAGATGTTCTGCTCTCTCCTTTAGCATTTTTGACAGATTAGCACATTCATTTGTTTTCTCAAGTAAACCAGCAGAATTTGACAGTTCACTTTCCTTGAGGATTTTTTTCAACTCATTTGCTGATAATGTTAGTTCCTCCTTTTTCTTCACAAGACCTTCAATTATTTTCTGATTGTCTGACATTTGAATTTCAAGTGCAGAATGTTTTTCTTGGAGCAAACTCCTCTCACTGGTTAATTCACAAACTGATTTGATTTTCTGTGCCAACTCTTCCTGCAGTCTTTGATTCTCTTCTGTTAGGCTGCTGAACTGGACACTGAGACTTGAACTCTGTTCCAGACTTGCTTTAAGCTGTCCATTAAGGTCTGATACAATGACTGTTTGCTGAGCAAGCTCCTTTTCTCTGGATTCACAGGCATTACGAAGTTGGTGGTTTTCTTCAGTTACTGAGCGGATGTGGCTGTTGAGTCTAACCAACTCTGTTTGCTTCCGCTCTGCATCAGACTCGAGCCTTCTGGTGTTTTCTTCCATGGTGCTGATCTGGTCGCTCAGAGACTTGACAGTGTTCTTTGTCTCATTCAGTTCCTTTCTGTGTTTTTCACACAGTTGTGCCATGTTTTTCAGCTTTTGTTCATGTTCTTCTGAAAGTAATGCAGCCTCAGCTTGTAGCTTGGATACAATATTTTTCTGAGTTGTAATTTCATTCTGCACACTGTGGAACTCCTCCTGCTTTTCTTTCAGCATTGCATCTTTCTCTATTATCACAGACTTCAGACTGCATTCCTGTTCTTGAAGCAACGACAATGTTTCCTGAAGTTGTGTTTGCTGATTTTGTTGGGCCTCTAACTGGACATGAAGATCAGTGCCTTTCTGCTCTTTTTCTGCTATGTCACGCTGGAGCTGGTCTACCATAGAATTTAGACTTTGCACTTGTTCCTGTAGTTTGGTGACCTGAGCCTCTCTCTCTTTGACTAACTGGTTGAGGTTCATACATTCATTTGTTTTTGCCAGTAAGATCTCTGAGTTTGAGTGTGTGCTTTGTTCAAGAACTTGACTTAACTCATTATTTCGAACAGTCAATTCCTCATTATCTTTTTGTAGCCCTTCAATAGTTTTGTTGTTCTGTGAATGTTGTGTTTCCAGTAAGGATATCTTTTCTACCAAAGAATCTTTTTCAACTGTAAGTTCAGAAATAGTTTTTACACTTTCGCTTACTGTTAGTTCAAGTCTCTGTTTCTCTTGCGTAAGGCAATGAATTTGTGTCTCCAGACTACTTTTAAGTTCAAGAGCAGATGAAGCCTTTTCATTAAGCTCTTTTACATTCTGCTTCTGTAGCTCAAGCTCCTCATTCAGCCCTTTAAGGTTTTCATGCAGCTGTTGTTTCTCAGTCTTCAGGCTCTTTAAGACGTTCTCAAGTTTGGAGATGTTTTCTGATTTGCTTTGAAGTTCACTGCTCAACTTCTGATTTTCTGAATCCCGGACCTGCAGCTCACTGTTGAATTTCTGCCTCTCGTCTTCGGCTTGTTGATCATTTGCCTTCAGTTGGTTTTCCAGTGAGGCTATGATTTCCAGCTTCTCTTGAATCTCCTTTTTGATGTGATCCTTACTCTGCACCTGCTCCTCTAATTGTTTGGTCAATGTCTGAGTTTCATTAGTGTATTTTTCCACCTGTGCCAGAAGTCTGTTTTGTTCTTCCTTAAAGGATTTCAGTTCTTTTTCATATGTCTGCTCTTTGTCACGAAGCTGTTGCTGTAATTTCTCATTGTTAGTATTTTTGTCATTAAGCTGCAAAACGAATCCTTCTGACTCCTGTAGCTTTTGTGAGGATAAAGTCAGCTGCTCTTTTAGAGATTTGATGTGTGTCTCACATTCGGAAAGGTGATTGCTATGGTTCACAATCTGTTTCTGGACGTCCCCTCGAAGATCCTGAATAATTTTCTTATCCTCTTCCGCTTGCTTTATCAGATGTTCCACCTCATTCACCTTAGAGTCTTTTTCCTCTTTGGCTTTGGCTAACTCAATCTCAGTGTCCTTGAGTTTTTCTACCAGCTCTGTGATCTTGCTATTCAGAACCTGTTGGTCTGAATTCTGTGAGTCTCTGATAATCATGGCCTCCCGCTCTGCCTTAGTCAGTGCATTTTCTACATGAACCAGATTCTCTTCTTTTAATTTGATCTCCTGCTTCAGCACTGTGACCTGTTCTGCATATTCAGCCATGTTATCAGAGAGGATGGATATCTCTTTGTCCTTTTCCAGCAGGATATCTTTAAGACTATCAATTTCCCGCTCACAGCTTTGAAGGTCATGAATGAGCTGGGCACGTTCTTCCAAGTGGGAGGTGTTGAGTTTGTCCAGCTCCTCGTTTGTCTGATCAAGCTCAGTTTGCAGTGTTTCAATGGTGACTTCCTGCTTTTGTGTCTGAAAATATTGAGAAATATAAAACAACAATGAGGCATTGAGTGAAGCATGCAAAGTTTTATCACTAGTGCAAAGCCAAGATTAATCATCAAGGAGATTTCAAGTATTATCAGCAGCAGTATTATCTTATATTTAATTGCTGTCCATGTATGGGTGAGCTGGAATTAATGGATAAAAAAATGTGCTATTAATGACACTGAAACTTGATTCATGTCTCAATTAACTAAAATCACACCTTGTCCTTCAGCACATTCAGCTTCTGCATGAGGTCTGCAACTTCTGTCTTCAACTCAGAGCATTGTTTCTCTGAGCTGCTGCATTTCATGGAAACATTCTCCAGCTAAAAAAAAGAAAAACACACAATGAGATGTGAACCTTTACACAAAAATAAAAGGAAGTAACACGAAACAAAAACTTACAGTGTGCTCAGTCTGAAGGAGCTTTTCAGACACCTCTTTGTATTGAATCTCTTTTTCACTCAAAGATTCTCTGAGGCTGTTGATGAGCTCGAGTTTCTCTGATGTCTTGGCCAATGTATTCTCTTTCTCAATGAGGGAGCTTTCCAGGCACTCTTGTGTGTCACTCAGCCTAAAAAGACAATCACAACAACTAAAATATTTAACACTTAAACTTCCAGTGTCAGATACCAGGCTGTATGATGCAAAGTCGGGTAGTCTACTCCTGGGTACAAAAAGATTTTGTCTATCCAATCCCGAACAATTTAAACATGACTGTAAAATGACCTGCAGAGATACGGCCTTTTTTGTTTGTGTGTTCATTCAGGTTCAGTCACAGCTTAATTATCTGCAAATAATTTTTCAGATAAAACTGTATTTTGAAAGTTTTTTCACTACTTTTTAAAAAACGCTGCACTGTATAATGACTCACAAGCAAGAAAATTAATGCACTCATTTTAAAGTGCATGAATGTCATAAAATCTCCCACTCACAGAATGTGTAATTCTGGGATAATGGGTTTAATATTCTACATGTCATAATACAGCACTATGTTATTTTTAATGGCTTGATTAGTTAAATAAATGATCAATTCAACTGACTCAAATTTGAAAGCTTATTAAATTAAGATCTGCTGATAATGAATTTAATAGATTTTTTGTAAAATATGCATTAAAATCCTTGAACACTAAAAATAAATTACTTTTCTCACATAGTACTTACACATTTGTAGAAGAAACAAAAATGGTAAACCTCTTGACTTTGACTTTTATTGGCCAAACTGACATGATGAAGAACTAAATTCATTTCCAGGTATATGAATCCAGCTATACTAACGATTTGAGCAGCGCTAATCATCCTACTATATGGCTACAGGATTTATAGTGTCCATTCATGACCTTGTTTACTGATTTAAATGAAATCATAGCAAAACAGGTTTTGCTGTGAATGAAGAGCTTACCCTTTGAGCTGTTCATTCAGACTGTTAACCAGAAGCTGATGCTTTTCTGCATCTCTGCTCTGTTGACTTCGCACACTGGCAAGTTGGCTCTGAAGTTTCTCTGACTCATTCTGTCGTGGCAGAAGAACAACAAACAGTATGCAAAGATTAAATTCTTTGTACTAAAAAGCAGCAACACCGTTTATGTCACAATCATCACAATCTCTATATGTTTGGTAATAGTCACCTCTGATATTCACCATTTCTAACATTGAAATGTGGTTTTCAACACCCAGTGAGTCTGCGAGAGAACATTTCGCTTGCTTAAAACATTATTTAACACACGTGTACTGGATTAAACAAGCACACCACACCATTAGCTGTCACCGCCAGAGGTGCTCTCTAGCGCACACAAACACGAGAGACCCAACACACCTGAGAGACCCAATATGGCTGCTCATCTTCATCTACATCAAACGTCACCTGTGTTAGAAGGGTTTGTTACAAAATCCTAGTCCTCTGGGGTAAAAAAACATGCAATTCACTCATCAGTAGGTAAGTTACATCTTCATAGTGTGAGTGTAATACAATATTTAGTACAACTGGTTTAACTTAACCCTGGGGCTATGAGATGTGATCTTGGCAGAAGATTTGTTTAGTGAGGTTACCTGCAGTGCCTCGATGCGCGCCTGCAGCTGCAGTCGATCCTCCAGATCTTGACAGCGCTCCTCTAAGGTCAGTATCTGCTCCTGCAGTTGGTTCCTTTCCAGTTCCAACTCCTCCACAACGGACCGTAGTCCATCTAGAATCATCAGAAAGGAAAAAAACTGAGAAAACATATCTGCGATACCTGTAATCAACACATATAGGAAAGAATTAACTATGTTCTAATAGCTTACAGGACAAATTTTACAATAATAATAATAATAATCAGCTGAACAACAGAGTTCAGGCTGTTCATGTTACGTTTAATAAAATGCAACACTCCCTGCACAGTTTTTGTCAGATTAAAAGCCATCCAGTATGGCAAAGGGAATTGAGAATTGTTGTACTGGGGTAGCACTGGCAGAAAACTTGTTCATAGACCAAGAAATGGATTTTAATTGTAATGATTTTATTTTAATGATTTGCCTGAATTTAAATTTCAAGTATAACAGTTGTTTCTTACGTGCTAGTTGTAACTAATTGCTAAGCAGATAATCTGGACACAAACTATCTGACAACAAAATCATTTTAAAATTCAGATGGATAAATTGTGGCTAAAGGTAAAACTGCTGAACTAACACCAAATCTGAATTTAAAAGTTAGTTTCTTATTTAAGAATAAATTAACAGAACAATGTTAATTATATAATTATATAACTGCATTAATTATCAAACCAATTGTAGAATATTATATTTGTTCTCATGGTCATATTAAGTGACAGCTCTAAGGCATTGATAAAAGGGGGGGGGGAAAGCAGGTAAGGTTTGTAGAAAACATGAATCAGTGGAATCACATGACAATGTTTTATGACAAGGGGCAGTGTCAAACAGCATGAAAAGAAATAAAGAAAAGTAGCAGAGCATGCAAACAATGAAAAAACATAACTTACCACAGCCGGGCAGTACCGCTCCACATATAATTCTATGCTTTCACCAGAATTCAGTGCAATCCTAGCAACACTAGTCAGCTCAACCAGCATGCACATGTCCAACAAAAATACTGTCAATTGATGAAAATGTAAACCAACAAATGAGTGTTTAAATCTTAGGATTATAGCAACTGTCTCAGTCATTTTTTTACTCACTGAGGATGAACTTCAATTCAGTTTGCTCAAGTGTGAAAAGAAGGCAAGCTGAACCAAGCTAATCCTTATAGTAAGTAAAACACAATCACCCAATACAGGTAATCCAGCCCTTACAATCACAATATCGGCAGGTTAGATGGACAAAGACAAAACCAACCAACAGCCATAATCCAACACTCAGTACAATGTTTGGAGTGTTATAATGAAACCAACAAAATATCAACCCAAAGACAACTTAAAGTTCCCAAAGTAATGTGCAGATGACGTGTGCATGCCAGTGTAAACTGTCCAGTGGGTCTCACACCTGTGTCAGGAGTACTGTACTCGGGCCACCAACCTCCCATGTTCTCTCCCTCCATTGGGGTTGTGCCTCCTGAGGTGCTGCTCGGGTCCTGGAAAGGGGTCTGTCCATCAAACTCAAAATCCTCCTGCAAGTGGGATGAATTTAATTGAAGCAGAGCAGTCGCAGGTTGTAAAGCACACAATCTTCAAAATAATGATTTGACGGACTACACATTGTAAATTCTACATGTCTGTTTGGGTTTGAATTCATTAAATGAATCACACACCAACAAGCTGCTGGTGGGCAGAAAACGGTGGGCAAGCTTTCGAACAAGTCAAAAGACTGATATTATAAAGTATATTTAATTGTTTACTCTAAATAATGTCTCCAGGCACAATCCATTCTTTTAGTTGGTACCTGTAAGTTCCTATTAATTCCTATAGTTGGTGAAGACAACTACAAAGTCAGGGGAGGGACAATGTCCCCTGCATTATTCAGATTATGAGGGTACATACACCACTGCTGTGCAGCTGCTTCCACACAGTTACCGAATAAATTTGTTGGTTTAGTTTAGAGACGCTCTTTTGGATTTTAATTGCTGGAACTTGTTGAGGGTTACACACAGGTCAGGAATAAGTGCTGACTGTGAAGAACACTTTAGCAGAGATGCGTACCTTTGGCACTAATTTAGGCAGTTTTGTTTATGCCAAAATTAATTAGAGCTGGGTATATTACATGTTTCTGAATTGGATTATTTTATAATTATTTTAACAAAGGGTAATACCTAATGTAATTTTCCACCTTCTGAAGATTGCTCAAATTAAAGTCGTACAGGCAGACAGGTAAAGTATCCTGACATAAACACTTGTGCAACCACAGCAGTCTGGCCACCAACCTGCAGGCTTCGCTGGGATGGAACCACCAGTTTCTTGGGCCTGTGTTGACCGAGCCCCCGAGTTTGAGCCAACTCCTCCTCCAACTCCTGCTGCCGAGTGGCCAGTGCTGAATCGGAGCAGCCAGGAAAGAACCAGTCATCCTCAATCAGTTTTGTGCCACAGGGAAAGGGGGAAGTTGCGTTGGATTGAGGATGTTTGTATGGATGGGAGGTGGGTACAAATGTAATGGACAGAATGATGGCAGTGAAAGGAGGATGTGACAAACAAGAAGACAGATTTGCAAAGTAGAAGAGAGTGGTGGCATAGATGGTGTTGGTGGTTCTGATAAAGATGGGGAGGCACTTTCAACTCCATTAATAAACTTTGTAACATAGAAAACATCCAACAGTGAAGACAACTAGATAGATAGACTGTATGAACAAAGTATGAAGGCAGAGACTGAGAGAATCAAAGATGGAGAAAGTTACAGACACACTGTACTGTATAAGTATATGTACTTTTGTATTTGCATAGGGCATATGGACCTGAGAAACACTTCAAGAGCAACATTCTGGTCAGAGCCATGCACACCTAATTTGCATAGCAGAGGAAAACAGCATTTAAACATGTGGGAGACAAGAAGGGAAAGTGGCTGTGGGAGGAAGGAGAGCGTCCAGTTTCATGAGTCACACGTAAAGCCAATGTTTCATCATTGTGACTTCAATAAGGAGACCAGACAGTTGTTTAGGGACACCAGGCAGACGTGGATCTGTGGGGGGTTCCTGCAGTGGTTTTACATTACTTTGATTTTCATTTAGCAGCATAGGACGCAAGCAGGATAATGCCAGATTGATCAGGCTGAAAAGAAATTTCCCATCTGTTTTGTGACACACAACAGGTTGATTTGAAAGTGTAGGGGAAGGTCAAGGGGTGGAGGGGCAGCTCAAAGCAAAGGGTGGGGCAGAAACAGAAATGGAGTTCAATGGGTTAAGCAGTGGTCAGTGTGGGTTCAGTACATAAGCAGGGTTAAGCAGGCTCTAATCTAATCTATTCATTGATCACATAATACAACATTATTAAGACAGAACTTTAAGCATTTACCAGGACTAAAATCCTCCACACTTCTCATTGTGGATAAACAAGTCTGAAGCAGAACAGAGGCAGACTGTACACCTACACTGACCACAGCAGTACAGATTATACTGTATGTGGAGGATGAAAAGAGCAGGAGAGACATGAGTATTATTCATGAAGCCAAAACAGTGAGTCCTTTGCCGTAATATATATTTGAGTTGAGTTTGCTTTATTAGTGCCTGAGATGTAATGCAGTCATGCAGTGTCTCATATATCATATCCTAACATAACAGCAGTGCCAAAATCACAAAGCATACAGCTTATTCAGGCTTCTTTAGGTAAGACTGTGTTTATATGTTATTTTTTTTAATTTACTGAGATTGGGAATGTGATTTTAATGCAAAGTGAAGCTGATTTATTATTCCGCACATGAATAATTTTTCAAAAAGGCTTGGACCTTCATTGTTTCTCAAATTAACTCTTCCTAAAAGTAATGATTTGCTTAGAAATAATGTAACGTTGCTAGAAATATTGCAGCCTGCAGCAGCAAAACAGAGAAGCAAAAGCTCAGCATGCACTGATGTTGATGAAGCTTTAGTTAACGTGTCTACAGTTTATATCAACAGGTAAGATCCAATTTAAAATCAGTAAACCAGAAAGCAAGCTATTGTCAAACTAATCAAACCAAATCATAGGAGTGTATTACATAAGAGGCAGCTTCCATTTCAGTAATAAACCAATAATTACACTTGTAATTGAGTTTCCTGCAGTCACTCTATCTGTAATCGACAAAAGAAGACACCAACAGGACAAATCAATGGGGAGATGAAAAATTAACTATATCTAGGTCTCACTAAAAAAGAAATGCCGGTTCAGGGAAGGTTTTTGGTTTTCTGTCAGCGTTAGAAGAAACAGAAGTGAATGAGACACAGATTCATTAAACTCTAGCAACAAATTATCTGCAGTCGTCCTTCATAAAATGTGTTAATTACTGTGAAGGCTGTGAGTTGAGTTGTTAGGATTTCGAGTCTCATTATTTACACTAGGTTCATTAATTTCTACGTCACTTCATTGGTTCTGTAATTTAACAGCTGGTAGCACACACAGTTCATCAGGATCAACAGTTATAATGTAAAAGTGACTATTACCCACTTTGTTCTGAGCATGACTTACATTTTATTTAACTTCATTTCATTCATTACTCTGGTTTATAAATATCTGGTTGTCCAGAGCTGTGACTAAAATATATCTGAGGAATCAAAGATTTGCTTCCTTGTACCTAATCTGTTTGTTATTCTGTCTACTTATACTTCTTATACATATTCTAAAAACTATAAAGATAATTATATTCTAAACCCCAAATAAATCCATTACAAAAGCATGAAGTATGTACCTGCACTAAGTGATCCGTTTCAGAAATGGATGAATCTGTTCTTATCAATAAAATGCTTCTCTGCTTTCTACGGACTACAAACAAAGATATATCAACGTTATTGTGTGTGGAGTGGGGGGTACACATACATTCATCCTTGTATCAAAGTTAGTGTAAATTAACTTTAAAATTAAAATTAAACCATCCACCACAACAGAAACATGTTTGATTTTATTTGAAACCTCAATATTGTTATTGGTGCATTGATTTCATCTAAAAAAGTTAATAAAAGGACTGAAAAAAGAAACAGTAGGACAGAAGAACAGAAAGGGTTAAAATGGAGAAGAGTATCAATACAGGAGGGGAAGAACAGGGAAAACAAAACGGCAGTCTGATGCCGTCTGCTTCTGTACTGCCTGTAGCTCAACCCCACAGATGAAGAAAAACTCAGGAAACCTGCAGGTAGTACAGTGAGCAGACGTTGCAACAGAGGTCTGGAGGAACCTGCATGCACAAAACTGATGGGAAACTGTTCTGTGTGGCTGCTCCCATCCCTGGAGCAGGGGCTGGAGAGGGAGAGTGTGGGGGGGAGTGAAGGTCCATGAGATGGGAGGCAGCACGGGATCAACCAAATGCTCCCCAATAACAAAGGTGAGGATGGGAAAAAATAAAGATAAAGAAAGTGATGTTCAGTCAGACAACAGAGGACATGTGGTAAACAGTCAAACAGATTCAACATCTATCCGGACTACCAAGTTTGATGGTACTGCTGGTAACGGTGGAGTGAACAAAATAAAACTCTAACTGAACTAAACAAACTTTACAAAAATATACACTTCGTCTCCAGTTTCTTTGATTTAGTGAATCCCTGAAATGTCTTGTAAATGTTTTCTCCACCACATCCAAACCACAAAGCTCCTCAGCTCAACTGTTCCACAGTAGTGAACAAAATACTACTACTACTACTACTACTACTACTACTACTACTACTACTACTACTACTACTACTACTACTACTACTACTACTACCACCAAACTCAGCAGTCTCAGCCCTTATACCAAATTCTTCAGCAGCTTCCAATGCATTAAAAAAATCTCCCCTATCTCACACATCTCACAAAACTGAAACATCTTAGTGGGGAATCTCACAGTGTGAAACAATACAACTCAAAAACACAAACTACAGCCTCAAAACTGGATCGGCATCTACACTGTGATGACTAACGTTCACTGGAATGTGAAGTAACAGGTTGGTGTCAATGCTGGATACAAACAGAAACGAAAGTGGCGTATTTAATCATTTACAAGAACCTGAAATAGGCAAAACACAAAATCATAAAGTCTTCCTCATTTTGTGTAATGGATTTTTAAAAAGCCACTTTCACATGAATATAAACAAAATTCTGACTGAATATGATCTGATATGAATGTCTACGTCTACAATTGTTTGTGAATGTCTGTTAAATAATTTCAACTTTAACATTATTCTTGGTTTTGTATCATTATGTTTGTGCTGTTTTGTTCTGTTTTTATATTTAAACTACAAGACACATTCGTTCGCAAAAACAAGCCAGACCCTGATGCTTCCCATACCTGTAACCCGGTGAAACTTAAGAGCCTAAGATGGTCAGTTTGTTCTTCCATCAAAAGTTTTCAAATTTGTGGTGTGTCAAAGACTATGAGCAGGTCAGAACTATCAGAAACACCACCACCACTAAGTCGACATGTTCTTTGTGCCATATTAATGTAACGACTAACAAAGAAACACTGAGTATGATGCCAACTTAAAAAGCAAACTTTTTTTTTTAAGCAAAATCATAAAGTAATTGGTTTAAGGTTGATTGGCTTATTGTTAATTAGGTCAGACTGCACTGAGCAGGAAGTTAGGTTACAGACAATTCGTCTACTGTATGTCAAAAAGTAAATGACGGGACATTAAAAGGAGACAATAACAGTTTGTACAAACTTCTTGTACAAGCTTCTTGTACAAACTAGCTTGTCTTAAGGCTGCATTCTGTTCTGGATTATGCCCAAAACAATGTTACTTGCACTAAAAAAGTTATTTTAGGACAGTTCTTCATATAAATAAGGCTCACTGTGCATGAGTTTTGTTGAGTAGTACAGTATGTCAGATTTTCTATACAGATTAGGTGTGCATTGGTTTGGTAGGTGTGGCAGGTTTGTGCACATAAAACATTACGTCAGTAAAACTATAAAATAAAAACGATAGCCCAGACTTTTCCATAAATTCTCACCCTGATGAATTACTTCTTTTATTAATTTGCCTTTGACGTGACATACTGTAGTCATCCTCTTGGACGCGTCTTACCCTCTCTTTCCTCTTCCATGTGACTAATCCGGAGGGCCATGGCAGCCTTCTCCTCCCTGGCCCGGTCCCTGGCACTGACTGCCTCAGCTACCATCTCCTGCCACTCCAGGACCTGGCTCTGAGCATCATCAGCACTACCCGATTCACTTGCCTGTGGCCAGAAGGAGCAGAGAGAAACAGGACAACAATCATTATTCCTTACCGACTTAGCTATAGACTGCAAGCAGGAGAACACAGAAGAATCCTGGATCCCTGACCTGAGAGGCAGCCCTCTTGGTGAACTGCTCCAGGTCTGCTTGTAGTGTCCTTTGTTGCTCCTCATACACCACAAGCTTGGCCTCAAGCATTTCTAGAAGAAATAATTACATACACAAAATATTGATTTTCACGTGAACATTACAAGTGACACGGACTTAAAAAATGATTTCAGTGAATTTAAGTGGATCAGTATGGTTCACCAGATTTTCTGCTACACTCGACAAAGTACAAACTCTGAATTGATTTAGTTACCGTTCTGTGTTTTGAGATCCTCATATTGCTCGACTTTCCAGAGGTTTTCTTCTCGCTCCTCCTCCAGAGCTGTAATACGACTCCGCAGGGCAGTAAGATCTGGGGGGGCAACGCCAGCCTAAAGGAGACATGGTCAGCATCTTTTAAATGGGTGTCATGTTTTTAACTACTTCCTTCACTTTGATGCGTTTCATACTTTTCCTTTAAACATCTAGAACGCAGCACAACACAGTACATCAATCATGAAAATTTCGTTGGCTTACCTGACTTTTCTTCAACTCCTCCTCCAACTGTCTGATTCGAGTTTTGGACCAGGCTTTCATTTTCAGGAACTTGGCCTCTGATCTGCTGGCCTCCTCTGTTTTTTGCTTTGCTTGAGCTGCAAAACATAAAAAAGAGAAAGTCACATGAAATGGCTGAAGTCCAGAGAGAAAACCAACGAGCAAAGATCCAATGTATATGTGAGGCAAAATGATGGATCTTTACTATAATGTTTTAACCATCCCTGTTTACTGTCTACATTTTTAAAAAAACACATTTAGACCATCCTCAACGACCATGTAGTATGAGAAAAACCAACCTTCCAGTTCAGCTATCCGTTGGACGGAGGCTGAATCTGCAAATGTGTTTCCATTTTCTGAGGCCTCCTGACCAGCAGGTGGTGCTGCTACAGAGGCCTTCCTCAGCACTTCCATCTGTCCCAGGAGATCCTGCTGAACTTGGTTCACTTGTGCCTGATGCTGCTCAGTCATTCGCTGCACCTCCGCCTGCTGTTTCTCCATCAGGTCACGAAGTTGTGCTCGCATCACATGCTTCTCTGCCTCCATCTTTGATTCCAGGCTCTCTCGTTCAACCTGCATCCGACGCAGTCGTTCTGTAAGCTCCTGTGGAGATAAGGCAAGATAAAGAGACAGGACAGACGAGAGTTTGAAAAAAATATATACTCTGTGCCCAAATGATTAAAAGTGATGCACGTCATCTCAAAATATAAAGTACAAGATGTAGAGGGCAAACTCTGGGAGACAATTCATTTAAACAAAGAGAAAATAAAGACAACAATGTTTTAAGGGAAGCAACGTCTTTACTGACCTTGATCTGCTGATCCCTGCCATCCACCTCTCCCTGCAGAACATCAATGACTTGGGTTTTACCCAGCAGCACCTCTTCCTTCTCATGGAGTTTTTGTTTCAGAGCCTTCAAAAGCTGAGGAGATGAAAACATGGTAAACATTACATAAGCGAGACCCTTCCTGTAATGTTCCCAGCTTTTTGCCTAAACATTAGTACAGTCACACAGATTTAATGAGACTAAATGCAGCTCACTATGTTGGAATCATGTCACTACAGCTGATGTGTAAGGCAGGCTTCAGACTTTAGAAAGAAATCTTTAATCGTTAGTCTTAAAGAACAACATTAGGATTACTACCTGTTCTAAATCTGCACTGGCATCAGACTTTGCTGCTAGCTTGAAGAGCTCCTGCTCGTGTATCTGGTTGATTTCCATCAGCTGGTTATCTTTCTGAAGGATGATATCTTTGAATGTTTGAATCTGAAAAGAAACACGTGGTGCATCACCAGACATAAGATACACTTTGTCTTAAAAGTGGCTTTATTTGAAGCATCACTGCCTCTGCACTGCATTTTGAAATAATCAGAAAAACACAGTTGCAGCATCAAAGTACAGTACACCTACGTTCTGTTTGTACATTGTCTCCTTCTGGATGTACTGCTCCTTCTCTGTGGCCAGCAGCTCTTTAAGGCTGTCTGTCTGCTCCTGCAGTAAACTGTAACGCTCCTCTGATTCTCCCACTTTCTTGGTCAGGCTCTGCACCAGCAGCTGAAGCTCATTCATTGCTCCACTGTCTCCTGCCACCTGAGGAGGAATCAAACAGCTGAGCATTAGTGAGCGTGCTGGTTATTGAACTAGGAAATTGGGAGTGTGCAAAGAAATATATGTTATTTTCTTTTTTAATGCATTTAATTGTGTGAAAAAGGATTGCAATGGAAAAGTATTAAGAAGTGTGACCGTATGACCTTTTGTTGTGGTGCAGGTGTTATGGGCTGATCGCCTGCCAATGCAGTTTGAAGGTGGACAATATAGGCTTCTTTTTCTGCCAGCTTCCTGTCCTTTTCTGTCAGCATCGCGTCCATTTCCTCACCTCGTTGCCTCTGTGACTCCACCATCTTCCTCTAAAAGAGAGTAATAACACTTTTGGTTAGAGAAATGAAAACCGATTTTGATGCTTGCTTGCTTCTCCCTCTGTAAGTCTATACCTGGGAGCTGCTCAACTAAACCCTATAAATATAGTAATGCAGCAAGAGAGAAAGACATTCAAACATGCCTTAAGGGCTCCTTGTACTGTGAAGATCATGTTACTGTTAAAGCTTATGAAAAGGTTAACTCATGCTTTTTTAAGCAGTAGATCTGACACAAACATAATTTACCATGCTGTCCAGTTCTTCATGTCTTTGTGCAAGCTGCTGTTCTAGTTCCTCAACTTTTTTCTTCAGTAAAACAATCTTGCCCCTGCTGGCTTGCTCTCCTCCTCCTTCTGATGACCCCTAAAGAGAAACACAAAAAAATGGTTCATGTGTTGAACTACATTTGACAGAACACCAGATACACCAATGAAACTGGTGCTTGTTTTGCTTATTTTCTGCTGCCAATCTCACGTGTTTTACATGTACAGACTATATAAAGATGAATGCAGCAAAGCATGATGCCACCCACTTGCGGATCTTATTAATGGAGAATAACTTACAAACTGGCCACCAGCTCATTATTTAGAGGGCCTGAATTTAGCAACAGAGGGCATAATGACTTGTGATTTAGTATTTTAGGTTTACTATTTCTCAACAGAACCTGGTGGTCAGTCAAACATATTTCTGCATTGGTTTTACCCTCCTGTTGTAGTATATGCCGCCCAGTTTTACACCGACTTTACCAAAGCACTATCAAAGCTTTTGTGCCCCCTAGTGATGAAAAGTACTTATTACCTAAAATCTGATGGTGCAGATAAGGGACATGATGTATGCATGACAGGTATTCACTGTACAAACATGAATCTGTTTGTGTGCTTGTACCTTCTTGCTGTGTGTTGGCGTGCCCTGACCACCCTGTTGTTTTTTCAGCTCCTCCAGCTGGGTGGTGAGTGAGGTCACTTTGGCCTTGTTCTGGAGCCGCAGCTTTGACAGTTTGGCCTCACATGCTTCCTTCTCCACCTGAGTCAGAGACAATAAATTCTTAACCACACATGCAAGTGCTTCATTACAATATGAGCTGCAGTGTTTATTAGAAAGTCTGACGAGATGCCAAACGTTAAGCAGTGTGATATGTGAACAGTAGGGCAGTAATAGCTTGTAGTGGAGTTTGTTTACACTCTCCTGCAATTTGGCTTCTAAGACAAATATTAACGTGTTATGGCTGCTGAACTCTAATCTCACATTCCTGTCTTTATTACTGCTTAGCAGACTGTGGCTTAGTTTAATAGTTAACCAGAACAGGATTTCTACTCAATGATCTCAGTCAGTGACTAACAGCATTAGCCCCTGCCACATTACAAACTCTTTTAGATTAAATCATGCGGCCAACTGTGCCTGGCTCAGTCAGACACAAATCCCTGTCAAACAGGCACTAGAGCATGCATGTCAGAAACTACCTCATTAGTATTAGAAAAACTCCACACGTAAACTAAAAACTAAAACCCCAATAACAACAGCTGGTTCAGTGAAGTAACTACTACTGCCAATATGTTGACAATTATGGTCATAAGATAATATGCAGCTACCTAAAAAAGAAAGCCAGTTACTGAATGGAAACAGAGTTACACTTAGTGTCATGATTTAGGTAATCATAGAAGCAGTCCTCAAACTAAACATGACCACTATTTATCACAGGTGATCAGTTATGTGGGCATAAATAATATGAATTCTCTATAACAAGTGAACATCATAATCAATGTAAGTATTACTGCACTGCAAGTTGCCAAAAAAATCTATTTTCATATTGATTTCACAGACAAACAGGCATTTATCATGTGGTCCAACATGTCTAAAATCTTTGACCATTTGACATTGACCTCTCATTAGTCAGCATGTGTTTACTATTAGCAAGCCTTGTAAAACCAGAACAGCCACCTTAAGTTGATCATCTTTGGTACGAAGAGCTGCATCCTTCTCCCGGATCATCTCCTTCAGCTGAGTGACAAGCTGCTCAGTTTGGGTAAGCCTCTCTGCCATTTCCTCCACAGCAACCTCTCCACCACCACCACCACCAGAACCACCATGGGGAGAGCCTGGGCCCTGAGGGAAGAGGGCAGCAGCACGAATGCACATAACATATCTGATGCTCGAATTAAATTACTGTTAGTTGTTTTCCATGTTTAACTAAAATAAGTTCAATTTCATCAGTAACACACTGTGAAAACTAAGACTACAAAAACAATAAATAATCACACTTTCTCCTTTTTGATATTGATTGTTATACATAAATATTTGTATCTGATACCAAATATTGTGTTGAGCTCATTTTCCTATATGTCTGGGGACATGAGGCTGTAAATACACACAACTAGCAGCGGGCCATACACCAACGTTCTGAGCTTCTAGTTAATAATTAACTTCTAAACTATGCCTTTAAATTTAGAAATAATATTATTATATTATATATAATCTTGGTAGCAAGAATGCAGAACAGTGAAAAGGTGTTTGAAAGACCAACATATGCAAAACAATAAATGCTGCTCTAGCATCACCTCAGATTAGTACATTTTCATATAATTCTTAAATCCACTGGATTATCAAAGTAAATGTTTTGTTATCAAAATGTAATGAGGGTGAATCTTTAGCAATCACTTCATTGCTAACAAGAACTAATACAAGGATTAACATATAGGCTGTGAAGCAAACAGAATGTGGAAGCAGAGGGATTAAGGTACAGCAGGGATCCCCCCTCACAGGAAGCCTGAGTGAGCTCTAATTGTGTGAGTTAAAGCCCTGTGCTCAGCAGTCTTCCTAATTCCAGCCTATCTGGACATGAAACACACTGAAGTTTCTCCCGTGTTTCCACTTAGCTAATTGAACTGTTAGCAATATTAACACTGCACATTAGAGGTAAAAACATGTCAGCACTTATTAAAATTACTAGACACACCGTTTCATTGTACTGAAGTTTAAAGAAATGTGGAATGTGTGGAAACATTTCTATAAATGTACAAACATAATAAAGTGGTTCAGTGGAAATAAGCAGTCAGACATGTCACTCATAAACTAAACATATGACCTGTCTGAATGGTTGTTTGTGTATTGGTTGCCAACAGCAGTTTTAGAACACCAACCACCAGACACTGATCACAATGTGACCAATCAAATAAAAAAAAGAAAGAAATACAAAGCATGTGTACTTACTCTAGAGCCCGACTCTCCCTCCTCACCAGATAACCATTTCAGCATGGTTTCAGTTTAGATCTAAAACACACACAAAGTAAATACATTACTGCGAATCCAGAGATCCAGTGGAACCTCTACTGGGGGTGCTAATACTGGGGTGTTTCATTTAAGAAGTAACATAATTTGTCTTATTTTAAGCCCCCTTTCTATACTGATGAGAACTAAAGCCTTCACAGACAGTTTATTATTCTTCTCTTTCAGTAGTGCTTTACCTCTGCCTATACCTTTGTTTTAAACAGTTGCTCAGATCTAATTCTTTGTAAAAATGAATGAATTTTAAGCAGCCCTAAATGCTGTTTAGGTTTATTGTATATTAAACTTTAAATTGCAGCTAGGAGAACCTAACATGTCAAATAATGTTTAGCATCAGCTCTAAAATATTACAAGCAAAGAGCAGGATTGGTATTGCATTTAAATGAATCACCAAGCCACGCATAATAGAGTTGCAGGCGACACAAGACTTCGCTCTCACAGTATTCCTTCCCTAAATTATTTAAGAGTATCCTAGAATAACAAATGATAGACTATGGAGTGCAGGCTTTCAGGTCAGTTCACCAGCCAACCTGACAATGCAGATCAGCGCTATGTGTAGTCAGGTGATTGTCAGGACACAGAGACACGAAGGCCCTCTACCACTCTCCATGTCACAGACGCACAGTCCTGTCTCCAAGCTGAATGACAGGTGTGGCTGTTGGTACGTGTTGCAGCTAGAACCCACACAGATAGAAAAATAAACTTGAGGCCTGGTACAGACGTAGAGCTCAGGGACGCTTCAGTGAACGATGAGCCACATTCATTCAGCTTGCTGAACAGTGATACACAAGCAAAATCAGGTCAGACTGGTTCTCATACCTACCACTGCAGGCTGCAACACCCTGACACTGTGTCTGTCTGGTCCCATTCCCGAATTTCAGGATCCACAACTCTTCATACAATTTATTAAAGCAAGCAAAGAATAAATGTACTCATCTGAAATAAGTAATAAAGTAAAAGAACATGTGCACTGGGTATAGTCTGAGGCAGCAGTGTTCCTCCACGGAGACTGTGTCGTTCACATATTCAGGTTCAACTGATTAAAGAGAGAGCACAAAGTAAATAATGCAGCCTACCAGACAAGTCCTATGTCGAGGATAATTGTAGTTTCCAGAAAACCTAAAGCACAGAAAACCCTACAAAATGTTACTGACTGAGCTGCAGAAAATAACCATTTGAAATACGACTGTTGTCAAAGTCTAACGTCACTAAAAGTTGTCTGTTAAACAGGTTTTCGTGTTAGCTTCATTGATTAGCCTGCCCTGTTGAATGCTAATGTTGCAGCAGCTGTGCCGATGAGTAACCTCTATCATGGTTCACGTCAGCCCCAAACCCTCCACACTTCTCCCAGCAGAAGGCCTCTGGGCTCTGAGGGGGATGCCAACCAGATATTTAAGAACACACCAGTTAGCTGACGTTAGCGTTTGAGCTAACGTGAATTCGGCTAGCTGTTAGCTAACTTTATCTCGCCAGCTATGTGTAGCTACATGCTAACTTTGCTAGCGTTAGCAGTAAACTGCATCTTAGCTAACTGTTTAATCAGTCAAGCAACGAATATCCGGGAATGTGTCCCTCTCAGGAGCTTACCGGATTCACAGCTTCATAAAGAACCCAGATGAAACATCACTACGTCGACAAAATCCAGTAAAATCCCATTTTATTCCACTTGGCGATGGGAGATCAGCAGTGGTCACGTTTGTCAACAGACAACTGGGAGGAACTTGCGCCTGCGCACTTCCGTCAGACTGGCAGGTCCGTGAGGAAACGCATCTTCACACATTTTAAAAATCAGCACTAAATAAAAAACAAGAACAGGTGGAAGGTTTGTGGATGATGGTGGAGCTGTTGGAGCTATCCAGAACTGAACCGGTCCGCTCATTATTTCCGTTTTTTCTCCTGAAGTGTCCCATCAGTGTTTATCAAAGAAGAAACAAACCAAGATAATTACCTGAATATCGGTTCTGTTTTCGTTTAAACGACTGTTATACATGATTATAAAGGACCATCCGATTATTAATGTTTTACAAATGATACAATACAGCTTTTAATATTTGTTCATGCATTGGAAAAAATCACCATAACCTACTGAAAAAGATCTGCCTGTTAATGGGGCCTTTTAAATAATCCTTATACCGCAGTACTCTAAGATAACATATTCTTTATTGATCCCACATTGGGGATATTCAATTGCTACAGCAGGTCAGTGCAAAAAGAACAACAGAACAACAGTAATGTGCAAAAAGAATGAAAGGGTGTGCAAAAATACAAAAGTAATAAACATTTTACGAGAATCTACAACTATATACACTATTACGACTTATATATATATATATATATATATATATATATACATATATAATATGTTATACGTAATAATAAAATAAAGTAAAAAACAATACAGTCAGATGGGCTATGGACCGGTTTTGTACATGTATATTTAAACTGTGGCATTGTACAATCTAACAGCTGTTGGAATGAATGACCTGCGGAACCGCTCCTTCCTACATGGAGGGTGTAACAGTCTGCAACTGAAGGAGCTGCTCAGCCCCTCCACTGTCCGATGTAGTGGGTGAGAGGTGTTGTCCATGATGGATGTTAGCTTGGCCAACATCTTCCTTTCACCCACTTCCTCCACAGAGTCCAGTGGACAGCCCAGGACAGAACTGGCCCTCCTGACCAGCTTGTTGAGTCTCTTTCTGTCCCGGTCTGTGCTGCCTGCTCCCCAGCAGACCACGGCGTAGTGGATAGCAGAGGCTGCCACAGAGTCATAAAATGTCCTTAAGAGAGGCCTGCACACTCCAAAGGACCTCAGAGAACTTCTGGAGGTGACTACTGCTAGTGTCGTATGTAAAGTCTGATGTGTAAAGGGTGAAAAGGAACGGTGAGAGCACCGTCCCCTGAGGAGCCCCAGTGCTGGAAACCACCACCTCTGACACACAGTTGTGTAGCCTCACATACTGTGGCCTGTTGGTGAGGTAGTCAGTTGTCCATGCAGCCAGTCGTCCGTCCACTCCTGCCCCTTCCAGCTTCTCTCTCAGCAAAAGCAAAAGTACAAAAGTAAGTAAATGCATTTAAATGCAGTAATTAATTACTTTTAAATACCACCACCATAGCTGATTTTAAGTTTCATACTGCTGCAACATGTTATACTGAATTCTAATCAGATGCCAACTCGGCAATATTTATCCATTTGAATAGTTTTTCAAACTATTTATAATATAGTTTTTGTTGACAGCTGGTGATGTGTTACACGAAGCCCCGGTCAACTCCCTCCAGCCAACTCATAAAGACCCTGTGGGAGCTTTTACTGTACACACTTATCCTGTCTGGCTAATCTTAGCCTTTAAGACTCTTTTCCCAAGAGTATGATATCCACTGGTTTCACAGACACCTGACTTCACCCTGCATCCACCCACAGCCCCACCCTCACCTCATTCATTATGTCTATGGGTCTTTCGTGTTGATTGTCACGCTGCGGAGGAACAGATAGGAACCAGTTGTTTCCTAGAACACATTAACACAAAAATTAGTCTTGATAATTGAATTTCAGTGGGTTAAAATCTGACAGAAAATGTGATTCTGTGGTTTTCACTGAGGTCAAAGGTTACCATACTGTTAGGTAAAGAGCCTTAAAAGCTAAGAATAGTAAGTCAGGTTAAATCCATGCATAGTACTGTAGTGTAAAGCTCTGATAAACTCTCCACATGGTAACCAGAGCATGCTAAAATAAGAATTAGTGCAATTATATAAAATCATGTAGACGCTGGTCTGGTTTATAGTTTATTTTAAGATGAGCACAAAAATGTATCTGGACAAAAATGTGAAGTTGAAAGAAATCAAATGGACAATAGATATAAAACAATTTGCACAGCTGATCGAGATGTCTCATTTACACTATCATTGTTTTTCTAATCACACACTTTAATACGGCAGAACAACAGCTGAGAGAAACAACAGGAAACAATATATTGGGTTATAAAGGAGGCACGTGGTGAGCAGACCAGGTTAAGACAGACAACAGTAAAGTTGAGTTCTGATCATTGCATTTGACAAGACATATAAAATAATTCTTAAATGATATAAAACGACAAATTAATATCATCAATACTTTTTCTAATTTTACAACGTTTGGCCAAATTGAAATTGAAAAAACATCAGTGATACAGTCAATGCAGTCACAGGTCAAACATTAGTTTCATATTCAATTTTCTTATTCTGTCTTGTATTGTATTGTATTATTTGTAAAACTCTGGTGTTCGGCCTAAAAATGTAGAACGAGCAGCTCATTTGGCCTCTTGAAGTCAGTACCTTAAAAAAAATGGAGCTGCATTTAATCCAATGACAGTGTGTGAACATATGTCAGAGCAGAAGTAAATGTTCAGAAACAAACTAAGTACAAAGGAAAGCAGAGAAAAGCACGTTATGATGAAAAAGTGGAGAATGAGTCAGGTTGAAACGTCCAGCAGCAAAAACGGATGAAAGGAAAAAGCACTTGAAAGGTTCTCAGGTTTTCTTTAGTGATGAAGTCGAGTCTCTCCCAAAAATGAGTTATAAAAATACGTTTAAAAAAGACTCCAGGTGAAACCAGTGCCTTAATGGAAGAGTCAGATCATTCTGGATCTCTTCCAGACCAAATAACGTGATTACAACACAACATTTTAAGAGCGGTTTGACTCTCGGTTCCTCCTGAACACGCGTTAAGTCACTGACACCGATTTATTATTTGTTAAGGCAGACTGTCAGCACCACTCAGTGTCCGGTCCTGAATCAGGATTTCTTCTGGTGCTGAAGGAACCAGTCACAGGGTCTGATATCCAGCTGGAGCTGATCCATCACCCACGGGTCCTTTTTGGCTCCCTCGATAAATTCCTCTAAAGAAATCTGACCTGGAAATAGGAAACAGAATGAGACAGTAAACACTACAAACACCCTGTTTAGGATCAAATTGAACCAAATCTGAGCTGACTCAGCAGCATTAATGCTGTTTTATGTTCAGCGCGCTACTTACTGTCTTTATTTTTGTCCATCACTTCAAACACCCTGTCACAGATATAGTCTGTGTTCTCTGTGATGTCGGGATTATTGTGCTTCTTTATCTTGTAAATGATCTGAACAGGTGGAAAAATGAAACAGGCTGATGTTAGTTCACATGTTTGATAGAATATATCTCGTACTGTAATTTCATTTGAACGTATTAGCTTCTTGTTTTTCTATATTTCCCTGTAAAAAGTTAGTACATGGAACAGAAAACATGCCTGTGACAAGTGGAAACTTACTTTGACAACGTGTCTCACTTCTTGTCTGTCCAAACAGCCGTTTCTGTCTCGGTCATAAACTTTAAAGGACCATTTCAGTTTGTCCTCGAGTTTTCCACGAAGAACCAGATTCACAGCTGCCACGTACTCCATGAAGTCGATTTTACCATCCTGAGACGGAGACAGGAGATAATGTGGATCACATCATTCAGTGTTAATACTAACTGAATATTAAAGCTTCAAAACACACAACTGATCCATGCTACTCTTATCTAATCAGCATCATTGAATCCAAGTTACTGGACATTACCTTATTTGCATCGAAGGATTGAAACACGATTTCCATATATGCAGATTCTTCTTCTGTGGTGCTGTTGCCCCCAAAGATTTTCTTGAATTCATGTAAATGCATTTTTCCGCTGGGACATTCAGCCGTGAACTTTCGGTAGAGTTCCTGGATGTTTTGAAGCGTCACTTCCTTTTCCATGCCACTGTGCATTTGACCCATACTTTTAAACATTAAGACAGAAACCTACTCAGAGGCAGTGGAGCGCCTTCATCGCTCTGTCGTCTCTGTGAGTACTGAAACTGTGTGCAGGCTATTTCAGAGCAACCTGCAGAACTAATCCAATTAACCCCTCAGTGATCTTCTCCAGATCCCTGCTGGAGTTTTGTTTTTGTCTTCAACATTTGTATTTTCTCAAACCTAAAAAAAAAACCTCACTCTGCATTTCTCTTTAAGAAAATAGTGATTCACTAACAGCTGAGCACTAATGAATTGAACTGTAGTAAACATGAGCTCCCAGTGAGATGGGGTCAGAATCCATTCAGAGCGTTGATCCTGTGAGGTTTCTTCAGGTGAGCAGAGAATGACAAGTAAAGCAGGACCCCTACAGGTGCTGTTAGAATAAAGACATAGAGTTGCACAGTGTCAATAACTGTGTTAGTATATTGATCACCAGAATATTTTTTGTACACATTGAAGTGTATATTTTGGATGTATGGTACCTGCCCAGTGTCCCGTCCTCATCATCATCATCTTCGAGCTGCTCTACAGCTTTTCAAATCCATCCTGTACATTACTCGTTGTACTCTACTGAGTGTTGAGGTTTCATTTTACATCATGATGTATTTTTTTATTTTATGCCAGGTGAGCTGTTTTTGTGGCTTATCTGATCGTCCTGTGAGAAGAGATGGTGATGGTTGCTGTACAGATTACTGTATAAATCCCTCTGAGGGAGGTTTGTGTTGTCTGAAAACACTCATATCACTTAATCAACTCTGTCTGTGTGTGTGTGTTTGTGTTCTAATGTCCGGGCTCTGCTGATTTCACCAGCATAACTCAGTTAATTAATTAATTAATTAATTAATTCAGACGATCACTGTATTTATGGTGTTTTCCGTGTTGTCTTCCCCACTCTGACACTTCAGATCTGTTACATGAACTACAGACAAATGAAGCCAAAGCTTATCTGTTTAGACTAAGCCTCTGAGGATTATGTTTAAATCCTCCAGGTGAAGGATTTACTAATTTCTGATTTGACTGATGTGACTCCAAGTGACACAAGAGTCAAAGATCAATTTATAGTGTTTGTTAAAAAAAAAAACATGGAACAAGAATATGAATAAAAATATGTATTTAGTGCACCTGACATGAATGCCTTTCAAAGACATGCAGTGCATCTTTATCATGTATTATTTGACTTTGTCTACACCCAAACAATTATTAGGAGACAGAAGCGTCTGAAATGATGAACCTTACAGCTGTTACAGAGTCCAAATGGACACCTGGACGTGTTTCTCTGCTTCCTCTTGGGCCTTTCGCTGCAGAACAATCAGACTCTTGTACAAGTTCTGCTGCCAAAGACAAGAAGCAGTTCACAGACATATGACAAAACAGCTGGAAACATCAAGAAGGTAAGAAGTGAAAATGGATGTGCAGAAAAGAGCATCAGTCTGTTTCACCGAGCGACATGAGGAATTGTTGTTCAGCTCTTCTGAGGCTGCTAAAGGTCAAGAGCTCCCATAAGCTGTGCACAGTCTGTGCAGTCCCATGTCTGGAATCAAGGAAAAAACTAATACAACACTTTAAAGCACCTCATCTCACACCTGCCATCAGTGCACGATCAGCGGCTAAATCAGCGTCCACACAGGTGAAACACATGAGATCACAGGATTTCACCAAAACACCCAAATGAGCGGCTGGTTACTGTAGTGGTAACATAACCACCTTTCAAGTGGGAGACTGGGGTTTGAATATCAGCTGTGTCCTACCTCCAGTAGGGGTCCTTAGGCAAGACCTCCTTACACTTACCCTGCCTTCCTTTGTAAGACGCTTTGGATAAAAGCGTCTTACAAAGGAAGGCAGGGTAAGTGTAAGGAGGTCTGCCTAAGGACCCCTGCTGGAGGTAGGACACAGCTGATATTCAAACCCCAGTCTCCCACTTGAAAGGTGGTTATGTTACCACTACAGTAACCAGCCGCTCATTTGGGTGTCACACAGGTGTTTCACCTGTGTGACACCCAAATGAGCAGCTGGTTACTGTAGTGGTAACATAACCACCTTTCAAGTGGGAGACTGGGGTTTGAATATCAGCTGTGTCCTACCTCCAGTAGGGGTCCTTAGGCAAGACCTCCTTACACTTACCCTGCCTTCCTTTGTAAGTCGCTTTGGATAAAAGCGTCTGCTAAATGACTAAATGTAAGATAAAAAAGATTAAACTATTCAACCTACATTTTTAATTTCTGTTTTTGTCTTTCTGACACTTTGACTACACAACACGACCAGTTGTGCTCGAAACATTGGTCACATTAATAAGCTATAAAACTCATCTTTTTGAGATATGCTCCTTTATTCTGGTTTGGACCCATTTTACCTTCTATTCATATCTGTTTAAGATGAGGTTCTGGGACCAACACCTTCAACACCACAACTCCTGCACCCTGTGGACTTGATAGTCCATCTGGGTCTAGGCTCAGGTCTTGGATCCCCCCCCAAACATAGTTCACAAAGTCAAGTGAATGTAGGTATTAAAATTATATGTAGAACTAAATCAGTAAACAAATGCATAAAAATAACTGACAAATATTAATTAGGTGATTTCAGATGTAAAAGCAGCATCTCTTCATACACAGAGCTTTGGCGTCCTCTGGTGGAGAAAACATGATCATGTGAGTTTTACTTGAAATCAGGAAGACAGTGAAAGTACTGTGAGCAATAAATGAACATACTTATAGAGATACAACAGACTTCATAGGCATAGACATCAGTTTGATTTTATTTACAGAAAACTTTATTTACAGCCATTTACACAACATATACACAATGTGACACACACACACACACACACACACACAGAGTTTGATGAGGACAGGTCTTCAGGTCTTCAGGTCTTTAGGTCTTCAGAGAACACGTTTCACTTCTACTTCATGCTCTGTAGTAGAGACAGAGGAAATGCAGTGTCAGTCTAATTAATCATCATTATTTGGGTTTTTAGTGAATAAACTGTAGAAATAAAAGAAAAGAATAGAAAATAATAATCTATGCTTCTACGTTAATGTGTCAGTTGTTGTAAATTTACATTAAAGCAATAGAAGTGACTTTTTATGTGGTGAGAAAAGTCTTTTTGTTTGGTTCACTTTAATTTGTTTATCTGATCTGGATAAAAATCCCCAAAAGTTAAAATAGATGAGGATTTTCACGTGTCAGCATTTTTCTCTTTAAGTTCATTATGTGTTTCATTCTTAAAAAGAGGGAAACAACACTATAAGACTGTGATATTAATGTCAAACAACCTGCTCACATTGCTTCGGCTGCTCCTACTCCATAGTACCAGTCCTACCAAGGTAAGCTTCAGTGATGGGCAGGGCGTTTGTCTGGTCAGCGTTCGGCCCGCCGGTCTGCTGGATGAACTGCTGCAGGTCGCACTGCCTCAGCTCCTTATTAAGCACCTGAATCATCTCCCATCTTCCCTAAAGGATGCAGGGTACAGTTTATTACCAACACATACTGTCTGTGTGTCCTAAGCCTGGTGGAGCTTCGTCCTCTGTGGCTGTGGTTCAGGAAGAGGAGCGGCTCCTCTCAGCTCCACATGTCAAAATGTCCCAAGATGCTGAACCCGAGGTTGCTCCGGTGGGTCCAGCAGTGCCTTCATCAGTGTGTGTGTGAACAGGTGAAGGAGTGTGACAGTCAGTAGAAATAAGAAAACGATGGAGGATTTATACCTGAAGCATTCGCTCTGCAGCTTTGAGCTCCCTCTGTGTTTCTGAAAGTGTTGCATCCAGTTGTTCTGCCTGCTGCTGGCGGTTGTGGAACTCCTGCTTCAGAAGCTTCAGGGCCTCCTGTGACTGTCGAGAGGCTGACCTCTGTCTCTGTGCTGTCAGCTCTATTTCCTGTTCCAGAAGTGCAGCACTGGCTTGAAGCTCCCTGAGTTGATCGATGTGATCGTCCGCTGATGACTGGACCTGGTTCACACGTCTGTGCATATCTGTTGATAAAAGCAGTGTTAACATTTAGTGGTTTAGAAACATCAGAGGATGGAGACAGGGTTAGGGTCGGGGGGTAACATCTGTGGATGATGTGGGACTGTACCTCGTTCTTTGTCCGACTCGGCCTGTAACAGTTCCTCCCACTGCTCCCCGAGGATCAGCTCTTCCTTGTTCTGTGTCTGTTGCTGCTCCAGTTTTATCAGTTCCTCTGTGAGGTCCAGGTTCAGATCAGGAACTGCAGCAGATGACGTCGCCTGCTCCAACGCGTCTGTCTCCTTCTCCAAAGCCTGGACCTGAATTTTCAGGTCTTGAAGTTTTTTCTGTTGTTGCAGAATCTGCCTGAACACGTCCTCTTTAGAAACATAAGAGGGAAACGCATTGACAGAGTTGGGAGCATCTAGAAAAGACAGAGGGGAAGCTCGTGGTTCTGGAGAGGTTCTGGATGAGGTCCGGGTCCTGTTTGCTTTAGTCCTTCTGGGCAGTGTAGACGAACCCTGACTGATGGTATGAGTCTTGTGTGAGTCCTTGTGTTTGAGGGGATCTGGTTCTGAAGGTCTGGGCAGGGGAAGCCGTGTCTTGGTGGTTGCTGGGTTTTGACCATCACTGGAGCTGGGACCAGTCCTCCGCAGAATGAACTGGACCTCTGTAGCCTGCTGTCCCAGCTGAGCCAGGTGCTGCAGAGGACAGTCTTCCGCCTGTAGCTGTCTCTCAGTTCCTCGTAGCTTCACGATGAGAATGTAACGACCTGTTCGACCTGTGCGAAACAGAGATACTTGACGATTTGTACTTATACTTCAAGGTACAATAAAAAGTACAAAACTATAAGTGAACGATGTTGTTGGTATTTAAAGAGAATAAAGATGACTGGTGTTCATTAGTTATATGTGGAATGACAATTGAAAAACTTACCAATAGACTGTGCCAGAGCTATGACAACATCCTGACAGGAAGTGTTGAGTGACAGTCCACACACCACCCTGGCCACACCGTCCACCCACACCTTCAGCTCCATCACGCACACTCAGCACCTTCAAGCTCCACTGACCTGCAGGGATGCAGATGTACACATGAGTAAAGTGCACGTTCATTAGGATAAAAGGAAACAGTGAACAGGAAAATCAACTGAACGATCAGTTCCTGTAAAGTCAGAGGGAATCACCAAACCTCGGTTTTAAGAGAGCGACTCAGAATAAAACACAGTCAAGTTTACTTTAACTCAGTGTTGTTGAATGAAATAATGACACATTAGTGGAATTGAATTATAATAATATATTATATAAATATAAATATAAATATAACAACACTTTCTGACTTTCTTTCTTTAGAAACTTCATAATCTTTAAATTCACCCAGAGTTGCTCTGAACTAATGAATAAATAACTGTGAAACATGTATTAATTAAATGGATTCAGCTAAAAAGAAGCTACCCACTGTTTGCGTTGCTTTTACTTCTTAATGAACACACACAAACCAAAATAAAAGGTAATCTGATCAATTTAGATTCTGTGACCACAGGAGAGCTCAGTATTTCCTGTGCTCCTTATGATGTCAGCATTTTGGGATTTCTGGACTGCAGCAACTGTTTTGTGTGAGAATAAATATAAATATATAAATATAAATGTATATCTATATGTAGTATCCTGGGTATTAGAGGGTATTTTGTGCTCCACGACAGTAACCCTGTACATCTTACTGCAGGTGTTACTGGAGTTTCTCGACCTTGACACAGGTGAAATTGTGTCTGTGCTGAACCATCAGGTCTGGTTTTTCATGGTGGGCTGATTTGTATCTGGGTGCTGTGGGCCGAAGGTAGTGACTAAGCAAAGTACTGGAGGAATCATGTTGGATAAAAATCTGCTTCATCGAGGGCTGAAGAATCTGCAGGTACGGACGCTGTTCATACTCCTGATGGTTGGAACCAAACCACTGTTCTGTCTATGGTGGTTTGAAGTTGGTCAAGGCCTAAATGAAAAGGCAGGTCGTACATTTATATCTGTGATTGTTATATGTTCCTTTTGCCTGCTGCAGATCAAACTATCACCAGGTATTGGGAGCTAATGAGACGGTTGACTTTACATGAACTGAGAGCAAATGTAAAGAAACCGAAATGAGACAAATGTCCAATAATAATAAAAGTGAACTGAAACAATCTCAGCACTCTGTGTTAATTCTGAGGATATAGTAGGAGTCACGTGAACCCTGGTTCTTGTTGCCTTTCATGCTGTATGATTGTAAGACAGTTATAAAGCTCATTTGATGAACCATGTGTTAACTCCCTACTGGACTTAACTAACATTTCATCTGATATCAGTTTCCAACACTTATTTAACACCGAGACACTAAATGAGATGCAGCTCTGAGCTGTCTGCTGTTAATATGCACAATGTCAACACCTCATTATAGCACAACGTCAACATTACATTACATTCTCAGACACTGTGACTCTTTCAGACTATTTTCTTTTCTGTTTGAATGATCCAGTAAAAACTGCTGGAACATCAGTGAACAATTCGCTGACAGCCACTGTTCATATTTATTCCTCTGCCTGATAATAAAAAACACTTTGCAGTAATTTGCTCATCATTCTATTTCCTCAGAAACACATTTACTTGTGGTTTATATCTGAGATTGTCGACTATAGAACCTGGAGACTGTCAGATTAGTGTTTGTCTCTGTTATGGGAACTCGTGTGTTTGTCACCCTACAGTTTCCACACAGCACTGAAACCTCCCTCCTGGCTAATGTAAGACGCTGAAGCCTGATAGTGGAGACAGGTATAAGATATCACTCTCTCACTCTCTCATGGCGTCAGTATCCAAATGGTTGCTTCAGGAATTTTCTCACATAGATAATTTCACAGCAGAAGTTTATTTTTCTATTTTTAGAAATGTAAAAGAAAAACAGTAAATAGTTTCCCAGAAAACAGAACGTGGATTTGTCATTGTTGTAACTTTCTGCTCCGCTTCTTTAAAAGGAAGTGTTGAACTTTTACCTCCAAAACATTTCTCTGAAACTTCACAGTATAAGTTAGACTGGGTTTAAACTGAGACACACACACAGTAGAGACAGCGTTAAAATTCACAGTAGAGCTTCAGCAAACTGAACTCTAATCATTAACAGAGTGTGTGGTTTTCAGTTCAACTCTAAATTCTCAATGGTGAATTTAAATTGTACATTTCCAGCCTGAACTGATCATATGAGCCCGTCCATCACCTCCATACGGCCTGTGTCACTGTGACTGTAAAAGAGGAGTCGATTATGTAAATGAATGATGAACGGTGAGATCTCAGCCTGTGGTAATGTGATGGCCGATGTTAGTTTTCCAGTAGAACACGTTTCATTACAGCGCTCTAAAACAGGTGGAAGGAAACACTCCTGATGACTTTGTGATGCTGTCGTCTTTATGCTATTATAACATTTGCAGCTCAGACTCGTGCTGTTCCTGAACCCAAACTAATAATATTAACAGTAACTGACCAGTGGTGCAGATGAACACATGTGATGGCAGCAGCTCACTAATACGTAACACAGACACTGTGTAACCCAGTGAGTGAACAGTGGACCAGGTGTGTAAGTGTGGTGTGTGAAGGTCTGTGTTTGTGTAGCTGTCCCACACAGGAATGTAGCAGAACACGCTGACATTCCTGCAGCGCTCCGACTCCACCTGCTCCACCTGCTCATACCTCAGCTCTGCGTTTACCACTGTTCAAAATCACTGAGTATCACTGATCGTCACTCTGAACGAACCGAAACTAAACGTCCTCGAAACCCAGAAAACTGTAACTACAATAAAACATGAATCCCATTATTACCTCTGTCCTGTAGAAGTCAGCTGTCAACACTTTACTTATTTAGTCACTGATAAGTTGAGATTATGTTCTGATCTTTAATTAAACTTGCTGTGTTGGAGTTATACCTTCCCTCAATGTTTAAACAGAGTTCAAATGAACAGAACTAAAACACGTGTGTGTTGACACCAGAAACAAAAATCACAAATGGAAACTTTCCCTTTTTTCCGCCTCCTCATTTTTCCATGAGTTACAGTGATGATGGTTTCTCTGTGCAGGCTGCAGGTTCAGCAGAGCTCAGAGATCATCTGAACGCACTCACCTGTTGGTTCCAGCGTCTCCCTGTTCCTCTGATGCTTCTTTGTCAGCGTCCTGGGTTCAGGTTGGTGGTTGGATCGGTGTGTGTGACCCAAACACTCACCTCCACTTCAGCCAGGAGGAGGAGCAGTGACTGGAGCAGGAGAGGAATGCAGCCCTTCAGGGTGTAGCTGTGTGGAAAGTGATGTCACAGTGAAACTGGTGGGAGGGGGTTAAGTTCATTTACATTTCCACAGGTACAGTTTGGAGTTTCTTCACTTTCATCTCAGGGAGAAACTGGACTTTGAGCTCCTCGTTCATTTTTACTAATCTGTATCTACATTTATCTTTATTTTGTTATTTTGCTTTGAAAACTTTCAGATTTTTATTTCAGTATAAGATAAAAGTCAAATCATGTGTTTCACTTCCTCCTTCATGATTTTCCCCCAAAACTAGAAATACAAGTTGTTCAAACAAACTCAACACTTCACTATCTTCAGTTCTGATACAGTCGGGACTTGTTACAACACCTGTTGACTCTAACTGTAGAGAGTACATGAGAACTCTACGTGTCCTCTATAATACTGCTGATTCTACTTTAATCAAAGGTTTAAGTACTCTCTAAACTGTGATGTCACCGTGACACTGACACCGGATTCCTTTCACTGAGCGTGAATGATAACAACTAAGAGGAGTGGCTCCTGCTGCTCGTTCTTCTAGGAATCTCCAGCACTGTGCGTTTGTGCTGAGAAAGAACTCATCTGCTGAATGTTGAATTATAGCAGCAGAACAGAGATGGTGTCAGCAGCAGATGTGCTGTTAAATATCTGCTAGTCATAGAAGTTAAAAATAATCTTTTCAGACAAATACAATACATGTAACATATTATTAATTTCAATTCAACTTTATTTTATTTGTATAGCACCAAATCACAACAGAAGTAGTCTCAAGGCACTTTACAGTGTTTAAGACCTTATAAAATATAACTGTATACAGAATTATAAAACAAACCCAACAACCCCACTGAGCAGCACCAGGAGAGAGTGGAGAGGAAGAAACCTCCACAGAACCAGGCTCAGGGTGGGCGGCCATCTGCCTCGACCGGTTGGGGTGAAAAGAGGAGAGAGAAAAGAACGGCAGGCAAAAAAAACATCAACAAGCAGAGATACCTGCAGAGTAGAACAGATAGAGGGAGACAGAGAGGAGGAAACAGCTACAGGCGAGAGAACACAAAGAAGACACAAAGTAAATGCCATATAATGAAAGGAGCTCAGTGCATCAGTAGAGGTTCCCCGGCAGACTCATCTATAGCAGCAAAACTAAGAGAGGGCTGAAATGGATAGAAATTGAATTGCCTTATGCTATAGAAGATCATTAATGACCTTTACCAGGGCTGTTTTGGTACTATGAGGTCCTCTAAATCTTGACTGGAAATCTTCATACAGGTTATTCCTGCGAAGGTGGTCACATAATTACTACCTATAACTACCTTTTCAAAGATTTTAGAGAAATGGGACAGATTGGATATTAATCTATAATTGGCTGAAACCTCTCCAAAGTAGGCTTTTTGAGTAGCCTTAAAAGCTTCTTTGTAAGGAAAGATTGATCTGATCTAATATGGACATGCTGATCAAAGGTAAAACATCTTTAAGCAGTTTAGTCAGGATGGGGTTTAGCAGAGATGTTGGCAGACAGCGACACTAAAATAAATGACATTGAAAAACTGAAGTTGTCCCGTCCATAACAAGTTGAATCCCAGAAGCATACTATCAGAGTGAGGCAAACAGAGCTGGGTAGTAACACGTTACATTTACTCGGTTACATGTACTTGAGTAACTTTTTTTTTTGTGTTACTGCACCATACTCTTTACTTTCACTTGAGTATTTTTGTGTAGAAGAAACTCTACTCTTACTCCACTACATTCGGAATAGTGGGAAAAAAGTCATCAGTCCTGCTAGGAACAAAAATGGCGGAGCTCTCTATCAGCGACGTTACAACCGAAGAGGATGAACAACTCCTAATGTTAAAAGCATGTTTCGCTTACACACAGTGGAAACGAACAGCTTCGTCATGCGGTGTCTTCTCTGTCTGCCAAAACACACACAGACATTTCAGAGTATATAAACTCAACGTCTAATCTGAGGAAACATGTCGCGGCAAGTTTAGCTGTTTCATTTAATGTTGCAATGTTAGCATATTTAATTAGCTAAACTAGAGTTTAAAATATTAATTTGACAGGGCTTATGTTGTTTTTAAACATTGATGCATCAATAAGGGAGGAATCCACCTGTCTAAGTAAACTTTGCAAGACAATGACAATGTAGATGATATTAATCAAATTGTTTTACTGACTTGTTTTGTAATTATCTGTGTATTTAACATGGACAGTACACATTAAATACATTGTACTAGAAATAACTAATTTTTACACGCTTTTTAGGTTCAATCTTGCTAAAATGGGATTTTTGGCTGAGTACACTACTGTGATGAAGCCTGTTGCCATGGCCTTTAACATCCTCCAAGTGGAGTCATTTGTGCACATGGGCTTCTTGCTGTCAACACTTTACCACTTGCAGGAGAAGCTGAAGAGACTTCAGTCATTATGCAAAGTGTGTGGACCTCTTGTTGATGCCCTGCAGAAAGGGATCCTGATACGTTTTGGAGATGTCATAAAAGAGCCTGAGCTGATTGCAGCAGCAATACTCCTCCCAAGGTTCAGAACATCATAGACTACAGAGAAGAGCATCTTAAAAGCTGGTAAATATGATAATGTTTATGAATTGTGAGCTAGTGGACACTGACATACATTAATTTTTGTTAATGTTACTGTCATTAGGAGTTCAGTGTGTCAGTGAGTAAACCACAGGGTGGCAAGAGTTAGAAGCTTGGGGAACCTTTCATGTCAAACATCAGCAGTGTTGCAGCCTGTACATTAGAAGGGTAACAATAAAGCACAGGCCTACATTCTTTTGAAAACCATTTATCTTTCCACAGGCCTTGAATTCATCAGACTTCCTCTAGACACCGAGTTGGTTGATGTCAGCACAAACAGCAGCCTCTCTGATGAAGATGACTTCTTTGGATCCATGGGGTAAGGAAAGACAGAAGCAAGAGAGCTGGATAGGTACCTTTTATGTCCATCCACTGCAGGTATGGATCTATTGCATACCTTTCCTCGGATCAAGAAGCTGTCACTCAAAGTCAACACAGGTCTTCCTGCATCTGCAGCCTGCGAGAGACTTTTTAGTCTTAACGGTCACAGCTTCACTCCAAGGACCTTGAAAGCAGACTACTATTGAAGCTTAACCGTCACTTGAAATAAAGCAGGTATCAAAATAACTGGCAAGTGGCTTTAGGGATGAAGTGGTACAATCTGGCAATGGTGTGAGGACTAGAGGATGGTTATCAAGAGAAGGACACAGTTTCAACAGATCTGGGTGACAAGTGGTAGGAAAACCTGGAGGGAGAGAGAGATAGTCAATTAACTAAATACAGTCAGAGCAGGGGAAGAGAGGCAGGGGTGTGTGAGCAGAAACAGAGGAAGAAAAACTAACTGAAGCAGAACCAGGCAGGGATCATGACAATTATTTTCATTATTAGCGGGTTAATGCACAGTGTTGTGAAGAAGTATTTGTCCACTTTCTGATGTCTTGAAATCTTGACATATTTGTCGTACTTAAAGGATTCAGATGAACAAACAAATCTTAATATGACACAAACAAAACCCAAAGTAAACTACCAAAGTACACACTAAATTTTGTTTAATGATAATTTAAAATACTGATGAAGTCTGTATGTTGTCAAATACTAACACATTCACCAGCAAGGACAAAAGGTTAGTCTTTAGCTGAGACACCTGAACTTTTCAATCACAGAAAAGTAAAAACATAACATAAATGTTAGAAGACAGAGTTATTACTGTTTAAGCTAGATTTTGAAAGGATCATTCACATTTGTGTTAAACTTAATCAAAGTGCTACAGCCATTAGTACATGTAGTTCACACTGAAAACTGTAAATCTCCTGATGTTCTGTTATTTATGACCACGATATCTTCATCTTCTGATGGTGTGATAATGTAGGTTGCGTCTCATCAGTTCTCTCAGTAATGTTGGTGAAGTCTGCTCAGCGTGGTCTGAACGTCCAGTGGAAATATATAAGGAACATGTTCGTCACAGTGTACAGCTGTGGAAGTGCTGAAACAGTTTTGTGTCATTGTTTAGAACTAGAAATATCTGCAGCACTCAATTTGAAAGAAATATTATTATTATTATTACTTTCACTATACTAATAAAAAATGAGATAATATTATAGTTAATTATTATGGTCAAACAGCTTTAACTATTTGTATAAAGCTTATACACTGCATATTATGATATTATTAAGATGTAAAATTTGTCTTTTTTCACAACCACATATTGTGCCCATGTAGTAATTCTGTAAATATAAATAGTATAATAGCCATTTGGAGTAATATTCTGTAAAGAGTGATACTTAATTTCTAGTAATTTCTTCATGTCAGAGACAGAAACTGAAAATGAGTTCTTTTGACTGTAAATGTGAATAACACTGATAAAGATAATGATTCACACTTAACTTGAAAATGCATTCATAATTAGTTTTTGAAGTTTGTATTTATTAGAATGTTTTTCACATAGATTTTGTACATCCTCACTAATCATTACACACACAGTTATATGGTATATCAACTTGAAAAATTAAAAAAAGGTCATCTTATATGTCAAATGCAGAAGAATTTACTGATCCGTCTGAAAGAATGTTGAATTGCCAATCTGATCTCACAGTTTTTGGATTGATTGGTATATATCATTGCAAATATATATTTCTTACTTTCATTAAATAGACATGATAAGATTAAAATGTTAAAATAAAATTAGAATATCAATGTCAAAATGGAAACTTTCTGTTTGATGGCCTGTGTACTTTTAACATCAGCAGCAGGCGTATCAGAATTTTAAGCACTAGTTATATAAAAAGTAGTGTGAATGATAGAAAAATGTATCTTTATAATTATCATAAACAACATAAAGAAAACTGAAACAAATAAACACAAAGTAATTTTCAAAAAGTAAAAAAAGTAATTTTCAAAATTTCACCACATCATTTTTCAAAATATATGATGGTGAAATTAGGTCATTGCGTTAGGGTTAGAATTATATATTTTATTATATTTGTATACAATATAAAAAATTGTCTGCATCAGCTTGTGCTGATTTATTCGATCTCCAAACACAAAAACATTTTCATTTTTCTTACAGCGCAAACAAAATGACAAGAAAATATACACGTTAAAATTCCTGCAAGTATAGTAAAGTGTGAGAAGCTGTTTCTGTGTTTTTAATTTCTTTGTTGCTTGTTCAACTTTTCATAAAAATGGAAAAAGCCTAATGTCAAAGAGTATACAATTATGCATAAGACAAATTTAAAATATTAAACTAGTGATTGCACTTAAACTCCCCAAATCATGAATGCTGTAAATAACTGGTTTTAGGGTATTGACAAGCAGAAATTAGAGGATGGACCCATTGTTTTTTTTCAAAGTTTACAAAAAAATTCCTCCAGCTTTTTTGTTGGAATAAAAAAATGTCAGGGTTGTAAGTTTTTGAAGGCATCATTCAGACTTTTCAGTGCTTGGTCCTTTGTGATTCTTGTCCAGGCCTTTGGAACATCAGCTGGCTTGGCCTTATATTCTTCAGCAAATCTGTCATTGTATTGTACCAGGACATATTTCCAGTAGTCAGATGCCTCTATGGTGGGATCTGGAGGAATGTGCCAGTCTGGATAGAACTTGGTGTAGTCCTTGTAAGGATGACACTCCCATTTAGTGTCTGTGTTTTTGAATTTACGTTGACTATGCACATCTGTTGAACACAGTGTTTCAACCAACTTCTGTGTGTCTATTATTCTATATCTGCCAAGTCCTTGTGGTCGATGCACAGCTGCACAATGCTTGTTATGTTCTCGGAGTACAACGTCACAGGGAACTTTACAAAATGGACACTGCTTTCCACAACCAAACACCCTGTTGAAAAGCTCATCTTGTGGTTTGACTGGGAGCTTATTCAATGTGTTACTGATGTCTTCGGATTTTGAGAATTCCTCTTCAAGCTGCTCTTTCAAATCTTTAATTGAGACTTTGAGGCTGTTGATAAATGGATGACATGTGCTCTGGATTTGAAACAGAGTGATTTTTTCAGCTTCCACTGAAATTGAGATGTCTTTGATCAGATATTTCCGCATGTTGCTGATGAGCTCTGTGATACTCTCCTTGGTATCTGGCAGCAGGACACTGTCTTCGCCCTCTGATGCCTTTGTTATTGCCTCCTCTATTTTTGGAATAATCAGTTGCAGATTCCTATTTTTAAGTTTCAACAGAGTCTTGTTGTGTGACATTTTTTGCAGAATGTGCTGTGATATCCATTCTTTAACATATATTTCATAGTTACCATTGTACTTGATGAAACCCTCAAAGTCTTCCTTTTGCAGCAACTCTTTAAGGATGTTGTACTGGAAAAAGGAGCGTGAACTGAACTCCTCTGACTTGGAGCTTATCAAAATTTCATCCACAATGTCTATTCCTAGAGATCTTCTGATGAACTCTTCTACAGCTGGTTTGATACAATACTGAACAAAATTAGTTGCTTTACTTTCACAGTCATCCGTCTCGTTTTTTGAACTCAGTTTATATAAATTAAGAAAATCTGAAAGGTACTGAGTCTTGAACTCCTCCAGCTGAGTTCGAGGGTGATTATCTGACAGGAATTGTCTGTGCATTTGAACGAACTCTCTTGAGGCGAAGCCACAAATGTGAAGTTTCAGGTCAAACTCAAACCTGGTTTTGCAGAGCTTTTTGTGTGGTTTAAGAGATTCTTCCACTTTGTCCAGAAGATCCTTTGTGAAAGACTCGTGATAATCTGTGTTTTTCTTTGTAACATCAACTAAAATCTGTCTGCAAGAATCAATGGTATTGTCAGCTATTTTCTGCAATTCTCTTTCTACGTCTTTTTGTAAGTAAAAATGTAAATTGCAGAGAGCTTTTGCACCTTCTATATGTACAAGCTTGACCTTAAACGGACTCCTCCCAATTTCTGTTAGGTCTCCAATGTTCTCAAAGAACTCATTCACCTTACGATTTAGGAAACTTGCTCTCAACAGCTTCAGGATGTTTTCACATATGTTTTGTTCTTTTAAACCGGTCACTTTATTAGTTTCTTTGGTCCACATCTTTTCAAACTCATCTGTCAGCTCTTCATCAGACAGTGTGGATTGTTTGCAGTCGCTCAGAAGTTGTAGCACCTGCTCTTCAATCACTTCTGTGAATTTATTGATTTTGTCCTGAAGCTCTTTTGACTTTTTACTCAATTCAAGAGCTTGATCCAGTTTATTATTTACAGAATGCTGCATTTCCTTCACAAGACTCTTGATGCTGTTGAGAAAGTCACTTTGGTATTTCAACAATAAATGTACAGGTATTTCTTTTCTTTTGTAGTACTTCTCAAGCTTCTGCTTCATTATCTTTTCTTGGGCTGTTATTTCTTCTGAAGCCTTTGATTTTTTTGACTTAACCAAGTCACTTAAATGTTGGAGTGTGGGTTCAGTGTCGGTATTGTGGATTTCTAACTCTGTTGCTTTTTGCCAGGAAAATATCTCTCTTCTGAACTCCCATTCCCAACGACAGAACTCTTTGCACAGGTTGTCATAGGCATGAGCTACAAGAGTGTTTCTAAAACTAAAGAGAAAGTTCTCATATTTCACTGCTTTCCAAAGACTCTTCATCCATTCTAGAAACTCAGGGATCTTTATGTTTTCTCTGCCTCTATCACCTGACATTGTCTCCAAAATGTTTCTCTTGAAATCTGCTACAGCTTCGCTGTAGCCTGTGTTCACTGGGGCCATAGGTGGAGTTCCACGCCACAGTCCTGGGATGTTCCAGTTGTTTTTATCCATGTCATACTCCAGCACATCTGTGAATGTTTTGATAGAAACCAGATTCTCCATTTCAGCTGCTATTTTAGTCATTTCATTAAGTTGCTCTAGGAGATGTTTTCTTTCAGCCATTGTTTTGTCATGAGCTGAAACTGCAGCAACGTTCTGATGGACAAAATGACAAACTGGCTTCTTACCAATTGTGTTCATCCTCAAAAATGCATGAGTTGCAATTTGCAGGACATCTTTCATTTCTGTGGAGTTCTCCATTGCTACATTGATGATGGTGACATCACTTAAACCAATGACAAAGGTGGCCAGCTGGTTGTCATGTTCATAACTGTCCTCTAGTTCTGCCAAATGAGGAGATTTTAGACCTTCAGTGTCAATGAGAACAATGAAGTCACAGTTCAGTTCATTTTTCATATCTTCTCCAACTCTGAGAAAGAGCATATAAGCTCCTCTTGTGCATCTGCCACTGCTGACAGGAAACTGAACACCAAACATGGTGTTGAGGAGAGTTGACTTCCCGGTGCTTTGAACACCCAACACAGTCAGCACCAACAGTCTGCTCTTCTCTCCGACCTTCTTGTGAAGCTCCATCAACACATCTGTCACCCATCTCTCTGGGATGTTGGAAGCATCTCCGTCCAACAGCTCTAAAGGATATCCATCCAACAGCATTTCAGCTGCTACAACAGGGAGATGAGCTATTTGATCAGCAGCTTTTGTTGAGTTGGAGAACTCGTAGGTCAGTCCCATCTCTCTCAAGTAATGCTCTATTCCTAATGAGCTCTCCAGCAAATTCTGGTACAACTCTGTTATGTGTGTCATATCTTTCTTCTCTTTGTTGCACTCCTCCTTCAGTTTATCACGCAGTGAAGCTAGTTCATTGGCAGACTGCAAATTTGTATTAAGTTTATATTTCATCCATTTAAGAAAGAAATCTCTCTTGTTTTTGTCCTTTTCTGATAAGTATTTAATAAAACACCTCATGGCTGTGGTTAGTTTGTACTTGCTGTGCTCATTCCTGATCTTTTCTTTGTCTTCTTGTAACTTGCACTTATATTCCTCCACTCCTTGGTCACTACATTTTTTCAGTCTACATTCCTCCATTTCCAGATTTGATAAAGTTTTCCAGTTAACACCTTGCAAAGGAAGTTCTCGATTTTTGTAGACCGTCATTTTGTTCACCCGAATTCCATTCATGGTCTCCTCAGCTTCTTTCTTTTGTGTGTCACTTGTGATTTCATCTACAAACAGACCAAGTTCAATAGCTTTGTCAAGCAAATTTTCGATGACAACAGTGTTTCCTTCTTTTTTCAAATTCCTGATGGATGCACAAAGTTTTTCTGAAAACTCTGTCACATTTTCCTGTGGGCCTTTAATATTTAACCTGTTTTTGGATACATTCAGTGCTTTTGCCAAGGTCTTCACTGTCATCATGTCTTGTCGAACATTCTCTTTCTTGCAAATAACCAAGTGGAGTTTGGATTTCACATCTTGAAGAGAAGTCAGAATGTTGTTTTCTTCTTCTTCAACTTTGTCCAAGAATATAAATGTAGCACTTGACACTTCTAAAAGAAAACTGTATTGTGCAAGTGACTCACAAATGTCTCCTCGCAAATTGGCGAAGCAGACTGGTTCTGGGAATATGTCAAGATTTTTGACCCCACTGGGAAGGCACCAGCAAACCTCTACTAGCCCACTGGCAATTTCCCTTTCATTTGTTCCACCTTTCATTTCCCTGTGTATGAAGATATTTTGATTCTGTTGGTCACGGCTGAGAACATGATTTAAAAGCTGGGACTTCGACAAACTACAGTTTTTTAGCCTTACAAAGGAATAAAAGGGAGTATCTGTTTGTACTATGCTGTTTTCAACAAACCCTCTTGATTCAATTAAATGATGTGGACGCCACTCTTTGACAATCTCTCTCAGAGCCCACAGCATCAGCGTACACTGACTGTTATTTCCATGTGGCAACAGCAGAGGGACGGGAAACTGGCACATCGACATCTTAAGGACCATTTCCTGTTGCAAGAAGCTGTCAGCACAGAGGAAGAGTGCCACGATGAGGTCCAGAGGGTTAATCTTATTGTCCGCAGAGTCCTCTGTAGTTAAGAAGTCATTGTCTTCATTATTATCACAATCACTCAGATAAATGCTTTCTTCATCATTGTTGTCATCGTTTAATTGTATATAGTTCCTGCATTCAGCACTGATTTTAAATAGTTTCCTGAGAAAACACCATGGTATTTTCTTCAATGATTCCACTTCTTCTTCGTATATATTATCTTTGTTGATTTCCAGAAAGAACTGAAGTGTGAGCTTGTTGGGATAAAATTCCTCCAGGCCAAGTTTGCAAAGATAGTTGAGCAAGGCTATAAAAGAGAAAATGAACTTAATTATTAAAAACAAAATCAATTAACAAGACATATCACAATAGTCCCAAAATCATTGAATCTCTATTGTAAATAAGATGTAATCACACAATTTCCAAACTTTCTATTTGCAATACAGCTCAACACTAGTAATATTGTTTTTTTCTTTTTTTTTTTCAGTGTGTGTCCATGTTTGTAGTAACTGGTAATTCAAAAAACAAACCAAAGTGAAATAACAATTCAAACAGACTGAAACGCAATGGTCACATCCCCTCAGGATGTAAGAGCTGTCTGAATTGTCATGACCAGTCATTGTTTGTCTTTGTAAAGGTAAAAGAAAATGAATGCTCCTCTTAAAAGTGTCCAGAAAGTCCTGAATGTTCACTGCAATATTGAAGAACAGCTGTGTGTACAGTTTTTGACCATATCCACACTCCTCTGCTCCACAGATAACACACGGTCTGATGTTATTGCTCACAGGTTATGTTGAGTTGAGTTCTGTTGGCTGAGTGAGCTGCACAGATCCAGTTTCCCAAATCGGTGCCTACTCTGCTTTTCCAGCTTATCTACACTTACAGTATCTCTTAAGGAAATCTAAACCTGATCTGACAGGTAGCCTAGTTAAACACCTACAACATTAAGTGATGCAAAGATAATGTCTCTCTTTTCTGTCAATCAGCTGCATTCTCAGTTAGGCTACAGAATTATAATAATAAACTGGGACTTTATTATCACTTCTGCTTTTATTGTTTATTTAATTTACCTGCTAATCATCCATATTTAGCAAAACTTTATCTGTGCCTGCACCCACAATACAAGATGAATGATTTTTTTACCCTTTACAAATACTTTTTTCTAGTTACCCGTTGGTTCCCCTACAGTATTAGGTATAACTTAGTGGTTCATCCTTTTTAAGAAACCTGCTCAGGTGAGAACTTATATGATCACATCAGTATTTTAACTACAACTTAATATTGTAGTGTAAAATGTTCATAATCAATTTCTCTATTGGCGAGTCCAACATTTTTTATTTTGCTAGTTAGTGTTTTCTCATTGCCTTGAATCTGGGTGGTTATCCATAAAGCATACTGTCTCTAATGAAACTGCTAAGATGACTCATGGTCGCTAGATGTTGCTGTAGGACATGAACATGTCAAATCAAGGAAAAGTGTTAGTCTATCTATTTCAATTACTTCAAATAGGAAAATAGATGTTGAATGCGTTTGAATCACAGTACATTACTGTTACCTGTTCCAGTTCCTCCCTCTGCCCCTGTCTTTTGGTTTGGTTTTGTTTTGTTCTGCCTCCACTCTCCACTCTCACTCACTGGACTAATTACAAACTCAGTTCACCTGTTACTCCCTCTGGTTTATAAGCTCTCCTCAGTCCTCAGTTCATTGCTGGTTTGTTGTTCATTCATCATACATGCTGTTCATCGCATTCTCCCTGTTAGTTCGTTTGTCTGTCAGGAACCGCTGTTTTGTTTGTAAGTTTGGTCTGTGTTTATGCAGCATTATTTGTTGGTACTTTGTCCTGTTAGTTTTGTATGTTTCCATCCATTCTGCCTTGTGCAGTGATTTTGGCTTGTTACGTTGTACGTCTAGTTTGTCTGTTGGGTTTTTGTCTGCATTATTGTCCTAAACTCTGGAACAGCTTACCCGAGCATATAAGATCAGCTGACTCAGTAACATCTTTTAAAACTCTCCTTAAAACATACCTCTACCGGCGAGCCTTTTGCGATCTTCTGTAAGCTAAAACAAATCGGTCCTTGGGAAGACTCTCCATTAGATTACAATGTCTTTACGTTGGAACTGGTCTCCCCAAGGACCGATGTGGTAGTTGTTTGTATTATTGTTTTGTTTGTATAGCTGTTTCCTGCTCCCCAACCGGTCGAGGCAGATGGCCGTTTAACTTGAGCCTGGTTCTGCTGGAGGTTTCTTCCCCCAGGGGGAGTTTTTCCTCTCCACTGTTTGCCTAGTGCTTGCTCAAGTTGATCTTGTTGGGCTACATGTGTTTCTTGTCTGTCTTGTGAAGCACTTTGTAACATATGTTTAGAAAAGTGCTCTATAAATGAATTTATTATTATTATTATTATTATTATTAGTGCGTGGTTTTTTGTTGTTACTTTGCTAGTTAGCTTTGTATGTTTGTTCCAGTTTGCCTGCTTTCTGTAGTGATTTCAGTTACTTTGTATGTCAGGTTATGGTTTTATTTGTATTTTGCCACAGCGTTTTTGGGTCTTTTTAATTTGATACTTTGATAGTTTGTGTTAGTCTCCTGTGTCCCCTGCCCTTCTTATGTTAATAAATATACTTTTGTTGGTACTCGTTGGTCCTGTTAGTAACAGTTACCCCTTCCTTATTTCTGACTCCTGCAGTCTTGTGAGTTTCTCTGGTTTTGACTCTGGTTCTGGTTATTGGACTTTCTCTCTGATATCTCTTGTACCTTTTGTGTTGCTCTGGATTCTCTTGGGTCTCTGTTCTGGAACTGTATTGTGTATCACAACACACGAAGAGGACCTCTAGATTCTTCTACCCAGCTTTCACCTGTTTCTCCCAGCTAACACACAATTCCTCTGCAGCAGCAGCAGGCACGTGGAGGATGCCAACCCAACCATCCCCTGCCAGACTATGTTTCCCATCAATGTGAAATGCTAGGAAATGCTGATCAAACAACTTAGGTTAACAGCGTTTAATATCGTTTAACATTTAGCAAGTATATATGCAAAAATGTATGTGCACCAGTAAACAAGGGTAAGCCAACACTACTCAATCCTAATTGACCACTAGGATTAAACCTAAAAGCACAGGAGCCTCTTCACACAGTTATTGCTGCAGTGCCAGCAGTCTTAAGGCTCCTTCCTGAGAAACTCAATCATCATTATTGATCTGACACAGAATCACAAAATGTCACTCTATACCAATCACATGTTTTCCCTTCTGAAATAATATTAAGATACATTTTCCATTGGTCTCCTGAGCTGTTTCCCAAAACAACACACAGAACTTAAACATACAGTGTTCAGTGGTGACCTTAATGTTGTGTGAGATGATCAACAGTTAAGTTTGACCAACTGCTTTGTGAAATAAAAATAATCCCCACATATGCTGCTGAACAATAACAAAACACAACTGACAGCTAGATTAACTTAACATTATTTGTTGTTACTTAATGACTTGTTTTGATACTGTATTTAAAATTCAAAGTTTGTAACAGAAACATACAGATAACTTCTTGCCTGTAGACTAATATTCCTCTTTGCTTAGCTTTGCCATTTCTTTCATTATAGAATCCAACATTTAGCTTGTCAGGCTACTTGAACTGGTCAGTTCAAGACAGAGTCCTGATCCAATGTAGAAGCACAGCAGATGCATTTCAAACCCAACGTAAATGGAAACAGCTATGGTCAGCATTATTTGATAACATTGACAATAGACTTTTTCATATTGCAAATTAATACCATTAGCTTCAGTTGGTAGCTGCAAACAAAACTAATGTTAACTTAATAGACAGTAACTATTATCTTGCAACATGAAATAAACTGATGTGTATATTGACACATTATTCAAGCTGAGTTCTGTCTGTGTTTTGGCAGTCTGTCTACTGACAAATATTGAAATATAGATATTATCTTAGTTTTTGTTATGAGGTTATAACTTCCAGCTTAAGTGATGCAATGTTATCAGTTTTTTTGTTAGAATTCATGCTGATATTATCATATTTCATGTTGTTCATGAAAACGTCTACAAACTATTATTACACAGATGTTGCATAATAATAAACAAAGAAATTGTCTAAAAAATACAAAACATGTTTTTGTATTAGGTTAAAACTCAACTAATCTAAACTATATATTACAATGATTTCATGCAGTAGTGGTGATTCTGATGATCAATTTATGGTTTGAAATGTCCATAAATATCATTAAAATTAGTTATTTGTGTTTTAGGTTTTGAGCAGATGGGTTTATTTGCTGGTGAGAAGCAGCAATAATATAGTGTTCGGCACAATGATGATCCTGAAAGACTTTCTGTGTAATTAAAGAAACGCAGACGCAACAAGAAACACAGAAACTAATGGCAAGTTTTGTAAACATGGATGCAATTAAGGGAATTGGGATCTGCCCATGGTGCATAAAAAGCATTGGTTTTAAAGTCACTATCTTCTCTTTGCGTCAGACAACAGACTTCTCTCTATACTCGTCTTGTTTTTTAGTGCTGAATATAATAATAGAGATGACACAATTTTATTACACAGACTGAAACTTGTCATTGGAGTTAAGTAACAGCACTGGGCTGGTTTAAATCTTATACATCAGATATATTCCAGTTTGTTCAGTGATTGTCACCGTTTCTGTGAGTGTTTTTCCTGCCATTGAGCAGTGGTTTTGTTTTGTACTTTATTGGTTGTTACTTCATCCCCCGCCATTTTGGTAGTTTTACGTTGTTACTTTGTCCTCGTGTTTCTGCCTGTTTTTGTAGTGTCGGTTGACACCCCCCTTAGTTTCCCTGTTTTTGTAATTCTTACTACTAAATTCTGTGTTCAGTTCATTCCTGCCTCGTTCCCCTCCTAATTTGTGACAGTGATAAGTTTTCCATGCACGTGTTAATTATGGAGTTCCACAGGGTTCTCTGTTTGGCCCGATTCTTTTCACTTTATTTTGTTCTTTGTTCTATAATAATCACAATATCCTAAAATGTCAAGGTTTTTGTTTTTTTTTTTACATTTTTATAACTGTAATAAAAATTGTAAAAAGAAACACAAAAATCACATGAACAGTATAACGCTGTTCACAGTCTTTGGTTTTACTTTGTTTACTTTAGCGCCAATTGCAGCCTCAAGTCTTTTTTTAATATGATGTTACGCTTGTCCTGTCAGAGCTTCATTCTTTCCCAACCTGCTATCAGCCCTGCTCCTAGTCATCTTCCTCGCCCCTGCTTTCTCACGCCTTATTGAGAATTATACTATACAGCCTTTCATGGTTTTTGACTACTTGTTACCGGATCTGTCTGACCTGATCCCGCCTTTTGCTTGCTCCTTTGACTTAGATTTTGTTTGCTTGCCTTGTTCCTCACTTGTAAGTTGCTTTGGATAAAAGCGTCTGCTAAATGACTAAATGTAAATGTACATGAGTTTTTCTCTGACCTCTTCCTTATTTCCCCCTCCTGCTCTGTTTCTGTGTGGACCTCCATGTGTTTTGACCTGTCCATCCGATTTTCTTACCGTGTATAACCTGGATTGTGTTGTGTTTTGGATTTTTGACAACCCTCATAATCGTTTGCTGTGTATGACTTGGACTATGTTTCTGACCTCAACTACTCTGCTTAGCCCTTGGTGTACGGCTACTCTGTGTATGATCTGGACTGCCCCTGGACACTTGGTTTCTGGCCTGCCCCTTGTGACTTTGATCATTAAGACAGTCACATCATTCTGAGTTTGCTGGTGTTGTGCGTCTGTTAACTTTGCCTCTCGCCAGTTTGTCTCCTCAGCCTCTGCAACGACACATACTCCACCTCCGTCTGCCATTTCGGAGGTCGCACTGGAAGTTGTTTGCCATCTTGGACTCACACCCCGCCCGTTTACGTCTGCTAACTCGGCTCATGCTGCAATAGCCTACTCTTCAACCAACCAAACCTACTGCCAACTCAATGCCATTACCTGCCAACAACCGGCCCGAATCTGCCAATACATTATATTGTTGTAATAAGACTTTTTCTTTCACCATGCTTTGTGTCTCATCCCTGGCAATGGAGTCTGATTCTAGATATGTGACCACAAAGAAAAGTTGAAGCTATTGCAGAGTCACCTCTCTGACTAAGGCTCTCTCAATCACTCAGTTTGGCCAGGCGGCCCACTCTAGGAAGAGTCCTGGTGGTTCCAAACTTTCTTCCATTTACAGATGAAGGAGGACACTGTGCTCACTGGGACCTTTGATGCTGCAGAAATCTTTCTGTACTCTTCCCCATATTTGTGCCTCGATACAGTCTTGTCTCAGAGGTCTACAGACAATTCCTTGGACTTCAGGTTTTGGTTTGTGCTCAGACATGTAAAATATGAAATTATACATTTTGTTTATAAATTTGATTATTCAGATTTCAAACGTCTTTCACTTTGGCATTATGGAGTATTTTTGTACAGGAAAAAAAGGAATATAATCTTAATTTTACAATAAAGGTATAAAATAAAATATGTGATGTGGAAGAGATACTAAGACATTAAGGCCTGGATGTCCTCAATTCAGCCAAGACAGAGGTTATTCCATTTGGCCCTAAAACTTCAGAGACATGTTATCTAATTATATTGCTACCCTAGATGACATAGCATTGGTCTGAAGTAATACTGTAAGAAAATCCAAATTGTCTTTGACCAGGATATCTCGTTTACATCATACAGTCTCTAGAACTGCCATCTTCTGAGGAATATTGGTAAAATTAGGAGCTTCCTGTGATGCTAAAATACTAGTCCATGCATTTGTGATGGGAAAATTCTTATTATCCCTTTATTGGCTATGCTTATGTGTTAACTGACAGGAATATTCTATTGTCCTCAAGAACATGGGGTGCACCACCTGAACTGTGGTTTTGGAAACAGGTGAGAATGGAACAACATTTGCTCTGCAGGTTATAAATGTGTTTACTAAAATAATTGCTGGTCCTGAGAGGCCTGTCTGGTGTATTTGTTAAAATAAATCCAACAATTTGTTACTTCTACACTATTGTAATTCACTATTAATAAGATGTCCCAATAACTCCTAACAAGTCTCCAGTTTATCAAAAAAGAGTTCTTACTGAAATTGGCATCTCCCCACTGGTTTCTTGTTAAATCCAGAATAGAATTTTAAATCTTTCTCCTCACATATAAAGCAGCTAATAATTAAGCGACATCACACCTTAAAGACCTCATAGTTCCATATTTACCCTACATTCGATCTCAGAGTGCAGGTCTTCAGGTGTTTCCAAATGTTTTAACGATACACCAACCTCTGCACAAGCAAACAATCTAAACCAGCAAAAGCAAAGTCTCTGCCCAAGAAACCCAAGTTGAATTCTTCGTATGCACAAACAATACAATAGCAGCAAGTTTGATGCCTTCTGGTTGTAGAACAAGCCTGTTCCCACAACTCTACATATTATAGAGGACAAACCTTCAGATTCTCTTCCATCTGTGTCCATCGTAGCTCAGGTCTGACTTCTCACTCGCCTGCACATCAGAATCTGGGAATCATGTTCATATAATGTGTATTTAGCACCAGCTTTATTTAAAATACAGTTAATCTAAGCACATTTGCAGACAGATGAATGTTGGCTTGGTGAGTACCTGCCCTTACAGCTCAACCTACAGGTTGCACACAGTAATGCTAAGGACTAATGATGCTAATAATAACTACGTGTTTGCCGAATGACTAAATGTATTTTCTTGATGTATAAAGTCAAAATTATGAAAACTGTGTTGCTGTCCAAATATAACACAAAATGCTGTTCTTTGGCAACTGGACGGTTCTTGAAGACATTTCACCTTCTATCCAGAAGGTTTTATAGTTCTGAACTGATGAAGTCTTCTGGGATAACCATATCCTGAAAGACTCTTCACAGATTACAGATCATAGAAACCCTTTGTCCAAACTGTATGTGCAATTTCATAACAAAGGACTCAGCTAACAATTAGTAAGTGACTGCAACATATGTGGATGAACATTTGTAAAAGATAAGATAAACTTTTATTGTCTTTGCAACATCATACAATGAGACTAATAAAATAGTTTCAGCATATAAAGTCTAACTGATACTTACCTGTCATCAGGCGACCTGAGACTCTGGAGGTGTTTGTGTCAGTTGTGGTATTTATACTACTCACAGAAATTTAAAGCATTCAAAACAGTGGAAAAACAGGTTACTTTGACTTCTCACTTCAGCGGTTTACAAGGAAAATGGTGCACTTGACATGTTGTGAATAAACCAGCATGGCTGGTTTTGAAATCGAAACTATACAGTTTTAATTACAATGTGTGCAAGTTCACAGTGGAGTACAGACACTAAAATGCCATATGATAGTAAATAGCGTATTTACCACGCATATATTTATTGTCAAGACCATTTAGAATATGAAGGCCCGAAGGAGCTACAATATCATTTAAATCTACTCACAGTCGTTGACACCCAAACTGTTTGCCTTGATATGTCTGCACTGAGACATATCTGCTACTTAATCACTGTTCTGTTTGTTGTCTATATATTTAAGAAGATCACTTCTTCCAATATATAAGAAAATATTTTATTTCCTTCCTTGCAGCACAACTTTCTGTCCAAAAAGAGACACAGTAATGCTAAATGACAACCCTACACAACCCAACCAACCAAGCAACCACAAATGCTGTAAACATTTACAGGCTTATTTTTTCTTGATCCATCCATGACTATATAGGTGTAATAACTCACTATATCCATTGGTCAATGTATTAGTATGGCAGGAAAACAAAAGCACAATCGAAATAAATTGTTTATTAAACTAAATAATAAAACATTGAATCACTGCCTGAGCAAACTTAATTCAATTTTATTTGTAGAGCGCTTTTTACAATTGACATTGTCACAAAGCAGCTTTACACAACCAAAGAACAGTACATGAACAGTGTATGTGTATGAGTCATAATAATGTGATTGTCCCTGATGAGCAAGCCGAGGGCGACAGTGGCAAGGAAAAACTCCCTGAGAAGGCAACAGGAAGAAACCTTGAGAGGAACCAGACTCAACAGGGAACCCATCCTCATATGGGTGATTACATGCTGTGTAGGCAGCAGGCAATCTTACTGTTCTTCAGTAAGGTGGCAGAGGGCAAGAGTTGTTTTTGTGTAAAATTTTGGAGTAAAGTGGACCAAGATTTGTTCCTTCCTATATTTTAAGTCTTGCCTCACTCTTGTGATCTGTGCTCATATTAGTTAAGTCAGTTAGAACACTCTGTTTTGTAATAAAATATATGAAATATATGAAATTAATCTAACAAAAAATATATGTAATAAACAATATGAAACACCACAACCTGCTCTACAGGAGCAACACCTACTGTTGTCCTTTTAACAGTGTGTCAACGTTGCCTCTGGAAAACACGTTAGGAATTAATCTACGTGACAGAAAAGGATTCCTGTCAGCTTGGAGGAAGTGGAGTAAAACTATGTCAGTAATTACTGAGAACTGAAAATTTGCTGGCAATCTTACATACAAGGAAGTTTCCACATGATGAACAACGAGAATGTTCTCTGGAATCTACTAAAAATAGTTTCAGTATGTTCTCAGTAGAATTCTTTCTTGGTTTTAATCTATACTCTCTAGCTGTTGGAATTGAAAGCCAAAGAAATCTTCATTTTGCTAATTTTTCTTGCCGTTTAAGTGTTTAAAATGAATTTTAATGGCATTTTGCCAGATGGTATTATTAAATGCAAATGAAATCTAACTGCCCTTCTGCGTTTCTAAACACTTGTCCATGTGCAACCACACGTGTGCCTGTACAGAACGCATTGGCATGACAGCAAAAAGGAGGCAGACCCCCAAACCATTCCTTCTTTGGGGGTCATCTCATTGTTGTCCCTCTAGTTCACCTGTTGTTAATTTCATTAACACAAAAACAGCTGAAACTGATTAACAACTCCCTCTGCTTCTTATCTGACCAGATCAATATGCCAGAAGTTTAATTGACCGGATGCTAAACTCTGATCTGTTCCTGTCATTTATATAAATCAGGGTACATTCAACTTGGACTGTGAGAGAAGGAAGAATTCTGGTCCAGTTGTGTTTGCAGGAGATTGGCAGTGATCTAAATGTATGAAGCTTTGCTGTGAAAAGTGCAAGGCAGGATCCAAATGTGCCCACAACAAACCTCCCACCATCGAATGACAACGCATTGTCACAGAAGGTCCCTGAGTTTTGTAAGGTGGCATAGGGTGCAGTTTACATGCACCCCCTGCACCTGTGTAGGAATCCTACAGAGAAGTATTCCATGTAGGATGCCACCCACAGGCCAAAGACATGCAGTTAGGTTAAATGATCACTCTATATTGTCCATATCATGGACAATATAGATAATGTATGTAATCAATTTTGGAAAGAGTGCAAGACTGCAACATAACAAAATTACAAAACGATAAATAAATCACAAATAAATTAATTAATTAAGATTAAATATCTTAACCTGGCATTTCATTGTCTGTAATTAAACTCTGGTTTGGATTTCAAACCAACCACACTATGTTACGAACAGACTGACGGGACCAATGAGTACCAACAAAAAACAAGGGTTATTATAACTCCCGGTCCAACAATAGGGGACACGGGGAAAACTTGAACAAGCACAGAAAATAAAGAAAGTAACAACACAAAACGCTGCAGTGACACAGGAAAAATATGAAATAAACCAACAAAAACATACAAAGTACCGACTAATTAATCAATATACTAAAATACAAACGTCAACTCAGTAATTAGAAATACAAAGTAACAAACGAAATCACTGCCCAAGGCAGGAGAACATTAACAAACAGACGAACCAACAGTACAAAGTATCAACTAAAAACGCTGCATAAATGCAGACAAGAAAAAAAAACACACAGACCGAACCGACAAAGTACACAAAGTACTGACAGTCTCTGCAACAGCAGAGAAAACTAACGATACAAAGCAACAAAACAAAACTTACAAACAGAAACAAAGCCCAACAAACAAATAAAACAAAAGGAGAACAGAGTGGGTCCTGACTAACTTACAAACAAAATGACCAAAGTTGTGGCGCACACGGCACAAAGTCCATGAATAAAGCAACAAACCAACAATGAACAGAGGACTGAGGGGAGCTTATAAAACAGGTGGATGCACAGGTGAAAGAAGTCAGTAAATAGTCTGGTAAGTGGAGAGTGGAGGAAGAGGAAGTCCACATATGGGTGTGGCAGCAGAATGAGAAACAAAAACCAAACCCACAGACGGGAGCAAAGGGAGGAATCGTAACATACTGGTTTATTAACAGCATATCAAAATGACAGTTTTCCTGGTACAAACTCAGAGGAGAATAAACAAGTGATAATAACCTGTTGTTCCAGTTTAGTGAATGCTTTCAGTTTCTATAAAACAGGATAAAAGCCACAGCTGATGCATACAGCTCCAGAGGATCCTATCGCTTGATGTCAGGTAAGTTTCACTGAAGTGCTGTATGTTAAAAACATATTTTTAGTTTATTTTTATTTTAGTTTACTTTTTTTTTGTCCACTACTTAGTCATGTTTAGCAGCTTTCTTTCAGCATTATTCTGTCGTTTTATCCAGTCAATGACACACCACAGAAACTCTGTGTGCAGTGTTTTGTTTTTGTTTTTTTATTTATCTTATCTTCAACTGCCCGTAATGAACCAATAAAAATGCAATGTTTATAATTAAGTGAAAATAAAAGTGGTTCTTGAAGGTAAAGATTAAATGTTTACTTATTTTTTTATGTTTGAACTACAGAGACATTAAGTGAAAATTCAAGGCACTTCTACAATGAACATGGAAGAACAAGAGGTTTCAGGTACACTTCCAGAACACTGAACTAAAACAACCTGCTTTTATCTTTACTAGAATTTAATCTTATCTTTAAATTCTTAAAAATTCTACTCAACTTTTAGGCTTAGAAAACTGTGTGAATATGGCTCAAGATAAAGAAACAAACATGATGCCTAACAGATTAGAGTTTAAATTAATCACAAGGTTCGTTCAATTAAAGAAGTGGAATTCAAGCTCTTTTTTGGGAAGCTATGGGAAAATGTGTAAACTGTGGCACCTTTTATGAATCTTATCAATAGCAGCTGCGTAACAGTATAAATGTGCTTAAATAAACAATGGTCCCCAATGAATAGATGTGTTCAAATTAGCTTAGAAAAATCAATCAACATTTATTATTGAATGTTATTTTATTCTGGTATCCTGGTAGGTAGTCTGGTAGGGAACAAGAAACATTCAAAAATTCACCAAAACAAAGATGAGGACAATTAAAAAAAAAACCCAATCTTTAAATAATTCAGAACTTACACAAGTAAAACTAAGATTTACCCACTGACAGCGCAAAATGAACAGAAAAGATCATATCTACTAAAGAAGCTTTAAAATACCCAAGGCAAAATAAAGAATTTCATTTAATAGCAGTTTGTAGAACTGTGAGGTTTTGTCCCTTGACAAGTTGATAAGGTGAACACGACAACACTATAACTGGTTAGATTATTTATTTATTTAAGAGACCCAGGTGGGAAAGAGAGAAACAGTAAAGGTGAGTTGGTAGCTGGAGAGCTGAGGGTTCTGGGAGACGTAGCGAGACAGGTGAGTGCTCTGCCAGAGAGCTGAAGATTTTGGGAGTTAATAGATGTATTTATTCAGTAATACTGTGTGATTCATCATGTCCAATCATTAAAATAGATCAACGCATAGAACAGCACAGCCAAGTTTCCTATCTACAGTTTCAGTAGTCAATGATATTGTCTCCACTACGAAGACATGTTGTTGATAGCTTACTAAGAGATATTTGGAAGTTTAGATATTTACCAATATCCACACTCTTACTTTTCCAGACAGAAGGAATCACAGCTGTTAAAAAGGTCTCATTAAAGATGTGTGCTAAGTGGGAACAAATAGTGGGAGCACTGATAGGAAGGAGAAAGAGTTCAAGGTTGTCTAGGTCAATGAAGTTAAAGTTTTTTTTACTCATTAGAAGTCCAAAAAGCAAAACGTTCAGTAGAAACAACTAATTAATGTTAGTAATAGTCACACACACACACACACACTTATACATGTCTCTGCATCAAACTAGTGTTAAAACTTCCTCCTTTGTCATAAGAGCAACAACAGGATTCTATGGTTTGTATTTCCAGTGCATCCTGACCTTATTTCCAGCTTTCTGTAACAATTCTGGTTTCATTGGGCCCAATTAAAATGCAAGGCACAAGTAAATAGAAAAATAATTGTATTGTCAAAGAATCTTTGTAGAAAGATACATGGACCATGCAGGGGAAGCGACTAACAAAAGACACAGAAATGTCAGAAAAGAGGATGAGATTCTTGACTCAGGCAGGAGAGAAACCACATCCAGTTCAGATATTATCACTCCTTTATATGCAGACATCTGCCACTAAATTTAGTTTGCTTAGCTTTTGGTGAAACCCAGTGTCCTTAAGACAGTTAATGGTAATGGACATATTGCTTCTTGTTTTCCAACTGTCCCTGTCCCACCCACTGCTGATTTCCTGCATCAGGTGTTTTCAGCCAATCAGAAGCTAATTGGAAAACAAGCAAAGCATTGGGCTATGAGGACTAGGTTTGGTGACCACTGAGTTATAAAATTAAATCAAAAATAAGTCATGAACCACTGGTAAATGTTAAAAAAGCTGGAAAGAAGGATACTGGATGCACATTTAACTCTTGACCTAAGAAATAAAAGTATTGTTTGAAATTAGTTTATTTGACAACGGTTGTGTAGTAGGTGCAGATCTACAGTGGGTCAAGTAGGCCAGCTGCCCATCCTAGTGTAACGCACATAGACACTCCTAACAAGTTCCAGCGTACTTGTTCCTAAACCCCTAATAGCACAATAAAATTATACATTTTCTAAATTATGTCCACAAACTGTTCAAACTACTGAAAAAATATATAATACAGGAAGGAAATGAGTGATTAGAATTTAGTCTGTGTCACATCAACCTTTCCCAACTTGGCTCTAACTCTTCCAGCTAAAATTAATTCACACAGTTTTATTCTCATTATCACAGAGTTTTAATGTTGTCTGTGAAAACATGGATGGAATGGGTCCATCTATCACTATGGTCTTCTTCCCGTTTGTCTACTACTACTATATCCGTAGTAACTATATATACTTAGTAGTACTATATACTTAGTAACATAATCTCTACAACAATACACGAAACACAGTACAAGAATAACACACAGAATAGACAGTAATAACAACTAAACACACAGTAGGACTTGAATGGAAAGTGACTAAGTTACACATTGTTAAACCATCAGCGTGGACACTGACTCTCTGTCAGGGAGTCATTGTACAGGCTGATGGCTGTTGGCACAAATGACTTCCTGAACCGTTCCTTGTCGCAGCGGAGCTGGAGAAGTCTCTGACTAAAACTGCTCCGCTGTTTGATAAGCAGGCTGTGGAGAGGATGTGAGTTGTTCTCCATGATGCTCAGCAGTTTGTGCAGCATCCTCCTCTCCACCACCTGCTCTAAAGGTTCCAGAGGAGCCCCCAGCACAGAGCCAGCTTTCCTGATCAGCTTATTCAGTTTCTTAGTGTCGCTGGCTCTGATGCTGCTGCCCCAGCAGATGACAGCAAAGAATATCACACTGGCTACGACAGACTGGTAGAAGATCTGCAGCATCTTGTCGCACAAATTAAAGGACCTGAGCTTCCTCAGGAAGTAGAGTCTACTCTGTCCCTTCCTGTATACAGCCTCTGTGTTGAACTTCCAGTCCAGTCTGTTGTCCAGGTGAACTCCCAGGTATTTGTACCTCTCCACCACCTCCACCTTCTCACCCAGAATGGACACAGTGTCAAAGCCAGTTTTCTTCCTCCTGAAGTCCACAACCATCTCCTTGGTCTTGCTTACATTCAAGGTCAGATGGTTGTTCCCACACCACTTCACAAAGCTGTCCACCAGACCTCTGTAATCGGTCTCATCCCCACCGCTGATACACCCAACCACTGCAGAGTCATCTGAGAACTTCTGCAGATGGCAGGACTCAGTGTTGTGCTGAAAGTCTGAGGTGTACAGGGTGAAGAGGAACGGTGAGAGGACAGTCCCCTGAGGTGCTCCTGTGCTACTGACCACCCGCTCAGACTCACATCCCTGCAGACGTACAAACTGTGTTCTGTCTGTCAGGTAGTCAGTGATCCAGGAGGCTGTGGAGGAGTCTACCTGCATCTTCAGCAGCTTCTCTCTCAGCAGGACAGGCTGGATGGTGTTAAAGGCACTGGAGAAATCAAAGAATGTGATCCTCACAGTGCTGTTAGCCTTGTCCAGGTGTGAGAGAGCTCGCTGGAGCAGGTAGACAATTGCATCATCTACTCCAACCCGGGGGCGATAGGCGAACTGCAGTGGGTCTAGTGATGTCTCAACCTGAGGTCTCAAATGAGTCAGAACCAGTCTCTCCAGGACCTTCATGATGTGTGAGGTGAGGGCGACTGGTCTGTAATCATTTAGAGCAGAAGGAGATGAGGTTTTTGGAACTGGCGTCAGACATGATGTCTTCCAGACCTTTGGCACCTGCTCCATTCTCAGGCTCAGGTTGAAGAGGTGCTGTAGAATCCCAGAGAGCTGCTCAGAACAGGACTTCAGGACTCTGGGGCTGACACCATCAGGTCCTGCTGCCTTATTCTGGTTCAGCTTCTCCAGCTGCCTCTTCACCTGGCTGCTGGTCACTGACAGATGGGTAGGGGGGGTGGGTATGGTAGAGGAAGGGGAGGAGGGTGACGGGGGGATAATTTTGTCCTTAAGAGTTCCAGTGACGGGTGTGGTTTTATGACCATCTCTGATATTCATTGTAGGATGGGTGTGGGGGGACATCAGTGGAGACACTGTTCTGTCTGTGAGTCTGACAGGGCCAGGGCTTATTGTTTGAGAAGCACCTCACTGTCCTGGTTGGGATGATGTTGTCCACTCTGTGACGCTGTCTGTCGTGGATTGATGTAATCTCCATGTTGGTCACAGAAAACTTTCTAGTCTGTGGCTTCAAAGCACCCCTGCAGAGTCTCAGTAGCTTCCTGAGACCACTTCCTTACCGTTCTCATGGTCACTTTCTGCTTTTGAACAATAGGAGTGTAGACGGGGGTGAGGAGCACCAGGTTGTGTTCAGATCTGCCTAAGGGAGGGAGAGAAGTGGAGGTGTATACATCCTTCACGTTTGCATACAGTAAATCTAAGGTCGTATTGTCTCTGGTGGAGCAGTTGACAAACTGGTAAAAAGTGGGAAGAGTTGTGTCCAGAGACGTGTGGAAGTGGGGTGAAACCCCACATGCATTTGAAGGAGCTTTCTTGTCATGATGTTGGTGGCTCCTGTTTCGTCGTTCGGCCAGCTTTTTACCCCAGTGGAGTATCTGATAACCAGCAGTGCATAAGTGTTGGACTCTAAAGTACTTGCCTTAATCTCTGCAGGTATTTGGTGATGGCAGATTTCCCTGTGGCCTCTTTGAGATAGAGAGATTAGGTAGACATATTTGATATAAAATAATTACATTTGGTCATTTACAAACTTTTTTATTTAAAGCAACTTAAAAGACAGGAAGGGTAACAGTAAGGGTCTTGCCTAAGGACCCCTACTGGAGGTAGGTCACAGCTGGGATTTGAACCCCAGTCTTCCAGCTGTAGCAATCTTACTACTACATTATCCAAAGAAACAACCCCAGATGTATTGATGTGGTACTTATTCTCCTATCTTAACAGCATCCTGTCATTATGGGATTTGTAAACTCGATCTTTTCTCTCTTCCATAGCCATAAACAACTTTCTCTCCAAACTTGGTCTGGAGAAATTTTATCCCAACAAGCTCACACTTCAGTCACTGCTGGAAATCAATAAAGACAGTATATATGAAGAGAAAGTTGAATCACTGGAGAAAATACCGTGGTGTTTTCTCAGGAAACTATTTCAAATCAATGTTGGGTGCAGGAACTGTATACACCTAACAAACAGTGATGATATTGATGAGGAAAATGATGATCTAAGTGATTTTGACATCTTCAATGCAGATGACTTCAAAGAAAATAAAATTAACCCCCTGGACCTCATCGTAGCACTTTTCCTTTGTGCTGACAGTTTCTTGCAACAAGAAATGGCCCTCAAGATGTCAATGTGCCAGTTTCCCGTCCCACTGCTGTTGCCACATGGCCACAGTCAGTGTACGCTGATGCTGTGGGCTCTGAGAGACATTGTCAAAGAGTGGCGTCCATATCATTTGACTGAATCAAGAGGATTTGTCCAAGACAGCATTGTACAAGCCAAGTTGCCATTCTATTCTTTTGTCAGGCTGAAAAACTGTAGTTTGTCAAAATCTGAGCTCTTGAATCACGCTCTAAGCTATAATCAATACAATCACAATATCTTCATACACAGAGAAATGAAAGGACGAGCAATCACAAAGAAAATTGCCAATGGATTGGTGGAAGTGTGCTGGTACCTTCCTAGTGGTATCAGAAATCTAGATATCTTTCCAGGACCAGTTGGATTTGCCAATCTGAGAGGAGACATCTGTGATTCAGTTAAAGAGTTCACTTTTCTTTTTCAAATGTCAACTGCCACCTTTGTACTCTTGGACAAAGTTGAAGAAGAAGAACACAAAATTCTGGCTTCTCTTCAAGATGTGAAATCCAAACTCTTCCTGGTTGTCAATCACAAGAAAGGAAACACTAGACAGGACACTATGTCTGTGAAGGCACTGGTTAAAGGGCTGAATTTACCCAACAGCAGGTTAAAAGCTAAAAGCCCAAGGGAAAATGTGGCTGAGTTTTCAGACAAACTTTGTTTAGTGATAAGTGAATCACTGAGAAATGGAGGAAACACAGTTATCATTGAAAATACACTTGACAAAGCTGTTGAACTTGATCTGTCTGTGGATGAAGTCAAAGGTGTTGGCCAGAGGAAGGCAGCAGAGCAGATTGTAGAAGGAATTCAAGTTCAGAGAATATCAGACTACAAGAAACAGCAACTTCCTTTGCAAGGAGATGAATGGAAAAGATTATCAGAGTTAGAAATGGAACAATGTAGCTTGAAGAAAGCTGGTGATGTAGGTGTGGAGGAATACAAAGCTTCATTACAGGTTGAAGTAGAACAGATTAAGAAACAACTTGGCAAATACAAACAATCCAGAGCGATGAAGTGTTTTATTAAACATTTATCAGAAAATAACACAGAGAAGAGAGATTTCTTTTATAAATGGATGAAACATAAACTTAATTCACATTCACAGTACGACACTGAACTACATGAATTACACAATACACTTAGAGAGGAATACCACAAAAAGGACAAAGATGTGAAGCTCATAGCAGAGTTAGATCAGGCTTTGCTGGAGAGCTCATTAGGAATAGAGCATTACATGAGAGAGATGGGACTGACCTACGAGTTCTCCAACTCAACAAAAGCTGCTGATCAAATAGCTCATCTCCCTGTTGTAGCAGCTGAAATGCTGTTGGATGGATATCCTTTAGAGCTGTTGGATGGAGATGCTTCCAACATCCCAGAGAGATGGGTGACAGATGTGTTGATGGAGCTTCACAAGAAGGTCGGAGAGAAGAGCAGACTGTTGGTGCTGACTGTGTTGGGTGTTCAAAGCACCGGGAAGTCAACTCTCCTCAACACCATGTTTGGTGTTCAGTTTCCTGTCAGCAGTGGCAGATGCACAAGAGGAGCTTATATGCTCTTTCTCAGAGTTGGAGAAGATATGAAAAATGAACTGAACTGTGACTTTATTGTTCTCATTGACACTGAAGGTCTAAAATCTCCTCATTTGTCACTACTTGAAGAGAGTTGTAAGCATGACAACCAGCTGGCCACCTTTGTCATTGGTTTAAGTGATGTCACCATCATCAATGTAGCAATGGAGAACTCCACAGAAATGAAAGATGTCCTGCAAATTGCAACTCATGCATTTTTGAGGATGAAGAAAGTTGGTAAGAAGCCAGTTTGTCATTTTGTCCATCAGAACGTTGCTGCAGTTTCAGCTTCAGCAAAGACAATGACTGAAAGAAAACATCTCTTGGACCAACTTAATGAAATGACTAAAACTGCAGCTGAAATGGAGAATCTGGTTTCTATCAAAACATTCACAGATGTGCTGGAGTATGACATGGAAAAAAACAACTGGAACATCCCAGGACTGTGGCGTGGAACTCCACCTATGGCCCCAGTGAACACAGGCTACAGTGAAGCTGTAGCAGATTTCAAGAGAAACATTTTGGAGACATTGTCAGGTGATAGAGGCAGAGAAAACATTCAGATCCCTGAGTTTTTATTATGGATAAAGAGCCTCTGGAAAGCAGTGAAATATGAGAACTTTCTCTTTAGTTTTAGAAACACTCTTGCAGCTCATGCCTATGACAAACTGTGCAAAGAGTTCTGTCGTTGGGAATGGGAGTTCAGAAGAGAGATATTTTCCTGGCAAAAAGCAACAGAGTTAGAAATCCACAATACCGACACTGAATCCACACTCCAACATTTAAGTGACTTGGTTAAGTCAAAAAAATCAAAGGCTTCAGAAGAAATAACAGCCCAAGAAAAGATAATGAAGCAGAAGCTTGAAGATTACTACAGGAGAAAAAACATACACATTGATTTGATCAGAAAATACAAAATAGATTTTTTCAACAGCATTAGCAGTCTTGCAAAGGAAATCAGACATTCTGTAAATAATAAACTGGATCAAGCTCTTGACTTGAGTAAAAAGTCAAAAGAGCTTAAGGACAAAATGAATAAATTCACAGAAGTGGTTGAAGAGCAGGTGCTACAACTTCTGAGTGACTGCAAACAATCCACACTGTCTGATGAAGAGCTGAGAGATGAGTTTGAAAAGATGTGGACCAAAGAAACTAATAAAGTGACCGGTTTAAAAGAACAAAACATATGTGAAAACATCCTGAAGCTGTTGAGAGCAAGTTTCGGAAATCGTAAGGTGAATGAGTTCTTTGAGAACATTGGAGACCTAACAGAAATTGGGAGAAGTTCATTCGAAGTGACTAGTTCTAATTCGAGTTGTTTATTAGCTTGTGTACCGGTGAGTAGGCCTACTTTGCAGGACATAGCTGATAATACGATTGAGTCTTGCAGACAGATTTTAGTTGATGTTACAAAGAAAAACACAGATTATCATGAGTCTTTCACAAAGGATCTTCTGGACAAAGTGGAAGAATCTCTTAAACCACATAAAAACACCAAGTTTGAGTTTGACCTGAAACTTCACATTTGTGGCATCGCCTCAAGAGAGTTTGTTCAAATGCACAAAACATTCTTGAGAACTCAGCTGGAGAAGTTCAAGACTCAGTACTTGTTGGAATTCCTTTATGTATATAAACTAAGATGGACAGATCACAAAAAAAGCACATAAAGGAAGTGATTTTGTCTAGTTTTGTATCAAAGCTTTTGTTCATCTACATTTGAAATTATGAAATAGATATTAAAGATTCAATATAACAACACATCCTGACACTTTGAGAAGATCAAAAAGAAGAACGTGGGCTTGGCAATCGCAAAAATATGACGGAATAACATAGCACCAAAAAGATCCCTGATCAAAGACCTTTTACTTTCAGTAGAAGCTGGAAACTGCTTATCGTTTCAAATCCAAGCCAAAGCTCTACATCCATCAACTGCCTGAGGCACTGAAGGACCAATGAGTGAGCTTTTTAAGAGGATGTTTGTCTGTGAACAACAATGTTAATTTAATAATGTAGAATGTGAAGCAATAAACATAAGAAACATTCTGCAACTGTGCATTGACAAATTGTGGTTTCATACCACTTTATGGTGTCTGACATGGATTCTGATACTACTGCTTCTGCTGATACAGACACCATATTTGTTCCCTCTTTTAAATAATTAAGGTGTAAAAAACGTGTCAACGGATGCAGTGTGTTTACCTATCTATCAAAAAAGCATACCTAAGCTATATGCCAGCTTGGAAACCTGACATCCTTTTAGGCCATGATGAGACGAAAGCTGGTCAGAATTAGCAGAAAGGGAAATGGAACAGTAGCCCGGTGTTCTTGCTGGTTTTCTATTGTTAGTTTCTTTATGTTTATAGAAAGATAAATTCTCATAAAATATAAAAATTTTATTGTATTCAGCACAATTTTATGTTTACTTCACATTTATTTATAAAAATCCCTCAAATAAAACTGTTCTATTGATGACATTGAATGAATGTAATGAATTTAACAGGTGACAAACTTTTAAACATTTTATTTTATTACCATGTCATTAAACGTTTTCCTGTTCTTGCTGGATTTAAGTTTGTCATTGCATTGTTTTAGCACTGTGTGTCTGTGTGAGTTACACTGTTTTGGATACATGAGATGTGGGATTAATGCAAAGTAAATGAGTAATTTAACTTGAATAGAAGGTCACATATCTTTAAGAAGTTGCCACTGAACAACAATTTGGGGATTTCTCAAGCTCTTGATAGGTGAGCAGATCTCAGACCTGCTCTCCCACTTTGCCATTTGCCATTGACAGCCCCCCGCCCCCTCTCCATTAGAGTAGAAAGATGATGTTCATTATGTAGGACTCCTCAGTAGAGAATAGGAAGGGCTGAGGAGCAAAAATGTGTGAAATGGCTGGATACAGATACTTTACTGGATACAGTCATGTGCAGCTTACACTGGTGCCACTTGTACAATTGAACTCTACCAAACTCTTGCTATTATGCATGTGCCATATTGCTTTTATTTCTTAACTATAGATTCCACAATTGCTCCAAATAAGTCCAAGGCGGGTTTTTATATCAATATAAATAACTTGTGCTTTTCAGTAATCGTATTGAGGAGTTGTTTGGAATGTTTGTTTGCCTTGATGTACACTGCTCAAAAAAAATTAAAGGAGCACTTTGAAAACACATGAGATCTCAATGGGGAAAATCATGCTAGATATCTATGCCGATATAGACTGGGTAAGGTCTAAGGAACGAAAACACGCCACATCATTCGATGTAAATGTAAATGATTCAACTAACAACTGTAGATGTTACCTGTTGTGGGACCTAAAAAGTGTTCCCTTCATTTTTTGAGCATTGTTATTTCTATGAATTACATTGTATGACGTCATGATGCGCTCATAGTTAATTGTAAGTAGCTACTTATCTGAAATAACAATATTACTTAGTAAACGATTCTATATGTTTTTAGCTCTAGGGTTCCTCTGGAATAGAAGAACTGACTGACATCCTCTTGTCACAGTTTAAGGAGGGGGACGAGGCAGGTCTGAATTGAACCAGGATTTATTAAAACACACTACAAAAACCAGGGAAACTAAGGGGGGTGTCAACCGACACTACAAAACAGGCAGGAAAACCGGGATACAAAGTGACAACGTAAAACTAACAGAATGGCTGAAAACAAAGTAGCAAATCAGAATCTCAAAGTACAAAGCAAAACCACTGCTCAAAGGCAGGAAAACACTCACGGGAAACACAGGTAATAATGTCCAGAGTTCAGAGGGGGGAACGAAGTCCAGGGAATCCAGAGGGGGAAGCAGACAGGGCTGAGGAGGACGGGCAGGAACAGGCATGGAAAACAGGCTGGAAACAGGTTGGGAGCGACGACGAACTGACAGAGGGGAAAAGGGCTGAGGAGAGTTATGTAGGGGAAAGTGGGCACAGGTGAGTCCAATGTTCAGCTGATTGCTGTGAGCAGAGGGAGAGAATGGGCTGGTGGGCGGAGTCCAGAGGGAGAGTGAGGTGGAGAAGTGAGGGAAATCCTCAGCTTGGCCTGATGCCAGGCCGAAACGGTGACACCGCTTGGATTCAGAGACGTACAGCGTAGGCAAAACATGAACAAAGTGACAACACAAAATCCAATGCACTGACGCAAGCAAAAAAACTACACACTAACTATGAATACAAAGTAGCAACAAAAACGCTATACGAAAGCTAATAAACAAGAGTAATCCAAAAAACAAACAAACAAACTGATGTGTGGGGGGAAGTGCAGAAAGCAGTGCAGTCCAGGGTAATCCAACGAGCGAAGGAACAAAAGGTGTTCAATTTGACAAACCAGAACCAAATGGAAGACTGAGGGGAGCTTATAAAGGGACGGGGACCAACAGGTGAAATGAATCCATGATTAATGAGCCGTGAGTGGAGGGTAAGGAGGTCCAAGTATGGGCAAACAGGAATACTCAGAGTTAATACAAAGTCAATATGATAACTTAAACAGTTCTGTGGATGTTGATGATTACTACATCATCGGGATCCTCTGCAAAAAGAACCAGAAGCAGCAGAAACTGCACCGGTTTAGAAGGCCAGTAACTGCACTGTCACGAGCTGGAGAATCTTTATAACGACAGAGCAATAGTAAATCAATGAATACAACAGTCACTAGATGGGAGGAGATGACGTAGGGTGGGTATGGTGGTCTGGGTGGAAACCGGAAGTGACGTCACGACCAAGATGGCCGACCAACAGAGAGCACATGGACAAAATGGAGGACAATGGAGATGGTGAATGGTGGTGACTGACAACCGGTGGAGAGAGTCCAGGAGTGTAACCAGAGTATCACAGAAGCACAATGATAAACAGTCACAGAATGTGATGGAAACCAATGTCCAATGTGGGAAAACAGTGTCAGGTGAAGAACAAGGCAGTCCAAACAATAAATCCAAAGGCTAAACTCGGAGGTCAAGGGGAATCCAGATCATACACAGTTAGGCAGTTTAGAGATAAATCTGGCAGGCAAAATCCACAACAGAACAGACAATCCAGGTCGAAAACATTAGGAGGTCCAAACAGTCTGAGCAGGGAAGAGAACAACGAGGGAGAAAACAGATCAGAGGGGAAACACTCAATGAACCAAAGGGGTAGACGGGAAGCAGGGTCAGGTCAGGCTGGTCCAGTGAGGGGGAATCCAGGGTAGATGGGGTAGAAGGGGTACAGGTCCGGGAAAGGGAATCAGGCAGGTCCAGGTACAGGTCTGGTACTGTGAGCAGGGGGAATGACAGGGAATAAACAGAACTCACAGCACCAGGTGTTCAGGCGAGACACAGGGTCCAGAGCAGACAGAGTCCAAAAAATCCAAAACAAGTCAGTCCAAGAGAAACGCTGGATAGTGTCCGGATGTAGAGAACAGACTATCAGGGGAGACAGGTGAGCAGGCTGGTATTTATTAGTGGGGGAGACCAGGTGTAGTCAATTAGGTGAGTGTAGGCAATCAGACTGGGAGGAGAAAACAGGAAGTTATCAAAATAAGAGCATGGGGGAAATACAGGCAGCCATGAGGCTGGAATCATGACATGCACATACAGTGTAGAGATATACAGCACCAAGGAGGAAGATACCTGCAGAGGAGAACAGAGAGGAGAAAGAACAACTATGTGAGAGAGAAGACACAGAGTTACGTCTGAATATCTGCAAAGAATTCTACTAACAGTAAAATAGATTTAAAAAAAAAATCTTAGCTATTGGACATGCAAATCAGATTTTTGTTCTTAGCACAAACATGTTGAAAAATGATGTTCAGTCTGATACAGAACTACATTCTGTACGCTAAGTCACTAACGGGAGTATAAGGATGCATTTTAATGCTCACAGTAACTCCAGATGTAGGGCTGACTGGCCGCCACTGAGTGAGCAAGTGTTAGTGAAGTATAGAAACAGAGAGTTTATTAAAAGTAGATAAAACTTATTACTGGTTTTTAAGTTTCAAATCAGCCCTTTGCACCAGCCAGCAAACATATGAAAAGATTAGGCCCAAGCAGAGGTTGTCATTTCAAACAAACATAGGAAACAAGATATAAAAGCTAGGACAGGAAGAAGATTAACTGCCCGTCCAAAATAATGATCCCCACCTGGATTTAACCAAGCAAATAAGTAAGGTTATGGTTATTCCATCCATGGATTTCTTTTCTCCCCTGATGTGTGACAGGATTCATTCAAACTGTTAAAGAGTGGTTCAGGGAGCATGACACATAATTATTTTCACAAATGCATTGGCCACCACAGATTTCAGACCTGAGAATCTTTGGGATGTGCTGGTGAGGACTTTGTGCAGCGTTCGACTCTCCATCATCAATACAACATCAAAAATTAATGCATCAGTCTAATTAAAGTTGACTGAATCTTTGAACACCTCTCTGATTGTTCCATCAATTCAAACAGAGCCAGTGCTGTAGGAGTTGCACGCCCTCTGCTGGCCAAAGGGAAATAACGTGTGTGTCAAAATGTGAAACTCACAAATTATTATTTCTTTTTTAATTAATGTTGAAGTAAAAAAAAAAAAAGAAGAAGATGAATGTGACAATAACAACTTTATTTGTCCACTTACCTGCTCAACATGAAGTTGACTGGACTGTGTTCAGATGTGAGGATCCAGGTAATCTGGACTGAATTTATGCTGTTTTCATCTTAAATTGTGGGTTTCATCCTGTGAATCCTGAGTCTTTTTATTTTGATTATATCAACTCATAAGTGTATTTTTTCAATTACATTTTCTTTGGTTTTGAAAGACCAGTCATTGATTATTTAACTGATGCAGGTTTAAATCTTCTGTCTTCCATTATATCACTTCAAAATTGTTTCTGCTTCATCACAATGAACGGAATGTTAGTTGATTCAAGATTCAAAATACTTTATTAATTCCAGTGGGAAATTGTTTTGCCTAATTACAATTATTCTCAACACAGACAGTGTTGTTGTCACAGTGGTTTCCCTGAAACTAAGGTCAGAAAGTGTTCAACCATCAACAGCTCAAACATCAGCTGTAAATTACTTTGTGGGTGTACAAAGACCTGTCACATTGTGCACATACAAAATCACTTTGTCTATAATTCTTTGAAACATTTCATTTCTGGTTTGTTCTTGTGCTGCTCTTTGATAACAGAGCTTTAAACTATCCTTGAAAAGTTGCTGTACCGGGTAATTGTGATGGGTTTGTGTTAGAGTTATTTTACAAAAACACACCTCACAGGACCAGCAATTATTTTAGTAGAGGCATTTATTTCTTACACAAGGAGGCAGATCAACACAAATACATTATGTGCAGTTCAATGCCCAGGTTGCTCAGGCAGCCAGTCTCCCACAAGTCTTTTTATACATGAGCTGTTTTTCCATCACATTACATGTAAATGTAGTGTATATACAATTGTCTCTTTGTCCTTGGTTTAGGTGTTGTTCCTGTCTTCAGTCATCTCCATGCCCAGAATTATGAGGTGTCCCCCTCACATTCAGTTCCACAGCCCCTCGACAGTTACAAAGCTGCATATAACTCTTTTAGACACAGTTCATCTGGGGAATGTTAGTTAACAAATTAACCAAGTGAAAATGTTAAACAGGGATTTTCCCAACAGGCTGCTACAATGAACAGTACAACATAAAAATGTGTCTTTATTCACTTTTTCTACTCAAAGGCATGGACTGTTAAAAGTTGAAAGATTGAAGTAAATTATTAATTTTTTCTTTTTGTTTTTTTTGTTGGACAGTGAAAAAAGATTTTCATTAAAAAGGAACTCAGAAGACTACAGATAGAGACATAATCATTTATTTTATTCTTTTAAATAAGAAGCAAATACCACTGATGTGTTTTATTTCAAATGTAATTTCTCTTTAACATTACATATCTGGAGAGATGGGAACACTGCGACTTCGTCCCAGTTTTAATTTTGACCCACTGTGAATTTGAGTTTGAAACCCCCGCCTTAGTTCAACTAAGCTGCTCACATTGAAACTGTGAAAATATATGACAAAAGCTTAATGACTCATTAACTTAAAATGACTAATTTCAGAGTTTTGTTGTTTAGTAAAACTTACGTTAGTTTTATAGTGGATGAATACGTTTCATTGCAGCGCTCTAACACAGGTGGAAGGAAACAGTCCTGATGACTTTGTTTTGCCGTCGTCTTTATGCTAATGTAACTCAGCTCAGACTTGTGATGTTCCTGGACCTAAACTAATAATATTAACAGTAACTGACCACATGGACCAGGTGTTTTACTGAAACCACATCATGGTCATCATTGACGACCAGCTGACCTTCACGGAACAAATCGCCACAGTCTCTAGGTCTTGTAGATATGCCCTCCACAATATCAGAAAGATCAGACCCTATCTAACGGAGTACACAACCCAACTCATTGTACAGACGTTGATCTTATCTCGCCTGGATTACTGCAATGCACTACTGATGGGTTTACCGGCATCCACGACCAAACCCCTCCAGATGATCCAAAATGCAGCAGCACGCCTCATTTTCAATCAACCAAAAAGGTCTCATGTCACACCGCTCTTCAGATCTTTACACTGGCTTCCTGTGGCTGCAAGGATCAGGTTCAAAGCTCTGTCTCTTGCCTACAGAGTGGTTAACTCCACAGCTCCATCTTATCTCAGTTCAATCATTCAGGTCTACATCCCCTCCTGTCCACTGCGCTCAAACGGTGAACGACGTCTGGTGGTACCAGCACCACACAGTCGACACCAAGGAATACTGTTCAGCTCAGTGATCCCACAATGGTGGAATGAGCTGCTTATCTCTGCACGCTCAGCCACCTCACTTGCAATCTTTAAAAAACTGCTGAAAACAGAACTCTGCATCATCTTACTTTGCACCTTTCTGCTCTTTCGTTCTCACATCTCTTGAAACAGAAACACTTTTTTGATAGCACTTTGCTTTGATGTTGTTTCTCCTTGACTTAGATTTTGTTTGCTTGCCTTGTTCCTCACTTGTAAGTCGCTTTGGATAAAAGCGTCTGCTAAATGACTAAATGTAAATGTAAATGTAAAAGTAATGATCAGTTCAACACTGAGTGTGAGTGCGGTGTATGAAGGTCTGTGTTTGTGTAGCTGTCCCACACAGGAATGTAGCAGAACACGCTGACATTACTGCAGCGCTCCGACTCCACCTGCTTCACCTGCTCATACCTCAGCTCTGCGTTTACCACTGTTCAAAATCACTGAGTATCACTGATCGTCACTCTGAACGAACCGAAACTAAACGTCCTCGAAACCCAGAAAACTGTAACTACAATAAAACATGAAACACATTATTACCTCTGTCCTGTAGAAGTCAGCTGTCAACACTTTACTTATCTAGTCACTGATAAGTTGAGATTATGTTCTGATCTTTAATTAAACTTGCTGTGTTGGAGTTATACCTTCCCTCAATGTTTAAACAGAGTTCAAATGAACAGAACTAAAACACATGTGTGTTGACACCAGAAACAAAAATCACAAATGGAAACTTTCCCTTTTTTCCGCCTCCTCATTTTTCCATGAGTTACAGTGATGATGGTTTCTCTGTGCAGGCTGCAGGTTCAGCAGAGCTCAAAGATCATCTGAACGCACTCACCTGTTGGTTCCAGCGTCTCCCTGTTCCTCTGATGCTTCTTTGTCAGCGTCCTGGGTTCAGGTTGGTGGTTGGATCGGTGTGTGTGACCCAAACACTCACCTCCACTTCAGCCAGGAGGAGGAGCAGTGACTGGAGCAGGAGAGGAATGCAGCCCTTCAGGGTGTAGCTGTGTGGAAAGTGATGTCAAAGTGAAACTGGTGGGAGGGGGTTAAGTTCATTTACATTTCCACAGGTACAGTTTGGAGTTTCTTCACTTTCATCTCAGGGAGAAACTGGACTTTGAGCTCCTCGTTCATTTTTACTAATCTGTATCTACATTTATCTTTATTTTGTTATTTTGCTTTGAAAACTTTCAGATTTTTATTTCAGTATAAGATAAAAGTCAAATCATGTGTTTCACTTCCTCCTTCATGATTTTCCCCCAAAACTAGAAATACAAGTTGTTCAAACAAACTCAACACTTCACTATCTTCAGTTCTGATACAGTCGGGACTTGTTACAACACCTGTTGACTCTAACTGTAGAGAGTACATGAGAACTCTACGTGTCCTCTATAATACTGCTGATTCTACTTTAATCAAAGGTTTAAGTACTTCTTCCACTACGGCTTCTATCTCTCTAAACTGTGATGTCACCGTGACACTGACACCGGATTCCTTTCACTGAGCGTGAATGATAACAACTAAGGAGTGGCTCCTGCTGCTCGTTCTTCTAGGAATCTCCAGCACTGTGCGTTTGTGCTGAGAAAGAACTCATCTGCTGAATGTTGAATTATAGCACCAGAACAGAGATGGTGTCAGCAGCAGATGTGCTGTTAAATTTTCTGCATCTTAAAGAATAAAATCCCAAACGCCATTTAACTACCACAGAAATCCTAGAAAACCAACAAATATTCAGCTTTGGGAACGTTTCATGATGCCCCAGAACAAACAAGTTGTCTGAAAACCACTGATGAGAGCTGTGTTCTAGCTAATGCTTCTGCCTGTATATTCAACTGTAGAGGAGCTGGAGATTATTCTCTGTAGATTTAAGAGACATGAGTCTCACACTGACATTTGATACAGAATATGAAGTACATTAACATTCAGTGTTTATTAGAAAACATTTTTACATGATGTTTGTAGATGTTTATCAATAATCACTTTGTACATTATCATATTGTTTGTTTATGAACTTGAGAAATAAAAAAATATCACCAACATTCCAGTAATTTTCAACCATGTAGTTTCTGTACACACATCATAAAAACAGTTTCACCATCATCAACAGCATCAGCTTCATGAGCTGATGAAAAATTTAGTAACCATCAAAAAACTAAATACAAATGAACCAAGTTTAATTAATATAAAATCATTTCTAACAACATCAGCATCTGTCAAAAAGAACAATAAACACCTGAAGGATTTAAAGTAGCTTTATCTTCAAAGTATTAGTAGATAAAGCTAAAAGTCATTTTACATTATCTGACATTTTTCAGGCTGTGGTACAAAGACACAACCATTACTGGACACAAGCCAGAGCTGGGATTTGAACCCGAGTCCCCAGGGTAGCGACATTACCTCTACACCATCCAGCCTCTTGACTGCTGAAACATTATGTATTAAAAACAAATAAATGTATGTTAAAAAAGGACTATGAAAGATATAAATAATAAATATAAAAGTCTTTATCTACATTTATGAAAATAAGAATGAACCATCACATCTGACCAAATGGAAAACATCTGTTTTGTCTTTGTAAACCTCCATAATCATCATCATCATTATACCAACAGCAAAATGAAGAATTAAAAAAAAGTCTTATCAATGAACAAAACAAGAGCAAATTGTCAGAACAGTATGTTGTTTACTTTATGTTGAAGACTTCATTCAGACCTTTCAGTACTTGTTCCCAGGTGATTCCCATTAGGCCTCTGAAACATCAGATTTCTGATCAAACCTTTTGTATTGTACCAGGACAATGGATTTGTTATTCATCTTGTTCACCAGACAAAGATTTGTGAGCATTTGACATCAGGAGCTTATTTAGACCTTTAGTCTCTTCACAATAAAACATGAAATGTAAAATACATTATTTTATTCACAGGACCCAGATAATGTTTCAGCTCAGTTCAATACATCTTTAAGGGTATTTCTTTGTTTGTTTGTTTTATTGGCTGATTTTTGTTGCTAGATGAAGAATTCTGCCACATTCAAGATGTTTGTCTGGACTTTATATTGAAGGCATCGTTCAAACCCTTCAGTGCTTGGTCCTGTGTGATTCTTGTCCAGGCCTTTGGAACATCAGCTGGCTTGGCCTTATATTCTTCAGCAAATCTGTCATTGTATTGTACCAGGACATATTTCCAGTAGTCAGACGCCTCTATGGTGGGATCTGGAGGAATGTGCCAGTCTGGATAGAACTTGGTGTAGTCTTTATAAGGATGACACTCCCATTTAGTGTCTGTGTTTTTGAATTTACGTTGACTATGCACATCTGTTGTACACAGTGTTTCAACCAACTTCTCAGTTTGGACATTTCTGTATTCACCAAGTCCTTGTGGTCGATGCACAGCTGCATGATGCTGCTTGTGTTCTTTGCCTCCAGCCTCACAGGGAACTTTACAAAATGGACACTGCTTTCCACAACCAAACACCCTGTTGAAAAGCTCATCCTGTGGTTTCACTGGAAGCTTATTCAGCACCTCAGAGACATCTTCAGAGTTGGAGAATTTGCTCTGAAGTTCTTCTTTTAGGTCATTTATTGAGGTCCTGAGGCTGTTGATAAATGGATGAAATGTGCTCTGGATTTGAAACAGAGTGGTTTTTTCAGCCTCCACTGAAATTGAGATGTCTTTGATCAAATTTTTACGCATGTTGCTGATGAGCTCTGTGATACTCTCCTTGGTATCTAGCAGCACTACACCGTCTTCACCTTTTGAGGCCAATTCTATTGCTTTTAGGATTTTGTTAATTATGACCTGCAGAATCTTTGATTCTAGTTTGTACAAAAAGTTGTCTTCCAACATTTTTTGCACAACATGGTGAGATATCCAATCCTTAACATATGTTTTATATTTACTAATGTACTTGACGAAACTCTCAAAGTCTTCCTTAAGCAGCAACTCTCTAAGGATGTTGTACTGGAAAAAGGAGCGTGAACTGTATTCTGCTGAATAGGAACCTGTCAAAATATCATCCACAATTTCTATTCCAAGAGACCTGTTGATGAAGTCTTCTACAGCAGGTTTGATGCAAAACTGCACAAAATTGTTTGCTTTGCGTTGGCAATCATCTCTTTGTTTGTACAAATCAAGAAAATCTGACAAATACTGAGTCTTGTACCTGTCCAGCTGACTTTTGGGATCTCTATCTCCAACAGGAATTTTCTGTGCATTTGAACAAACTCCCTTGAGGCAATGCCACATATGTGAAGTTTCAGATCAATCTCAAACTTGGAATTAAATTTCTTGCTGCAGTTTTTCAGAGATTTGTCAATTTTTTCTAGAAGATCCTTTGTGAAACAGTCATGGTAATCTTTGTTGGATTGTGCAGTATCATTAACAAACCATGTACAGGACTCAATGACACCATCTGCAAGTCTCTGCAGTTCTCTCTTTGTCCAGTAGGTAAAGATTTTTTTTTTTTTTTCCATTGTGCAGTGTTTGTATGTTCTTCTTTGACCTCGAATGGACACTTCCCAATTTCTTTCAGGTCTCCAATGTTCTGTAATTCTTCAGCGACATTACGATTTAAGAAATTCTTTCGGAGTTGCATCAGGATGTTTGCAGATATATTCTGTTCTTTCAGCCCAGACACATTTACAATGACTTCAGTCCACATCTTTTCAAACTCCTGTGTTAGTTCTTCATCAGTTAGTGTGGAGTGTTTACAGTCACCCAGGAGCTTCATCACCTGCTCTTCGATCACTGTTCTGTATTTCATCTGAATTTCTCGAGCCTTTCTTGAACTTTTTCTTAGATCAAGTGCACAATCCAATTTATTGGTCACTGAATGTTGGATTTCTTTTGCAAGACCTTTGATACTGTTGAAAAAGTCAGTTTTGTATTTCTCTATCAGATTTGCATGTCTGTCTTTCCTTTTGTAGTAGTCCTGAAGTTTCATGTCCATCATTTTTTGTTGTTTTGTTATTTTGTCAGACGCTTCTGATTTCTTAGACTCACACAATTTATCTAAATCACAGAGATCAGAATCATTGCCATCATTTGAGATTTCCAATTCTGCTTGTGTCTGCCAGGAGAGAATCTCTTTTCTGAACTCCCACTCCCATTCAGTGAACTCTTTGCAGAGGTTGTCATAGGCATAGGCCACTAGAGTGTTTCTGAAACTAAAGATGAAGTTTTCATATTTCACTGCTTTCCAGAGACTCTTCATCCACTCTAGAAACTCAGGGATCTGTGAGATTTCATGGTTTGGTTCATTTTGTACCATCTCCAAAAGGTTTTTCTTGAAATCTGCCACAGCTTCACTGTAACCTGTGTTCACTGGGGCCATAGGTGGGGTTCCATACCAGAGTCCTGGGATGTTCCAGTTGTTTTTATCCATGTCATACTCCAGCACATCTGTGAATGTTTTGATAGAAACCAGATTCTCCATTTCTGTTGCTATTTTAGTCATTTCATTAAGTTGCTCTAGGAGATGTTTTCTTTCAGCCATTGTTTTGTCAGAAGCTGAAACTGCAGCAACTTTCTGATGGACAAAATGACAAACTGGCTTCTTACCAACTTTCTTCATCCTCAAAAATGCATGAGTTGCAATTTGCAGGACATCTTTCATTTCTGTGGAGTTCTCCATTGCTACATTGATGATGGTGACATCACTTAAACCAATGACAAAGGTGGCCAGCTGGTTGTCATGTTCATAACTGTCCTCTAGTTCTGCCAAATGAGGAGATTTTAGACCTTCAGTGTCAATGAGAACAATGAAGTCACAGTTCAGTTCATTTTTCATATCTTCTCCAACTCTGAGAAAGAGCATATAAGCTCCTCTTGTGCATCTGCCACTGCTGACAGGAAACTGAACACCAAACATGGTGTTGAGGAGAGTTGACTTCCTGGTGCTTTGAACACCCAACACAGTCAGCACCAACAGTCTGCTCTTCTCTCCAACCTTCTTGTGAAGCTCCATCAACACATCTGTCACCCATCTCTCTGGGATGTTGGAAGCATCTCCGTCCAACAGCTCTAAAGGATATCCATCCAACAGCATTTCAGCTGCTACAACAGGGAGATGAGCTATTTGATCAGCAGCTTTTGTTGAGTTGGAGAACTCGTAGGTCAGTCCCATCTCTCTCAAGTAATGCTCTATTCCTAATGAGCTCTCCAGCAAAGCCTGATCTAACTCTGCTATGAGTTTTGCATCTTTCTTTTTGCATTGCTCCTTAAAACTGTTACGTAATTCAGACAGTGTTTTACGTGAATGTGAATCAAGCTTAAGTTTCATCCACTTAAAAAAAAAATCTCTTTTCTCTTTGTCACTTACAGATAAGTGTTCAATGAAACTCCTCACAGCTGTAGATAGTTTGTGTTTGCCCAGATTCTCCTTAATCTGTTGTTTATCATCCTGTAGCTGAGATTTATAGTCCTCCAGTCCTAGATAACCAGCATTTTTTAAACTACACTCCTCTTTCTCTAATTGTGATAGCTTTTTCCAATCTTCTCCTTGTAAAGGAAGCAGTTTTTTCTTATAATCTGGTATACTACATACCCTTATTACCTTCACAGTCTCCTCAACTGCTTTCTTTTGGTCATTGTTTGTGCATTCATCCACAGACAGACCCAGTTCAACAACCTTGTCTAGCATATTTTCAATGCTCATATTGGTTGTCAAAGCTGTCTGATTTAATGATTTCTTGATGACTGTGCAAACTTTTTCTGAAAAGCCTGCAACATTTTCCCTTGGTTGTTTGATTTTGATGCTGTGGTTTGGTAAACCTATTTTTTTCTGCATCATGCTAACAGACATATTGTCCTCTCTAGTGTTATCTTCATTGCGGTTAATAACCAAAATGAGTTTGGATGTCACATCTTCAAGAGAACTCAGAAGCTTGTCCTCTTCTTCTTCAACTTTGTCCAGAAACACAAAAGTAGCAGTTGACACTTGAAAAAGAAAATAGAATTGCTCAAGTGACTGATAAATGTCTCCACGCAAATTGGTGAAAGCAACTGGTTTTGGAAATTTGTCCATGTTTTTGTTACCACAGGGAAGGTACCAGCTAACCTCCACTAATCCATTGGCAATTTTCCTGTCATGTTCTCCTCCTTTCATATATCTGTGTACGAAGACATCAATAGACTGGTCATGGCTGAGAACATAGTTCAAAAGTTGAGACTTTGACAAACTACAGTTCTTGAGCCTCACAAAGGAGTAGAGTGGTATATTTGTTTGAACAACACTGTCTTCAACAAACCCTCTTGATTCAGTTAAATGATGTGGACACCATTCTTTAACAATATCTCTCAGAGCCCACAGCATCAGTGTACACTGACTGTTATTTCCTTTTGGTAACAGCAGTGGGACAGAAAACTGGCACATCGACATCTTTAGGGCCATTTCCTGTTGCAAGAAGCTGTCAGCACAGAAGAAGAGGGCTACGATGAGGTCCAGAGGGTTAATCCCTTTGTCCGCAGAGTCATCTTCTGTGTAATGGTCAAAGTCAAGATCAACGTCATTGTTTTCTTCCTCCTCATCATCATCATTATTTGTTAATTGTATACAGCTCAGGCAGTCTGCATTGATTTTAAACAGTTTTCTAAGAAAGCACCATGGTATGTCTTCTACTGACGTAACAGTTTCACCATCTATGCTGTCTCTGTTGATCTCTAAGAGTGACCGAAGAGTGAGTTTGTTGGGATAAAATTTCTCCAGTCCAAGCTTGGAGAGAAAGTTCAAAATTCCTAAAACAGATAAATCCAATGGGAAAAACGTCAGTAAAGGTTGCAAATAAACTACTTATCAACAGGTGTACCACTGGCCAAAAAACACATTTTTATAGGCAGAAGAGGAATGGGGAAGGAACCCACCCTTGACCAATGGTGTAGATTTCCATGTGCACAGTAAGGACATGTCTTTACCAAGGAAAACCTCCAAAATTAATGAGAGCATTGTTTTAGTATTACTATGACTTAATACAGATAATATAACAACTAATAACACATGACTGAAGCTGAACTTGAACTCAATCTGCTGGTGTGAAAGTCTTGGACTCTGCTCATTCGCCACTGTCCCCAACATACCTAAGTAGATCTCTGTTTCTCTGTGCAGATGTAGGGCAACACTTATTCATTATAGGTCTGATTTTAGCCAAACCAGTCGCTCTCGTTGCTCAGTCACTGAATCCAATGTATTTCAAAGTATTTCCCTGTTAGCAGGACGTAACCAAGAATTCACTTATTTATAGCTGCTTGTGTTTACAATCTATCGTGGTCTACCACCAATCTATACTGTTGGTTAATCTAATCTGCAACACTATTTGAAGAGTGACATAGCTTAATCCACAACTGAACAACCAAACCATAACTTCTTAACAATTTGTTTGAAGATGTAGAGAATATACAGGAGTATGCAAAGGTGTTGATTTGGTTAAATACATGCTGTAAACCAAGAAGCCATTTAAAAAAAACTTGTACTTTGTTATTGTACAGTCAAAAGTGCTGGAAAAAGAGAAAGATCTAAATCCAATACATATTAACTGTGACCAACCTTTGCATCCAACAAACTTTTTACAGCACTTCTTTAAACCTGTCTAAAACAGTATACATTAGTTTGGGTACTGCCATATATTCTACTAGCTGTGCTCCAGCTAGTTGTTAGCATTTTGCTATTAATATAACTGTATTTCATATATGTTAAATGTGTTTGTTTACGCCAGGTGATGACCTGGACTAAGGATCTATAAGTCTCTCCAATCTGAATCTTCTGCCTCAGAAAGAAGTTCATCATTTGTTCAGATACTTGTGCAAAGAACAAGATCCCATCTCCGGAATCACATTTGCCAAGAGCAGGAAAAGACTAAAAACTTTTGCTGAAAGCATTACCAAGGCCTAGGCACAAATATAAATATATTATATTTGCTTCATAGTTTGCTAGCATTTCTATTGTGAACATGTTAGCATGCAGATATTAACCAGAAGCCCAACTTGCCTGCCTCTGAATGACATTGTATACATTTATTAAAAACTGCAGTTGAATCAAACTGTACCCTAGCGCACAAGCGTCCTAAGGTTCTCGTGCTTTAGTTCCATTTCCATAACCATTATTACCTCATAATGCATAAAAAAAATTTAATGAATTGACTTTGAGGATAGGGATAAATGTGATGAGACTAAAAATGGCTAGATTGTATTACCAAATACTAAATATACACTTTCTTTTTACACAGATGGTGCAGAATCTTAGCCATAAGTTATCACAAGTAGGTGCGTGGACCCAAAAGCACAAGCTGAGGCAGGCTGGAGAGCAAGTGTCTTTTATTCAGCAGGTGGTAGATATATAATCCAAGAGGTGAACAGAGTAAACCAAGGACGCTGCACTAACCGGCAGGAGTGTAAGAAAACAAAAATACAATAACTGAATAACTGCACTGGCAGGGGAAAAAGTCCAAAAACAGGTTAATAACTAAAATTGGCTGCTCTAGCGGGCAGGTAGACAGACATACATACAGTCCAGAGTTAACGGTTCAGAGAATCTTTTTAGTTGAGCTGGTTTCAGGCAAACAGGTGTGGTCTTTCCAGAGAAGGTGACGAACTGACAGGGGAGCAGAGTTGTGGAGTGGGTTATATAGGAATGGGGCAGAGACAATGACACAGGTGAACCAGATGAGTGTTAACAAGGTGCCTGGAGGTTGAGGAGCGGAAATGTGCAGGGTATCTGAAATGAGAAAGGGGACCATAAATGAGTACAGACAGGAATGGCAGAGAACAGAATATGCAGAAATGGTGACAGAACCCCCCTCTCAACGGCCGGCACCGGACGGCCCACCAGGCTGATCAGGATGGGCACGATGGAAGGACCGCACCAGAGCTGGATCCAGGATGAACCGGGCAGGAACCCAGGAACGCTCCTCAGGACCGTACCCCTCCCAGTCGTCCAGATCCTGAAGACCCCGACCTCGCCGGCGGGAACGGAGGAGACGGCGGACCGTGAAGGCTGGCGCGCCACCAACGAGCCGGGCGGGCGGAGGAGGCATGGAGGCAGGAGCCAGAGGACTGGTCCGAACAGGCTTGAGGTGTGAGACATGAAAGGTGGGATTCACCCGGAGGGACCGAGGGAGCCTGAGTGTCACAGCCACGGGATTGACAATCTTGGAGACAGGAAAAGAACCCACAAAGCGGGGAGCCAGCTTTCTGGAATCCACCCTCAATGGTAGGTCACGAGTGGACAGCCAAACACGCTGTCCCGGGGCGTACTGGGGGGCTGGAGAGCGGCGTTTGTTGGCCGTCGTAACATAGTGGTGGGATGTTCTGAGAAGGGAGTTCCGAACTCTGAGCCATGTCCTCCTACAGCGTCGGATGAAGGCCTGAACAGAGGGCATGTCCGAGTCTTGCTCCTGGGATGGGAAAAGGGGAGGCTTGGAAAGGTGAGAAGCCAGTTGCTGAGGAGGGAAGGGAATTGTGAGCATATTCTGCCCAGAGAAGGAATTTTGACCAAGTGGAAGGTTCTTTCGAGCAGAGAGTCCTTTCCATATCCTGGTTCATCCTTTCGGTTTGGCCGTTTGATTGGGGATGAAACCCAGAACTGAGGCTGGCTGTAGCCCCCAGGAGTTGGCAGAAGTCTTTCCAGAACCTCGCTACAAACTGGGGCCCTCTGTCAGAGACGATGTCGGACGGCAGACCATGCAGCCGGAACACCTGTGACAGCATGACCTCAGCTGTCTCCTTGGCAGAGGGCAGCTTTGGAAGGGGAACAAAGTGTGCAGCTTTAGAAAATCTGTCAACAACAGTGAGTATGGTTGTGTTACCTTCAGATGGAGGAAGGCCTGTTATGAAATCCAGAGAGGTGTGACCAAGGATGCCGTGGAATTGGGAGTGGGTGCAAGAGCCCAGCAGGAGCTCTGTTGGAGGTCTTATTTTGAGCACAGGTAGAGCAGGCTGCAACAAAGTCCCTGACGTCGGCATGGAGAGTCGGCCACCAGAACCGTTGTTTGATCATGGCTAGGCTTCTATCAGATCCAGGATGACAGGCGAGGCGAGAAGAATGGGACCACTCCAAAACCTGTGACCTGAGAGCATCAGTAACAAACAGACAGCAGGGAGGACAGTCAGGTGGAACAGGGAGATTGGTGACTGCATCAGCTACCTGTTTCTCTATGGGCCAACGTGCAGCACCGATGAAGCAGGACGAGGGGATGATGAGATCTGCTGGCTCAGGTCCTCGGTGTCTGGGAACTGGCGGGACAGGGCATCGGCCTTGGTATTCCTGGAACCCGGCCCGTAGACAATAGAGAAGTTGAACCGGGTGAAGAATAAAGCCCACAGAGCCTGCCGTGCGTTTAGCCTCTTGGCAGAACGGAGAAATGCCAGGTTCTTGTGGTCGGTCCAGACCACAAACGGCTGTTTGCTCCCCTCCAGCCAGTGGCGCCACTCCTCCAGCGCCCACTTGATGGCTAGCAATTCTTTGTTGCCCACATCGTAGTTGCGTTCAGCAGGAAGCAGCATTCTAGAAAAGAAGGCACAGGGGTGTAATTTATTGTCCAACACTGACCTTTGAGAAAGGACTGCTCCTACGCCAGAACTTGAGGCATCCACCTCAACCACAAACTGCCTCTTCGGGTCAGGGATGGTAAGGACAGGAGCCGATGTGAAGCGGTGTTTGAGGTCCCGGAAGGCTTGGTCAGCCTCGGCGGTCCAGAAGAACGGGGACTGGTTGGAGGTCAGTTGGTGGAGGGGTGAGGCGACTGAGCTATAATTACGAATTAATCGTCTGTAGAAATTTGCAAACCCCAGAAAGCGCTGCAGCTGTTTCCGGGAGGTGGGAGTAGGCCAATCGAGGACAGCCTTGGTTTTTCCTGGATCCATTTCCATGCGATCAGGGGAGATGATGTATCCGAGAAAGGTTGTGGATGACACATGGAAAGCACATTTCTCTGCTTTTACAAAAAGCCCATTAGCCAAAAGTCTTTGCAGGACCATGCGAACATGCTTTATATGCTCCTGCAGGTCCTTGGAAAAGATCAGGACGTCATCGAGATTCACAAATACAAAGATGTTGACCATGTCTCGGAGCACGTCGTTCACTAGGGCCTGGAATACAGCGGGAGCATTTGTGAGCCCGAACGGCATCACCAGGTATTCGTAATGGCCGTTCGGAGTGTTGAAGGCAGTCTTCCATTCGTCCCCTTCCTTAATCCTCACCAGATGGTAGGCGTTCCGCAGGTCCAATTTGGTGAAGATTGTTAAGATTGTGAAGATTAGAAAGACGACCTCTGGGTGGGATGGACCCTGGGAGAAGGTCTATGGAGCAGTCATATGGCCTGTGCGGTGGAAGAGCTGTAGCTCGGGGTTTACTGAAGACCTCCTTCAGGTCCAGATATTCAGAGGGCACAGAGTCCAAACAGGGATATGAATCAGAGGAGGAATCAACACTGAAAACCGCATTGGAGGCTGATGACAGACAGGATGATGCACAATGGGGGTGCCACCCCAAGATGGCGCCAGTGGCCCAGTCAATGTGGGGGCGATGTTGACAAAGCCAGGGGTGGCCCAAGATTACAGGATTCTGTGGACACTTAGTAACAAGGAAAGTGATGTTGGTTTTATGGTTACCTGAAACTGTGGTAGACACAGGCTGGGTCCGGTGTGTGATCACATGAAGAAGTCGGCCATCAATGGCCTCGGCTCGTAGCGGTTCAGGCAGGCGCACTAGCTCCACCCCCAGCTGTTTAGCGATATCCTCATCCAAAAAGTCGGCTTCGGCCCCTGAATCAATAAACACTGGGAGACGGAGAGACTGGAAACCACCACAGATTAAGGCATGCATGGTCGGACGTGAGGGAGAAGACAGTCTGTGGGTTCGGTTCACCAGGACCCTCACTGCCCCTGATGAGCCCGGTCTTTTGCTGTTCAGGTAATGTCCCGCAGAACCGCAGTATAGACACAGGTTACCTTTAATGCGCCGTTGCCGCTCCTCGGGTGACAGACGGGAGCGGCCCAACTGCATAGGCTCCGGGGAATGACTCGCCGGGACCGAGTGTGCGTCTGAATCGGGTGCAGGTTTGTGGAAACGGGGTGGAGGTGCAGAGGAGAGAGGAACCGGGATAGGACGACGCCGAACTGCGCTCTCCTGCCGTCGCTCTTCCATCCGTTCCCGTAGTCGGAGATCCACATGGGTAGCGAGGTCCACCAGATCGTCTAACGAATCCGGTAAGTCTCTAGTAGCCAGTTGATCGTCGGAGACAAACCCTGGTAAAACACATCAAACAGTGCGTTCTCATTCCACTTACTTCGTGCTGCCACCGTGCGGAAATCCACGGCGTAATCGTTCACGGACCAAGCCCCTTGAGCTATACGCAGCAGCCGGCGTGAGGCGTCTTTGGAAGGCGCTGTACAGTTGAAAAACTTTCCTCATGGCCTCCGTGAATGCTTGGACAGAGGAGCAAATGGCGGAACGCCGGTCCCATTCCGCCGTTCCCCACTGCCGAGCCGGTCCTGACAGCAGCGAGATGATGTAGGCGATCCGTGCGTCCTCCGATGGAAATGAGGATGGCTGCAGAGCGAAGATCAGAGTGCATTGTGTGATGAATGGTGCACATACCTCGGGGTCACCGGAAAACCGTTCGGGCGGAGGAAGATGTGGCTCCCGGGCGGCAGCCGCCACTGGCGAGGCATCCGATCTTTGCTGGAGTGTAAGGTGCTGGAGCTGCAGAGTAAGGTCCTCCAGCTGTTGCTCATGACACCTAATTGCTTTCGCCTGTGCCTCCAACTCACCAGCCACATTGCCCAGGTTTGCTGGGTCCATGTTGGTCAGTTCGTTCTATCACAAGTAGGTGCGTGGACCCAAAAGCACAAGCTGAGGCAGGCTGGAGAGCAAGTGTCTTTTATTCAGCAGGTGATAGATATATAAACCAAGAGATGAACGGAAAAAACTAAGGACGCTGCACTAACCGGCAGGAGTGTAAGAAAACAAAAATACAATAACTGAATAACTGCACTGGCAGGGGAAAAAGTCCAAAAACAGGTTAATAACTAAAATTGGCTGCTCTAGCGGGCAGGTAGACAGACATACATACAGTCCAGAGTTAACGGTTCAGAGAATCTTTTTAGTTGAGCTGGTTTCAGGCAAACAGGTGTGGTCTTTCCAGAGAAGGTGACGAACTGACAGGGGAGCAGAGTTGTGGAGTGGGTTATATAGGAATGGGGCAGAGACAATGACACAGGTGAACCAGATGAGTGTTAACAAGGTGCCTGGAGGTTGAGGAGCGGAAACATGCAGGGTATCTGAAATGAGAAAGGGACCATAAATGAGTACAGACAGGAATGGCAGAGAACAGAATACGCAGAAATGGTGACATAAGTAAATTTATTCTGTATTACCTGATCTGTATTCTTCCTTGTCCATTGGTCATTAGGTCATCTGTGGAGAACTTCATAAACCTAGACTGAAAGATAACAGCACAATGATAATAGCACAGATGAAATTTTTTTCCCATAATGTATTACTGTTTCGTACTTAAGATTCATATAGTACCGTGCAAAAGTCTGAGGCACCATTTGCTGTGTTATTTTATGAACAATGATTTCTGACTTATTCCTCTTTTTTATTTTATTAACTTAAAATACAAAAAGTGGTATCTTGCCTTCTCTCCCTCCACAAAAAACATTTCTGGTCAAGCTTCTTTAGGCTGCAGAATGCTGAACCAGATATCTACAGGAATCTATAAATTTTTTATTATATTACATTATTAATAAAAACCTGGTCATGCCTTACATGGTTGGGGTTTCATAGAGCTGAAAAGGATTCCAGAAAACATTGTATACCTGTCTACTTTAAACCCACCAACACCTTCACATGCCCCCCTATCGTTTGTTTCATCTAACAAGCCTATTCAGGCCAAGAGATGGAGTGAAACCAAACCTGAAGCATAAATTTGTGGTCTCTGGCCAACTATCTTCAGACTGAAGAAGCAAATTGGATAAGTAGCAAAATGTTTAACTTAACTAAAGGAAGTCCAATTGCAATGACTCAACTTCCAGCTAACTTCACCTGGACAACTGAGAATCTTCACTGACATAAAAAGAAGAAACCTGCAAACTAATCAAGTCAGAAATTATTATTTTTAAGTGATATAATGGAAGATAAAAGATTTAAACCTGCATTAGTTAAACAATCAGTGACTGCTCTTTCCAAACCAAAGAAAATGCAATGAAAACAAAAATTTTAAAAAGTAAATGTTTGCCGCTTATGAGCAGATACAATCAAAATAAAAGGCTCACAATTTACAGGATAAAACCCACAAGTCAACATAAGTTCAGTTCAGATTACCTGGACCCTCACAGCTGTACACAGTCCAGTCACCTCAGAGTTTGTGTTGTGCAGGTAAGTGGACAAATAAAGTTGTTATTGTAACATTCTTCTTCTTCTCTTCTACTTTAGACTTTAGACATTATTTAAAAAAATAAAATAATTTGTGTGTACACTTTGATAGATACACATATTCTTTCCCTCCAGGCCAGCAGAGGGCGTGCAGCTCCTATAGATGATGGAGTCAACTTGAATCAGACTGGTGCTCAATAGAGGTTAAGATAAATGTGACAAAATGTAGAGCAATCCTAGAGGACAATCTTACTCAGTCAGCAAGACAACCACGGCTTAGAAATTTGTTTTTCAGCAAGACAATGACCCGAAGAATACAGCGAAAGCTACACAGAAATGGTTCATGCAACCTTATAGAGCTTGAGCAGTTTTGCAAAGAAGATTAAAAAATTCCAGTGTCGAGATGTGCGAAGCTAATTGAGACCTATCCACACAGACTCCATGCTGTCACTGCAGTCGAAGGTGCATCTACTAAATACTGACCTGAAGGGGGTGAATATTAATGCAAACACTGAGTTAACCTATAGATATTTTATTAAATTGACATTAATTTGTAGAAATCACTTTGACAAAAAAATCAGAAAAATACCTCAGTAATGTCAAAGTCACCAACTTTTATTAACCATGATTCATTTAGAATGCCATAAAAGGATGAAACATCCAAGGGAGTAAAAACTTTTTATACGCACTGTAAGCAGAGACTAGATGGTAGGAGCAGAGAAACCCGCACTAAAATCAAAACTAAAACTGTGATAACAAAACTATAACAAGAAATATGGTAATATTGCTAAAGGCTAAATGGTAACTACGTTTGCAATTAATACACAGGGAATTACCTATTTGCTCTGTACGACTTATTTGATATATTGAAAAGTTTATTCTAATTACCTTGTGAGATACAATTGATAATTTTGACTTATTTATCAGGCGATAAGGGGCCAGGTGAGCATAGTGACAAATCAGAGGATGCTCTGTCTGATTAAAAACTGGCAGTGAATGAGTAGGGTTTCATGGTCTGACAATGAGATCACTAATGACAGCAGTAGAGGAACATCTTTAAAATTTGACAGTCATGAGATTATTGAGTTCATACAGACTGTGGAAAATCTAGCCACAGGGGTTGCAAGCCAGTGATTTCTGTGCCGGTCCCAAGCCCGGATAAATAGAGAGGGTTGCGTCAGGAAGGGCATCCGGCGTAAAAATTGCCAAAATAACCATGCGAATCATCCACAAGATTTTCATACCGGATCGGTCGAGGCCCGTGTTAACAACGACCGCCACCGATGCTGTTAACCTACAGGGTGTCGGTGGAAATTTGACTACTGTTGGTCGAAGAAAGAGGGGAGGCAGAAGGGTTCGTGGGCAGAGAGAGAAGGGGAAAGGCAGGGACATAGATCTGAGAATAGGGACTCTTAACGTTGGCACAATGACAGGGAAAGGCAGAGAGCTGGCAGACATGATGGAGAGAAGGAAGGTAGATGTACTGTGTGTACAGGAGACAAGGTGGAAGGGCAGCAAGGCACGTAGCATTGGAGGAGGATACAAACTGTTCTACCATGGTGTTGATAGGAAGAGAAACGGGGTAGGAGTGATCTTGAAGGGGGAGTTTGTAAACAGTGTTCTAGAGGTGAAAAGAGTCTCAGACAGGGTGATGAGCATAAAGCTAGAAATTGAAGGGGTGATGATGAATGTAGTCAGTGGGTATGCGCCACAGGTTGGCTGTGAGTTAGAAGAGAAGGAGAGATTCTGGAGTGAGTTTGATGAGGTCATAGAGAGTATCCCCAGAGGAGAGAGAGTTGTTGTTGGAGCAGACTTCAATGGGCATGTTGGTGAGGGCAACAGAGGTGATGAGGAGGTGATGGGCAGGTTTGGTGTGAAGGAAAGGAATCTGGAAGGACAGATAGTGGTGGACTTTGCTAAGAGGATGGAAATGGCTGTAGTCAACACTTACTTCCAGAAGCGAGAGGAACATAGAGTGACATACAGAAGTGGAGGTAGGAGTACGCAGGTGGACTACATCCTATGTAGACGAGGTCATTTGAGAGAGGTTAGTGACTGCAAAGTGGTGGCAGGAGAGAGTGTAGCCAGACAGCACCGCATGGTGGTGTGTAAGATGACTCTGGAGGTCAGGAAGAAGAAGAGAGGGAAGACAGAAAAGAAGACCAAGTGGTGGAAGCTAAAGAATGAAGAAACTTGTGAGGAATTCAGACAGACGTTGAGACAGGTTCTTGGTGGTCAGGAGGAGCTTCCAGATGACTGGGAAACTACAGCAGAGGTTATCAGGGAAACAGGTAGGAAGGTGCTAGGTGTGTCATCTGGAAAGAGGAAAGAAGGTAAAGACACTTGGTGGTGGAATGAGGAAGTACAGGAATGTGTCAAGAGGAAGAGGTTAGCTAGAAGGAAGTGGGATGTAGAAAGGACTGAGGAAAGTAGACAGGAGTACAAGGAAGCACAGCGTAGAGTGAAGAGGGAGGTGGCAAAGGCCAAACAGAAAGCTTACGATGAGCTGTATGACAGGTTAGACACAAAGGAAGGAGAGAAGGACTTGTACAGGCTAGCCAGACAGAGAGATAGAGATGGGAAGGATGTGCAACAGGTAAGGGTGATTAAGGACAGAGATGGAAAGGTACTAACAACCCAGGAGAGTGTGCAGAAAAGATGGAAGGAGTATTTTGAGGAGCTGATGAACGAGGAAAATGACAGAGAAAGAAGGGAGGAAGATGTGGATGTTGTGGAGCAGGAAATAGCAGAGATTGGAAAGGATGAGGTTAGGAAGGCTCTGAAAAGGATGAAGAGTGGAAAGGCTGTTGGTCCTGATGACGTACCTGTGGAGGTGTGGAAGTGCTTAGGAGAGGCAGCAGTGGAGTTTTTTAACCAGTTTGTTCAATAGGATTCTAGAGAGTGAGAAGATGCCTGAGGAATGGAGGAGAAGCGTTCTGGTTCCGATCTTTAAGAACAAGGGTGACACGCAGAACTGCAGCAACTATAGAGGAATAAAGTTGATGAGCCACACAATGAAGCTGTGGGAAAGAGTAGTGGAAGCCAGGCTTAGGAAGAAGGTGGAGATTTGTGAGCAGCAGTATGGTTTCATGCCCCGTAAGAGCACCACTGATGCCATTTTTGCTTTGAGAATGTTGATGGAAAAGTACAGAGATGGTCAGAAGGAGCTGCATTGTGTCTTTGTAGATTTAGAGAAGGCGTATGACAGGGTGCCGAGGGAGGAGCTGTGGTACTGTATGAGGTCGTCGGGAGTGGCAGAGAAGTACGTCAGAGTAGTTCAGGACATGTATGAGAGAAGTATGACGGTGGTGAGATGTGCTGTAGGTCAGACAGAGGAGTTCAAGGTGGAGGTGGGACTACACCAAGGATCAGCTTTGAGTCCCTTCTTGTTTGCTATGTTGATGGACAGGCTGACAGATGAGGTCAGACAGGAATCTCCCTGGACAATGATGTTTGCGGATGATATTGTGATTTGCAGTGAGAGTAGAGAGCAGGTAGAGGAACAGCTGGAGAGGTGGAGGTTTGCTCTGGAAAGAAGAGGCATGAAGGTCAGTCGTAGTAAGACAGAATACATGTGTCTGAACGAGAGGGATCCAGGTAGAAGAGTGAGGTTACAGGGGGCTGAGGTGAAGAAGGTGCAGGAGTTTAAGTAATTGGGTTCAACAGTTCAGTGTGATGGGGAGTGTGGAAAAGAGGTGAAGAGGCGAGTGCAGGCAGGTTGGAGCGGGTGGAGGAAAGTGTCAGGAGTGTTGTGTAACAGAAGAGCGTCAGCAAGACTCAATGGAAAGGTGTACAAGACAGTGGTGAGACCAGCTCTGCTCTATGGGTTAGAGATGGTAGCTGTGAGACAGAGACAAGAGGCTGAGATGGAGGTAGCAGAGATGAAGATGTTGAGGTTCTCCTTAGGAGTGACCAGGTTAGACAGAATAAGGAACGAGTACATCAGAGGGACGGCTCACGTTGTCTGAGTTAGCAACAAGTCAGAGAGGTCAGACTGAGATGGTTCGGACATGTTCAGAGGAGGGATAGTGAATATATTGGTAGAAGGATGTTGGAGATGGAGCTGCCAGGCAGGAGGGCAAGAGGACGACCAAGGAGGAGATATATGGATGTCTTAACAGAGGACATGAGGTTGGCTAGTGTTAGGGTAGAAGATGTTCATGATAGAGTGAGGTGGAAAAGGATGATTCACTGTGGCGACCCCTGATGGGAAAAGCCGAAAGAAGAAGAAGATACAGACTGTGGAAGAAACTGATGGTTAATAGTAAAGTGAACAAAGTGAAAGAGTCAGCTAAAGTTTTGTTATATAGGTCTGTTACAGTATAAACAGAATTATCTTATCTTAGCATATCTTAACTTCCTTGTGGCTTCACTGCAGCAGATTATAATCAAATTAACCTTAATTAAAGGATCATAAAGCAATAAAAAGTCACACTTTGAACAGCTGGGTCAAGGTGACATAAATTGAAGAGTGTAATAGAATAGAAGAGGGAGCATCATGATTTGTTGATTTGCTGCCTCTAGGCCTGTACAGCTTTATCGTTGAGGAGAAGATTTATTACCAATTTTATGAAGTTACTGTCAGAATAACTGCATACCAGCTGAAGCTCAGTAATTGCATGATAGGACAGTGACCCTAAACAGTAGTGAATCTACTACTAAACACATTTAAACTAAGAAAATGTACATTTTACAGTTAGATTTCAATACAGAATGGTTGGATTGTTTTATTTCCCACTGATATTAACTTGCTATATTAAAGTAAAAGTAGACACAGTTCTGTGAGGTGAGAGTTGAACTGTACTTTCTGAACCTGAACTTTCAACCTTCTATATTAGTTTATACTCCTTGTCAATTAAGTGTTATCAAATCAAAAACAAAGGTTGCTTTGGCATGCTGAGTTGTATGGTTGAGAGTTGGACATTGCAACTGTTATTTTGCAATATTAAGACATAATACAAATAATATAATTAAATAATTTAAAAACAGAAAACCAATAAATGTAATGCAAATAATAACTAAATGTGCTCATTAAAATATTGAACTCAATCTTATCTTAAAGAACTCATAGTTCCATATTTTCCCAGCAGAACTCTCTGTTCTCAGACTGCAGGTTTACTTGTGGTTCCTAGAGTTTCCAAATGTAGAATGGGAGGCAGAGCCTTCAGCTATCAAGCTCCTGTGAAATCAGCTTTGAGCAGTTAGAGATGGATCAGGTGACTCTGCTTCCCATTCCATATCTAGAAACTTTATGAAAATACATGTAAATAAATAAATGAAGTGAAGGCTTTTTTTTAGCAATTCTAATATCAAGAGAAATGTGGCATTTGTTTGGCAGATGAAGAAGCAAGACATCATTATCTTTATCCTTATATCCATCAAACAGTAACAATATTAAAACTACCTGGTGGTTTTAATGTTGGGATGGCCCAGTGACAGCATGGGCTGATTAGGTCTGCAGGTACGCTCAGGTGGTACACAGCTTTAAAAATATGCAGGACTGACAAACTGGAGACTAGGGACTGAATCTTCCTAATCTACTTTGGAGTTTTCTTTGATTGTGGCAAATCATATTTCATAAAAGCCCAATTAATGTTGATAACATACAGAATTTTGTCAATTCTTGTCATTGACTTGTTTTTTTTATTTTTTGTTTTCCTTCATTTTATAATAACTTTTGTGTGAAGATCTAAAACAGTTTAGTATGAGGTACAGTACATCCAAAAGTTGCAGAAATCAAGCAGGCAGATACTTTCTCACACCTTTGTAGGGCAGACCTGTTATGAGTTGCTAGGCAGAAACTAGATTAGGTTCAAATGATTGTATTACACTTTCTTATAGGAAGGGGTTCTAAAGAAATGTTTAAGAATTCTGAATTCTAAAACTTAAAAATTGATGGAGTGTCCTTATCTGTCACAACTGCTCAGCTTAGACCAATAAAACAATGCATGACACCCTTACAAAGTCCAGGAATAGATCAGCCATTAAGGTGTTATAAATGTGTCACACAGGGTGTGACTACAGTATAATCTTTGACTTAAACATCACCTGTGACCAGAATTAAAGAAGCAAATCAGATGAATAGAGATGTGCTTTAGCCTGATGTCAGGTAAGTCAAAGCTTTATTTGCCAACATCAAATTACTCTTTGGCATATGTTTCTGTTGATGAATAGCATTAATATTAACTAAGCACATGTGGATATTATTCGGAAAAAAAAGACTTTTGCACGGTACTGTATGAATCGTAAGTAAGAAACAGTAATACATTATGGGATTTTGTTTGCCTCTGACTAAAAAATATTTCATCTGTGCTATTATCATTGCGCTGTTATCTTTCAGTCTAGGTTTATGAAGTTCTCCACAGATGACCTAATGAACAATGGACAAGGAAGAATACAGATCAGGTACATAGTAATACAGAATAAATTTACTTATGGCTAAGATTCTGCACCATCTGTGTAAAAAGAAAGTGTATATTTAGTATTTGGTAATACAATCTAGCCATTTTTAGTCTCATCACATTTATCCCTATCCTCAAAGTCAATTCATTAAATTTTTTTTATGCATTATGAGGTAATAATGGTTATGGAAATGGAACTAAAGCACGAGAACCTTAGGACGCTTGTGCGCTAGGGTACAGTTTGATTCAACTGCAGTTTTTAATAAATGTATACAATGTCATTCAGAGGCAGGCAAGTTGGGCTTCTGGTTAATATCTGCATGCTAACATGTTCACAATAGAAATGCTAGCGAACTATGAAGCAAATATAATATATTTATATTTGTGCCTAGGCCTTGGTAATGCTTTCAGCAAAAGTTTTTAGTCTTTTCCTGCTCTTGGCAAATGTGATTCCGGAGATGGGATCTTGTTCTTTGCACAAGTATCTGAACAAATGATGAACTTCTTTCTGAGGCAGAAGATTCAGATTGGAGAGACTTATAGATCCTTGGTCCAGGTCATCACCTGGCGTAAACAAACACATTTAACATATATGAAATACAGTTATATTAATAGCAAAATGCTAACAACTAGCTGGAGCACAGCTAGTAGAATATATGGCAGTACCCAAACTAATGTATACTGTTTTAGACAGGTTTAAAGAAGTGCTGTAAAAAGTTTGTTGGATGCAAAGGTTGGTCACAGTTAATATGTATTGGATTTAGATCTTTCTCTTTTTCCAGCACTTTTGACTGTACAATAACAAAGTACAAGTTTTTTTTAAATGGCTTCTTGGTTTACAGCATGTATTTAACCAAATCAACACCTTTGCATACTCCTGTATATTCTCTACATCTTCAAACAAATTGTTAAGAAGTTATGGTTTGGTTGTTCAGTTGTGGATTAAGCTATGTCACTCTTCAAATAGTGTTGCAGATTAGATTAACCAACAGTATAGATTGGTGGTAGACCACGATAGATTGTAAACACAAGCAGCTATAAATAAGTGAATTCTTGGTTACGTCCTGCTAACAGGGAAATACTTTGAAATACATTGGATTCAGTGACTGAGCAACGAGAGCGACTGGTTTGGCTAAAATCAGACCTATAATGAATAAGTGTTGCCCTACATCTGCACAGAGAAACAGAGATCTACTTAGGTATGTTGGGGACAGTGGCGAATGAGCAGAGTCCAAGACTTTCACACCAGCAGATTGAGTTCAAGTTCAGCTTCAGTCATGTGTTATTAGTTGTTATATTATCTGTATTAAGTCATAGTAATACTAAAACAATGCTCTCATTAATTTTGGAGGTTTTCCTTGGTAAAGACATGTCCTTACTGTGCACATGGAAATCTACACCATTGGTCAAGGGTGGGTTCCTTCCCCATTCCTCTTCTGCCTATAAAAATGTGTTTTTTGGCCAGTGGTACACCTGTTGATAAGTAGTTTATTTGCAACCTTTGCTGACGTTTTTCCCATTGGATTTATCTGTTTTAGGAATTTTGAACTTTCTCTCCAAGCTTGGACTGGAGAAATTTTATCCCAACAAACTCACTCTTCGGTCACTCTTAGAGATCAACAGAGACAGCATAGATGGTGAAACTGTTACGTCAGTAGAAGACATACCATGGTGCTTTCTTAGAAAACTGTTTAAAATCAATGCAGACTGCCTGAGCTGTATACAATTAACAAATAATGATGATGATGAGGAGGAAGAAAACAATGACGTTGATCTTGACTTTGACCATTACACAGAAGATTACTCTGCGGACAAAGGGATTAACCCTCTGGACCTCATCGTAGCCCTCTTCTTCTGTGCTGACAGCTTCTTGCAACAGGAAATGGCCCTAAAGTGTTTTGTACAAACAAAGAGATCATTGCCAACACAAAGCTACTGATTTAGTTCTACATCAGTAGAACTCTGGGGATAGACATTGTGGATGATATTTTGACAGACTCCTATTCAGCAGAATACAGTTCACACTCCTTTTTTTTCAGTACAACATCCTTAGAGAGTTGCTGCTTATTTATCAACAGCCTCAGGACCTCAGTAAATGACTTAAAAGAAGAGCTTCCGAGCAAATTCTCCAACTCTGAAGATGTCTCTGAGGTGCTGAATGAGCTTCCAGTGAAACCACAGGATGAGCTTTTCAACAGGGTGTTTGGTTGTGGAAAGCAGTGTCCATTTTGTAAAGTTCCCTGTGAGGCTGGAGGCAAAGAACACAAGCAGCATCATGCAGCTGTGCATCGACCACTAGGACTTGGATCTTTTAGGACTAGAATCACCAAAACGTTGGTTGAAGCACTGTGTACAACTAATGTTCACAGTCAGGTTCAATTCAGTAACACAGACACTCAGTGGAAGTTTCATCCTTACAAGGACTACACCAAGTTCTATCCAGACTGGCACATTCCTCCAGATCCCACCATAGAGGCGTCTGACTACTGGAAATATGTCCTGGTACAATACAATGACAGATTTGCTGATAAATATGAGCCAAGCCAGTTGATGTTCCAAAGGCCTGGACAAGAATCACAGAGGACCAAGCACTGAAAAGTCTGAATGATGCCTTCAACATAACTTGTAGTCCAGACAAATAAAAAATGAAAAAATAACACAACACAATTCCACAATGCTCAGTCAGGGTAAAGACAAATCTGGATATAATTTTAGAAACCAATGAACTTCAATTAAAATTCTCTTAACTTAAATCTAGACATTTTCAGCCTGAACCAAATCACACATTTACATTGTTTTGCTTATTTAGTTGACTAGTTGTATGTTCCCCTCCCTGAACTGCCACCTTACTGTGGTGGAGGGGTTTGCGTGCCCGAATGACCCTAGGAGCTATGTTGCCGGGGGCTTTAGCCCCTGGTAGGGTCTCCCAAGGCAAACAGGTCCTAGGCGACGGGCCAGACTAAGAGCAGTTCATAAACCCCTCATGACGAGTGACAAATCAAGGTCGGATACGTCGCCCGGATTGGCGTCACCGGGGCCCCACCCTGGAGCCAGGCCTGGGGTTGGGGCACGTAGACGAGCGCCTGGTGGCTGGGATCTCTCCCACGGGACCCGGCCGGGCGCAGCCCGAAGGAGCGGCGTGGGACCGCCTTCCCGTAGGCCCACCACCCGCAGGAAGGCACATAAGGGGTCGGTGCAGTGTGGATTGGGTGGCAGCCGTGTGGAGGTGCCTCGACAACCCAATCCCTGGACAAAGAATCTGGCAATTGGGACATGGAATGTCACCTCACTGGGTGGAAAGGAGCCTGAACTTGTGCTGGAGGTTGAGCGGTACCGGCTAGAGATAGTCGGGCTCACTTCCACACACAGTCTGGGCTCTGGAACACAACTCCTTGAGAGAGGTTGGACTCTCTTCTACTCTGGAGTTGCCCATGGTGAGAGGCGGCGGGCAGGGGTGGGCTTGCTTATAGCCCCCCAGCTCAGCTGCCATGTGTTGGAGTTTTCCCCGGTGGACGAGAGAGTTGTTTCCCTGCGCCTTCGGGTAGGGGATAGGTCTCTCACCGTTGTTTGTGCCTACGGGCCAAATAGCGGTGTAGAGTACCCAGCTTTCATAGGGTCTCTGGAAGGGGTACTGGAAGGTGCTCCGACTGGGGACTCTGTCGTCCTACTGGGGGATTTCAACGCCCACGTGGGCAATGACAGTGATACCTGGAGGGGCGTGATTGGGAGGAACGGCCTCCCTGATGTGAACCCGAGCGGTGTTTTGTTATTGGACTTCTGTGCTAGTCACAGCTTGTCCATAACGAACACCATGTTCAAGCATAAGGGTGTCCATCAGTGCACGTGGCACCAGGACACACTAGGTCGGAGGTCTATGATCGACTTTGTGGTTGTGTCATCTGACCTCCGACCATATGTCTTGGACATTCGGGTGAAGAGAGGGGCTGAGCTGTCAACTGATCACCACCTGGTGGTAAGTTGGATCCGATGGCGGAGGAGGGAGCTGGATAGACCTGGCAGACCCAAACGTATTGTGAGGGTCTGTTGGGAACGTCTGGTGGAACCCTCTGTCAGAGAGGTCTTCAACTCCCACCTCCGGGAGAGCTACAATCAGGTCCCGAGGGAGCCTGGAGACATTGAGTCCGAGTGGACCATGTTTTCCACCTCCATTGTCAATGCGGCTGTTCGGAGCTGTGGCCGTAGGGTCTCTGGTGCCTGTCGTGGCGGCAATCCCCGAACCCGGTGGTGGACACCGGAAGTAAGGGAAGCCGTCAAGCTGAAGAAGGAGTCTTATCAGGCCTGGTTGGCCTGTGGGACTCCTGATGCAGCTGATGGGTATCGGCAGGCCAAACGTGCCGCAGCCCGCGCGGTCGCAGAGGCAAAAACTCGGACCTGGGAAAAGTTCGGCGAGGCCATGGAGGAGGACTATCGGTCTGCCTCTAGGAAATTCTGGCAAACCGTCCGGCGCCTCAGAAGGGGAAAGCAGTTTCCCACCAACACTGTTTACAGTGGAGGTGGGGAGTTGCTGACTTCGACTGGGGACGTTGTAGGACGGTGGAAGGAATACTTTGAGGATCTCCTCCTCCGGGGTGGTGGTTCCTCTTTTTAAAAAGGGGGACCGGAGGGTGTGTTCCAACTATAGGGGGATCACACTCCTCAGCCTCCCTGGGAAAGTCTATTCCAGAGTGCTGGAGAGGAGAGTTAGGCCGCTAGTCGAACCTCGGATCCAGGAGGAACAATGCGGTTTTCGTCCTGGCCGTGGAACACTGGACCAGCTCCATACTCTTGCTAGGGTGCTCGAGGGTTCATGGGAGTTCGCCCATCCAGTCTACATGTGTTTTGTAGACTTGGAGAAGGCGTTTGACCGTGTCCCTCGTGGCATCCTGTGGGGGGTACTCCGGGAATACGGGATTCGGGACCCTTTGTTAAGGGCCATTCGGTCCTTGTATGACCGGAGTAGGAGCTTGGTTCGCATTGCCGGTAGTAAGTCAGACTTGTTCCCGGTGCATGTTGGACTCCGACAGGGCTGCCCTTTGTCACCGATCCTGTTCATTACCTTTATGGACAGGATTTCTAGGCGCAGCCAGGGGTCGGAGGGAATCCGGTTTGGGAATCACAGGATTTCATCTCTGCTTTTTGCAGATGATGTTGTCCTGTTGGCCTCATCAGACCGGGACCTCCAGCAGGCACTGGGGCGGTTTGCAGCCGAGTGTGAAGGGGCTGGGATGAGAATCAGCACCTCCAAGTCCGAGGCCATGGTTCTCAACCGGAAAAAAGGTGGCTTGCACCCTCCAGGTTGGGGGGGAGATCCCACCTCAAGTGGAGGAGTTTAAGTATCTTGGGGTCTTGTTCACGAGTGAGGGAAATAGGGAGCGTGAGATTGACAGACGGATTGGTGCATCGGCAGCAGTAATGCGGTCGGTGTACCGGTCCGTCGTGGTGAAAAAGGAGCTGAGCCGAAAGGCAAAGCTCTCGATTTACCGGTCAGTCTACGTTCCTACCCTCACCTATGGTCATGAGCTTTGGGTCATGACCGAAAGGACAAGGTCGCGGATACAAGCGGCCGAAATGAGTTTCCTCCGCAGAGTGGCTGGGCGCACCCTTAGAGATAGGGTGAGGAGCTCAGTCACCCGGGAGGAGCTCGGAGTAGAGCCGCTGCTCCTCTGCATCGAGAGGGGCCAGTTGAGGTGGCTTGGGCATCTGTTTCGGATGCCCCCGGGACGCCTCGTAGGGGAGGTTTTCCGGTCCTGTCCCACCGGGAGGAGGCCCCGGGGAAGACCCAGGACACGTTGGAGGGACTATGTCTCTCGGCTGGCCTGGGAACGCCTCGGTGTCCCCCCGGAAGAGCTGGAGGAGGTGTCTAGGGAGAGGGAAGTCTGGGCATCTCTGCTTAAGCTGCTCCCCCCGCGACCCGGCCCCGGATAAGCGGAGGAAAATGGATGGATGGATGGATGGATAGTTGTATGTTTAGTTGGCTTAAAACTCAAACAAGATGTACTGAAAATGAATTATTAGGTCACCTAATGTCTGGTGAAAATTAATGTGATAAATGAAAAATCATAAATTGAAAAACTGAAAATAGTCAGAACAGACTCCTCATTTTATGCTCAAAATGTAGTTTCCTTTTTTACATATGTATCTACCATATATTATGTTTTTTTATCTTATAAGAAAGCCTGATGGATATTGACTGAATGTATTTCTTGTATACAATGATGCTGTCAATTAAAATGATGAAGACCATGATGATATACTACAAAAATCAAGTTAAAAATATAGCATGTTTTGGTTTCATGTTGTCATTACTTGTATAATAAGTGGTGTGAAACATTTATGATGTTATAAAAACATTAACATCAGTACAGTATAAAAAAATGTTTGAAATGCTCTTGTTTTTAATGATGCCAGCTCTTTGGTTAGATTTGTTTTGTACTGTATGCTAACGATAATGCCAAAGGAGATTTACTACAAATACCATGTTTTGCAATGAATATCATGCTTTATTTGTTTTTCATGAGGATCACGGGAAGTTAAAATACACAAAAACCTATCAAATTTTTGTACACCAAGTTTTTCTCTTAATGCATACTATGTGTATGTATCACTATTTGTATTTTGTTATATTTTTATAAATCAGCATAACTGTATGTTTTAGCAAATACATGTAGACAATTAACATGTATTTTGTTCTTCTTGATAGTAAATAGCGAAAAGTGATAGTTGACCAAGTAACAAAAAAGTAACAAATTTGGAAAATTATTTTATTTCGACTCATTTTTTTGTTTCTTGCTTCTTTTGTTTTTTGATAATCATAAGCTTTGTGTTATTCATTATGCTACACCTATACTGTATGTATATAAATACTAGTGCTGAAGGTAATGAAACTGATGCTGTCAATGATGATGACAAATGTTCAGTTCTTCCTGGGGGGGGGGGCTAACAGAAAATAATTGAGAAGCACTGCTTTAAAGGAAGAAACCTCCAGCAGGGTAGGTGGCAATCTGCCCGGTTGGGGTGAGTGGAAAGAGAAGAGAGAAAAGAACAACAACAAGCAGCAAGAACATTGGGCAGGTGAACTGGATTCTGGAGATGTACAGCTCCAGGCCGAGGATACCTGCAGAAAAGTACAGAGAGGAGGAAACACAACTAAAAGAGAGAGAAGACACAAAGTTAATGACATGCAATGGTGGAATTTGCATTGATACAGGAGAAAGGAGAGAGGAGAGGAGCTCAGTTTATCAGTAGAGGTCCCCCAGCAGACTAAGCTATATCAGCAGAACAAGGGTTGCTTTCACACCTACAGGATTTAGTTTGATTAAATCGCACTCAAGTTCGTTTTCCCTCCAAGTGCGGTTCGTTTTGTCCGGTGTGAACACGGTAATCGCACTCGAGTGCGCACCAAAACAACCGCACCGAGACCTCCAAAACGAGGTGGTCTCGATCCGCATCATCTAGCGAACTCTGGTGCGGTCCTCCTGGTGAGAACGCGTACCGAACCAAAACGGGACCAAACGCTATAAATCTCATGATTTGAGGACTTTGGGTAGTGTGTAGATTCCAATTTCTTTCGTTTGTCCACCAAAAACATGCTGTCTGATTAATGGAGGACAAACGTGGAGACGTGAGGAGGTGAAGTGTCTCACAGGCACCACGTCCGATGACTCTGCAAGCGATGTAACGTAATAAACAATAATGAACGGGATGATCAATCTGCATTAACATTTATAGTTAAAAATCTTCTCTCTCCTGTCACACAAACGTACAGTAGTCTACAACACTTCACCTTCCTGTATTTACTTTTTATTTTCCGCAGCAGAAACAATCTGACCAATAAGAGGAGAGGATGTTCTCACGTAGTTTGAAGTGACGTGTTTTGGTTCGTTTGAATTTTTACTCGGTGTGAAACGAAACCGAACCGAAGAGAAACTGATACGATGTTACAAAGTCATCAACTGATTCGGACCAAAGCAAACGGATTAAGGTGTGAAAGCAACCTAAGAGATGGTTCAGAGTCACCTGATCCATCTCTAATTATAAGCTTTATAAAAAAGGAAAGTTTGAAGTCTAGTCTTAAATGTGGAGAGGGTGTCTGCCTCCAGAACCTGAACTGGGAGCTGGTTCCACAGGAGAGGGGCTTGGTAGCTAAAGGCTCTGCCTCCCATTCTACATTTGGAAACTCTAGGAACCACAAGTAAACCTGCAGTCTGAGAACGGAGAGTTCTGCTTGGAAGATATGGAACTATGAGTTCTTTAAGATAAGATGGAGCCTGATTATTAGGGGATTTATGAGCAGAGGTGGGTAGCAACGTGTTACATTTACTCTTTACTCAACTTTTTGAAAAAAATGTACTTCTATGATTAGTTTTACTGCACCATACTTTTTACTTTTACTTTAGTATTTTTGTGTAGAAGGAACTCTACTCTTACTCAGCTACATTCGCATAGCGGGAAAAAAGTCATCAGTCCTGGTCGGAACTGGTAGGTAAGAAATGGCGGAGCTCTCTATCAGCGACATTACAACCGAAGAGAATGAACAACCCCTGGCCTCATGTTAAAAACATGTTTTGTTTACACACAGTGAAAATGAACAGCTTTGTCATGTGATGTCTTCTCTGTCTGCCAAAACACACACAGACATTTCAGCATCTAATCTGAGGAAACATGTTGCGATAAGTTTAGCTGTTTCATTTAGTGTGGTAATATTAGCATATTTAATTAGCAAATAAGCTAGAGGCTAAAAATATAAGTTTCTTAAATTTGTTCTACTGGATAAGTAGTTACATGAATGTGGTAGCGTCACTGTGTCCTGTATAGAATGATTTGTTTATTATATCGTTAATAACGTTTATATCCTATATCGGACAGTTTGTGTGCCGTGGATTTTCTTATTTCGATTGCCATCAAATGGCGATCGATCCTCTTTTGATTAAGTTAACTTTAGCAAATGGATGTGAATGTGTAATGAGTGCATTTTCATGCCCTGCAGCCTGATATATGTTTCTGTCAACAGAGAGTTCACCCCAACAAACTGAAGACGTGTACAGAGAGACTTGCACAGGAAACGAAAGTTCTCTTCTTGTACTGAAGAACCTATGAGAAAAGCAAAAAACACTGATTCCATCACTTGCTCTTGGGCGGTAACACAGGCAACATTTGACAAACTTGTGCTGACATTTGTATGTGAGGCCAACCAACCATTTTCTGTTGTGGAGACAACATCCTTCCAGACTATGATGGAAACCTTGCAACCTCATTGTACAGTAATGCCAAGGAAAACATTGTATTAAAAAATACAGGGAGCTGCAAAGAACATGAAGAGCTTAATCATCAAAAAGCTGAGCACTGTGAAGTATGACGCTACTACAACAGACTGCTGGTCTGCCAGACAACTTAACAATTTAGGAGTCACCTGTCACTGGATAGATGACACCTCCCCAGAGAGGCACTCTGCTGCATTGGCTTGTAGACCTCCTAAGGGCTCATGCACATTTGAAATCCTGGCTGCAGCATTAGAGGAAATACATTCTTAGTATCACATCAGTGAAAAAGTGACCAGGACAACAGCAGACAGTGGTTCAAACAGACCCATTACTTTCTTCTCTGTTCCTTGCTGTGGAAAGGGTTCTGCAGATTCAGAAAGAGCACGGAGAAAACGCAATTCTCAATGTTTGCACATTAAAAACAAAGATGTGAGTTGACAGAGCTTATGTTGTTTTTAGACACTGATGCATAATTAACAGAGGAATCCACCTTTCTAAGTAAACTTTGCAAGACAATGGCAATTGTAGATGATATTAATCAAATTGTTTTACTGACTTGTTTTGTAATTATTTGTGTATTTAACATGGACAGTACACATTAAATACATTGTACTAGAAATAACTAATTTTTACACGCTTTTTAGGTTCAATCTTGCTAAAATGGGATTTTTGGCTGAGTACACTACTGTGATGAAGCCTGTTGCCATGGCCTTTAACATCCTCCAAGTGGAGTCATTTGTGCACATGGGCTTCTTGCTGTCAACACTTTACCACTTGCAGGAGAAGCTGAAGAGACTTCAGTCATCATGCAAAGTGTGTGGACCTCTTGTTGATGCCCTGCAGGAAGGGATCCTGAAACGTTTTGTAGATGTCATGAAAAAGAGCCTGAGCTGATTGCAGCAGCAGTACTCCTACCAAGATTCACAACTTTATGGACTACAGAGGAGATCATCTTAAAAGCTGGTAAATATCATATTGTTTATGAATTGTGAGCTAGTTGACACTGACATACATTAATTTTTGTTAATGTTACTGTCATTAGGAGTTCAGTGTGTCAGTGAGTAAACCACAGGGTGGCAAGAGTTAGAAGCTTGGGGAACCTTTCATGTCAAACATCAGCAGTGTTGCAGCCTGTACATTAGAAGGGTAACAATAAAGCACAGGCCTACATTCTTTTGAAAACCATTTATCTTCCCACAGGCCTTGAATTCATCAGACTTCATCTAGACACAGAGTTTGATGACGTCAGCACAAACAGCAGCCTCTCTGATGAAGAGGACTTCTTTGGATCCATGGGGTCAGGAAAGACAGAAGCAGGAGAGCTGGATAGGTGCCTTTCATGTCCATCCACTGCAGGTATGGCTCTATTGCATACCTTTCCTCAGATCTAGAAGCTGTCACTGAAGGTCAACACAGGTCTTCCTGCATCTGCAGTCTGTGAGAGACTTTTTAGTCATGCAGGGCTCCTGTTCACTGCTAAACGGTCACAGCTTCACTCCAAGGACCTTGAAAGCCGACTACTATTAAAGCTTAACCATCACTTCACTGAGTGAAAATCCAAACATGCAGAACCAGTTTATTGCAAAGTGAGTCCTCTGTTGTTTGCTGCCATTTGGAGGACAACTGAATGTACTCTGGAAATTTGTAATTGTTCAAAAATGTATTCTTTATGTTGTGATATGTTTTTACTCATTTATTTTTATTTATTTAATTCATTTTATTTTATTATTTGGAAATTATCATTTTTTTTACTGGCTGCAGTGTTCACATAGTTTCTAAGAAAATAACTACATAAATCAGACATTATGATGAAACAGTTACTCAGTACTTGAGTAGTCTTTTCACCAAATACTTTTTACCTCTACTTGAGTAATATTATTTTGAAGTACAGCTGCTCTTACTTGAGTACAATATATGGCTACTCTACCTAACTCTGTTTATAAGTGAGGAGAAGAATTTTAAATTCAATTCTGGATTTAACAGGGAGCCAATGGAGAGAAGCTAACATTGGAGAAATATGATCTCTCTTGCTAATTCCAGTCAGAACTCTGGCTGCAGCATTTTGGATTAACTGGAGGCTCTTTAATGAGTTATTGGGACAAACTATTAATACATTTACATTTTAGTCACTTAGCAGACGCTTTTATCCAAAGCGACTTACAAGTCATTACAAGGTACAATGGTAGGCAGGGTGAGCGTGAGGAGGTCTTGCCCCTACTGGTGTTAGGCCACAGCTGGGATTCGAACCCCAGTCTCTCACATGGGAGGCGGTGATGTTACCACTACACTAACCAGCCGCTGAATAAGGAATTACAATAGTCCAGTCTGGAAGTAACAAATGCATGGACTAGTTTTTCAGCATCACTTTGGGACAGGATGCTCCTAATTTTAACTTTAATGTTTCTTAGGTGAAAAAAGGCAGTTCTAGAGATATCTTTGATGTATGAAGTGAAGGAGATATCCTGATCAAAGATAACTCAGAGGTTTCTTACAGTATTACTTGAGGCCAATACTAAATCATCAAGGGTGAGAACGTGATTAGTCAGACATAGTGTCTCTGAGATTTTTATGTCCAAATAAAAAAACCTCTTGTCAGAATTTAGGAGAAGGAAATTGGAGGACATCCAGGCCTTTATGTCTGAACTGTTACAGTTCCTCCCTTTGTCCCCTGTCAGTTGTTTTATTTTTGTTTGTTCCACCTGGTCTCACTCCCTCTCCTGCCACTTGCTGTTTGCCCATACTTGGACCTCCTCTTTCTCCACTCGCTGGACTCATTAATAATGGATTCAGTTCACCTGTGTGTCCCATTCCGTTTATAGCTTCCATCAGTCTACTGTTTCACTGCTGGTTTGTTGCACATTGGACTCAATACCATACTCTGCACTTGTTTGTCCGTCTGTCTGTCATTAGGATTACTCTTTGGACTGTTCATTTATTCGTTCATTTTTTCTTTCATCGGTCTCCACACCTTTCCCCTCACACCTGTTGGACTTTGTTCTCATTTGTGAGTTGGTTTTCTTACATTTGTGCATAGTTTTCCGTTGTTACTTTGTATTGTTTTGTTTGTTCGTTAGTGTTTAGCCTGCCTTTTGCAGAGATGTTCTGTTCAGTATTTTGTATTTCTTGTTTAGTATTTATTTGGTATTAGCACTTTGATTTGTGTTGTTACTTTGTATGTTTAGTCAGTTGTGTGTTTAGTTGGTTTTTAACCTGCATCTACAGTGAATTATTGTTGTTACTTTATATTGTTTTTGTATGTTAGTATTTTTGCATGCCTAAGAGGAGCATTTTTGTTGATTCTTTGTATTCATGCTTTTGTATGTACCTTTGCTCATCACCGTTTTTCGGGTCTCTTAGTTGTTACTTTGTTAGTGTTGGTTAGTTTCCCATGACCCCTGTATTTTGGACCAGGTTGTTATAAACCTTTTTGTCTGTACTCGTTTGCCTTAGTTTTTGTCCTGTTTGTAACATAAGCATACTTGAGGTTTGACTAATTGATTCGTTTCTTCTGGTCTTATAAATATAGCTGGGTATCATCTGCATAGCAATGGAAACTTAGAGTATTACCTAATAATATTGCCTAAGGGGGGCATATGTACAGTAAAGTGAAAACCTCAGTCCCGACCAGATCTGTTTGCTCCTGGACCTGTGTCTCAACACCACATACTTCACATACAGAGGTGACTTCTACAAACAGAGACACGGCTGTGCCATGGGTTCCCCAGTGTCACCCATTGTAGCAAACCTATACATGGAAGAGGTGGAGAAGAAAGCTCTCAACTTTTTCCCAGGGATGACACCGACCCACTGGTTCGGATATGTGGATGACAACTGGGTGAATATCAAGATCCAGGAGGTACAGTCTTTAACAGACCACATAAACTCGGTGGACACCAACATCAGTTTCACAAGAGAAGACACAAAGATAACCGTTTAGCCTTCCTGGACTGTGCGGTCATCATTGGGACAGGTGGAAGACTGGAAATAGAGGTTTACAGGAAACCCACCCACACGGACCAGTACCTGTTGTTCGACTCACATCATCCATTACAACACAAAATAGTCATCAGGACTTTGAACCATAGAGCTCAAAACATCCCCACCTCCATAGAAGCCCAAAAGGAAGACAGGCATCTGAAGACAGTTCTCAAGACCTGTAGATACCCCAGGTGGGCCTTCAACAAAGCAGCAACCTGTTCCAGGAATAGAACAAGGGAACAGTCGGAGTCCCAGGTCCGACGCAAAAACCTGGTCATACCGTACATGGCTGGGGTTTCAGAGAAGCTAAAAAGGATTTTCAGAAAACACAACATCCCTGTCTATTTCAAACCCAACAACACACTTAGACAGAAACTTGTACATCCCAAAGACCAGACTCCTAAACACAAGATGAACAATATAGTGTATGTGGTCCAATGCAGTGAAGAATCTTCTGAGCTGTACATTGGAGAAACCAAACAGCCGCTATACAGGAGGACGGCACAGCACAGGAGGAGTAACACCTCAAGTCCTGAAACAGCTGTGTACCTTCATCTTAAGGACAAAGGACACACCATTTAAGGACTGTGACGTTCAAATATTGGACAAAGAGAACAAGTGGTTTGAGAGAGGGGTGAGGGAAGCCCTGCATGTGCAAATCAACACTCCCTCTCTCAACAGAGGTGGAGGACTGAGACACAACCTGTCTTCTATTTATCATGCTGCCCTTTCATCTATCCCCAAAAAGGCCAGAACCAGTTCACACCTGCACCAGGTTGGACACACTTAACGACCCCTTTAGGTGTTAAGAGGGGGTGGGCAGAGGTGTGATCATTACATCCTTCACATCCCCCCCATCTTTTGTTTCACCTAACAAGCCTATTCAGGGCAAGGGGTGGAGTGAAACCAGTCTTGGAGCATAAATTTGCGGCCTCTAACCAACTATCTTCAGACTGAAGAAGCTACTTGGATGAGTAGAGAAACGTTTCAACTAACTAAAGGAAGTCCAGTTGCCATGACTCAACTTTCAGATAACTTCACCTGGACAACTGAGAATCTTCACCGACATAGAGTGAAAAGAATTGGTCCGAGCACAGAACCCTGTGGAACTCCGCAGCTAACTTTGCTGTGCATTGATGACTCATCATTAACATGTACATAACATGTTCGAAGCTTCGAACGTCATCTGTCACGTGACACTGGTGTTTCGATACAAGCTCCGATACAGCGATTCGAATCACTGCACTTCACGAAGAGTGACACAAGCTCCGAAGCCTCAGTATCATTTGCCCATCACCATTAAACAACTATGTTGAAGACACATCATGCGGTCAGAAAGATGTTAATCTGTTTCAGTGATCATACCTAACTGTTATCGCTCCTCTTCTGCTCTCCCCTTATCATGGTTCCGGCCTCATCCCCGTGTTGTTCGTGTTTTTTGTCTCCCCCTGGTGTTTCCCTCATGTGCCTTACTTCAGTCTCCACTCACTGGACTCCTAATGACTGATTCATTTCACCTGTGCGTCCCTTTGTTTTATAAGCTCCTCTCAGCCTCTGTTCAGTGCTGGTTCGTTGTGTTGTCCACATATGTGTATGTTTCTACCTGCCAATTTCTCACCACATACTCTTTGTCCTCCACATGCCCATTATTCCCCTCTATGACTTTGATTTGTCTGTCCGTCAAGTCCCTTCATGTTTGTTTGTTGGATTCCCTGGGCCTCTTCTGTTTGTTGGACTGTTCTTTTCATGTGTGAGTTTGCCTTTTGCCTGTTACTTGTTACTTTGTATTGTTTGGTTTGTGTATTTGTTCATGTTTTCCTGCCTTCAGCAGTGATTTTTGTTTGTTACTTTGTATTTGTTATTGTGTAGGTTTGTAGTTTGTGCCGTGAAGTCTTTTGTTAAGTTTGTCGGTCCTTTGTGTGTTTAGTTTGCTAGTTCACATTTTTGCCTGCACTGCTGCAGTGTTTTCAGTTGGTACTTTGTCCGTCTGTTTATGGTTTTGCTTGTACTTATTCCACCATGTTTACGGGTTTCTTTGTTAATTCTTCCTGTTGCCTTCTCAGGGAGTTTTTCCTTGCCACTGTCGCCCCTGACTTGCTCATCATGGACGATCTTATTATTATGATTAATAAACATTCACTGTTTGTGTAAACTTCCAGAATTTCTTTGCTTGTGTAAAGCTGCTTTGCGACAATGTCAATTGTAAAAAGCTTTATACAAATAAATTGAATTGAAATGTTTCAGAAGTGTCAAATTATTGAAATGAATGAAGCAAAGGAAATATCTAAGGAGATTGATGAAACTACTAAAACTGGTTGAAGAACTGTCCAATTGAAGAAGGTCATGTGGTCTGATGAGTCCAGATTTACCCTGTTCCAGAGTGTTCTAGTATGTTGGGAAATTCATGAAGGAGGAAGTGAAACACATGATTTTACTTTTATCTTATACTGAAATAAAAATCTGAAAGTTTTCAAAGCAAAATCACAAACTAAAGATAAATGTAATAAAAATGAATTAGTAGCTCAAAGTCGAGTTTTCCCTGAGATGAAATTGAAGAAACACCAACAACCACCAACCTGAACCCAGGATGATGACAAAGAACCATCAGAGGAGCAGGGAGACGCTGGTGAGTGTGTTCAGATTATCTCTGAGCTCTGCTAAACCTGCAGCCTGCAGGGAGAAACAATCATCATTGAAAAAAGGGAAAGTTTCCATTTGTGATTTTTGTCTGTGAAGCTACGTGTCAAACGAACCAACCCTACTTACTGGTATGCCTCTCTGTCTTATTTATTTCAGGCCATTTGTGAAAACACCTTCTTTGTGCTGTCTGAGGTACAATACAACCAATATTTTGGAGATATTTCTAAGATGATAAAAACATGCCTGGACAAGCTTTGTGACATGATGCTCGAAGTTAAGTTTACTATTAAACCAAACACCAAGACTTTTTGCAGTGGGCTTAGAATTAGCTAAGAGAGAATCTGTGCAGGGCAGAATGTGTCTGGCTACACGCTGTGGACTGATGACAACTATTTCTGTTTTGTCAGAATTCAGCTGCAGGAAATTTTGAGCCATCCAGTTTTTTATCTCATTTATACACTCATGTAAGGAACTCAGTCCCCCGTGGTCTGATATCTTAAAGGGACAGTACAGCTGAGTGTCATCAGCATAGCAATGAAAAGAAACACCATGTTTGCGAATAATATGTCCCAAAGGGAGCATATACAAAGAGAACAAGATTGGCCCCAGCACTGAACCTTGTGGGACTCCGTACTTTACAGGAGAAAAAGACGACTTGTAGTTATTAACTGTAACACAAAACGATCTGTTGGACAGGTATGAGGAGAACCAGTCCAGTGCAGCGCCTTCTATTCCAGCCCAGTGCTTTAGCCGGTCTAACAAAATTTGGTGGTCTATTGTATCAAAAGCAGCACTAAGATCGAGGAGGACAAGAATAGAGCACAAACCAGCATCAGAAGCCAACAGAATGTCATTGGTTACCTTCAGTAGGGCGGTCTCTGTGCTGTGGTGTTTGCGAAAACCAGATTGCAGTTCGTCAAAGATGTTATAGTTGTCTGCGGCTAGAAATAAGTGTTTAGACACGTACTTTTCTAAAATCTTTGATATGAAGGGTAGTTTGGAGATTGGTCTGTAGTTTTCGGGGGATGAGGGATCTAGACCAGGTTTTTTCAAAAGAGGTTGCACAGATGCAATTTTAAAATAATCTGGCACAATCCCAGTGGACAGAGAAGTATTCAGGAGAGAGGGAGCAAGCGAATCAATGATCGAGATTAAGAACTTAGTTGGGATGACATCAACTGGGCTGGAAGATGGTTTCATTTTAGAGACAGTTTGTAGTAGCTCAAATACGGACATGGGAGGAAACTGGCTTAAAGTGCATTCTCTAAAAGGGTGTGAAACTATGACTGGTGAGGAGTTGGGGATGACAGAAGCTCTGATTGATTCTATTTTATCATTAAAATAGGTTAAGAACTTCTCACAATCTGCATCACTTTCAGCTGGGATGCTAGGAGAGGTTGAGTTTACTAACTTGTCAACAGTCTGAAATAAACATTTAGGATTATGGCAGTGAGCAGTGATCAGGTCTGAGAAGTATTTAGATCTGGCATTCTTTACCATCGTATTGTAGTGGAGTAATGCTTCTTTCATAGCTTCATAATGCACTTGAAGTCCGGTTTTCTTCCATCTCCGCTCAGCTTTCCTACACCCGACATCTATCCAAGGCTGTTTGTTGGTGTCTTTACGAGACACATTTGCAGTTTTTAAGGGAGCAGCAGCCTCTAGCGCAGAGGCACAATTATTGTTGAAAAGGCGGACGACATCATCAACATGTGATGTGCAAGAAATACCCTGCTTCAACACAGAGAAGGTGCTAGTGAATTTAGCTGCTGACTGGCTGTTAAATAGATGGCGTTTAACTGTGGATTTCTGAGGTACAGTGATTGGATGAAGACAAGTATCAAATAGGACACATTTATGATCAGAGATGGAGTCCTTTAAGTCAATAGAATTTAGAGTCAAACCTAAAGTGAATATCAAGTCAAGGGTGTGGCCCTGGTTATGGGTCGGACCTTTGACATGTTGAACCAGGTTGAAAGATTCAGTAAGACTGATAAAATCATTTGCTAGAGTATTAGTATTATTGTCAATATGAAGGTTAAAGTCTCCAGCGATAATGACCTTAACATACCTCACAACAATGTCAGCAACAAACTGGGAAAACTCTGACAAAAAGTTACCATTAGCTTTTGGTGGGCGGTAGATGACAGTACAACATACAGGAACAGAGCAGTGGATAAGAAATGACAGAGCTTCAAAGCAGTGAACCTGTTTAAGTGATAGCATTGAGCATTTGAATTGATTTTTAAAGACCACAGCAACACCACCACCCCGACCACTTAATCTAGGGGAGGTGAAATAAATGAAATTAGGGGCACAGAGCTCCTGCAACTGGATAGATTCACCTATCCTCAGCCAGGTTTCATTTAAGAAAAAGAAGTCTAAATTCTGAGAGAGGATAAAGTCGTTTAAGAGAGATGTTTTGTTAGAGAGGGATCTGACATTTAGAAGACCAAGTCTTGTAGTAGGAGAACTAATATTAGTACTAGGGTTGGTCAGAGGCCTAACAAGATTAGAATAGTTTCTTTGTGCTGCTCTGTGACCTGTTTGCTGTCTGCCATTGATGATAACTGGAATAATATTGACACTGATTGGACCGATGAGGGAGCTGGTGAAATGCCTCACTGATGAGGAGTAACACCTGCTCCCCCCTTGATGATAACCTGTGACAGGTGTGTTGTCCAGAGGTGGTACAGAGTGGACAAGACAGCTAGAGGAGAGAGAACTTAGGTTAGTGGGGATCACAGAACAGAGAGGGGAATTGAGGGGAGCAGATCCCTGAGGTGAAGGTAGGAGATGAGGATCTCCAGGTGGTAAAAGGAGGGACCGTCAGTCATGAGGAGTACACTGAATGGCGTGCTGTATATTAGCAGCGAGCATGCGGCTGCCATGACGGCTGGGATGCAAACCATCATTCCTGAAAAATGAAGGTCTATCCCAGAAGAGGTTAAAGTTGTCAATAAATCCAAGATGCTGAGACATGCAGGCAGACTGGAGCCAGGTATGAAGACTAAGGATTCTGCTGAAACGTCCTATACCTCTGCCGAAGTAGAAGTTTTGACTTCTGCCAGTGTTGCTGCCTGTTGTTCTTCTCTCAGTATGTCAACAGTGATCGCAGCTGTGTACAGGAGTTGTTGTTGTGCTGGCATGTCCTTCCGTGCCGCAACCTTGGCGGCTTTATCTGCGAAATTGTTCCCATGTGTTATGTCTGAGTTATCAGTCTGGTGAGCTGCAACAGTGCCAGTTGGTTTGGAAGTTGAACGGCTTCTAACAATGTGTCAGCAGCTTGCCTGCTGAGGTTTTAAAGCCTCTGTTTTTCCATATTTTAGCAAAGTGATGTACTGCTCCAAATGCATACTGACTATCAGTATAGATTTTGAGTTATCAATTTCAGCAACTGGGTCGCCCCCCCCCACATTCGACGTCTAGTGTCCTACAGTAATGTGGCTCGCCTGGCCCATGCAGAACCGCCTCGTCAGTCACTGGGACACATCTCATTCCATTGTCTGTGGGTACAACGGCGAGGTTTAATGCTGTTAACAGATCTCTGCCTAGCAAATTTATTGGGCATGAGGTATCTACAAGGAGACAAGTCTTTACCTCCCTACCGGTCTCTGCGTCTGTTACCCGAAGTGGCTTTGATAATCTATTTTGTGCTATGTGCCCTGATGCACTCCTTACCCACAATACTTTATGGCTGGCCTGGAACTGTGGTGGCATTTTAGTTAAAACTGTGGTGCAAGCACCAGAGTCACAGAGGCAACTATACTCTTTTCCTGACACATTAATTTTTCTCATTGGCATTCCTGTGTCTTTGTTTTGAGCTACTAATGCATGTATATCTATATGTAGCTGTGCCCCATCTTCAGGCTCAACAGATTGTAGTCATGCAGATGGCTGGTTGTTTTTGTCTGGACAGTTTGCAGCAAAGTGCCCTCCTTTCTGGCAGACATAACACTGATTTTTCTCATAGTCTTCGTCCTTCTGTTGTTGCTTATTGTGATATGGTGAACGTCCTCGACCATATCCACCTCTTCTTCTTCCGTAGCTGTTGCCACGCCCGCGGCCTCTGCCACGTCCTCTGAAGCTGGTTAGTTCATTCGTGAACGCCCCCGTCATTTTGTCTTTTTGGTCCAGCACTCTTGTTGCGTGCTTAGCATGATTAACTGCCTCTTGTACAGATCCTGTGTCTATATTAACCCATTGCTTTTTCACCAGCAGCTGGACGGGGTCTCTGAGGCCTCTTACAAAAGCCATCTTCAACTGTTGTCGATATGCAGAGTTTGGGTCTGAGTTGTGCACAAGGCCTGAGTGTCTCTTAAACACCTCTTCGAGTCTATCTCTGTACTCCGAGGGTTCTTCTCCTTGCTTATGTCTGCAGTCTCCTATTTTGCCATAATCAGCTCTGATTGCAAACTGTGTTTTTACTGCTTCCATCACAGGAATCACTACGATTTGTAGTGGCTGGCTGTCTGCTGCGAGCACCTCTGTTCCAAATATTATGAGCAGGCATTGATGGCACTCTCTCGCCTTGCTCTGTTCCAACCATTTGTCTGACAATTTGTACTCAGTTCGTTTTTTCTTTCTCTTTTCTTTGTTCACTTTCATCATCTCCAACTTCAACTTTGACTGTAATTCCAACACATGTTCCACTTTCAACTTCCCACTGAAACCGTGTCTCTTCCTCCATTTCTTCTGACTCACTCGTCCTGCCCCCGCACATTGAGTCTCCATGTACTTTTCATCACCTTCCAATGTGGACACAGCTTTTCCCTTGCTCTGTGTTTTCCCCATTTCTAGTCTGGGTGTCGCACTTGTGATAAGAATTGTTGCTCTTACTAATGCAAGTCTTATTATTTATCTATACTTTACTGTACTTATTCACTTAATTTATTTTTACTTTATTATTAATTTATTTTCATTTGGTCATCTAGAGATATACTTATTTCACGTCTGTCCACCGGTATCTTTGTATTTTACGATGTATAACATTATTTACCACTACTGGGTCCGGTGAGAGAGTTCTCTGACATTCAAGCCCTCCAGCAGGACAATAACACGCCCTTCTACACCAACTAATATGGTGCGGTGTTATTTTTATGGACTGAGTCCGACCTTGATGCTTTTGAGCGTCAGTACTTCGTCTCCCACAGGTAAAATAACAATCGGATCAGGGCACAAACCTCTCCTAAAGGTTACAAAATGCTGGCCTGATCACTCCACGCACACGTATAACATTCACACCTCTGTGGATCCAATAGGACTCTGACTGGCCCTCCTGGGATTCTGACTGATCCCTTAGACCGGCTCTGACTGGCCGTCTCACTTCTACCTTGGGATTCTGACTGCTCCCTAAGGTCGGCTCTGACTGGCCGTTTCACTGGTACCTTTTTTCTTAACACATTCACACTGGTCTTTACGTGTAGTATCTCACCTTCTGATCCAGGTTCACCCAAACACGGGTCCGGAATCCGATGCACTGTAGTGGCGGCACTGCCGATCCGCTACCCACCGGCCAGAGGCGAATTTACGCCTCAGGTCTTTCAACCTCCTCTAAGGTGGATTGGCTGTCGACAGACTTCGGTGTGGAACTTCAGTGTCGCCAAAACAGTCACGGATCCGGCTCGAAGGACCAGAGAAATGTCAGGAGATTGTCACCTATGATGAATTTCACCTATGATGATTTCACTCCTTGCTAAGAAACCCTGCAATCAGACAGATGAGACACAGACAGCGTAGTCTTTGTACAAAGGGCACCCTCCCCAGTGTAACACCCTGAGAGAGTACACCGAGGGAGTTCCTTGGTCCTTTATTTATAGTCATGTGATATAAGAATGTACACAGTGTGAGTGGGTGTGATGATGTGTATGTGTGTATGTCTGTGTGTGTGTGAACTGGGCTATTCCGGTCCTGGGGTCCGTCAGTTGTGTGTGTATGGGTGAAGGCTGTGTATAAACCAAAACAATGATAGCATGAGTACAGAGTGTGACAATATGATTAGCTGTTTCACAGTTTTCTCTTAACAACCGGAAACTGGTGAGTGTTTCCCTTGTTTGTAAGTATGCTAGCACCACATTGTATTGTTTGTATGATTTGGTTACGGTTGTGTTAGCTTAGCTCGGGCGTTGGCTCCCCAGTCACCTGTATATATGTATTGAGATATTTAATACTATAGTAGAATAGAGCTCTGTAATTGTTTATAATTGTCTATGTTTGGACAGTTGTATGTTTGAATAATTGTATGTCTATTTTGACAACAATTTGAACTTTAAATCATGTACATGTAGAACTTAATCTATTTTTAATAATATTGATAGAATATTTACACTAGATATTAGTATTGATATTTGGTCCTGTTTTGTACAGGCCAGGTTCCTTGTCCTTGACCAGGAATCCATCTTTTCCTTTCCTTGGTCTTTTGTTTCCTATTATAGGTTCCATAAAATGGCTAGCCTCTAGGCTTCGGGCCTGAAGAACCAGACCAGGAGAACGAACAGCCATACCCCAGTGGTTGCGGTAGGCTTATTTAGTCTCTGTGCCCTACATGGACTCTTGCCTTGACGGTTTATGGACTGGTTACTTTTATTATTGAAATAATGTAATTATTAATACACTCACTTTTGCACTCTACCTCCGTAGAAACAGTTTATCTGGGGAAAGTTAGTTAACACATAAACCTAGCAAGTAAATGTAAAATTGGGTTTTTCTCATCAGGCTGCTACTATGAACAGTACAACATAAAAATGTGGCAGGTCAAAGTTGTTCAACTGATATGTGGTTTATTTCAGCTTGTATGTCTTGTCAGAATACAAAGACAGACATGAGGGAGATGATAGAGTTATGTGTGCGTTTGAACCCTGGGAGAATTTGAGATTCTACAAGTAGAAGAACAGCTGATCAAAGCTCCTGGTTGTACTGTTTTCAGAGTTTTGTTGTTTAGTAAAACTGATGTTAGTTTTCCAGTAGAACACGTTTCATTACAGCGCTCTAAAACAGGTGGAAGGAAACACTCCTGATGACTTTGTGATGCTGTCGTCTTTATGCTATTATAACATTTTCAGCTCAGACTCGTGCTGTTCCTGAACCCAAACTAATAATATTAACAGTAACTGACCAGTGGTGCAGATGAACACGTGTGATGGCAGCAGCTCACTAATACGTAACACAGACACTGTGTAACCCAGTGAGTGAACAGTGGACCAGGTGTTTTACTGAAACCACATCACGATCAGTTCAACACTGAGTGTGAGTGCGGTGTATGAAGGTCTGTGTTTGTGTAGCTGTCCCACACAGGAATGTAGCAGAACACGCTGACATTCCTGCAGCGCTCCGACTCCACCTGCTCCACCTGCTCATACCTCAGCTCTGCGTTTACCACTGTTCAAAATCACTGAGTATCACTGATCGTCACTCTGAACGAACCGAAACTAAACGTCCTCGAAACCCAGAAAACTGTAACTACAATAAAACATGAATCCCATTATTACCTCTGTCCTGTAGAAGTCAGCTGTCAACACTTTACTTATTTAGTCACTGATAAGTTGAGATTATGTTCTGATCTTTAATTAAACTTGCTGTGTTGGAGTTATACCTTCCCTCAATGTTTAAACAGAGTTCAAATGAACAGAACTAAAACACGTGTGTGTTGACACCAGACACAAAAATCACAAATGGAAACTTTCCCTTTTTTCCTCCTCCTCATTTTTCCATGAGTTACAGTGATGATGGTTTCTCTGTGCAGGCTGCAGGTTCAGCAGAGCTCAGAGATCATCTGAACGCACTCACCTGTTGGTTCCAGCGTCTCCCTGTTCCTCTGATGCTTCTTTGTCAGTGTCCTGGGTTCAGGTTGGTGGTTGGATCGGTGTGTGTGACCCAAACACTCACCTCCACTTCAGCCAGGAGGAGGAGCAGTGACTGGAGCAGCAGAGGAATGCAGCCCTTCAGGGTGTAGCTGTGTGGAAAGTGATGTCACAGTGGAACATTTTTTCCACGACCACAGGATGTGTCTTTAGACATGGTTCTTTAAGAAATGACAAGCTACTCACTGGTTCAGTTAGGGTTAAATAACTTGTTACCAGCTGAAACATAATCATCCATGCATTATTTATTCAATGGGAGGATCTTACCTATTTGCTTACTTAAATCCAGAAACCAACTTTGGGGAAAATATCTTTATTTTTAGTTTTCCCCATGTCCCACTCCCTAACACTGATGGGAAATACTAAGTAAATACAGTACAGTACAATACCGATACTTTTTGCACCTTAAAGGAAAATCATCTGTCAGGATTGCTGCCTCATCCCCGTCCTGTTGGGTTTTTTTGTCTCCCCCTGGTGTTTCCCTGGTCTTCCTTCCTCCACTCTCCTGGACTAATTTTGACTGACTCATTTTACCTGTGTGTCTCTTTGTTTTATAAGTTCCCCTCAGTCTCTGTTCATTGCTAGTTTGTTGTTCATCATATGCCCATTATTCCTCACACGCTACACCTTCCATGACTCCAGTTTCTGTTTTGTTCGTGTTTATGGGTCTCTTTAAGTTGTTACTTTTAGTGTTTGTTTGGTTTCCCTGTGTTCCCTGCATTTTGTTATTAAATTACATTACACTTACCTGTATGATCCCCGTCAGTCTTATTGCACCGGCAACATGAATAATGCTTATGAACATAAATACTTGCTTAAATATGAAAAAAATAATAATAATAATAATAATAATAATAATATATGTATATATATATATATATATATATATATAATAATATATATGTATATATATATATATATATATATATATATATATATATATATATATATATATATATATATATATATATATATATATAATTATAATAAATAAAATTCAAATTAATACAGTTACAGTGGTTATAGAATTGTCACTACTTGGGGTTGTTTCACATTAACATTTAGCTTAAAATATATACAGGGATTTGCAACGGCATTTTAGCCCACCTTGTCTCTCTGTGTTCATGTTTTCTTCTGGGACTTGACTCTACCAAATAAAATGTAACAAACCCTCTTCCATGACTTTGTTGTTTTTATTGTGACCAACTACAACAAATTATGCTCATAAATGTCTTGTAAGTCAACATGGGAAATTAAGTGTCCCTAACATAATTCAAATACATTAAAGTTTTGTAAAAAATCTCAGAATTTCACACTTTTCAACTATGTTGTGTCTGTGGCATCCGTAGTTAGTGATGCTTTGAGTGCATCTGCCGATGTTGATATTCTTGCAGAAACCCTCCTCTGTTAGATGTGACGCCTAGCCTGAGAGGGGGATAATAATTTTCTAAAATTATGAAAATAGTAGTCTCATATTAGGAAAGTTGTGCCTGTGGACTTTATCATCATCATTGACAGCATCAGCTTCATTACATTCAGCACTAGTCTTTATATACATACAGTATAAGTCTAGCATAATAAATAACACAAAGCTTTTATAATCATCAAAAAAAAAAAAAAACACAATACGAGTCCGAATATAAAAAGTATACATTTTCCAAATGTATACTTTTTTGTTACTTGGTCAACAATGTTGCTATCTGCTAAAAGGAACAAAATACATTTTGCTAAAACATACAGTAATGCTGATTTATTCACTACCCAGGAACACATTATATTTTAGTGTAAAAATGTTTTACAATTATTGTTTTGAAAATATAACAAAATACAAATAGTGATACATCAGCCACTAGTCATTATGATGGTTTCCTAAATATATGAAGATAGTATACGTTAAGAGAATAACATTAGGTGTACAACAATTTCACAGGTTTTTGTGTTGTTTAACTTCCCTTGATCCACATAAAAATAAATAAAGAAATTCAAAACCACCATTAATTTCTATCTGTATTCTTCTTCATTGGTTGATAGTAAATAAAAAATATTTTTTTAAGGATATTTGTAGTAAATCTCAATTAGCATTACCATTAGCATACAGTACAGCACAAGATCTAATGAACTGCTATCATTAAAAACAGGACAAGTTAACATTTTTTATACCATACTGATGTGAATGTTTTTTTTGTGAACATAAGTATTTCACACCACTTATTACACATGTAGCAACAACATGAAACCAAACCATGCTTTATTTTTAACTTGATCTTTGTACTATATCATCATGGTCTTCATCATTTTAATTGACAGCATCATTGTATATATGAAATACATTCAATCAATATCCATCAGGTTTTCTTAAAAGATAAAAAAACATAATATATGGTAGATACATATGTAAAAAATAAAACTACATTTAGATTCTGTCCTGACTAATTTCAGTTTTTCAATTTATGATTTTTCACTCATCACTTTCATTTTCACCAGACACTAGGTGACCTAATAATTTATTACACTGAAGGCTGAAAATGTCTAGTTTTAATTTAAGAAAATAAAAAGTTAAGGTAATCAGTTTCTAAAATAAAAATCTAGATTCATCTTTACCCTGACTGATTGTTGTGGAATCATTTTATGTTTGTCTGCACTGTAAGTTGTTCACTTTATGTTGAAGGCATCATTCAGACTTTTCAGTGCTTGGTCCTTTGTGATTCTTGTCCAGGCCTTTGGAACATCAGCTGGCTTGGCCTTGTATTCTTCAGCAAATCTGTCATTGTATTGTACCAGGACATATTTCCAGTAGTCAGACGCCTCTATGGTGGGATCTGGAGGAATGTGCCAGTCTGGATAGAACTTGGTGTAGTCCTTGTAAGGATGACACTCCCATTTAGTGTCTGTGTTTTTGAATTTACGTTGACTATGCACATCTGTTGTACACAGTGTTTCAACCAACTTCTCAGTTTGGACATTTCTGTATTCACCAAGTCCTTGTGGTCGATGCACAGCTGCATGATGCTGCTTGTGTTCTTTGCCTCCAGCCTCACAGGGAACTTTACAAAATGGACACTGCTTTCCACAACCAAACACCCTGTTGAAAAGCTCATCTTGTGGTTTGACTGGGAGCTTATTCAATGTGTTACTGATGTCTTCGGATTTTGAGAATTCCTCTTCAAGCTGCTCTTTCAAATCTTTAATTGAGACTTTGAGGCTGTTGATAAATGGATGACATGTGCTCTGGATTTGAAACAGAGTGGTTTTTTCAGCTTCCACTGAAATTGAGATGTCTTTGATCAAATATTTACGCATGTTGCTGATGAGCTCTGTTATATTCTCCTTGGTATCTGGCAGCATGACACCGTCTTCACCTTTTGAGGCCAATTCTATTGCTTTTAGGATTTTGTTAATTATGACCTTCAGAATCTTTGATTCCAGTTTGCACAAAGTGTTGTCTTCCAACATTTTATGCACAACATGGTGAGATATCCAATCCTTAACATATATTTCATAGTTACTAATGTACTTGACGAAACTCTCAAAGTCTTCCTTAAGCAGCAACTCTCTAAGGATGTTGTACTGGAAAAAGGAGCGTGAACTGTATTCTGCTGAATAGGAACCTGTCAAAATATCATCCACAATTTCTATTCCAAGAGACCTGTTGATGAAGTCTTCTACAGCAGGTTTGATGCAAACCTTAACAAAATCAGTAGCTTTGCGTTGGCAATCATCTCTTTGTTTGTACAAATCAAGAAAATCTGACAAATACTGAGTCTTGTACTTGTCCAGCTGAATTCTGGGATCTCTATCTAACAAGAATTTTCTGTGCATTTGAACAAACTCCCTTGAGGCAATGCCACATATGTGAAGTTTCAGATCAATCTCAAACTTGGAATTACATTTCTCGCTGCAGTTTTTCAGAGATTCGTCAATTTTTTCTAGAAGATCCTTTGTGAAACAGTCATGGTAATCTTTGTTGGATTGTGTAGTATCATTAACAAACCGTGTACAAGACTCAATGACACCATCTGCAAATCTCTGCAGTTCCCTCCTTGTCCAGTAGGTAAAGATTTTAATTTTTTTTTTCCATTGTGCAGTGTTTATATGTTCTTCTTTGACCTCGAATGGACACTTCCCAATTTCTTTCAGGTCTCCAATGTTCTGTAATTCTTCAGCGACATTACGATTTAAGAAATTCTTTCGGAGTTGCATCAGGATGTTTGCAGATATATTCTCTTCTTTCAGCCCAGACACATTTACAATGACTTCAGTCCACATCTTTTCAAACTCCTGTGTTAGTTCTTCATCAGTTAGTGTGGAGCGTTCACAGTCACCCAGGAGCTTCATCACCTGCTCTTCGATCACTGTTCTGTATTTCATCTGAATTTCTCGAGCCTTTCTTGAACTTTTTCTTAGATCAAGTGCACAATCCAATTTATTGTTCACTGAATGTTGGATTTCTTTTGCAAGACCTTTGATACTGTTGAAAAAGTCAGTTTTGTATTTCTCTATCAGATTTACATGTCTGTCTTTCCTTTTGTAGTAGTCCTGAAGTTTCATGTCCATCATTTTTTGTTGTTTTGTTATTTTGTCAGATGCCTCTAGTTTCTTAGAATCACACAATTTATCTGAATCACAGAGATCAGAATCATTTTCATCATTTGAGATTTCCAATTCTGCTTGTGTCTGCCAGGAGAGAATCTCTTTTCTGAACTCCCACTCCCAGTCACTGAACTCTTTGCAGAGGTTGTCATAGGCATAGGCCACTAGAGTGTTTCTGAAACTAAAGATGAAGTTTTCATATTTCACTGCTTTCCAGAGACTCTTTATCCACTCTAGAAACTCAGGGATCTGTGAGATTTCATGGTTTGGTTCATTTTGTACCATCTCCAAAAGGTTTTTCTTGAAATCTGCTACAGCTTCACTGTAACCTGTGTTCACTGGGGCCATAGGTGGGGTTCCACGCCACAGTCCTGGGATGTTCCAGTTGTTTTTTTCCATGTCATACGTCAGGATATCTGTAAATGCTTTAACAGAAGGCTCCCTCTCCATTTCTGCTGCATATTTAGTCATTTCATTGAGTTGGTCCAAGAGATGTTTTCTTTCAGTCATTAACTTTGCAGAAGCTGAAACTGCAGCAACGTTCTGATGGACAAAATGACAAACTGGCTTCTTACCAACTTTCTTCATCCTCAAAAATGCATGAGTTGCAATTTGCAGGACATCTTTCATTTCTGTGGAGTTCTCCATTGCTACATTGATGATGATGACATCACTTAAACCAATGACAAAGGTGGCCAGCTGGTTGTCATGTTCATAACTGTCCTCTAGTTCTGCCAAATGAGGAGATTTTAGACCTTCAGTGTCAATGAGAACAATGAAGTCACAGTTCAGTTCATTTTTCATATCTTCTCCAACTCTGAGAAAGAGCATATAAGCTCCTCTTGTGCATCTGCCACTGCTGACAGGAAACTGAACACCAAACATGGTGTTGAGGAGAGTTGACTTCCCGGTGCTTTGAACACCCAACACAGTCAGCACCAACAGTCTGCTCTTCTCTCCGACCTTCTTGTGAAGCTCCATCAACACATCTGTCACCCATCTCTCTGGGATGTTGGAAGCATCTCCGTCCAACAGCTCTAAAGGATATCCATCCAACAGCATTTCAGCTGCTACAACAGGGAGATGAGCTATTTGATCAGCAGCTTTTGTTGAGTTGGAAAACTCGTAGGTCAGTCCCATCTCTCTCAAGTAATGCTCTATTCCCAATGAGCTCTCCAGCAAAGCCTGATCTAACTTTGCTATGAGTTTTGCATCTTTCTTCTTGCATTGCTCCTTAAAACTGTTACGTAATTCAGACAGTGTTTTACGTGAATGTGAATCAAGCTTAAGTTTCATCCACTTAAAAAAAAAATCTCTTTTCTCTTTGTCACTTACAGATAAGTGTTCAATGAAACTCCTCACAGCTGTAGATAGTTTGTGTTTGCCCAGATTCTCCTTAATCTGTTGTTTATCATCCTGTAGCTGAGATTTATAGTCCTCCAGTCCTAGATAACCAGCATTTTTTAAACTACACTCCTCTTTCTCTAATTGTGATAGCTTTTTCCAATCTTCTCCTTGTAAAGGAAGTAGTTTTTTCTTATAATCTGGTATACTACATACCCTTATTACCTTCACAGTCTCCTCAACTGCTTTCTTTTGGTCATTGTTTGTGCATTCATCCACAGACAGACCCAGTTCAACAACCTTGTCTAGCATATTTTCAATGCTCATATTGGTTGTCAAAGCTGTCTGATTTAATGATTTCTTGATGACTGTGCAAACTTTTTCTGAAAAGCCTGCAACATTTTCCCTTGGTTGTTTGATTTTGATGCTGTGGTTTGGTAAACCTATTTTTTTCTGCATCATGCTAACAGACATATTGTCCTCTCTAGTGTTATCTTCATTGCGGTTAATAACCAAAATGAGTTTGGATGTCACATCTTCAAGAGAACTCAGAAGCTTGTCCTCTTCTTCTTCAACTTTGTCCAGAAACACAAAAGTAGCAGTTGACACTTGAAAAAGAAAATAGAATTGCTCAAGTGACTGATAAATGTCTCCACGCAAATTGGTGAAAGCAACTGGTTTTGGAAATTTGTCCATGTTTTTGTTACCACAGGGAAGGTACCAGCTAACCTCCACTAATCCATTGGCAATTTTCCTGTCATGTTCTCCTCCTTTCATATATCTGTGTACGAAGACATCAATAGACTGGTCATGGCTGAGAACATAGTTCAAAAGTTGAGACTTTGACAAACTACAGTTCTTGAGCCTCACAAAGGAGTAGAGTGGTATATTTGTTTGAACAACACTGTCTTCAACAAACCCTCTTGATTCAGTTAAATGATGTGGACACCATTCTTTAACAATATCTCTCAGAGCCCACAGCATCAGTGTACACTGACTGTTATTTCCTTTTGGTAACAGCAGTGGGACAGAAAACTGGCACATCGACATCTTTAGGGCCATTTCCTGTTGCAAGAAGCTGTCAGCACAGAAGAAGAGGGCTACGATGAGGTCCAGAGGGTTAATCCCTTTGTCCGCAGAGTCATCTTCTGTGTAATGGTCAAAGTCAAGATCAACGTCATTGTTTTCTTCCTCCTCATCATCATCATTATTTGTTAATTGTATACAGCTCAGGCAGTCTGCATTGATTTTAAACAGTTTTCTAAGAAAGCACCATGGTATGTCTTCTACTGACGTAACAGTTTCACCATCTATGCTGTCTCTGTTGATCTCTAAGAGTGACCGAAGAGTGAGTTTGTTGGGATAAAATTTCTCCAGTCCAAGCTTGGAGAGAAAGTTCAAAATTCCTAAAACAGATAAATCCAATGGGAAAAACGTCAGTAAAGGTTGCAAATAAACTACTTATCAACAGGTGTACCACTGGCCAAAAAACACATTTTTATAGGCAGAAGAGGAATGGGGAAGGAACCCACCCTTGACCAATGGTGTAGATTTCCATGTGCACAGTAAGGACATGTCTTTACCAAGGAAAACCTCCAAAATTATTGAGAGCATTGTTTTAGTATTACTATGACTTAATACAGATAATATAACAACTAATAACACATGACTGAAGCTGAACTTGAACTCAATCTGCTGGTGTGAAAGTCTTGGACTCTGCTCATTCGCCACTGTCCCCAACATACCTAAGTAGATCTCTGTTTCTCTGTGCAGATGTAGGGCAACACTTATTCATTATAGGTCTGATTTTAGCCAAACCAGTCGCTCTCGTTGCTCAGTCACTGAATCCAATGTATTTCAAAGTATTTCCCTGTTAGCAGGACGTAACCAAGAATTCACTTATTTATAGCTGCTTGTGTTTACAATCTATCGTGGTCTACCACCAATCTATACTGTTGGTTAATCTAATCTGCAACACTATTTGAAGAGTGACATAGCTTAATCCACAACTGAACAACCAAACCATAACTTCTTAACAATTTGTTTGAAGATGTAGAGAATATACAGGAGTATGCAAAGGTGTTGATTTGGTTAAATACATGCTGTAAACCAAGAAGCCATTTAAAAAAAACTTGTACTTTGTTATTGTACAGTCAAAAGTGCTGGAAAAAGAGAAAGATCTAAATCCAATACATATTAACTGTGACCAACCTTTGCATCCAACAAACTTTTTACAGCACTTCTTTAAACCTGTCTAAAACAGTATACATTAGTTTGGGTACTGCCATATATTCTACTAGCTGTGCTCCAGCTAGTTGTTAGCATTTTGCTATTAATATAACTGTATTTCATATATGTTAAATGTGTTTGTTTACGCCAGGTGATGACCTGGACCAAGGATCTATAAGTCTCTCCAATCTGAATCTTCTGCCTCAGAAAGAAGTTCATCATTTGTTCAGATACTTGTGCAAAGAACAAGATCCCATCTCCGGAATCACATTTGCCAAGAGCAGGAAAAGACTAAAAACTTTTGCTGAAAGCATTACCAAGGCCTAGGCACAAATATAAATATATTATATTTGCTTCATAGTTCACTAGCATTTCTATTGTGACCATGTTAGCATGCAGATATTAACCAGAAGCCCAACTTGCCTGCCTCTGAATGACATTGTATACATTTATTAAAAACTGCAGTTGAATCAAACTGTACCCTAGCGCACAAGCGTCCTAAGGTTCTCGTGCTTTAGTTCCATTTCCATAACCATTATTACCTCATAATGCATAAAAAAAATTTAATGAATTGACTTTGAGGATAGGGATAAATGTGATGAGACTAAAAATGGCTAGATTGTATTACCAAATACTAAATATACACTTTCTTTTTACACAGATGGTGCAGAATCTTAGCCATAAGTAAATTTATTCTGTATTACTATGTACCTGATCTGTATTCTTCCTTGTCCATTGTTCATTAGGTCATCTGTGGAGAACTTCATAAACCTAGACTGAAAGATAACAGCACAATGATAATAGCACAGATGAAATATTTTTTAGTCAGAGGCAAACAAAATCCCATAATGTATTACTGTTTCTTACTTACGATTCATACAGTACCGTGCAAAAGTCTTAAAGTCTTTTTTTTCCGAATAATATCCACATGTGCTTAGTTAATATTAATGCTATTCATCAACAGAAACATATGCCAAAGAGTAATTTGATGTTGGCAAATAAAGCTTTGACTTACCTGACATCAGGCTAAAGCACATCTCTATTCATCTGATTTGCTTCTTTAATTCTGGTCACAGGTGATGTTTAAGTCAAAGATTATACTGTAGTCACACCCTGTGTGACACATTTATAACACCTTAATGGCTGATCTATTCCTGGACTTTGTAAGGGTGTCATGCATTGTTTTATTGGTCTAAGCTGAGCAGTTGTGACAGATAAGGACACTCCATCAATTTTTAAGTTTTAGAATTCAGCTTCTTAAACATTTCTTTAGAACCCCTTCCTATAAGAAAGTGTAATACAATCATTTGAACCTAATCTAGTTTCTGCCTAGCAACTCATAACAGGTCTGCCCTACAAAGGTGTGAGAAAGTATCTGCCTGCTTGATTTCTGCAACTTTTGGATGTACTGTACCTCATACTAAACTGTTTTAGATCTTCACACAAAAGTTATTATAAAATGAAGGAAAACAAAAAATAAAAAAAACAAGTCAATGACAAGAATTGACAAAATTCTGTATGTTATCAACATTAATTGGGCTTTTATGAAATATGATTTGCCACAATCAAAGAAAACTCCAAAGTAGATTAGGAAGATTCAGTCCCTAGTCTCCAGTTTGTCAGTCCTGCATATTTTTAAAGCTGTGTACCACCTGAGCGTACCTGCAGACCTAATCAGCCCATGCTGTCACTGGGCCATCCCAACATTAAAACCACCAGGTAGTTTTAATATTGTTACTGTTTGATGGATATAAGGATAAAGATAATGATGTCTTGCTTCTTCATCTGCCAAACAAATGCCACATTTCTCTTGATATTAGAATTGCTAAAAAAAAGCCTTCACTTCATTTATTTATTTACATGTATTTTCATAAAGTTTCTAGATATGGAATGGGAAGCAGAGTCACCTGATCCATCTCTAACTGCTCAAAGCTGATTTCACAGGAGCTTGATAGCTGAAGGCTCTGCCTCCCATTCTACATTTGGAAACTCTAGGAACCACAAGTAAACCTGCAGTCTGAGAACAGAGAGTTCTGCTGGGAAAATATGGAACTATGAGTTCTTTAAGATAAGATTGAGTTCAATATTTTAATGAGCACATTTAGTTATTATTTGCATTACATTTATTGGTTTTCTGTTTTTAAATTATTTAATTATATTATTTGTATTATGTCTTAATATTGCAAAATAACAGTTGCAATGTCCAACTCTCAACCATACAACTCAGCATGCCAAAGCAACCTTTGTTTTTGATTTGATAACACTTAATTGACAAGGAGTATAAACTAATATAGAAGGTTGAAAGTTCAGGTTCAGAAAGTACAGTTCAACTCTCACCTCACAGAACTGTGTCTACTTTTACTTTAATATAGCAAGTTAATATCAGTGGGAAATAAAACAATCCAACCATTCTGTATTGAAATCTAACTGTAAAATGTACATTTTCTTAGTTTAAATGTGTTTAGTAGTAGATTCACTACTGTTTAGGGTCACTGTCCTATCATGCAATTACTGAGCTTCAGCTGGTATGCAGTTATTCTGACAGTAACTTCATAAAATTGGTAATAAATCTTCTCCTCAACGATAAAGCTGTACAGGCCTAGAGGCAGCAAATCAACAAATCATGATGCTCCCTCTTCTATTCTATTACACTCTTCAATTTATGTCACCTTGACCCAGCTGTTCAAAGTGTGACTTTTTATTGCTTTATGATCCTTTAATTAAGGTTAATTTGATTATAATCTGCTGCAGTGAAGCCACAAGGAAGTTAAGATATGCTAAGATAAGATAATTCTGTTTATACTGTAACAGACCTATATAACAAAACTTTAGCTGACTCTTTCACTTTGTTCACTTTACTATTAACCATCAGTTTCTTCCACAGTCTGTATGAACTCAATAATCTCATGACTGTCAAATTTTAAAGATGTTCCTCTACTGCTGTCATTAGTGATGCAATATTAATGCAACATTTCTGATTTCTGAGACACAGATAAGAAAGCGAAGACTCAGCTGCAGCCAATAACCAACAGGTTTCCAAATAAGGAGTGTAACAATGCAGTAAAAGACTTCCATGTAGGATGGCCTGGTGTATCCCCACTTTTCTCTTCTCAAACATTGTTTCTCACTTACCTCAGAATAAACTAAAAGGCTTTGGGATGTCCTACAAGATGGGGGAGTGGAATATCTTTTGGGGTAGGTGAGCATCAATTAAGCTGAGCAACAGAGGTTTGGAAGAAGACTGAGGTTTGCCTAATAATGCAAAATGTAGAGGTGGCAGGAGGGAGGAAAGACAAACTTTTTAAAAGCACTTTGTATAGTATTGAGCACCAGTCTGATTCCAGTTGACTCTGTCTTCTGTAGGAGCTGCACGCCCTCTGCTGGCCAGAGGGAAAGAATATGTGTATTTATCAAAGTGTAAAACACACAAATTATTATTTTTTTTTAAATAATGTCTAAAGTCTAAAGCAGAAGAGAAGAAGAAGAATGTTACAATAACTTTAACTTTATTTGTCCACTTACCTGCTCAACATGACAGGACTGTGTTCAATTCAATTCAATTAAATTTTATTTGTAGAGCGCTTTTTACAATTGACATTGTCACAAAGCAGCTTTACACAACCAAAGAACAGTACATGAACAGTGAATGTGTTCAGATGTTAGGGTCCAGGTAATCTGGATTGAATTTATACTGTTTTTATGTTAAATTGTGGGTTTTATCCTGTGAATCCTGAGTCTTTTTATATTGATTACATCCGCTCATAAGTGGCAAACCTGTATTTATTCAATTCCATTTTCTTTGGTTTTGAAAGACCAGTAACTGATTGTTTAACTGATGCAGGTTTAAATCTTCTGTCTTCCATTATATCACTTCAAAATTGTTTCTGCTTCATCACAATGAACGGAATGTTAGTTGATTCAAGATTCAAAATACTTTATTAATTCCAGTGGGAAATTGTTTTGCCTAATTACAATTATTCTCAACACAGACAGTGTTGTTGTCACAGTGGTTTCCCTGAAACTAAGGTCAGAAAGTGTTCAACCATCAACAGCTCAAACATCAGCTGTAAATTACTTTGTGGGTGTACAAAGACCTGTCACATTGTGCACATACAAAATCACTATATAATTCTTTGAAACATTTCATTTCTGGTTTGTTCTTGTGCAGCAGATAACAGAGCTTTAAATTATCCTTGAAAAGTTGCTGTACCGGGTAATTGTGATGGGTTTGTGTTAGAGTTATTTTACAAAAACACTGGACACACCCCACAGGACCAGCAATTATTTTAGTAGAGGCATTTATTTCTTACACAAGGGAGCAGGTCAACACAAATACATTATGTGCAGTTCAATGCTCAGGGAGCCAGTCTCCCACAAGTCTTTTTATACAAGTACATAATATTGCATATGAATGTAGAATTGTCTCTTTGTCCTTGTTGTAGGTGTTGTTCCTGTCTTCAGTTATCTCCATGCCCAGAGTTATGAGGTTTCCCCCTGTAACCTAGCCGTTTTTAGACTGTCCTCTCTTCTCTTTATCATTTTCTCACATCAGCCCATTTTAAGTCTGAAATCTTCGCACGGGGTTTGCCACAACATTTTGCGGGACCTCCGGCTATTTAAACATAGTGGCGCGTCATTGTTAGTGCGTGTGTGGAGTAAGAAAGTTTGGAGCTGCTGCAGGTAGGCTCATACCACCAAAATTGGGTTATTTTCCGTCATTATTGTTATGTCCCTTACTGGTAGGAATGGCAGCTGAAGCCTCATGAAGCTTCCACAGGGTTCATCTGCTGGAAAATGAACCAAAGTTGCGGGGCTTTGAAACCACACAGACCAGTGACATCTGGTGGTGCACTGCAAGTATATCGTCTGCTTCAACCAGCCTCATTGTCCTTGTTATACTTCAATATGGACATAATAAAAAGCGTAAAACAAAACACCTTGTGATAATTTATGTGAGTTACAAGTGCTTGTGTTACATTGTGAATAATAAATATAACAACTCTGCTTCACGAAGGTAAAACAAGTGCTAAAGCATCCGTGTCAATCGGGCCATCCCTACTTATTGGTATGCTTCTCAGTTCTATATTTCAGGCCATTTGTGAAAACACCTTCTTGTGCTGTATGAGGTACAATACAACCGGGTATTGTGTATTGTGTGTATGTTTTTGATGTGTATGAGAAACATTCATAAAATTAGGAGCAGTGTCTGCCTCCCGACTACCTAAATTATTTATATCTAAAACTAACCCAAGAGGAGTTATTCATAGGAACCTAATAAAAATAAAGACGACTCCTCTCTCAGAACAAAATAAAACAGAAACAATTAAATGCCTGTTCCTTAAGTTCCCTGTTAGTGAATGATTTGATAATTGACCATCAAATAGACTTATTCTGTCTTACTGAAACCTGGCTGCAGCAGGATGAATATGTCTCTCTGAATGAGTCGACCCCCTCAAGTCATGTTAATTATCATGTTCCTAGAAGCACAGGTCGGGGTGGAGGAGTAGCAGCAATCTTCCACTCAAGTTTGTTGATCAACCCCAGACCTAAACATAGTTTGAATTCATTTGAGAGCCTCACTCTTAGCCTCTCTGATCTAACTGGAAAAATCAAAAACCAGTCCTGTTTGTTATTGTGTACCGTCCTCCTGTCCCTTACTCTGAGTTTTTAACTGAATTCTCAGAGTTTCTATCTGATTTAGTTCTTAATGCAGATAAAGTCATTATAGTGGGTGACTTTAATATCCATGTAGATGTTGATGATAACTGCCTCAACACTGCATTTAATTCACTATTAGACTCCATTGGTTTTACCCAAAATGTAAATAAACCTACTCACTGTTTTAATCACACCCTTGATCTTATTCTGACATACGGTGTGGAAGTTGATCTTTTAATAGTTTTTCCCCAAAACCCTCTTTTATCTGACCATTTCTTAATTACATATGAATTTACACTACCAAACTTTACTAAACCTACAGATAAAATTCTCTACAGTAGATGTTTATGTGAAAATGCCATGGTTTCGGCCTGGCCCCGGCCGACCTTGGTTTTCCTCCCTTGATCTCCCTCTAGACTCCGCCCACCAGCCCCTTCTCTCCCTCTGCTCACAGCAATCAGCTGAACATTGGACTCACCTGTGTTCCCCTCTGGCTACAAAAACTCTCCTCAGTCCTTTTCCCCCTGATCGTCTTTATGTTTCAACCTGTTGCCAGCCTGTTTCTCATGCCTGATTCCGAACCCTGCCTGCTCCTGCTTATCCTCCTCGGCCCTGTCTGTTTCCCCCCCTGGACTTTGTTCCCCCCTCTGGACCTTGGACATTGTTACCTGTTTCCTCAGTGAGTGTTTTCCTGCCATCGTGCAGTGGTTTTTGATTTGTTACTTTGTTCCACGCCGTTTTGGTAGTTTTCTGTTGTCACTTTGTTTTCGTGTTTCCCTGCCTGTTTTTGTAGTGTCGGTTGACACCCCCCTTAGTTTCTGTTTTTTGTAGTTTTACCTAATAAATCCCGTTTTCAGTTCATTCCTGCCTCGTTCCCCTTCCTTAACCGTGACAGGAAGGCAGTTATTTCAACGTTACTCCAGCACAAGTGGACTATCTTGTTAATAGTACTGGTGCTTCACTTGGAACAATACTTGATACTGTTGCTCCTCTGAAAAAGAAACTAGTGAGTCAGAGGAAGTTAGCTCCATGGTACAATTCACAAATCCGTAGCTTAAAGCAGAAATCACGTAAGTTGGAAAGGAGGTGGCGTTCCACCAATTTAGATGAATCTTGCCTAGAAAGATAGTTTAATAATATGTAAAAAAGCCCTGCGTAAAGCTAGAACTTCATATTACTCCTCATAATAGAGGCAAATAAGAACAACCCTATGTTTCTTTTCAGCACTGTAGCCAGGCTGACAAAGAGTCATAGCTCTGTTGAGCCTAGTATTCCCTCAACTCTCAGCAGCAATGACTTCATGAATTTCTTTACAAATAAAATCATAACTATTAGAGAACAAATTGATCAGATCCTCCCTGCATATAGCATGGATTGTACAACAACTCTAGATTCATCTGCAAGACCACGCTCGTACTTAGACTGCTTCCTCCCCATAGATCATTCTGAATTAATTTCAGTAATTAATTCCTCTAAACCATCAACATGTCTCTTAGATCCCATCCCGACTAGACTCCTCAAGGATGTCTTACCTTTGATCAGCACGTCCATATTAGATCAGATCAATCTGTCTTTACAAATTTAAATCGTATCTATCGGATAGATTTCAGTTTGTACATGTTAATGATGAGTCTTCGAGGCACAGCAAAGTCAGCTATGGAGTTCCACAGGGATCTGTGCCTGGACTGATTCTTTACACTTTTTATATGTCCCCCTTAGGCAATATTAGGAAACATTGTTATGCAGATGATACCCAGCTATACTTATCTATGAAACCAGGAGAAACTAATCAATTAGTCAAACTTCCAGCTGCTTAAAAGACATAAAGACCTGGATGTTCTCCAATTTCCTTCTCCTAAATCCAGACAAGACAGAGGTTATACTGTTTGGGCCTAAAAATCTCAGAGACACTATGTCTAAACACATTCTCACCATTGATGACTTAGTTCTGGCCTCAAGTTATACTGTAAGAAACCTTGGAGTTATCTTTGATCAGGATATCTCCTTCACTTCATACATCAAAGAAATCTCTAGAACTGCCTTTTTTCACCTAAGAAACATTAAAGTTAAAATTAGGAGCATCCTGTCCCAAAGTGATGCTGAAAAACTAGTCCATGCATTTGTTACTTCCAGACTGGACTATTGTAATTCCTTATTAATGGGATGTCCCAATAACTCATTAAAGAGCCTCCAGTTAATCCAAAATGCTGCAGCCAGAGTTCTGACTGGAATTGGCAAGAGAGATCATATTTCTCCTACGTTAGTTTCTCTCCATTGGCTACCTGTAAAATCCAGAATTGAATTTAAAATTCTTCTCCTCACTTATAAATCCCTTAATAATCAGGCTCCATCTTATCTTAAAGAACTCATAGTTCCATATCTTCCAAGCAGAACTCTCTGTCCTCAGGCTGCAGGTTTACTTGTGGTTCCTAGAGTTTCCAAATGTAGAATGGGAGGCAGAGCCTTTAGCTACCAAGCCCCTCTCCTGTGGAACCAGCTCCCAGTTCAGGTTCTGGAGGCAGACACCCTCTCTACATTTAAGACTAGACTTAAAACTTTCCTTTTTTATAAAGCTTATAGTTAGAGATGGATCAGGTGATTCTGAACCATCTCTTAGTTATGCTGATATAGGTTAGTCTGCTGGGGGACCTCTACTGATACACTGAGCTCCTCTCTCCTTTCTCCGATATCAATGCAAATGCCCCCATTGCATGTCATTAACTTTGTGTCTTCTCTCTCCTGTAGTTGTGTTTCCTCCTCTCTGTCTCCCTCTCTCTGTACTTTTCTGCAGGTATCCTCGGCCTGGAGCTGTACATCTCCAGAATCCAGTTCACCTGCCCAATGTTCTTGCTGCTTGTTGTTGTCTTATTGCCTCCTGTTCTTTTCTCTCTTCTCTTTCCACTCACCCCAACTGGTCGAGGCAGATGGCCGCCCACTATGAGCCTGGTTCTGCTGGAGGTTTCCTATTTCCTTCTTATTTCTTAGCTTTCGGGCGACTTTCGTTTCTCTCATTACCTAAGGAAATTAATTAAGGAAAATATTTTTCCTTGGTGTCTCTTGAGGGTTTGTTTACTACACTTCAAACCTCCCGCTCTGTGCAGTGCGCATATTCTAGCCAAAAAGCATGTTTCCTGGCGTCACACGTGCCCCCCCTAGCATCGCACCCGCCCCACTATTCGAGAAGCACTGCTCTAAAGGGAGTTTTCCCTCTCCACTGTTGCCTAAAGCTTGCTCAAATGGGATTGTCCTCCTTGCCCTCTGGACCTGTCTGACTCGTCCTGATGCCCAACTTCTTGCCGGAGATCTCGTTGCTTGGATCCACCATATGGCCAATGGGATGCGTTTGGAGACTGGAGTTGGTCACACGCTACTATGAAGTCGGTCTTGGCCTCGCCGGACGTCGGAAGCTGTTTCTTGGAGGTCTCGACTCAACGCTCGATAGTCCAGGAATGTAACAAGTCTGCCTGCAATTAACTAACTGGACTCCACATTAACTTAAAGACTTTAACTGTTATACTGGACTGCTGCCTACACAGCGCGTAATCACCCATATGAGGATGGGTTCCCTGTTGAGTCTGGTTCCTCACAAGGTTTCTTCCTGTTGCCTTCTCAGGGAGTTTTTCCTTGCCACTGTCGCCCTCGGCTTGCTCATCAGGGACAATCTGATTATTATGATTCTTACACATTCACTGTTCATGTACTGTTCTTTGGTTGTGTAAAGCTGCTTTGTGACAATGTCAATTGTAAAAAGCGCTCTACAAATAAAATTGAATTGAATTGAATTGAATTTTGTTTTTGTGAAAGAAAAACTGTTCTCTTGATTGTGTTTGTCAGTTTGTGTTTTCTTTAGCTGCGTTGAGGAGTCGTGGCCAACAGTGGTACAATTTAAATGAGAGTAACGATTAAGAACAGTTTTAGTTTTAGTTTCACTTTTTCCCTGTAAGCAGTCGATTTCTCAGAAATCACCACTGTGATTTTTTTACTCATTTCTTTTAAGGTGACTGCAGTTCTTTGATGAACAGGCAGCACACTGAAACAACATCACTGTGTTATTCATTCACTGGCGATTTCTGGAGATCAGGCCTATCTGTGTTTTATATTATTACCATTATCACCACACTATGACAGTAACAGTAAGCTACTACTCTTAAATATCATAAGATAATATAAATCAAATATAATGTGAAGTATAGTTTCTAAAAAATGTTGGAGAAACTCAGACGGGTTCCATTTGGACCAAATTCAAATGAGAACATACTGAGTATCTGTAGCAAACATTTTGCATTTGTGCTTATCACTTCCAAAATGCAGAACCAATGCTGCGCATGATTTATTAACATACAAGCTAAGACCCAAGCTTCAACACTACGTTCCTGATTTACTGAAAGTTTGCATGAACTAAATAGAGTTTAAATTTAATAACACCCACAAACACCAGCAGTGTTCTTTGGTTACTTTGTGTTGGGGAACTCTCTTGTTTGTCCCATTTTTACACTAACAGCATCGATCATTATACATCAGAGTTGATTAAAACAACAAAATACCACCATACATAGTTAATACCAATTTTAAAAACAAAATAAAACTAAAGATTAAGTATAAAAATGAAGAGAATCTATCATTACTGTTTTTTAACAGGAGCTGAATCATCAGTTCTCTCCAATTCTTATTTGAGTTTAAATTACACTTAATTTACAACAAAACAAGATTAACTTAAATAAAAAGAATCAATAAAAAAGAATCTGTGTTCTGTCATTTTAAATATTCCCTCTGGTTTTAAAATGTGTGTTTTCTCTTTACACTGAAATAAGCTGAACATGTCTAGTTTTTCTAATTAAACGTGATCATTTTCTAAAATAAAGCTCTGATTTGTCTTCACTCTGACGTTTCAGTGTTTGTTCCTTTGTGATTCTCATTCAGTTCTCTGGACATCATCTGCTTCACCTCATGTTTTTCATCTGTTGTATTGTACCAGGACATATTTCCAGTACTCAGAGACCTCAGTGGTGGATCATGAGCAGACCCTTGTTTCTCCATGGCTTTGCAACATGTTGGTTCAGGTTGACATTGGTCTCATCATCCCATAAAACTTTGTTTTAGAACGATTGTGGTTCATTTCTGTACGTTTCTGATTCTTTCAGCTGATGAGAGGTTTGGTCTCTGTATTTCTGTTCATGAAGTCTTGATCAAGTGGTAGACTGTGATTCCTTCACACTGCTCTATGGAGGTTCTTAGTGCTTTTACCTGACCTGAGAACAGGCTGACCTGTTCTCTGTGTGTTGCTCAGTACAACAGTGGTTGGGCGTCTCTTTTGTTTTTGTTTAATAATCATATTTCAGGTTTATCATGTAATATAATGAATTATATTGTTAATGTGCTCATTAGAGTTTATTCTTCATGTTGGCACCAAATCTCTCACAGTCAAACTCCGAGTTTGATCAAAGTCAGAGTAGAAGTTAAAGCAGACATGAAGCTGTTGTCACGTTAACGACAGTTCAATACACACAACACTGAACTGGACTCTAGTCTCCGGGTCAAGTGTCCAGCTGGTGCTGTGTTTCCTGCACGCTGAGCTCATCCCTCACGGGACTCGTTACTGTTTCTCATTGTTCCCACAAACGGAAGAAGGCAGAGCAAAGTGTCGAGGAGGGAGGAGAGACCAGCGTTCAGTAGGAGCTCCAGTCTGATTAAAGGTGACTCCATCATCTGTGGGAGCCGGACGCCCTCTGCTGGCCAGAGGGAACGAGCCCGAGTGTGTTTCAGAGTGTAAAACACGGAAGTCGTTTTCTTTTTAAATAAAGTCAAAACATTACAATAAGAACATTTTTGTCCATTTATGTGTGGAACCGAACTCTGCTGTGTTTGTGAAACCATCTCGTCTAAATATGACGAGCCAGGAAATAAAGTACAGACAATAACAGAACATGTATCACTTCAAATTGTCCAAAATAATTAAATGGTGTAATAATTAAATTAAGGTGTAATGTAATAAAAATGGGACGGTGTGTAGCTGTGAGGTTCCAGGTAATCTGAAGAGTATTTCATCAAAATACACTTCAGTACATCAAAAGGGGTCAGAAGGACAGATAGAGTGATAACACCACCCCTCTAACAGATAAAGTGCAGATTTACCAATTACAGAATACGACGTAAGTTTGAGTTTCACTCAGCGTCAGCAAGGAGTAAAATGTCTCTACCCTTAACTTCCTCACATGCCGTCCACATCCAACACTTTTCCTCCGAGTGAGGGAAGTTTGCAGAAAATGCAAATTTATGCAGTGTGTCTTATTAAAATGCATCCAGCTAAAAAGAAAGAAAATATTCAGTGAGTGCTAATGCACGGCATTTTAAATGTAAAACTTCCCTTTGTAGTTTGTGTTTCATCAGGGCCGGGTGTGATGAAATGATTGTGACACTTTATTAGGGATTCATGTGGAGATAAGAGGGGTAACCGTGTGCACACGGTTCAGTTTCATTGCAGGAATGTCAGAGCAGCTTTTAATCCCGATCTCACATTTAGCAGCATCAGTGAACTGTTGTAATTCAACAATAAAACACACAACAGACATTTTCACAGAAGTTACAAAGACTTTTGTTGTAAAAAAAAACTTCTTGAAACTCTTTATGACCTATTTTCATCTTTATGTTTATTTGTAGCGGCCTTTTTGTTATAACAACACCGTGTGAATCAATCAATCAATCAATCAATCAATCAATCAATCAATCAATCAATCAATCAATCAATCAATCAATCAAAGCCTCTCTGGTCACTGAGAAGGATTGAGTTACGTTCAAACTGATCTAGTTCTAGTTGATACGAGTGTCACAGATGGGGAACGTGATGTTATTTAAATGTGCTAAAAACAGTGCAGAGAGCTTTTCCTGAAAGGTGACAGAGGTTTAGTAACACAGAGAGTTGAAACTAAGAGAGTTGAAACAGGTTCGGGTGATAAGTGAGTGTCAGTGAATGATCCAGACTCTGTGAGTGGAGACAGGTTCTGACACTGATAATCAGCTCTAACAGAATTTATTAGCAGCTGAAACTAATTGAAGCTTTACTGTTGTTTCAACATCACTAAGACTGACACTGCTCAGCTGGAATGAGCCTCTCACTTTGAAACAGACTATTATTTGATGCAGCACATTTCCGATCATGTCAAATCATCCTGTGAACTCTGATGCTTCTGTCCCTTTGAAAGTCTGCTGGTCTCAGCAAAGAGGGTTTGTCAGTTTGAACCTGCGCAGCATGAACAGGTGGAGCTCGATGGACCGAAGATGTGTTTCTGATGCTTTATATGTGAATAAAGTAGGAAAAATAATCATGTACTACATCAGCAGTGTTTCCGTCATCACGTTGACTTATTGCTGGTTCTTGGTGCCAGTTGCATCTTTCCACCAGCTGCTGTCAGTATAAAGCTGCGTTTGACACGTTGCTTGTTAATTCATACAGTAAGTGATACAGTGAAATCACTGACTCCGTGTGCAGCCGTCCACTTCCTGCTGAAACACACTGTTTATTATTCATATTGTCTGTATGTTGAACTTCAGTGTGGATCCTTCTGTAAGTCCTGTGGAGGCTTTTATAACTCAGAATAACTAAACTAAGGCTGTTCCATTCTCCTGACTCCTGACGCTGATCATCCAAGCAGAGAAAAGCTGTTCTTGATAAGAGAGAAACATTCAGACGAGTGGTTTCACAGTGCAGGACAGTCTCCAGACTCAATAATTCATGCTTACAGAAGAGCGCTGAATTATTGAACTGAGCTGTTAGTTCGATGATGACTCACACTGTCTTTTTCTGAGACCACGAAGCTGCAGCAGCTTCAGTTTCCACTGATCACAGTCGAGACGTCTCAGATCAGCTCACATGTTGTTCATCAGATCATCTGAGCAGGAGGCCACAGAGGCTTTGTTAATCAGCAGGACTTCGTCAGGATCACAGACTGTAGATCAACAAAAGGTCAAAATCCAAACTTCTGCATCATCTTTGAATGAAACTGAAGCCAGTCGAACTCTTCAAATGGTTCAAAATGTGAAAAAAGACTCTCACACTAAACCAGAATCAGAAGAAAAGCCGCCGCCGCCTCTGTGTGTTTGACCTGGACTGGATCTTATCTCATCTCTATTGATCTGCCGCTCTGCGCCCTCCACTCAACCTGGGGTGTGAGGCTGCAGAGGCTGATGCTGCTGGATGTGAAGCTCAGATTAACTCCTAAAAACACAGGATCACCATCACATGTAACGGCTGGAACCACAATCCACACAGCAAAACAGTTCATTATCTCTTTATGTAGTTTAGTGGGATGTTGTATTATAAATAAATGACAAATATATAAATTACTGTTTAAAGTAAAATATCTTCAATAATAAAGTTAATGACCTTATTACTGATCACATGTTATAATCCTGTTTTCATATTGTTATTATAAATTGTTCATTATAATCTTCACATCAGTTTCCACATTGTTACCAACACACCAGCTGCTAATGTTACTTAAGATATATCAAATGTTAATATCAGTATAACCTGGTTATTACTTTACTAATTACATGATATTACGTAATTATTACCTTTATATTACTAATACTGTGTCCTGAACCCCATTTTATCAGTAACCGTCCAAAACATTTTAACATTTAAAGTCAATGAGACCCTCGTGCTGTCACCAGAGAAAGAAAGGTTCATCCTCTGAGGAACACGAGTGTCTGTTAAAGATAAATCACAGTATGAAACGTTCGTTTTCAGTTCTTTAACAGCAGCTCATGTTAGATGTCACTACTTCTATTTCAGTCAAACTTGCTTTGTGAACTCGTCCTTGCCGTCGATGTCTCCGTGTCGTTCACGACAAGGACGCCGCGGCTGCTCTGAGCTTCTCTCCCTGTCAAGATAAATTATGGGTTGGACGCAGTCACTCCACAGTGATTGATGAGCAGCAGGGACGATGGCGGCGGCGTCACAGCTGCACTTCTCCTCTTCTGTGTGAGTTTATAAGTATGAACAGGTCACACAAGCTGTATTTACACCAAACTAAAGGGGCTGAAGGCTGAGGCTGTTTTCGTTGAGGCGCCAGCTGCAGGACAGCAGGTGTTGTACCTGCTGACTCACTGCTCACCTGTTGGCCAGGTAGAGGGGCAGAATCAGTTCTCTTTGTTGTTTAGGAGTCAGTCATTAACTGATGATAGTGATTAACAATCTCTCTGACACCAGTTTAAAAATAGCTAAGCATTAAAACAGCTCCACACTCGGGCTGTTTCTGTTCTGGACTCTCCTGCAGCCTTCCTCCGCTCGGTGAACCCTGCCAGCTGTGTTACTGCTTCCCTCTCTACCTTTTCATCATCAGCTTCTTCTATCACTAATTTCCTTTTGCCAAAAGCTTCACAATGCCTGGAACATTTTAAAAGGAGGATATTGCTCCAGATTTCATCACCTTAATTAGTTGAGATGAAATAAAAGAGCTGAATATGACGATTATTTGGAGCCACGATGAGGGCCGGAGCGGTTGGCAGGCTTCTTTATCCTGCAGTGAAAAGCCTCGGGAACACTCAGAGATTTTACTCATTTCCATCTCAGCATGGTGTAAAGGAACCGTCCACCAGCTTCAAACTGCTGCTGCGTTAAACTGCTCTCAGATCAGAACTTTACAGTTTAATCTGGTTTTCTGATCCATAAAACCTGAACTCAACTGCCGAGTTTCCCTTTGATAGAAGACATGACATCCTGAAACGGCTGTGAATCAGCCGAACTGGTGCTTTGTGATTTTTGTCTAAATAAATTAAACTGACAGTAAGGATGTGCCAGGTGGCTGTAACGCACAATACACTGTTGTTTGTTTCTGTTGCAGTTTAGTTGTAGAGAAAAACGATTTCTAGGAAACACGGCTGCTTCAGGAAGTGTTCCCAGCAGGTTCCAGTGACTGTTGGTTCTGGAGGAGGTCTAACAGGTTAAACCAAGAACTCTTCCAACTTTAACTCCCACAAAGATCGTTTGCTCCAACCTTCTCATATGCGCTCCACAACTGTACCGAAATTGCAGCTGGTTTAGTAGTTTAACCATTAAATGCTGAAAAATGCTGGAGGACAACTACACAAACAGATTAAGACAAAAATTTGTTACGACCAACCTCTGAAGTCGTAATTTACAGGAGGTCAGTCTCTGGTAAAGTGTTTGTCGTCATCTTCAGTGAGGTTAAAGGAGGTTTGAGAGTTTGACAACAGATGAAGCTGTTCTACAAGATGAGACATGTCAGAGGTTCCTCGTTCTTCAGATTTTTACTTTTAATTGAGGTTTTCAGAACACTTTATATCTCTGGAAGGGTGCAGAAGTGAAGCTGCTTTACAAGACCTGAAGGTGATTGCATATGTTCTCTGGGACGCTTCAGTGGTTGTTGAAGATGAACCAGCGGTTATTAAAAGGTCTTAATGAGCATTTCGGGTACAGTACATCAAGATGTTCCTGAGGTTCTAGCAGGTGGTGGAGAACTGGAGGCTCTTTAGCTTGTTGAGGAGGTTTCACAGATAAGACTGTTCTGCAGGACCTTTGTGAGGAGACCTTCAGAAATCTGCACACAATTAATATTCTGCCAGTCGAGAGGGTCATCCTTTCACAAAAGACGTCTGTGCAGGTGAGCTGTGATGAAGGCAGAGATTAGTTGTTACCACTCACACGTTGTCGTGATAATAGAACAGATCAGGTGCGATTCCTCTGCTGCTGCAGGGTGGAGCTCGGAGAGACGGCTGCCTCGCCCTCTAAAACTCTCATTATGCAAAACGCAGCGCAGCCCGAGGGGCCGATCCTCACTTCACAAGTGTGATGGTGTCACACTCACACACACCGGTGAACTGCAAACGCTCTTTTTTCTTATTTTCATACATTTTCCATTATGTCTGCTGTTGAAGCACTTTACAGTCACAGAGAACATCACAGCTGTGGCTGAAACGGAAATGAACAGTTGCTGTAATGTAATCACAGACTGATCTTATGAGCTTCCTACTTCCTTCCTTCCTTCCTTCCTTCCTTTCTTCCTTCCCTTCTGCCTCTAAAAATTCTATTAATAGCTAAATGACAAAAACCCACTGTCCTTTTAAAGGCACCTTTTAATCATTTGGAAAACGAGGACACTGATTCTTTCTGGATACAAGACTTCAGTCCAGCGTCGTCGTCTGATTCTCGTCTTCATGATGCTGATGATGAGAGGACAGGTCCGTCAGGTCCATGAACTCTGTGTCTATGAAGCTACGATGTCGTAGCCCACGCTCTGATATAGTGGCAGCATGTGCCTCTTTGAATTTTCCATATACTTCTTTGTTTGGTCTCTTCACACTCGTCCTGTCCCCTGGTGGCTGTCACACCCCCCCCCCCCCCCCCCCACACACACACACACAGTTTCCTGAAGTCACTGAATCTTTTCACAATATCATCAAGTGCAGATGGAAAAGACCAAAACATGTTTTAATGTGGTGTTGAGAAATGATCTTTTTGGACTGATTGAAAACTCTCTCATGACGTTTGGCACAAAGTGATGAACCACAAACTCACTCAGAGAGTGAATCAAACTGAATTTGCTGATATTTCTAAAATTAAATTAAACTGAATTAAGATGTTAAACACTGAGAACTCTTTACTAACTGTATGAGGTGTTAGATCAACATTAGTTACAGTAACCTACTGTTTCTTTATTTACATCCCAACACTAAAATAAGATGTGTTAATTCCAGGTTGGATAGTTCACTTTGATTAATAGTCATTGTGAACAAGAGGAATTCAAAGTAAAATTAAACCACTTTACGTGTTAATTTGTGCTTCTGAGTACAAAAAGCTGCATCTCATTTAATCCCCAACCAACAGAGATAAGTGGGAACTGAACTGAACAGTTTATGATGAAGTGAAGTTCCTGCTCAGCTCAGTTTCAGTTTGGGAAGTGATCAGAACTCATCCAGGTGTTAAACAGCTGCTTTGTTTACTGTCCAACTACCTGCACTTGTTTCCACTCACAGCTCATTTAACTTGATCGGAGTTAGATTCTGGATCTGTGTGTGTTTTGTGCTCACACTGTTCAAACCTCCAGGGAGGGCAGCCCTGCTCTCCACAGCGCCGCCCTCCCTCTCTGTCAGCCCGGCGTCTTCTGATCCAAGCAGCGCGCACGGAGCCGCCTCACAGCCGCTCATCAGCCGCTGCTCTCGGCGCACTTTGATAGTCAGGTTCGGTCTTTTAACAGCCACAGACTGCTGACAGAGTTTGTTCTTTGTCGTTGTGTGGATGGAGTCGTCTCCGCAGGATTCGCCGAGCGACCCGGGAAAGAGCGGCTCTGAGCCCGCGACGCCGCGCACGGAGCCGCCGGCGAGCGTGGAGACCGTGTCCGGTGGAGAGCACCTGACGCAGGCCAGGAGAAGCAGCAACTCCGGCTCCAGCAAAGGTAAGAGCTGCTTATTATGGGCTGAACTTAAGAGAGAGACTCGACCAGTGCTTCATGAGACGGATTCACAGCAGCTCCCACCTGAACTCCGCTGTTCGGGGACTTTGGTGTTTGTGAAGCCGGCGACGGTCACTCGAAGACGGACACAGCGAGCGGAGAGCCGCTGGAAGGAAGGAAGTCCAAGACCTGGGTTACTTTAGACCCTTCAGCCTCAGAATGAGTGACTTTAAAAGCTGTTTACTGGTCAGTAGTAGTAGTATTAGTATTATTATTATTATTATTAGTAGTAGTATTAGTAGTATTAGTAGTAGTATTAGTAGTAGTATTAGTATTATTAGTATTAGTATTATTATTATTATTATTATTATTATTATTAGTAGTAGTAGTAGTAGTAGTAGTAGTAGTAGTAGTATCAGTAGTGGACTCTTTTCTCCTGGTTGGACTCTTGGTTCCAGTCAGGAGCAGATTTCCAGTTTTCCAGTTTTCCAGTTGTTCGTGTCTTTCCTGGTTTAACTTCACGGTTCCTCGCTGCACAGATCCTGAAATCATTTCCCCAGTTTGAAGTGGGATTTCATGACTGGTCTCCTTCATCCAACCTTTGTGGCATCAACTGTCATTTAATGCATTAATAAATGAAACCCTCCACTCATTTAAAGAACCAGCTGCAGCTTCTCTAACGTGAAGATGTGGTTTTGATCATAAGAACCTGGGTTTGGAGGAGGACAACATAACTTTAGTCTACGTCAGGATGTGTGAGCGTGAACCGGGGCCCTCTGGAGTCTGAGGTTCCCTCTGACCGTTGTACAGATTTGTTTTATCTCCTGTGATATGGTGCTTTGCTTTTTGTTGTTGAGCTGCAGCAGTTAGACGAGCTGGGAACAGCCAGTAGACAGAAGAATGCACAATCATTTCCTTCACAGACTTATTGGCAAACACTGAATTTACAGTTTCTCGTATTAGGATGAACGAGTCTCCCTCTTTGTTTAGACACAGTAACACACACTCTCACACAGATAATTAACACCAATGAGTGAACTCATGTGTCCCCCGTGTGCAGCTCTCGGGCCTGACGGCAGATTTTCCTGCAGCTCATTACTGGTATGCAGACTGGAGAGAGAGAGGCCGTCAGATGGAGCTTCATTGAGTTTCTCGGAGCAGAGCCAGTTACATAACAGCTGTTCAAGGAGAAGGGGAAAAAATCAGTGAGTGTTTGAGCTGTGTGGAAATCGAGACGAGCAGATAGTGTGTCTCTGTTTCTGAGGCTTTCAGTCAAAGCAGGGAGCCGCGAGGAGCCGGACCCGAGTAAATAATGAAAGATAAATAAAACTAAACTCCCAGGGTGAACTGGATGCTGCATTCAAATGCACCATGTACATTTAGATTAGTTTGTCTTTGTTAAAACAGTTTGCAGAGTCTCTGTTATTAGTTTGATGCAGAGGAAGAAACTAGTTCTGCAGTGACAGAGGACCTTATTTATTTTTTATTTAAGTATAAGTGGTGTCCGTGGCTTAGTTAGCAGCTCAGTCATCTACAAACCCCAGAGAACACACTTTAAACAAAAGGTAAATGGTTGCAGACACATGAACATGTTACAGGGTCCAGCTGATGTTGTTCACAGTGTCTAATGAACCTGGGACAGTTGCACATTTTGTCCTGTTAGTATCCAGCTCCAGTGGTTTAAGCCTGATAATTACTGTGAACACTGGTTGGACTGATGTTTAAGCTGTGTCAGTGTAATAGATTACTGTTATTTTACTTTTAATACTGCTGTTACTGTTGTTTACTCCATGGTCTAAAAGGTGTGTACGCTGGTGTTTTCTTTTTTTAAACAGCTACTCTGTCTGGGCCTGATCCTCGAGACTTGTTTGTGCAACACACAAAAGGAAATTCAGACACGTTCTCACTTGGGGAAATAGTCTGTTTGCTGTCTAGGATGAGCGCAGGAGGCACAATGTGACATAAAAATACACTGTGGAAGTCCCTGTGCTCTGTTTACAGCTTATTAAAGCAGCACAAATTGAATGATTAGAAATTATATCCCATAATATATAACCCCAGTTTCCTGTAAGAGAGAAGCGCTGTACTCCAGAATCTCTGTGACCTGCTGTATTTACACATGAGCTCAGCTGGACATTACTCCGAGTTTGCACTAGAGGGCTCGTAGCAGGTCTCGTCCAGGCCAGCTGACGTCCAGTGTGGGTGATGTCTAGAGAACTCAACACTTTTACTCAGACATGCGTCCTGCAGCTAAACAGTCTCATTTAGAGTGATTAGACTACAGTAAACTGGCTTAAAAAAGCTTTGTTACAGTGACTAGCAGTAAACCTCACCTCTTTCCATATGAAGGTCAAAGGTCAACATTTAAAGCTGCTGTTGGATGTTAAAGTTTATTTATGATTTGTTGAAATGATAAAGCTGCTCGTAAAACCCAGCGCTCAATGGGCATAAAACGTCTTTTTATCAGTCTTCTTGCTGTTGTTGAGGTTTTACGGTGCTGACGTGTCTGTTGCTCCGGACAGAACCTCAAGCTTAATGAGTTTTCTAACTTAATTTATTTTTAATACAAGATACTTCCGGCGATAACCAAACCCTGATATATCCTGTTCCCGTGTCACAGAGCTCCATTGTTGTCCAAAAGCTAAATTAAAAAGCCTGGCTGACATCTTCCTTCTCAGCATGAACACACGCTGTAGTTTGTTTTGGATCAGTCTCACATTCACCGTCCTGTAGCCACAAATATCCCCAAGATCACTGAATGTGAATTATTCAGTGAAATAGTCCTCAGTCATGCACGACAGTTTCTCTTGGCCTGATGATCCAGGAAATCCAAATCCTTATAGTCTGAGTCAAACAGTTCTGAGATTAAATCGACTGGGTTGCGTAAATGTTGAAATCGATTCAAAGTAAATATTAGTGATGAGTTTTTACATAGTAGAGAAGAAATCCTACAAACTACTGTCACTCTGCTCTCATTCAGACCGTGTCAGCTCACTAGTGCACCCTCAGCTGGCAGTCGTGCTATTTCTGACTGCACTTGAAGGCAGCAGGCGGGTTATGTAAGAGGTGACGGGGTAGAAGGGCACCGAGCCAGAGTCTGTGAGAGTGACAGCTTTAAAAACAGATCTGTAACAGCTTTAGGCCTGAAAGCATTAACTAACCTGCTGACCCACATTCCTGCTGGCCGCAGGAGAACAGAAGCAGGAAACTTCAAATGATTTCTGAGAGGTTCGCTGGACATGTGCCCATGTTCATTTTTTCACAGAGGATCCTTTGAATTCATTATGTAAACCTGTAACACACACATTAAATAAAACATGTACAGACATCGAGTGTCATGAGAGGTTCTGTATTTACGCACACACTCGCATCAAGGTTTAAGGTTTCTGACCAGAAGCGGCCTTTTTTTCCATATCTCCTCATTTTCCCAAAATACTCCCACTTTACAAAAACCTCAATTTCCAAACACATCATCACTTCCCTCAAATGACCTCACTTTCCCAACATGTTGTCTTTTTCCTAAATCGACCAAAAACGTCGTTATTTTCCAAAAACTTCGACTTTATGAAACTGTCCTCACTTAATAAAAATGTTCCACATTTTACTGTTTAAACTTTGCAGATTTCCGTTGTTCCCTTTTCAAATTGTCCCAATTTTCCAAAAACTGAATAAAGTGGTTCCACTTTTCTCTTAACGTCACTTTCCGACCTGTCTTCCCTCTCTTACAGTAAGAGTTAGGGTTAGGGAGACCGCCACGGGACCAGTCGCTGTCTGCATCAGCTTTGGTGCCTTTAGTTTTTCTTTTTGTTCTTGTTTCACAGCGTTTCATCCTCATTGACTTCTCATGTTGTTTTCACAGCACAACACGATTTTAGGTTTTAGCTCCGTCTCTTGTTCTCCTCTGGGATGAGGCCGGCGCCTCAGGCCCCTCGAGGTTTCTCGGTCTCGCCCACACGTCTCATCTTTCTCTCTCTTCTTCTTCTTCTTCTTGTTCCAGGTTTCAGCATCATTCTAAACGATAAACCTGAACTTTTGTCTTCTGCTCTCAGAGCGTCTCAGTCGAAGAGTGAATGTGCTTCAGTTGCTCAGTGAGTCGGGACATATACAACATTTCATTTCTGTGCTGTGATGATGTCTTTTATTTGTTGTCGGTGGTGAATACGACCTACTGCAGGTTAGAGACCGACACGGACAAGGAGAAGATTGAATGGTTTAAATAGTTCCCATTGATCGATGACACGGCTCTGTTATGTCTGAAAAACCTCCATTGATGCTTTTATCACATCCAGACTCAGCCACTGAAAAAACCTGTTGATGGTTCATCTTCTAGAAGTGAGGAGCCGCTCTGTGAGGTCGGTACATCTATAACTGCACCACCTGCCTCCTTCTCTCTGACCTTCTTCACCACCACAGCCTCTGTTCAGCTGATTCCAGTCTCTTATCCCCACTGAGCAGGACCACGCAGGACTCAGGACTGTGTCTTTGTATTTGAACCATTAGTTGGAGAAAACATTTTGTCTCCATGTGCTCTGGGAGTATTTTGCACTGTTCTGACACGGACCTCTCAGTTTACCTGAAACTCGGCTTTAACCTCGGCTCAGACCTCAGATCAGTTTTTCCCTGAACTGGTTTTGTCACTTTCAGAGAAGTTGAATGTGAACATGTGACCCAGTTTGAAGTGTTTCACTAACTGGGTGATGATGTACTCAGCAGAGAGTCCGTCCACCGTGGTGTCTGTGTGAAGTTATTTTGGCCCACGGGTCCCCGATGGCTCAGTTGCTCCAGTGGTTTGGATGCTGGAGGAGGTTTGGTGTGTGTCAGTGTTTACTTCACAGGCAGCAGATGAATGTTTTCACCACTGCTGCTGTAACAGGATTTGATCCTCCAGACTTTACTGCTTTTCTCTTTCTACAAAGATGTACTGGGGTCTGAGTCTCTGAAGACTTCAGGGCTCTGGGGCTGTTGGCAAAGGTTTGACTGGCTCAGATGCAGCTGGGATGTGTTGGAAAGAAAAACTGTGAACTGGCAGCAGAGTCCGTTTTTAACACAGTGTTCCCAAAACTCTGTTGTTCAATGAAAACTCATTTCTGTTTGGGTGGTTTGAACTTTTCAGATAATCCATAGTTCAGTTTCCTCTTCTCGCCATCAAATTTCTCTAAAACCAGTTCAGTAAATGTTGCAGGTACAGTGTTCAGTGTTCATCATCTTAGTGCAGTGCATCAGCATGCTAACATGTGGAAGTGTGTGTGTCGACCTCGTTCCACACACTCTGCTGTGAGTCAGTGACTCCTCGTAGCGTCTGTGTGGTACAGACGGCTGCTGGTCTGCCCAGATACCTGCCCGGCCTGCGGGCCCTGATGCCTGATTGGTCACGTCTGATGTTTTTCCATCTGAATATTTCAGATGATCGTCTGCTGATTTGGAGTCGGGCGGGTTCAGTGAGCACAGCTGGAGGTTTCAGTCTCGCTGCTAATTAAAACATCCAGCAGAGACGATCTGCTTTAACAAATGAAACTCTGCTGGAGACAAGTTCCCACAGACGCACAGGATGGAAACGACCATCACTTGACATAACATGATGTTGGTACTCCAGCCTTTTGTCTCTGTTTACAGACTCAGTCACAAGACATGACACTCTGTATATTAGTGTGTTGTACATGTTTTAGTTTAATGAATCTATATTAAAAAGACATTTTATATCAGTCGAGGTCGTCTGCACTCAGTAAATGTCTGTATTTGAATAATTAGAGGAGACTGAGGACGTGTGTGTGTGTGTGTGTGTGTGTGTGTGCGTGTGTGTGTGTGTGTGTGTGTGTGCGTGTGTGTGTGTGTGTGTGTGTGTGTGTGTGTGTGTGTGTGTGTGTGTGTGTGTGTGTGTGTGTGTGTGTGTGTGTGTTGTTACTTCTCCTCCTGTACACACACTGTGTTTCTCGTGTCTTACTTTAAAAGACACCAGAGACTTTAGAGTCAAACCTCTTTCCTTCTCTTCTTTCTTGTGGAGACTCTTTTCATACTGCAGGTTATTTACTAAGCACTTCACTCCTCCTCCTCCTCCTCCTCCCTCCATCTCGTTCATTACTCCTCTCCACTGATAAATACCCAGAGTTCTTCTCGCTCTGGCCTGAAGCCAGATGTTAATTAGTGTGTTGACGGCTCCTTTGTGCAGAGGCGGCCCTGTTTGGCTGAACACGCCTCGTTGCTCCCTGATAAAGACAGAAGAGAGCTGTCATGGAAATTTCATTATCTCTGTCAGAACTCGATCCAGCGGCCTCTTTAAAAACCGCTGGTTGACTCCTGTTTCGCTGTAAATCTGTTACCATCGATTAGACTTATCACATCGCTGCTTCTCTAGGTGTGAGGACCCTTAATCATTTACAGCACGTTCTTAACCAAGTCCCAGCCTGGAACTAAACCATATTCTCATCTAAAGCCAGTTCATTTTTATTTCATTTTGAGCAGAGGAAACAAAAATTTAATGATAATAATAAAATGAAGAATCTCCTTGTACTTGACATTCAATGAATTCCTTAACTTGACCACGGTGATGAAGCGTTAACGTTACAGGTTCCTCGTTCGGCAGTTTTAAGGCTCAGTTTTCCTTTGAAAGAGCAGCTTGTGTAGTGAAAGACAATGTGGACATGAGTTTTTGATCCTGAGAGGATGATGAGAAGAAAAAGCATGAACATCATTCACTGCTTTAGATAAAATCAGAGTTCAGGTCTTTAATGATAAAATGATGAGGCTGATCCGTCTGTGTGACGGCCGACTGACAGCTCTCACCCTCAGGTTCATCTTCTCCCTATCGTCCTTCTGCCTGCTGCACATTTTCATTAGAATCTACATCCACTTATTGAGCAATATAAAAACGTCTTCATCAGAATGATTTAATGATTGAATGAATTCATGGGACCCGTAGCATGTTTGGAGGATTTTCTTTTGCCTTAATACCAAACAGATTTTCAGATCTTCCAGATGTGATGATGATTTTACAGATGTCTCTAATGTTAAGAGGTAGCGTGTGTTCATCTGTGTAGTTCAATAAACTAAATCTAGAACGTTATTAGTTTGACATCTCGACTGCAGCATGAAGGAGCCACAGAAGAGAGCGGGACGTGCTTGTGATCATATCTCAGACAGAGTTAATAAGGAATCCTGGGTAACGTAGTGACATTTGAATCAGTCTCATCTCGACTACAATCACAACAACTGTTATGTAAGTTAGAAAATATTTGCTCAGTTCACCGTCACCAGCTGACGACATCAGCGACTAGGTGAAAGATGCCTTTTAGAAGCGTGGGTTCTTCGGGACGTGACGTCCACACTGTCTGGACCCCTGTCAGCACTGTTTCAGCTGATTGAACATGCTGTGTCAGCAGTGGCCCCCCATGGTGAGAGAAACCGCTCCGATTGGCTCTTAAGTTTAACAAATGTCGGCACAAGCGGAGAAACCGAAAGGATAAAAGCGCTGATCTAATTTGTTATGTCATCTTAACATTACTAGAATATTTTTACAATGACACGGGGAAAGAAAAACCTGAAACTGTGAGAGACAGACTCTCCCTAACAGAAACCGCTGCCCCCTGCTGGTGCGGAGACTTATTTCCTCTCAGACGTGCTGGATGTTAGCTGTAGTCTTTGTGGTGCGTCCAAGTGTCACTTTTTGACCCAGACAAACGCAACTTAACAGTCGATCTAAATGGCCGCTAGTTCTTTAAGTTGGCTTGGCGCCGCTGCCCTTAAGGGGGGAGAACTTGGAGGAAACAGAGGACACTCTGAGTCTGTACACCAACGTCTCTAAAGCTTGATGACTGTATCACACGTGTTCATATTGTACAGAAACAGTTTGTGTTTCCTCACCTGAGCTGGTTTCATTCTTTTGTTCATATTTAGCTTAAAGCACTGGATCGTGTGCCCGGTTTATGCCCGTGAAGCACTTTGTAGCTCTGCAGTGCAGATAGCACATGCTCTACATGCAGTTCTTATGTTATAATGTGGGAGAAGATGTGTGTTGATGCTGAGGCGAAGTTTCCCTGCAGGATTAGAGTAAACCATCATTTAACTGCTGTGAATCCTGATCAGCTTCTCTCGGCGCTCTGGAGTCATGTCAGCCGCCGCCTTTGATGTCAGTGCGTTTTTTCCAGCATCAGTGGAGTGGGTGTGGGGTTTGATTTGCATACAAAGCTATTCTCGCCTTCTCTTTGTTCTTGTACGGCGTGTGGAAAGAGTAATTGTCTTCATCAGTCAGAAGTGTTTATCTCGTTGGCTCGGTGTAGATGTGGCGTGACGCCGGGCCACAGCAGAAAGTGCTGAATGGAAATATTGTTGTGTAGGATTTGTGCTGAAGATGCTCACATTGTTGTGTCACTTCACCGGTGAACGTCCTGCAGTGTGAACAGTGCTGAAGGAGCTGAGGCTGCGCTGAACGGAGCCCTGAAGAAAAATCTGCTCTTGTTTGTTTGGTTTGTTTTTGTCATTCATCAACAGTTGACTCCAGTTTGTCTCCTCACACTTTCTTCTCCAGCTTTTATCAGTATGTTAATTTATTTTGCAGGAGAGCAGGTTAAAGCTTGTCAGCTGTCATGTCCCAACAACGAACCCTTTCTGAATTTCCCCTATAGTGTAGCAGAGAGTTTCACGCTCGGCTCTTTGAATCCATATGTTAGAGCCTGTTATTCCATCACTGCTCAGAATGACACGGGACGACTTTCTGATGATAATTGGCAATAAAAACGAAACCTTCTGATGTCTTTTATTAGAAAAATAATCCACAGGCTGTTAATTATTTCCCATGATTAGAAATGCATTTCATTTTCATTCAGCTCATCAGACATTAACTACTTTCCTCCTCGCTGCTGTGGCAGCTGTTTTTTGTATAAATGATCCTATTTGTGCAAAAGGAGACGCTGGGGTTTATCACTGCTCAGTGCTTATAGCTGTGCATACAGTGGTTGGATAAATATGAACTTTGTGTTTATGGGCAGTGCTTTTGCATAATGTAGAAGATGCAGTGTGCATCACTTTAACAGGCACTAGGTTGTGGCTAGTTGGGTATTTTCTATGTGGAACATGGTCACTTGAATGTCCTTCAGCAGTCCAAAGACACGCAGGTTAATGGGTGTAGGATGTCTTCACCTCTTGTCCAGTGAAGCTGGTGTAGATGATGAATGGATAAAAGATGTAGTCGAACTTTCACAGACGTTGACGTTTTGTTTTTGTAACAGAACGTGTCAGAACTCATAAAGTCTGAGCTCTCGGTAAATGCTAATAATAAACAACAGGAGCAGGTCATTGAAATGGACGTCAGTCCCTCCTGAAAACACTTTGACAGATGAGTCAGTCATGTCGAGTGGGATCCATAACAATGCAGTACACCAAGCAGCAGCTACAGTATAAAGCCACTGTTAGATCTCAGGTATGTGTCAATGTCTGTTGGTCCGTGAGGAAACCAAAGAACAACCAAAGAATTCTTTCTTCCTCTGATTTTTCCCTCTGTGTGAATCTACAGGGAACCAAACATGATGCAACGATGAAAATGATGAAAAATACACAGAGTGTGTGTGTGTGTGTGTGTGTGTGTGTGTGTGTGTGTGTGTGTGTGTGTGTGTGTGTGTGTGTGTACACATGCAGCCTGACTAGTAGTAGTGTGCTGCACATACAGCACCATCATCTTGTCACTGGTCCTGTGTGGTAAATCTGAAACTCTTGGTTTGTTAGACAGACTTTGTGCAGAAATGTCATTGAGCTGTTGAGGACTAAACACAGCTAACGAACGCGTCTTTGATGTTTCTTTAAATGCAAATTTTAATTAATCAGTGAAGAAATTGTTTTGTGGATGTGTCAATTATGTGATTAGATGTAATTAACTACTTAAAGAGTCTATAATTACACTGCACACATCACCCTCCACAGCAAAGAACCTGTAAACAACAGACAAAGCATCTGTCAGTCATCGTCCTGAGAGTCAAGATCACGGTTATGTCAGTATTTAAAAATACGTCAAACTTCGACCTGTCTGGGTTTCAGGTGCACACACACACACACACACACACACACACACACACACACACACACACACACACACACTGTAGTTTGTTAGTTAGTTTGATCGTGTGCTCACTGAAGGTCCACTCTAACCAGTCTAAATCATGTTCCTCCAGATTCTTCCACTTCTCAGCTCAGAGCTTTGTGCACATGTTTCTGGTGCAGATGTGACTCATTTTGCCTCAGTCCATGCACTGCATTAATCAAACAGACAAAAACTGTGTTGACGCACAGTTTGTCACTTGTGCGAGTGTCTGCAGGGTGCATCTCTGTCCTCATCGCAGGACGGTGCAAATAACAACAGATAAATCACTGTGTTGTTACTTTTTGTTGTAGTGAGCTCATAGAAAGCTCACGGTTGAGCTGTGCGCTGTACTTCACTGCATCTGCAAGTAAAACAACAGCATGTGCTTGAATAATGGCCAGTGTCGTCATTTCTGAAGAACATTTTCCTACATTTCAAGCAAAAGAACTCACTTAAAGCCAAAAATGTAGAGAAACAAAGCTAAAGTCCGGGATGTCCGAGCTACAGATCCATGGTTTTCACAGGTGATATGATGAGAAACTGTAAACCTACCCAGCATCATCCCATCTCTACTGGACTGCAGAACCCACCAAGTACTGACAGCAGCAGCTTTTTAAAGAGCAAAAAACTGAACCACTCAGCTGAGATCAAAGCAGCTGTTTTCTGTCAGGCTGATGTGATCTGGTGTCAGTCGACAGCTCAGCCGCTGCTGCTGCTACAAACAAGCTGTTAGACTCAGCACGTTCGTGACATAGAGCTGCAGTCTGGTCCTTACAGGAGCTGTCTTTGCAGTTGCACACGTTTGCTCATCTAAAGACTCAACAGGAAACCAGGCAGACCGTCACATTTCTCAGATTCATGAAAACGTCAGTTGTCTATTAAGCCGGTGAAGCCTGCTTTGATTGTGTCAAGCACCACGCTGTGTGCAGGCTTGTAGATCATACGATGAGTTTTTTAGGGGTTTTAATTGGGTCTTAAAGAGTTGACACACACATTTGAGGCTGTTTCTTCATTTAACTGAACTTATTGCTGTGACCACAGCTGCTCCTTCAGCGAGGCCTCTTCGAACTGGGTTTAAAAGGTTTTAAGGAAGTATGATGGGTTGTGGTTTGGTTTTAAACTCCTTTCTGAAACAGCCCCCCAGAGCAGCAGGTATTCCTCCACTTTAAACCAAAACGATGAAAGAGGACTTAAAGTGGAGTTAAACGAGTGAAGCAGTCATGGAGCGGTTCTTCTTGTTTCCCCCGTGTGTTGAGGCTCCCGCTGCTGAACATCACACACACTCTCTCAGTGCGGCCTCCCGCCTGCTCTCTGAGCTTCAGGCCAAAACAGCGCAGATCACTTTGATCCGACTCTGCAGTTTCTCAGCCACTCAGCAGCCTGGCAGCCACCGGTTTCAACCAATCACGTAGTACGCTGAGAGAGCAGAGAGGCAGAGAGTATCACAAATTAAATCAGGAGATATACTGTGTTATGTTGTAAATGTGTGGCCACTGCTGAGCTGCAGGTTTTTGCTTAGAAGTTGATTTCAGTCCCTGAATCCACAAAATATCTGTGGCGACTTCTCCAGTATCTTGGAACCAGCAGCCTGCTGCGAGTATCTGGAAAAACTGTGTGCCAATAAAAGTGGTGCTGTCTTAAAGGCAGAGTGGCCATGGTAAATATTGGTTTCATTTCATTATTTAATGAAATTATTTTTGAAAGTACCACAAACTCCTCAACCTTCGCACTATGTAGGAAGTAACACTGGACAGATGAGTAAAAGCTCTACGCTGCAAACACAGACAGAAAATGAACACATGAAATTCATTTCACATTATGACAATGAATTGTCTTTTAAAAGCATCTGTAGGAAGCAAATGAACTAAAACGTCCACGTTTAGTTTGAACATGAAGTGCTGTACATTTGAAGTGATGAAGGATTAATCAGTGCAGTTACTCTGTGAAGATGAGAGGCTGCAGATTCACATACCAGCATAAACCAGAGCAGATGTGATCGTGTGTTGTACAGAGATCCGACTTCCCTACATGTAGAAATTAAATCAGTGCATCACAGCTTTTAACTGAGCTCAATGACTTTATGTCATTAAAAGTGAATAAATCTTCGTCCCTCAGCTTCACGTTCTTCTGTCAAACTCACATCAGGTCCCAATGGTTTTTAAAAACTCGTTGTTGGTTGATGAAGAGACACGTGTTCTTCTTTGCTGGACTTGTTGGCAGTGACTTTGCTCAGTCGACATTCGCCTTTCAGAATCTCTGTGAAGGAGAGTGAAGGGGAGACGGCCGCCATCTTACCCTGGGAAAGTGGGGCGATGTGTGAGCAGCTGGTGATCGATGAGGAAGTTTCTCCCATCTTTTACCTCAGCAGGTCGGGCTGAGCTGGTATTCTTAGACTGACCTGACACACACGCACACACACACACACACACACACACACACACACACACTCTGTGTTTGTATAATATTTTTTCAGAAGGAGGACGTCGTGTCTTTCCGTGATGGATCAACTTTTGATGGTGTATCTGTCTTCTGTAACTTTGCAAAGTTAACCAAAGTTGAAGTGAAAGCGATGTTTCACTTTGCTGGAGGAGTTTTTGTTCCTGTTTTTTTTTTCCATCCCAGGCGTCGCCCTCAGGAGCTCGGCACATTCTCTCAATATTGATTCATTTCAGTTTCCCAGATGAGATATTTAGGGGGAATATGTACAAAATGATTGATGGCACAGAGGAAAAGTGTGCAGCTTATTCAAAGGACAGCAAGGAAGTTTTGTCCTCAGCTGAAGGGTCTTCTTCTGTATTCCCTGTGTAACGGCCTTCAAATAATGAAAGGCATCACAATAATAACGATGTAACTGGCAACGGAGACGACTTAAAGAACATAGAAGGAACCTAAAGAAGCATGTAAGAGCTGCTTTTTCAAATTTGGGAGCCGGTGAAGAGGACAAAAGAGTGTGAGTGGAACAAAGAGGTGATGACAGAAGAGGATGTGATGAAGAAATGTTCCTGAGGTGGGAGAAGGAACATTTTCAAGAAGACCCCTACATGTGGAGGAAGGATGGAGGACAGTGAACGCCTCTGAAAGATAAAATCGAGTAAAGAATCATCAGCAGAAATAAGTGAATAATTCAAAGGCTGTTGGAAACATGACTTATGTGAGACTGAGGAGAACACGCCGCACGGTTCTGAAACAGGAAGTCGAAAACAACCCGTCAGCGGTCAAATAAGGTTTGTAATAGTGTCATTTTTATCCTGAGGCAGAAACGACATTATCGCTGATGGACACACACACACACACACACACACACACACACACACAGTCCAGTGCGTGTGTGTTATCTCTCAGCCACATGTGTGAGTAGGAGGTCAGCGTTTCCAAACCCATTTTAATTCCAATATCAGGCGTTTCACCTTATCGTGGACCCACAGTCTGTGACTGAGTCTGTGACTTCTTTATTTATGGAAACTGTAGTTTGACAAAGACGTTTTTAAATGTGTGTGTAGATGCTTTACAGGGACACTGACAACGGTTAATTTCAAAATAAAGAGGTGAGTGGGTTTAATAAAATAAAAGCAGGTGATGCCTGTGTCCTGGTTAATATTCTGGGTGTCGCCGCTGCTCCGGCTCCTCTCCAAATTAAACTGACATCAGCCGCTCGCCTCCCGCTCAGAGAAGTAAATTAACTTTGGGAAATTGAATTTTTTAGGTCTGAAATATTTCTGTCCGATCAGTTGGCAGTTCGTGGACAGGGTGGAGGTGGGGGGCTGGTGGGGTGTTGGAGGTAAATGAGGTCTTCAGTGTTAACTTCAGCCGTACGGCTCTGGGAGGAAGAGTAGGGGCTTCATCGGCTCTTCTTCCTCTTTTTTTGTTCCTTGTCCCTCATACGAAGCTTCCTACACTGAGCTCCTTCCTCCAAATGAGGAAGATGAAGTTTATGAATCATCTTCTTCTCCTGCTCTTTAAACTTGGAGCTTTCTGCTGAGTATATGTCTGTAACTAGGACTCTTCTGTTGTGTCCTAACTAGGACTCTTCTGTTGTGTCCTAACTAGGACCCTTCTGTTGTGTCCTAACTAGGACCCTTCTGTTGTGTCCTAACTAGTAGTCTTCTGTTGTGTCCTAACTAGGACTCTTCTGTTGTGTCCTAACTAGGACTCTTCTGTTGTGTCCTAACTAGTACCCTTCTGTTGTGTCCTAACTAGTAGTCTTCTGTTGTGTCCTAACTAGGACTCTTCTGTTGTGTCCTAACTAGGAGTCTTCTGTTGTGTCCTAACTAGGACTCTTCTGTTGTGTCCTAACTAGGACTCTTCTGTTGTGTCCTAACTAGTACCCTTCTGTTGTGTCCTAACTAGGACTCTTCTGTTGTGTCCTAACTAGGACCCTTCTGTTGTGTCCTAACTAGTAGTCTTCTGTTGTGTCCTAACTAGGAGTCTTCTGTTGTGTCCTAACTAGGACTCTTCTGTTGTGTCCTAACTAGGACCCTTCTGTTGTGTCCTAACTAGGACCCTTCTGTTGTGTCCTAACTAGGACCCTTCTGTTGTGTCCTAACTAGGACTCTTCTGTTGTGTCCTAACTAGGACTCTTCTGTTGTGTCCTAACTAGTACCCTTCTGTTGTGTCCTAACTAGGACTCTTCTGTTGTGTCCTAACTAGGAGTCTTCTGTTGTGTCCTAACTAGTAGTCTTCTGTTGTGTCCTAACTAGGAGTCTTCTGTTGTGTCCTAACTAGGACTCTTCTGTTGTGTCCTAACTAGGACTCTTCTGTTGTGTCCTAACTAGGAGTCTTCTGTTGTGTCCTAACTAGGAGTCTTCTGTTGTGTCCTAACTAGGACTCTTCTGTTGTGTCCTAACTAGTACCCTTCTGTTGTGTCCTAACTAGGACTCTTCTGTTGTGTCCTAACAAGGACTCTTCTGTTGTGTCCTAACTAGGACTCTTCTGTTGTGTCCTAACAAGGACTCTTCTGTTGTGTCCTAACAAGGACTCTTCTGTTGTGTCCTAACTAGGAGTCTTCTGTTGTGTCCTAACTAGGACTCTTCTGTTGTGTCCTAACTAGGACTCTTCTGTTGTGTCCTAACTAGGACCCTTCTGTTGTGTCCTAACTAGGACTCTTCTGTTGTGTCCTAACTAGGACTCTTCTGTTGTGTCCTAACTAGGACTCTTCTGTTGTGTCCTAACTAGGACTCTTCTGTTGTGTCCTAACTAGGACTCTTCTGTTGTGTCCTAACTAGGAGTCTTCTGTTGTGTCCTAACTAGGACTCTTCTGTTGTGTCCTAACTAGGACCCTTCATTATTAGTAGCTAGGATGCTTCTTTCTTCTTTGCTCACTAACTAGGACACTTCTACGAGCTTCCTCCTCCGTCCTTGCTCCATATGTTTCCCTTCCAGCCTCTGTTTCATTAGTCTTGTTATAGGAGACTTCCTTCCTTTCCTTGTTTCCTTTTCCTAAAGTAGGAAAACCAACTTCTAAACAACACAGATTTTTTCTAAACCTGGAATTTGTCCCCTTCCTCACTTCCTAGATATATATTCTTCATTCCTTATTCTCTAAATGACGAGCTCTATGCTTCCTTCCTCTATAAATGTGATTTTTAGAAAACCATGTTGTCTCCTTGTCTCCTAATTAGGTTTTCCTCCTTCCTCACTTGGTTTCTTGGCTGCTTCAGTCCGTGCATCAGTTAGGAAACATCCTCTTCTTTGCTTCCTCAGCTGGATCCATCACTTTTCATTCGTTCGTACTTTATTTTGAAATAAAAAGCTTCTTCCTGCCTTGTTGAGGCCCCTGTTCTCTGTAAAACACTAAATTACACACATGCAGAAACACGTTTGATTTGAACGTGTTCTCTTTGTATTTCCCACTGAATTCGGAGGACGTCTTACATAACACCCGTGAGTTATATCACTGAACAGGAGGAATCACCGCTCACTAACGTTATTTTTATGGCTGTGATTTCTGTTCCTGTTCCACCTCTGCAAATCCTCCAGAAGTTCAGACCTGAGTCTCCTGTGTAGGATTTTAGAGAAGGCCAAGAACAAAGGGTGAACGTGACATGTAATAGTTAGTTACATTAGGAACTCCTGAAACACTAGAGAGGACATAACACACACTGCAGGACATACACAGCGAGGTGGCTAGTTACTAAGCTGGGAACAGGTGAGGTGGCTGGGAGAGGCGTGGCTAATTATGTAGCATGAAACCAGGTGTGTACGTGAGCAGAGTCAGATACATGGGAGCAGAAGGAGGGACCAGGAACCTCTGACTGCCTTTATGTTTAGTGACTCTCCTGAGTGATCCGGGAACACCACTGAACACAGATGATCTGTCTTTGTATGATAATCATCGTGTGTTTGATTCTTCGTCCTGACTCTGCACCTGTCAGCTCCTCAGTCCCGCAGCTCAATCTGTTCATAAACTCTTCTCAGAAATGAAGAAATCATTACTGTCACCGCGACTTTATCAGTCAGACATGCAGCAGGTTTCTGTTTTAGCTTTATTCAGACTCGATGTCTCTGGTTCAGAGAACAGAGAACAGAGCTCAGTGCTTTTTATTTAGTTTAACTCATTAATTTCCTAATAAGTCTCACACTTTCCTGCAGTTTCCTGCTTTATGACATCTAACAGGCAGAAAACGAGATGTGAAGTTTCTCTCTCTAACCTGATAACGTGGGTGTTAGTGGGTAGAATGACCATTTTAAATATACTGAAGTGATGATGGTGTGGTTCTCTGGTTGGATGAGGGGTTATTTCTCACCTCTTTTGCAATACAGCACTAGAAAAAAGAAACTTTTTAATATCTGATCTGATGAACGAGCTCCTCAACAACTTCAAACTGGCTTATTCAGATTTAATCAATGCAACACCTTCTCCTGCTGAAACCTGACATTAAAGTCTGATGTTCTGTTGTTTCTGCTGTTTAATGTGTAAATTGAAAACGTGCAAAGCGACACGCTCCTGTCCTGCTCTGAGTTTCTGTTTTATAGTATGTGACAAACTACTGGGACGAAGCACAGTTGGATCTTCTGTAGGACCAGGGTGAAACTAAAGGGACGTTCACCACGTGGCCAAAGGTCCTTAGTTAACAATCAGGGTTGTACAGTATGTTGGGGTTAGGCTGAATGGAAACGTTACGTTACGAAGTTAATTTGAAGCTTGTGCAGAAGTTAAATAACTGAAACCCAACACGGCCTCTGAGCAGCTGTTTTTGTTTCTCTCTCGTCTCCTTTTCGATTCGTTCTCCTGCAGATGTTTCGGCCGCTCTGTTGTTTTCCTGGCTCCACATTCAGATTCTTCTAATGGGATTTAGCTGCATTTGATTCATCTGTCTGGGTTCTCGTATGTTTGTGTATTTTTGTTGTATTTTGGCTGATGCTGAACTGAAATGTTTAGGCCTTTGATTTTCCTCTGACAGTTTGGTGCTGCAGAGGCAGGCGAACCAAACGCTGCGTTCAGGCTCCTGATGGGGCTTTGTTTCTGCTGCTGGTCTCTGATATCTGGCTGATGAAACCTTGATGTAACACAACCCCTCAGAGCTGTTTGTTAAGTGTACAGCAAACAGCATCAGGACTTTCAGGACATACAGGCAGCTTCAGTGCTGTGATTTGAGACACGCTACCAAATGGAAAAACATCAAATGAACCTTCTGTTGTAAGTCCAGGGAACCTTTAAGGGGACTGGAACAGTTTTTTTTGTTTTAATGAATAATAATAATTAACACTTTATTAATCCCACTGGGGAAATCCATGTCGCCAGGTAGCCACATTTAAAGCATGTGGGGGTTACATGTGGTCGACATAACAAAATTAAAACAATATATTTAACATGTATAATAGGTTGGAGCTGCTCGTGAAGCCTGAGCAATAAAACATCTTTGGTTCTCACAGAGAAACCAAAACATCAGATGATAAAATTCAGCCGTGTTGTGTTTGGATGGAACAGTGACACCTGCTTCGCTGTTTTGTCTCTGGTAGATATGGTCTCCAGCTTTAGGACGAGGAAAGAGGGCAGAGGAAGCCTGAGATCAGTCTTAGTCCAAACTCACAAACCTTAGATGTTCATGTTTCAGCTGGTGAAGCTTCATATGAGCAACGTGATCCACAAAACCTCTAAAGTCGAGTGTAAACTCACTGATGCTTCATTAGTCTCTGTAAAAAGACGTTGTTATATTATAAATTTAGATCATCTAGTATTCTGCAGCAGTAGGAAACGTTGTGTTATCATGAGCAGTAATTTAATCCCGCTCTGATCCAGCGGTAGGAGAGTGAAGAGTGAACAGCAGACAGGAAGGAAGTCTGGATTAGATGCTGCAGAGGAAGTTTAAACGTGAAAGTCGCTGAACAAAGCTGCCACGTTTGTCGAGGTATGGCTGTCTTCATCATCCACCCCCTGTGGCCGCAGAGCAAACAGCTTGTTTGTTCATTAGCCTGAAGCAGGCCGAGCTTCATCCGGAGCTGAGGATGAGGAGCAGGGCAGGAGTTAATCAGACTGTTTGCCATCTCCTGCTGCCTGCGCCTCCACGTCACCAGCTACAGCTGCAGGAGCTCATATGTTTAATATTACAAACTGTTACGCAACTTCAGCTCAGGGGAAGGTGAACGCAAACGGGCAGATAAACACGGGTGAAACGCAAAGAAACATCTTCCAGGCAGACGACCGCCTGCGTCTTCAAACAGCTGTAGATAGAAAAATAAGGCAGAAGTTAAAGCTCACTGGTTCAGGGTTACTGTCGTCATCTGTTACTGAGCTTAACCTCCACAGTTTGTAGAAGAACCTCATCGTTAGCCACACACACACACACACACACACACACACACACACTTTCTCTCGGGTTGGTGGAGAGGTGAACACAGGATTGAGGCCAGCACAGAAAATGTGAGTCACACAGAGTTCAGAGTGAACAAAATCAAACCTGAGGTAAAAAAAAAAACCCCACAGTCGATTCAGCGTGATTGTGTGTGACTGTGGTGACGTGTTAGTCATTTGAAGGCCTGGATTTATGTTTCTATTCCATCATCTCAAGACAGAACTCAAACTGAGCAACGTCATATTTTCTTTTAGGTTTCCTTTGAAAATGCCAGTCGGCCTGGGAAAATGATTTTTGAGGTTGCAGCCTCACTTTAAAATGATCACAGGGTAACCTGAGAACGTGTGAGACACTGCAGCCGGTCACCAGCTGCACTCAGACATGTGGTCCAGTGCTGTGGGATGTGTGGTACTGTTTGGGTATTAGGGATCTGGTTCTGAATATGTGAAAAGGGTCTTAATAAATGTCATATTTAATTAAATTTAGTTTATTATTATTATTATTATCTTTATGAGTAGTGAGCTGTAAGTTACTCACTTCTGATTGGTTCTAATGTGCAGCTGGATTTGGGCTTTGAATAAGAACGTCATTAATCTTATGTCACTGTGGGTCAGTACATGAGCCAGTAAAAAGAGAAGCTGTGTGAAAAGACACAAAGTCAGAACATATCCACACCCTGTGTGTGTGCACGTGTGTGCACGTGTGTGTGAGATGGATGCAGTGCACAGCGTCAGGTAATAATAGCCATGATGGATTCTCACCTGGCCTGGTGAGCTGCGGCTCCTTCTAGGAAGATAAAGATGTGTTGGAGCTGCTGCTCCGCTCTGGGTCCGGCCCGAGCCCGGGGAGATATTAATGACAACTAGCCTCCCCTCCCCATATGTGATCACACCATTGGTCATCAGCTAACAATGCTGTTTTTAGGGCAGGAGCATCAATCTGAGCTGGTTCCAACACAGCAGTTAATTCAACAGGGGAACTGTGCAGAGGTTTGAGGATGTGTGTGACTAACGAAGGAAGAAGAACATCGATGTGCATCGAAACTCAGAGTCAGTTGTTCTTTAGCAGCTTCCACAAGCACAGGGGTTTACATGTGTGACACACACACACTCCTCTGCCCTGTGACACTGAAATCTTGATTTGAATATTGAATATTGGGAGGTTTCAAAGACATATATCTTAAAAAGGAAACAAGCCCCTTGGAGCCGAAAGCCACAGACACAGTGCAGGGACGTCAGCAGTAAAGTGTCAGTTTCAGACTCAAACAGCAGGTGAAAAACTGTTTATTGTAAGTTCAAGGTGAATAATTACAAATGAACCCAAATGAACCCCGGCTCTACCTGCATCGGAATCAGCCTGAGATGCAGAGCGTTCCTGGTTCAAATCCCGCTGTGTCCTTGAGCAAGACACTCCACGCTAGCTCCCCGTGTGCTGTATGGGCGCCCACTACCCCCCCTGGGAGGGATGGGTTAAATTTAATTGTGACATATGATAAATAAAGGCTGCTTCATCATTAGGGTTGACGTCCACAACAAAGTTGTCAGTGCTAAAATGAAAGAGCTGCAAACAGAAGTCTCTTCATACAAAACACCTTTTGTCTTTTGGTGCAGGCTGACGTTGGGGCACGTGTTACACTCAGTCACTGAACTCAGGAAGTCCAGGCCTCTCCTTCAATAGGTGTAACTATCATATAGATTTATGTTCATCATCAGCTTTAATTACCACGAGCTGATCACAATGTTTTATTTATTTATTTGTTTAAATTCAGAATGACTTTAAATTTGGAACAAAACACGACGCGACAGCTCTGAAAGAATCTGAAAATTTACTTTCAGTTACTATCAATCCACCATTAGCTGTACATAGACTAAATGTGAAGCTCAGTGTCAGTGAAGTGCATCTTGGGAAATGTAGTTGACTTCTTTCATTCGGTTTGTACGTCTACATACGTCATGTGTTTGAACAGTGCTCAGTGGTTCGGGTTCTTTTAAATGCTGTGTCTAGTTCCTTGTTTGTTTCCAGCCAAAACCTTCATCAAATGTTGTCGTCGCCGTCTCTTCCTGCGTTTTTCCTGTTTATATTGTTATTTTGTCCACTAGAGGTAAAAAAATCCATAAAAATAAAAATACTCTAACCACTAAAATGACTCCCTTTGCCGTGCAGGGCACACGGTCGGAGTCATTTATTGGGGCAGCAGTGAAAACTTTAGATCCATTTTTCTCAGTGTACCTGGGAGCACTGCAGCCTGTGGCCTTTGCAGGGCAGCAGAGATATTTCAGATGTTTCAGGAGACTCCTCAGGGACAAACAAGCCGGCCTCTCTCTATCCCCGCTGTCCTGTTTTTAGCTCCTGAATATCTGGAGATGCTGCTGTGATTTATTCAACCTCGCTGCTGCTGCTGCTGCTGCTGCTGCACAGGTGAGAGCCGACTCTACCAGCAGGATGAATGAACGCCTGTCACACCTGCTCACTCACTCACACATATAAAAGCTTATTTTCTGCTGCAGGCTGAACTTACTATACCGCTTTTTAACTGTCTGCCCGAGAGCTGTGAGCTAGTCGACAGCCATTCAGACAGTCTAGAACTGTGAATGCTGAATGAGTTCATTCAGCATGATGCTCCAGGACCCAACACTGAAAGCAGCTGAAGCATCACTTAAAGCTGTAAAACTGAAAGGAGCAGAAGTATCAGTGGAAGCTGGCAGCCAGAAAAGGGTTAAATTGCCAGATGAAGTGGGAGCAATAAAAGCAGTTGGGGTTTCAGTTCAGATGTAAGCGCTAAGGTTAAAATTGGCAAAGTAAACGAAGCCGTTTGACGTGTAAGGTTTTGTGGAAGTGGACGTGCAGACAAATGATGCAGGGGTTGGTTGGGTGAGCTGCGTTAGGGACTGGTGAGAAATGAAATATGTCCCAGGTTAGTGTTCCTCGTGTTGTTCTTTATAAATACACTGGTTCTCTGATTAGTGATACACTCCATCAGATGGACCGTAGCTACAATCAGCCATGCTTTTTGGTTTTTACTACACACGGAAAGAAGCTGGAGTGTTGTTTTACCTGCTCGTTAAAGCTCTCACTGAGATTCATTAGTTTCTGAGTGCAGCTTGTTCATAATGGAAAATGTGACATTGAGACACAGATGAGAGCTTTTATCTAGTTCGTTTATAGATCGTGAGCTTCACAGTGTGGATCTAACCCCAAACCGGGGAGAAGCCAGTCACAGTCATTCACTTCTTCACCTTCCAGTCAAAGAACAGCATCTTTCTCTCTGTTCTTTCCTTCACAGCTCTTTGACTTTCCTCTTTCACCAAATTCTTCCCAACTCCTATTTCAGCGTTTATCAGTCGCCCCACGGCAAGGATACGGATAAAAGGATGAACTTATCGTCTACCAGAGCTCTTAAACTCAGCCTGACTGCCCCCCTGTAAACTGAAACCATGGATGCTGGAGAGGCTTCATTCAGTACAGTTAAATCCATTTCCCCTGTTCCCACAGAGGGATGTTGATTTTGAAAACTAAGTAAAAGGAGGGTGTGAACCTAACACAGGTTAAAGGTCACTAATCCATATTTTTACAGACTTAATTGATGAAATGAAAAATGTAACTGAGTCATATAATAATTCTCGAATGAATACCGGACACAGACATTATGTTGCTCTGTAACTATTTAATGTTCAGCAAAGGTGTTTTAAGTTCAAGGCTTATTCTCTTACATGTCCCAGAGTGCATTGCTACCTTGTCTTTAGGGCTGCATGTAATTTATTATTTCATTTCAAATCTTTCCAAATGAATAAAACTATAATTTGCAGAATTTCTAAAATATTTGAATAAAATATAATTTGGCATTAGGAGCCAAAAGTGACATCATCTGAATTCTCCATATAAATTTTTAATGGCTTTACACTCAGGTATAAAAAGAAGAATTTCAAGTGAGGAAACTAGAATTAATAAGTTCGGTCGTACACTGTCAATGATTTCCTGCTCTGCCTGCTCTTCGTGCTTTATTTATTAATGTTGTACAAGATAAAACACTTTGTAAATGAATGGTTAGTAAAACGGTTTGTGCAGCGTTCGAACTCAGTGAGCAACACGAAACTGAAGTAAACAAACCAAACAAGCTGTAAACACACACACACGGCAGCAGCAGCCGTGGAGCTGCAGCTCATCACCAACACCCACTCTGCAGCCAGCAGATGTCGGTGTTACGTAATGACTCTCTGATGTAACACACACACACACACGCACACACACACACACTTTGCATGTCCAACAGACGAGGAAACAGGAGAAATGCAGCAGGAACACCTGGAGCTCTCAGGTAGTTACTATGAGGATGAATCATCTTTATTTGTTTTTAGCATTTAAACCAGGTTGATTAATCAAAAACAACTCTTTTTATTTAGTTCTAATATTTTTATTATCCTAAATATTTCACTTTAGTTAAGTCACTGTTGTCTGTGTTGGCCGATAAGGTAAGTACTACTGAACTAGTAGTGGTTTAATAGTTTAACAGTAACAATAGTTGTTACATCACATGATACTCAAGATCACACTAAACATGATTTTATATAATTGCCAGAAATCTTGATTTTGGAGTTTGTCTAGTTTCAGAATGAGTCACATTCAGTCTTTCAGTTACATTTATAAACTCTAATAAAATATAACTAACACTTTTAGACATTTATGTGCAAATGTTTTCACAGTAAATGTGCTTAGTTAATTGTTCACTTCAGGTTTTTGTTTTGTGGGTTAAAACACTTTGTGACTCCTATTTATTAATAATGTTTTCATAACATGTGGCCAAAAACGATGCTATGAAAGAAGTGAGACCAAACCAACGAGCAAAGACTCACTATAAAGCTGTAAACAGAGCTAATTATTATATGTTCTTTATTTAGAATAATTACATTTCACTGGATGATTATTATACACCGTGATTATAGAACCACATACAATCAGTACTCTAACATGATATTGGGTGATATCCTCTTGATCAACTCCACCTTTAATCCTGTTACATCTGAGCTGATTTCAGTCATGTGGCCTTGGACGTATAGAGCTGGTTCTGCTGGGGGTTGAACCCAGGACCTTCTGCGTGTAAAGCAGATGTGATGACCACTACACTACAGAACCGCTGTGATGTTGCTCAGTCTGATCAAATGTGGGAATTATGAGCACATGAGGGGAACCACCATGTTTCTGTAAAGTCAGTCTCCCCATTTCATGACACAGATCTGTCATCTTACTAAATATGACATATGATACGGTACCATTTTAAGTGAGGCCGTAGAGGCCGGTAGGTGGGTTTGTGGTTACAGAGGTGGCAGAAGTCCACACACTGAAATAAATGTGCAGTAGCCACCTGAACTGTGCTCATCTACAAATAGAAGGACCTGTGTCAAACATGCAGCTGATACACTACATTATAAAAATATAGATGACAGCCACTTTGAATTATTCAGTCTGTTCTCAGTATGACAGCATCGTCCTCTTTCATCTTTAAAAATGACTGGAAGAAGGCTCTGATTTAGAGCTGGTGATGGAGCTTTTACAAACTCTCTCACGACCCGAGATCCGAATTCACACTGAAAACATTTTTATTTCTCACATTTCTGCCTGTATGTGTGATGCTTTTTAATAAAACGTCTACATAATGTACAAATACTAACAGACAAACCGTTGGCAGTTTGATGGGTTTGTTGCAAATTTGGAGGAAACATGAAGAGAAAACAAAGAGTGAAACTGAATCACACGCACGTGTCCACAGTTGGCATTTCTTCAGTCCTTCTGCATCTCGTCTGTCTGCAGTGCAGATAACACACACACACACACACACACACACAGTGTGGTGTCACAATGTTTACCCCCGAGGCCTCACACACACACAGACACACACAGATCTTGTCAGTATTGAGTATAAACCATGAATCTCCAATTTGTCATGAGAAAAGCAGCTTTTTGTAGTTCTTATTGAGACAGATGCGCAGACTGTGTCCTGTCACCTGTCACCTGCATGAAACAATAAGAGAAATCTGACTTTGTCTTCTCCTTTTTCAGCTGAGCTATCAGGAAGTAGATAGTTTTATTAATTGATCATGCAGTAGTTAACGACTGTAGTTCTCCCTCTGACACTATAAATCCTTCCGCTCTGCACTGCCTAGCCCTACCTCTCCCTGCTACACTACGCTCATCTACCATCTGCTACACCCCACCCCACTGCTCCAGTGGATGCCTTTTTATACATAGTACTTCTGTTTTATTTAGGGACAGATTTTACATAAAAGTATTTTGAAAATATACTTTGCGTTGAGCCTCCAGGCTATTTACTCACTTCCTTCTTCTCTGCACTTGTCATGTTGATAGTGGCTTAAACATGCGGCCGCCAGCGACTAGTTGACGTCATGCTGAAAATATCAACTTACATTTGCATTTAGTTTTTTGGCTTTTATCCAGAGTTACATATAAGTGAGGTACAAAGCAAACTATCTGTGCCAAGGAGAGGAATTTTAAAGTAAAGTGCTCTAGGAAGATGAAAACATACATAAAGATTTAAGTGCAGAGAAATATTCTGAAGACTTCTGTTTTCAGCAGGTTTTTGAAAATTGAGAGTGAGACAGCTGAGCGTGTAGAGGTGGGTACGTCGTTCCACCATTGTGGATCCACTGAAAAGTTTAGCCTGGGATCTTTTGAGGTGAGATGAGGGGACCACAAGATGTTGTTCGCTTGCAAAACAGTGGGCGAGAGGGATTGTAGACCAGGATGAGGGAGTTCAGGTAAGCCGGTGCTGTTGACTTGACCTCTTTGTAGGGAAGGGTCAGGACTTTGAACCTGATGCAGCAGTTATGTAACATTTCCTTTTTACTGATCAACAATGAGACGTGCTGCTGCTATGTTGATGCTGATGTGTTTTATTGAAGGTCTGGCTGGAAAGATAAGAACTTCTGTCTTGGAGAGGTTGAGTTGAAGATGCCTCTCTGTCATTCAAGAAGCGATGAGGCATGTACACATGCATAATGAGATGGTGGACTCATCCAGTGGAAAGGACAGGATGAGCTGTGTGTTGTCAGCATAGCAATGATAGGAAAAGCAATGGGACTGGATAATGGGACCAAGGGATGTAGTATAAGTGGAAAAGAGTACAGGACCAAGAAATGAGCCCTATGTCATGCAAGTGGAGAGTTAGAAACCTGCCGAGTTACATATGTCAAATGTAACAAACCCAATTTCTAAGAGTTGAACTAATTTTAAGTTCTGTGGCAACAAAGAGCTTTGGTTCCACTGGGGGTTGAACCCAGGACCTTCTACGTGTAAAGCAGACGTGATGACCACTACACTATGGAACCTCTACTGGTATAGATTTATACACCAGAAATTACGGACTGTTGTGTTGTGATTTTTTTAACTGGAGGTGCAGAAAAAGAGAAGCATTGTGTAAGCAGCACAGAGTCTTGTGTGAACCCCACATTTGTGTTTGTAGCATCTGTAGAACCTGACACAAGTTGAGTATGTCCATAGAGTTTGAGCTGAACGTAGTAGTGGTGGTGATGAAATTCATGTGATGGATACCATAGGAGACAGGGGAAGCTTGATTTACTATTTATTTAATTGCCATCTGGAAAACACTGTGGTTCCACCCAGGATCTTCTGCGTGTAAAGCAGACGTGATGACCACTACACTACGGAACCTCTGCTGGTGTAGCTGCACACACCAGCCCTTACTGAAATGTTTTTATTTTGATGAAGACTGAAACACCACATTTAGTTTTAAATTGGAGAAAATAAGATACTGAGAGATGCTGTTGTTGATTTTTGTACAACAAAGAGTACAACACAAAGAGTTTGGTTCCACTGGGGGTTGAACCCAGGACCTTCTGCGTGTAAAGCAGACGTGATGACCACTACACTACAGAACCTCTGTAACAGGTTGATCTTTGTACAAATGAGGTGTAAGGGGAGCTGCTGGTTTTAAGCACTGATTACATTCACAGAAAATGCTAAAGAGGCAGCATTCATGTTGTGAGAGCTGCCTCTGTGGCCTGAAACCACAGTTCAGGTGTTTGGTTCTGCTGGGGGTTGAACCCAGGACCTTCTGCGTGTAAAGCAGCATGATGACCACTACACTGAACCACAGCTGTTGTCTGTACCGTTGACAACATGTGGGAATATGACTGTGTTCTGAAGAAAGATCAGACACATTCTTTCTATCAAGTACTCAGTTACTAAAATAATCAATAACTGTAGTTTTATGTATAACAGTGGGTTTGAAGCAGCAGTTACCTAGAACAGACTTTTTCTATTTATTTATGAACTAAGAACTTAGGAAACAGCCTTAGACACTACCCTAAAGATCAGAATGGTGTTTAGTAGGAGTCATTCATTTAAATGGACTTCCTGGTGTGAACCTCACTGTGTGCAGTGGTGAAGTAGAAACCTGATCCCTAATAATCATAAAGAAGTGAACAATATGAAGATCCAGACAGGAATGAACTTCACCGTCTTTTTTACTCACTCTACTGAATTCTACTGCACTCTGTGATCACCATGTATGAACTGTTTGCCATGTGCTGGGCTTTCTGCTCATGTTTGTGTGAACAGCTTTGAAAAGGCTCATCCATCAGGTCCATATGGGGGCCCTGAGGGCGAGAAGAGGATTGTGTGCATGTGTGGTTGTGGTTAGGGAGGGGGCACAGAAGGCTTAGCAGCATGTTTCTCTCTCAGTATGGAGTCCAAGTGGATCACCGAGGGGCTCAAACCCCCTATTTATTATATTTAATAAGCGTGGCTGGAGTGTGTGTGGTGTTTTCAGAATATCTTCTGAGGGACAAAATATTTAAATGTTGAATCATTCTTGTTACGTTATTTGTTTTTGAAACAACTCTCTCCTATTTCACTCCCCCCAACCGGTCGAGGCAGATGGCCACCCACAGTGAGCCTGGCTCTACTTGAGGTTTCTTTCATTAAAGAGAGTTTTTCTTTGTGCTGCTCCAGTGCGATTTGTTGGAGATTTCTATAATTCTATATAATGTAAAGTGCCTTGAGATGACCTAAGTTGTGATTTGGTGCATTATAAATAAATTGAATTAAATTGAAGGTTATTCAAAGATCAAATGATTAATATTTTTACTACTACAAAGTCTGCAAAAGTGATTTTAACTAGTTTTTCTATTGCTGAAATTTTATTTGAACAAAACATGAAGTGTGTTTGTAGATGTAGTATATGTACTGGATATCCTAACAGCGTTTACACTGTGTCAGTGTAAAGAGTGTAAAGAAAGTGGAAGTTCTGTAGTGTGCAGATCCAACACTTGCCAGATAAAAGCAAAGCAGGGACTTTCAGCAACCACAGATGACTTTACAGCGGCGTGTGACGACTGTTTGTTTGATTGGTTGGTTGGTGGTACTTCCCCAGCTCACATACCTTCAGTGCACAGTGTTTCTAGCTGCTTCAGTTGCAGCAGCAGTGTGTCCGTTGTGTTTGGCTGCTGGTGATAAGCTGCTGCTCTTTCATGTGTCGCTGTCTGAGGTGACAATGAACGTTAGTGCGGTTAGACAGGAAACATCTACCAGGAGCTGTGTGTGTGTGTTTCTACTGTCAAAGTGTGCTTGCATAGTACTGTATGGTATATCTTAATAGCGTATGTGTCATCTGCATAAGTGAGAACATACTGGTCGTGATATTTCATGCTAAACAATAACAATCAAAACTAAAAGACAGCAGAAGAACAGATAGAATATATAGGAGTACGTTGAAATGTACTGGATATATGAATCATTTCTTCTTTCTTCCACATGTGGATTAACTTAAACCAACGTTCCTGTGTTGCATTTCTAGAGAGAAGAAGCTCATCCTGAGCAGCTGCAGTGTAACTCACTCCCTCCTGTCATTTTAAAACAAGTCACTGAAAGTTCACTCACATCTCTCTGTCTAATCCTTAAATCTCATTTTATCTCCACCATCTTAAGTCCTCAGTTCATTTGATGCTGCAGGCGACTGACGCCAACGAGAGAGAGGGTGTTTCTTTTTTTCTTTTTTATTTTCAGCTCCCCGATGAGCGGCGATGAAATGACTTCGGCTGCTGCTGCTAATGCGCTATAATTGGCACGAGGAGCTGCTCGTTCTGAACAATTAGAAGATTCAGGAGCTGTAATCTCTGCTGAGACTCTAAGGGAGACAGATTCCCTCCGTCTCTGTTGTCAGCCTGTTCTCCTGTGTGTGTTTCAGAGCTTTAAACCAGATTCACACTCAGAGAAACAGCAGCGGCTGTAGTTTCTGACAGTGTAGGTTGCACTTGCTGCAGCCTGCAGGACTAAACTTTAGTCTTTCTCCTGTCAGTTGTGTTTTTGGAAAGACTGTGTCAGTGAGCTGACTGAAACATGACACAGCCTCAGCTTCAGTTTACAGGCCTTAAGGTGTTTAGTTCAGGCCTTCAGGCCTCCTGTGGAGTTTTCTTCAGTGTTTCTTACAAAAACACACTGAGAAACTTTCTTCCTCATGAAATAACCAAAGAGGATTGATTCACCTGCAGCAGTGTTTTCCTTCTTTCATGTTTTCAATGTACAGTAGTTTAGTTGTAAAGACTAGGAAGCTTGAAGCTGAAGCTGATCATAAACCATTACAGGATAAATTAAAACGTTGACCTGTGGACTGACTCAGACAGGGAAACGTCTCCAAGAGGTGAAACTGATGATGTCAAACTAGATTAAAACGATAGTCACTGTAATAACTATAATAATACAACTGAAACCAGTGAGTCCTGCAATAAGTTGACTGCAGCTGTAGACGGTCGACGGTCTGAACCGTTTCCTTGTTTTAAGCTCAGCTCAACTCGCTGTGACTAAATGTTTCTCTCCTCCATCCATCAAGGTCCTGAGGGACCCACTCACCACGTCTCTGTTCTTGTTAGTACGCCCTCTCTCCACCGGGGTGTTTAGACCGGTCAACCCTGTGCTGCTGCTTTCTGTTCAGCTCTGCTGGTCAATTCATTTGGCACAGAGTGCACACTCAGTGTTTCATGAGATTAAGTACATACACATTTCCCATGAGTCAGTTTATCATCTCAGAACCACCTGGGACATTTATCTATTCTAAACTAGTCTATCATCATCTGTCTCAGTAATTTATATTTTTTATATTACCATGATCCATATAATAGAAACACAGTAACTCAGGTACGGTAGCTGAAGGCTCAGTGAAAAATAATAACACAAAACAACTTGATCTTATATGTCTTTATTAGAACAACCATAAAAACCAAATAGTGATAGTGGAAAAAGTATGTGAACCTTTGGGATTGAAACCCTTTCCATCTTTATGTAAATCAACAGTTCTTGACATTGTACTGACTGGTGAACTGGAGAGCAGTCGATGTTGATGTGCACCTTTTCCCTAGTTCTGTGGAGTAGATGACAACTTCTCTTATGTTTTCATAAAGTTCAACTTGTCTCGGCTTCTCCACATGCCACAGCTGGGCGCTTTAGGAGTCCTTGAGCTTTTTGGGCATGTGTTTGCAAGTCCAGTTTACAGTGAATCACGTCCTGTCATGTCTCTTGTAAATCGATTTCTCAACTTGGATTTCTGTTTTCCTCCTGTTCTTCTTCTGTCTCAGCTTCTGCTGACAACAGCATTTATTACACTGAATGCCTACAGCATGAGATGCTCCTGGATCATGGGATGGTCGACATAGCAGAAAGGTCCAACAAGATGCAGACTGAATGGTTTCCACAGGCTGTAGTTAGCCTGAGTGAAGCTCTGAATATTTCAGCAGTAAGCTGCAGGTTCTAGGTCAGTGTGTCAGTGTGTGATCTGCTGTGACAGAGGAACTGGCAGAGGAGCAGGGAGGAGGCAGTTTGAAGAGGAGGAGAAGGAGCAGTTCACTGTGTCGTGGCATAAACTTCATTAGCAGCTCAGCCGAGTGTGTGTGGCCCTCGTGCGCGGTCCAACAATTAAAGCAACTATTAGAGCTCCATTAGGATGGTTTCATCCAGTTTTAGTCGGCTCCTCATCCTGATCAGAGTCTCTGTAAGACTGATTATCTACCAGCTATTTGTTTGGTTTCATTTATTCCTTCATATTTCAGCTGAGGCTGCAAAAATGTGTCAGTAACAAATTCTCAATCAACAGAACCGAAAACAGAGAGACACAAACTGTCCAGAGATACAGAAATAAACACGAGTTCCTTTGAGGATTAAGGTCCACATATACTTACCTGAGAGCAGAGATGGTTCTCTTCGCCTCAGGTGCTGCTTCACGTCATTTCCTCACTGTACTTGGTGGAGCTGCAGCAGAACTAATGAATATTCTAATCTGGCCCAGATTCCATGATAAAACCTTGTGGGTGCCCATTATCATGTCTTTGAAATATGAAGTGTGTGTAGGCACGATTAATGTTTGAGGCAGTCAAAGGTCGCTGCAGATAAACGACAACGCCCGCAAGACCTGGAAACCCAGAGCGAGTGTTTTTTCTGCTGATGAGGGGGTTTTGTAGCCACATTACACCAAGTGGTTTTCCGGGTCAGCGTTTGATGAGCAATGAAATCATGTGGATCATTAGTTTAGACTCTTTTTTTCTTGTGTGCAGTGTGTGTACCTCACCCAGGTTTTCTCAGTAATACCACAGCACAGTTTGTTTATTCTGAGTCATTGGACAGGAAGCAGATCACATCAGAAAGGTGTGAAGCATTAGGTGTGTTGTGTCACGGACTGTGTTAACACTGCACTTTAATTTCATGTGATCAGGCTCTGGTCAGGATACTGCATGTGCAGACAGGGAACGGGTGGAGTGCAGAGGCTGGATGAAGGAATGATGAGAATAGTGAGATTAGTGCTTTAAATAAATAAATAAAGATCATGTGCTAAAGTTAGACATTAAATCATCTCCCATCATGCCTTGGGGAACTAAAATAATACCCATCACCATGAATCACCTTGTATGTCCCTCCAGGGACAATCATCGAGTTCCACTGTGTCTGCAATCAGTAAAATGTAAAGAGGGAGACGGTGGAAAAGAGTTCCTTCAATCTGTCCGCGTTGTTTTTTCTCCTGAAACTTCGGTTGTTTAATTTAAACCATTTCCAGGACAGTTTGGGGACAAACTGCTGTCAGTCACAATCAGTTTTGTCCTTCAGGAGTCAGCTGGAGGTAAAGTGACAATTTAAAAGTGATTCCAGGAGCTGGATGAGCAGCTCTACATTCTCTGGCTGGTGACTCCTGTAAAAATCCATTAAACACAAACAGAAATGAGGAGCAGAGGTTTTATTAAAAAAATCCCTCCCTGCTATTAAACTGTCTCAGACTAGTTCAGCTCAGCACCCACACACTCAAAGGATTTCTCATCCAAAGTATAAGTGTAATGGAAGATTTCCCGTCGGTATTGATGTTATTGTGTATTTATGTCGGTGTTGGATCTTTCCTGGTTGTGGTTCCTTTTCTTTCTGTCTGTTTTGAGAACAATGGTAATGAGGCAAAACAATTTCCCTCTGGGATTAATAAAGTTTTTTGAATCTTGAATCTTGAATCTTGGTTTCTGTCCGTTTTCCTTTGGTTCAGTTCATTACATTCAGAGAATGGAGCTGTAGTCAGTAACAGGACAGTAACTACAGAACAAACCTCCTCGACGTTCAGCAGTTTCACGTGTGAACATAGATTTCAGTCTCCATGGATCCCACTGTGGTGCAATCAGGCACTGACGTACTTTAACTCTGTGGACGTTGGTCTTGGTTTTTTAAGTTATACAGTTAAACAGACTTGAAGGTGTGCTCACGTCCTTTTCCTCTGTGTTTGCTCCTGCAGGTTCTACAGCAGCTGTGAAGAAGACGCACTCGTGTAAGTGACATTTTTTATTCTTTTACTGCAGCTGTGAGATGGTTGGAGAGTTGAAAACGTGGAAGTGTTGTTGTCAACAGGGTCACTCCTGGTCTGTCTGGCTGTGGTTTGATGATTTAAGGGTGAACGAACCTGGTTGTGAGCTGATGAGGATGTTCATTCAAAGTATCTATTGATTGATCAGCTGTTTGAGAGAGATGATCGTTGTCACCAGTTCTGATTGAGACTCGGAGGCTTGAATTACACTAATCTACTTTTTTAGAACAGTTAGACCTGATGTTGGTTTGAGCTGTCGTTGGTCCTCCTGGTTTATCTGACTGTGATCAGACTGACTCCTGTAACAGTCATCATCATCTTCATCTTCATCATCATCTTCATCATCATCAGTGCTGCTCTTACATTATTACCAGTGTACATTTGGACATGTGAAGTCATGCTTTGTTAAACTTGTAACGTGTGCAGTCTCTCTGGGTGTTGTACCTAAAATACACTGGAGTTTAAGATCATTAGTCATTAATCAACGCTGCGCTGCTAAATGAACTTCCCTTTAAAGACACTGAGGACAGGTGCTCTGAGCTAAACTCTTCACGAGATGAGGTTTTGATGCTGTTGCTCTCAGATTGTGTTTTGTCCACATGATGAGCTGTAACACATATCAGAAGAGTGAGGAGGGGCCGCTGTCAGAGTCGAGTCCCTCTCATTAGGGCTGATAAGGACGGATAATGAATGTGAGATCCTCTTGCAGTCGACTGTGCGTGGGATGATCGCAGGGAGAAACACTGATCCTCTGAGCACTGTGGAGGCATTTTCCAAATATCTTGTAAGTTGCTGTTGAGAATCTTTTGAATGGTTATGATTGGGGGGGCGGAGAGCTGCGCAGCCAGACGACGAGCCTTTCGAAGCGTAAATCATCCTCCTGTTCTGCCAATTTGGAGGAAGAATGAAGCTCCTGCTGCTCCTCAGTTTCCTCTCTGTGCTGGCAGGAGTCGCTCTCGCCTGAAGCACAAACGTCTTCAGTGCTCTGATATTTACTCAGCTCGGCTGTTTTCAGGGAGCTTAATCGTTTTTACTGATGCTCTGCAGCTCAATGGGGATTTGTTTTATGAAACAGAGTGGGATGTTGGGTGAAGTGTCCTGTTAGCTCAAGCTGCACCTCAGTTCTTACAGTTCCAGCTAAATTATGGCTCATTTAACTTTATTTAGTAAAGAAGAAGTGTTTCTCTCCACAGCTCAGATAAACAGGAACGACAGGGCAGCAAAAGTGTTGCTTGTATTGTTTGTTCATTTATGGAAGAGAAAGTAAGTGAAGCTCCCCACGGTTTCTTTAAACACATCATTGTCAAAAGATGTTGATGGTGAACTCAGTACTCAATTCGACCTGTAACAGAGCCCCACTTCTATGGAGAGAAATCACTTTCATAATTTAAGAACACTTTTTATGTGAGCTCATGATTTAATCATTTCTTGTTCCTCCTGTTTTTATCTGTTCACTCTGGAAATGTTCCTACTTAGACTTTGCTGTTCAACCTGTATTTGTGTTTTCAGACTTACTGTTTCTTGTACAGATTTCCTGTTTCAGCTCAAACCTTTGACTCACACACACAGAAAATCTCAGAATGAAACATTATTCACTTAAATGATGACAGTAATGACTCTCCATACGCTCCTGCAGCATTTTACAGCCTGAAGTATGATGGGACACTTTGTAAATGGATTTGGATGAACTGTGGGAGTGAAACATTTACCAGCCTCTCCTGTTCAACTGATCCTGAATTTATGCATTTAAAACTAATTGTACCACAGGAGAAAGAGTCTGATAACTTTACCACGGTAGATCTTTCTGACTGTCTTCACGTGCTGCTGTATAGACTGTGTAGGCTGTCTGATGATAAGCAGTCACCTCAGATGATGAACATCTTTAGACTGTTGCTTGGATGTTAAATGTTTGAATAGCTGCGTCACTCATGGTTTGTTGCTTTGTTGTTCTCTGTTTTCTTCCTCTTTGGTTATTTTTGTTGTTACGTCTTTTCCCTCTCGCTTCACACGTTCTGTCTTCCTTCTCGTGTTTGCTCAGCTTCTCCTCTTTCTCTGTTTGTTTGTGAACCGCATGAGGAGACAGCACAAACACATGGGGTTTTTTTATGTGGGTTTGAGATGAGGCCTCCATCATGATACTGCTTTCTCCATCCTTGTCATGAAAACTGGTCCTCACATCGCTTTTAAAAAAGTCCTCCTTCATTCTAATCACATCTGGAGCTGGAACAGTTTGCAGTTGTTCCAATATGATACAAACTTCAGCAAATCACTTGAGCTCATGAGGAGAAACGAGCTGTAATTATTTGTTGCATGGAAACCTCATGGTGACAGCTAGACTGCAGGAAATGATGGGCCACTAGTCGCCATGAAAAGGTTTCACAACAAACCACAACCTGTTTTTTGACATTTCTGTTGTCTACAGATGAAACAAACAAGACTTCGTTTGTTATGCAGTGAACTGTAAAGGTGTTGGTGGGTTGAGTTTTGAACTTTGCACTTACGTATGTAAAACGCAGTAATGACACTGACACGTTATCGTCCAACTGAAGCAAATGTCAAACGACTGATTACACATCGTTAATGTGATGGTGTCATCGTGCCGATGTTGGTATTTGTGTCCCCACAAATACAGCTGACAGGAGTCGTCCACTTGTCTAATCTGTCCATTGATTGATGCTCCAAATTATCTCCTTTCTCACATTCACATCTCACTTGTTGGTTGGACAGTTTTAAAAATTAACCTTCTCCACCGACCTCCTGAAAAGTGAAGTCACAGGAGTTTTGGACCAGTGCTCAGGTTTTGCTGTGCATGCTTTTAGCCCCGATCACTGTCATTTTAAAGAAGAGGTATGAAGTCTTAAAAGATGCAAACGAGTCATTTAGATGTTGAGTGATAGACACTCGGCTTATTGGCTGCTTCAGTCATAACACACTTGGCTGGAGCTGCTGTGAGATGAGGCAAATGAGAGAAACAAAGATGTAAAATTGCTTTTCACAGAGTTTAATATTTCCTCTACTGGTAAACAGCACTCGGCAAATTGAGATGAACGACATGTTCAGATTCTTCTCCATCACACAGCAACATCAGGGAGACATTTGATTGGTCACAGATTCATCCTGCAGCATGACAAAACACAGAGTGATAAAGAACTATGTTCAGAGAGTCCTGCAAAAGATACAGTGGCAAGAAAAAGTATGTGAACCTTTCAGAATTTCATGGTTTTAAAATATGATCTGATTTTCATCTAAGTCAGAGTATTAACAAATATAATGAGCCTAAAATAATAACACAAACCATAAAAACCTGATCTTCCAAAAGGTTCACTGGTGTGCTGGTGTGATTTACCTGCTGAGAAAAAACAGATAGACAGATAGAGTCTGCTCAGAACCAATAAAGCAAAGCAAATATAGTAGAGATTCATTTGAATAAGAATGTTACTTTACATTTGCACAGTATTGTATTTCTATTTCACTGCTGATTTCATTAAGAGCTGCCTTAAAATACATTCATATGGATAGTGATGGTGCTTTTTTAACATTTGCAGCTCCTCCAGCAGGTTTCTTTGTAAATGTGACTGTTGGTGGTTCTAGAACAGCTGCTTATCCTTAAAAATGAATTCTGTATCTTCCTTAGTCTGAGTGCATCAGTCTTTAGAGCTGCCACAGCTGTCTCACCTGTGTCCTCTCCTCACTGGATGAAAGCCATGTCAGTCACAGTGGTAGGACTGTGGGGGCGGGACATAGTGATGATGTCACAGTCACATGGATCCTCATGCTGTGCAGGGAGCAGCCCAGGATGTCAGAGCAGAGAGAGAGGAGCTGCTGAGCACACACACACAGAGGATACTCCTGTTACTGTTCCTCCATGAGTCTGGATTATAAATATGTATTTTGTCATTTCTGCCATGAAAGGTAAGAAAGTGTGTGTGTGTGTGTGTGTGTGTGTGTGTGTGTGTGTGTGTGTGTGTGTGTGTGTGTGTGTGTGTGTGTGTGTGTGTGTGTGTGTGTGTGTGTGTGTGTGGGGTCTCTTTGTTTGTTTGTAACGTGTTCCATCCAGAAGCAACACTGACTCATGTTAATTAATTCCTGAACTCATTATCAGTTATCAAGTTCACTTTAGTTCAATCAGAGATCTTTTATTGACGGGATGCTCCACTCTCTCTGTGTTTGTCCTCTGAGGACTTCATGTTTACTGGTTGCAGTGGGATAAACAGATTGTTTGTTTGCTTTCTGCTCAGTGGCACCCTGACGGTTTGCACTCATCACTCATGGAACAGTTTTTCAGTTGAATGTGAAGCCAGGACACACGACACCTTCACTGATTGTATAAATGCTATTTTGGGAATTGTCAGTAAAATTAATTACGCTGTAAAGGAATGTGATATGAGAGAGCACGGAGCAGGGGATGTTGTTTGTTTAGATTTGCATGTGTTAAATGTACAAAAAGTTTATCAGCTGTGAGGCCTGGGGGTTGCAGTTATGTCACTGAGTACAATCTACATGATAAATGATGAGTTGTGTTTGTCTGAACCATGGTAAGAGTCTGTCAGTCAGTCAGTGAGTCCACCATTTTAATCCAGACTGAATATCTCAACAAGTATAGTTTGGTTTGTCATGAAGTTGTGTACATTAGCATAAATTGTCATGTTTTATAGACACTTGTTGGGTTATTACGTATTTTTGAACTTATTGTCCGTGATGATTCTGTCTGTTGTCGTTCAGATGATGTTATGTCCAGAGAGACCCGAGTGTTGAATGAGACGTGAAATGTCTTCAAGGATCTAAAGAAACTCCAGTTTGTCTTGAATTTACTCTGTAAAAGAAACTTTTTGGACAGAAGCCTCCAAATAAGCTTTATTATCAGTTTCAGTTAATTCACACTGTGAGTGTGGCGTCTACCCACCCGGCAGGTCCAACCCTGCTCCACATGAACATATCTGTCAGGGTGGGTTAGAATATAAAAACAGTTGCTGATTTGTGATGTGTGACTATAAGCTGCAGAGACAGAGCACTAGCTATGAACGTTTCCCCCAACATGTCCTGGCCTTTCCTGAACCTTCATGGACGTGGTGCCAGAGGATCAGACTGTATGAGGAGCGGTTAGGGTTACCACTAACTTACTGAGACTGACTGTAAACACGACGCAGGATGAGGGACCTGCTGTTTGTTTCCTGTTTACTGTGTTCAAACCGATTTTCAATGCTTACCTACGTAAATCAGTATTTTAACTGAAACCACAATATTTCCCTAAACCTGACCAAGATACAGTCGACATTTCATGTTGTCAATATAAAAATGATGACGCCGCCCTGGAGCTGGAGTCGGCCTCTTCTACGGCTCCTAACCAACTGGTAACAGTTGTGGAATGGGGTGTTAACATTTAAAGCATGTTGTGCTTGTCGGATGCTTCAGAAACCTCCTAAACCGCCATCTGATATGTGGAGTCTGTTTCCAAATATTTCCATAACTAAATTCTACTTGTTAAGACTTTTTGTTGCCGTTAGTCTGATTTTCTGATTCAGCCAGTCAGGAATAATTCACCTCTCGTAGTTTCTTTAACCGTCGGCAGAGATGATTTAACATGAAATAGTTCCTGTGTCCCATTACAATGACGCCTGTGCGTAAATTGTCATTAGCGTTATTTTTTTGTTCTACTTTGAGAGGCTACACTGGTTGAATTGGAGCTGAACCTCTGTACCCTCATAGGTCGAATGTGGACAGATTTTTCTTTTTAGTTTAACATGTGCTGGACTTAATGAACTCTGAATATTGACGTGATGACAGACCCATTGTTTCTGTCTTCCTCCTACTCTCTAATGTGTGATTCAGACTGTGTATTCTTTCATTTCACCTCCGCTGATCTCTGTATTTTCTGTGTTGACTGAGTTACATCAGTATTTCTGTCAGATTCAGTTTAACGTATTTACTTCTCTGCTAGATTTACCTTCATCATGTGATGAGCGGATGCTCTCTCAGGACTTCCCTGCTGCAGGCGATTGACTCAGTCAAAGATATTCACCACTTCCCCTGAGAAGCTCGGTGAAAACATTAATAACTAGCAGTGTAACACACCGTACATGCTCCACATGTGGATTTGACTGGTGCAGTAAAGTTGTGGTTAATGAGCCTGTTTTTAAATAATTTTTCTTAAGCTTGGCTTCGTCTGCAGAACTTTGTAACAAATGGTTTTGTGAATCTGGGCTGACTGGTTCTGTGGTTTACCAGGGCTTTGAATCTTGTGGTGACTCCTCTAGTCATGAGGTTTGCTCTTAATTGTTGACAAGAAAATATTAACGCCTACACCCTGGGCAGTTATAAATAGCTTCTTCTGCACCAGACAAATGACGTTTTGTATTTGCAGGACTTGACTTGTGTCCCTCTGTCGACTATGGACCAGCTCCTTCTGAACAACATCATTAATTTCTTCTTTATTTTCATTGTCACCTCTTTAATATTTTACAGATTTCAACTATTGTCTGCTCTGAAATCCAAAATAATAGTCTGAATATATAAATATTGTGTTTATTCACTCATCTTGAACTTCTATGGATTTATCCATCTAAATATCCAAGAAGAAGAACGTTGTCAAGACAGGCACAGTGTGCTCCTGATCCCAGGTTTCATCTCTGTGTTAAAGATTCTTAAACCTGGTATAGGAGCTAATTCAGGTAAATGCACTGATTGAATTAGCAGTAGAGTTAATGAGGGTGTGTTTAAAACTCGTTCCAGACCTCAGCTGACCCCCCATTAATGAGGATTGCTGTGGGCACTAATTCACAATGACTCCAGTCTTGTAAAACATCTCAGTCTCAGTTCTTCTCCTGATTATTTTATGTGATTTCATCAGTGTGATCAGCATTAACTCAGGCATGTTTGTTCATTAGTGAAGTTCTCAGTGTCAGTGTGTTATCCGACTCCCTTTTTCATTTCCTTCCAGAAACTGACTGACGTTTTATTCAGACTCATAGTTCTCTGCCCCACGTCTTTCTATTAACCACATTAGATTTGTGCCAATCGAAATAACAAACCGAAGTGAACTTGACTCTAGTGCCAGGTGTCATTCATGTAGACTGAGTGTTTTCTTTTCACAGAGGAGGTGTGAATCTGTATTTTCCCAGCTGTCTGTGTATGTGTGTGTGTTTTTAATGTGTCTGGTCCAGATTCACAGTCCATCTGTAAGAAAACACCGCAGGATGTGTTGAGCCAGCCTGTTATGTCACAGGATTACACCAGGAGATTATTTAACTGCTCTCGGCAGGGAGGGGCGGTGGCATTACTGATGACATCACTTCAACCTCAGATGACATTCAAAACAACTGTGCTCTCGGAACAGGTCAGGTGCCCTCCATGACGGGGAACAGCCTCTTGTGGTGTTGGCCACAGTTAAAAAGTGTTTTTTCTATTTCAGAGTGAATTATTAGCTAATGTGCTGTCTGCAAAGAAGAGACGGGAACTTAAACAGACATTACACAACTTTTTAACATGAAGGATTATTTTGACAACTTTATTGATCCTGGAAATTCCTCACAAACCATTGATGGTAAAGAATTTTCTCAGGCACTGTGATTAGTGGACAACCCACATCATCTCACTGCCACATGTTCTGTATTTGACCTCGTCTGTGTGGTGTCTGCTCAAGTTATTAACATAAACTGGAGGGAGCTGAGGTGATGGAGACATAGGCTGCAGGCAGAGAGGTGTAGAAATGTGACAGATTGAAGGTGTTGGAGGTTAGGCAGATCTCCTGACCCGGGCAGGAGGAGACACACAGATGTGGAGTAATCAGTCCAGGAGGAGGAGCTGAAGGTCAGCTGTAGGTTCAGGAGCGCGGGAGGCCTGCTGTCCATCGGTCTGTGGAGACACTTTACTATTTACTGCTCCGTGTTTAAGCCCTGATACATATCTATATGTATCCAGCACCTTGATAAACAAAAAAAGATGCAAATATCCAGAAATATGTAAAAATGAGTTAATTCGTCCAGTGAATCCGTTACTTCAGTTCCCTGGTGGCTCGAGGTGTGTTCGAGCTTCAACAGTCATAATCTGTAAAGTGAATCTGCAGCCGTATCTGATCCACTTTCACACTCCTGCTGTCTTCTTTATATTTAGAAACACCTTTGGTTTCCTGAACTGACAGAACTGAAAAATAGCAAAAGATAAAAGCTTGTGAACCATGAGCAGGACAGGAGTGTAGTTAATTCAGGAGAGCAGCACAAACTAAAATCACACTTGAACTTCAGAAATAATGCAGCAGGAACGGGGGGTGGTTTCAGGTTGGGTGGTGCTTTTCGGTTTCCCCAGCAATCCTTGACATATTTTGAAAGCTCTGCGGTGTCCTCACAGCCCTCCTTTCTCCTCCGTCTTTGATCCAGTCTCTGAAAAACTTTATTACTTTTTTCGAGCTGTATTTCAGATAATTTATCCATCAGGGACTTGTTTTGCCTGAGCTTTAGCATTTTTAGAGTAAACAGTGGTGGCTCTCATGAAATTCTTCCAGCTCATTAGCCTTCACGCAGCGCTGATATCCTGCTAATTACACATTATACCGAGATATCTATACACGAGCATCTGCAGCATCCACAGGGGAAAACTCTGCAGGTTCAACTGTTCATCTGCTGGTTGGCCATAAACCAAACCTTTAGAGAGTTAACCCAAGAATAAAGGCGGTAAAGCAAAGACTTACAGTTTGGAGATTACTGTGCCGCCTGCTGGAGAGGTGACTGAGTGAACCGCCAACTGTGGCTGAGGAACAAGCTGCTGCTTCATCTGCTGATAGACTCAATGAGTGTGTTGGTGTTCCATGTGTGCTGCCATATGTCTGCCGTTATTACATCCACTGTGAGATTATCTGGAAGCTGGTCGGGGTGATTAAAAGGGGCCAGTTAGCAGTGTCTGAGTGGGAGAACGGATTCAGGCTGTTGGTGTGTCCCATGAGCAATTCAAGGCATTTCATGTTCTGTTTCCAAAGTTAAAGTTCAGGTATCAGGAACTCAGATAGTCAAGGTAGAAATGTGAGTGAGGTTTAACAGACGTGAGGGCTGTTACTGAGTTGGTGAAACACAGTAATTACTGTAACGATGATGATCAAGATCATTCAGTATTGAAACATGCCAGGTATGCACACTATTTATCTGATAACTCAGGTTTGAACAATGAAGTCACATAGAACCAAGCTTAAAAAGACCTAAACAGACAGTGGAGACAGATCCTGTGTCTGTGATGCGTTCGAGAGCACAGACCGTGATCTGCAGCCTAAAGTTGCAACAAAGACAAACTGCAGATTTGCTGTTAGCTTGACTGAAACCTGCTGATGAAGAAGAATAGAAGGTAAAGAGAAAGAACGTTGTTTCATCTGACAGGAGGAGGGAACACAAAGGCTGGGACAAAGATGATAATGAAGAAGAAGAGCGTGTTCTCTGAGGGAGTGTCATACGCAGGTCCTGCTAAAAACTGATACACAGACTCTGCTATTTGCAGAGAGAACAGCTGAACAGACGCTGACGAACATGAAAGCTTCTGTGCGTGTGATGGCTGCTGCTCCGACAGCTGATGAGTCATTAAAACAATTTCCTCTCAGGTTCACTGATGTAAAGGCTCAGAGCAGAAGAAGAAGAGGAGGACGAGACACTGTCACATTGGAATTGTCAAACCAAAGGTCAGGCTCAGCTGGAGGGTGAAAGAAAAGCTGGGTCGTGGTCTTATTGCTGTTTTCTCTATTTGGTAATTCAATTCTGATCTCTTTAGTCTAAAAGGATCAGAAACAGCAGCATTCTCTGAGGGCAGTGGCCTCTTTCTGCAGGATCATTTGTTCAGGACTGATTTGAGGAACATGTCAGAGATCCCACTGTCAAGGTTTTGCCTTGGACCCCAGATCCCCCAGATCTCAGTCTGATCCATGTGCTGCACAACAAGCATGTGACAACACACAGGACCTAAAGGATGCACTGCCAGATACCAGAGGACACCTCAGTGAGGTCTATGGAGTCGATGACCCCCTCAAAGGGTCGTAGCTGACAACAGAGGGAGACGTCAGAGTTGAGGCTGAAACCTTTTTATTAGTTTTTATTAGGTCGATGTGTAATTGAATGAAGTCCAACACCTCTGTCATAACACTCATCACGTTCCACCAGACTGTGTGACCAGGCTCACTGGTGTCTCTGTTTTGTTGTCCTCTCCGTTTTCACACGAGGGCTTCAGAATATTAGGAACACCTTTGGTTATGCTGCAGATAAAGCTCTTCTCATTCAATGCTCATGTGTTTTCTTGTAGGCCTGAGAAGAGAACGACGAGCTGCTCCTCGGAGCCCGAGGCTCGTGGACACTGAAAACAAAGCAGATGTTTGTGTTTGCAGCTGCCTGTACAAATAACAGCAGCTCTAATTTCAGGCGGTGGCTTTGTTGAACGCCACCTTTGATGTTGAAGCGCAGAATGCAGACGGGATTAACACTCACAGAGCTAATTACTGAGAGGGAACTGCAGCATAGACGCCTGGGTGTGTGTCTTTTTCAGTGGTAGCGTGATGTGTGTGTGTGGCTTTTTCTTGTTATTTACTTGTTTGTGGTTTCACTCGTGTATGAACACGCAGTACGTGTCAAATTTAAACCACTGTGTGATATATTTACACCGTACTGTATCTAATTTACTTTACTTTTTGCCTCTACTGAAATGTGGTGGTGTTGTTACACCACCACACAAACAGACGGGGATTCATTTTAAACATCGATCACTTCTGTAAGTGTTGAAGCTGCGAACCTTAATTAAAGCTCATTAGAATAAGAAAATCTTTATACTTTATTTGTGTAATCTGCTGATGGTATCTGCTCTAAGTTAAGACGACTTCCCTAGAGGGGAAATTTGGGCTTTCAAAACTACAAATCCTCCTTTTCTGCCAAAGTCGGTTCCAGGGCTGGTTTGGAGCCAGTGCTGAATGTTGAACCAGTTTCCACACGCTTCCTGGAAAACTGGACCCAGGGTGGCATCAACTTTTTTCTGGTCTAGAACCAAGAAGGGCTTACATCAGGGGCTGTGGCCAGAATGATCGAAACCATCAAGATCGACTGAAGCTTTAGTTTGAAGAGAAAAGTCAGTGAATCATCTTGGTGGATTCCTAAAGCTCAGGTCTGTGGTCAACAGTCGACACATCTGGAATCAGACCCAGTCCTCAGAGATGTCAGAACAGTTGTCTGGATGACAGTGAAGAACACCTACAGAGACGCTGTCTGACGCAGTGACGTATGCACACCTATAACGTGATGTAATGTTGGTGGAGCTCTGAACACCTGCCCCCCACCCCAAGTGCTGGTGCTGTGCCAGGTGTTGAACGGGTGTCAGGAGCTCTCATGTGCATCTAGATTTTGTTGAGTTTCAGAATAAGTGCACATGTGAGATGTTGGGGGAGGGGCCTATATATAAAATAACAAAGACCAGCTGGCGTTGGGTTGTTGGGGGTTTACCTGGATCTAACTTTGGTGGTGAACTGCCACGTGCTGATAAATAGTTCAAGATGAAACGTTGTTTTTATTATTGGTCCCAAGGAAAACAACCAGGAGGAAGTCGTCTTAGCGCTTCTCACCACACGGGCAGGCTGATGAGGACAGTTGCAGGTTGTTGTGGTCACAGCAGAACGTTGTGTTCCCTCCAAACTGAAGTTTATACTCGTGCAAACCAGCGGCTGTCGACACAGTCAGATTACCATCAGCACAGCTAATCGGAGTGCATCCTGTGCAATTGTCATTTAAATTTAAACAGTTGGAAATAGTCTTGTGGTCCACGTGTAAAGGGGGAAGCTGTCAGTAGCTTTTCAAGGAGAATGTGGTTGAGAGCTGTTGATCTGTGGTGAACGACTGTACCTACATATGTCCCCTCTCTGTGCCTTTCTGCTTCTGTCCCATTTCATTTGTTTTCCAGTTGTTCTGCAGTGATCAAAATGAGCGTGTTTTATCAGAAATGCAGGACAAATGAGTGACTAACGCGACTGAAGCACTTCTACTGTAGACCATCTGTTGATCTGGTTCACTGGGTCCAACAGGGGATCACATATCTCCATTGACTGGGTCAGGTGGTCACACAGTGGGATACATAGGGACAGAGGCGGGGTGCTCACTTAAGCAGTTTGTCATAGCTGCTAGAAAACAGACCAGTTTTTGTTTTCAGAAGAAAATTGTTCAGTTTCTCTCTGTTACAAAGAAGGAAACTTGCCTCCAGCAACGAGTGCAGAATGAGAGATCAGAGCCCTCGTTCTTAATATGGTAAAGAAAACAGGGTTTAAATAGGGGATTTATTTAAACATGCTAACATGTCTCTAACTAAAAGGTGTGGTGGGCTTCAGTGCTTTAACCTGTGCTACCTGGTAATGCTTTGGGACACACTGATCACAGTAATTATGATTCATGTGAGCCAGACAGAGGAGATGAGATGCTGTGTGATGCATTGAATATAGGCTGCACACATACGGGTTCCCAGCAAAACGAGTTGTCGTGACACTGTGCTGATAAGATCTCTGTCCTCCTGAAGCGCAGACGTCCTCATATGAGTGAATGTGAAACCCATCAACTAGTTAATTAAGAATCTGGACTGGTTCTTCTTGAAACAAAGGGAATGTGGTTCCTGATACCAGTATATGTAGTCAGGTTGGCATGCAGCAACACTGTGGATCGATTGATTTAATTAAATGGGCGGTTGGTCTAATACCTCAGTGTCAACACACCCACATATTAAATCAACACTGAAGCTTTTGCTTTGAAAGAGATAACAACTGACGAAGTGTGTTTTTGTTGAAAAGGTGTGTGTGTGTGTCTCTTATATACAGAATTACAGGGCGTGTGTTTGTGTTCAAGCATAGTAACAGTGTGTGTGTGTCTGTGTTCATGTGGCTGAACACTTACATAACTTCCCTCTGCTAAATATAGCCGCTCAGAGCCGAGCTGTCACTCTGTTCAAACTGCTGAGTGTATAAATACTCGCAGTCAGGTTCAGTGCGAGCAGAGATCCTGCAGTTTCGCTTCTGAACTGATCTGTTAGAGATGAATCTAAAGCAAAATACAAACGGGTTCTGTTGAAGTTCACGGCACCTCAGTAAGAACCGTTACAGGTAGAAAGAGATGAAGACCGTCACATCGGTTCAGCTGTAAAATAAATCCATTCACATTTAAAAACATCAGAATCAGTTTAAATTATATTTAATGCTCTTCAGATTTTGTACAACTTGCAGTTATGAGTTATTGGTTGAATTTGAATATGAAGTTTTGTATCTGCTCATTTGGTTTCATTATGTTTTCTGTTGTTCCACATTTATTTTCCAGCTGCTCAACACAGACTGTACTGTAGCATCATTACAAGTCTTCAGTGAAAAAACTAATGACACGTATCGTATTAACATCTGTATCCCCCTGAAGTCCAGTATCTGTCGTTAGAAAGTTTCTTCAAACACATCTACATACTTATTTGTTTACTGCTGGTGTGTTGCTGGAGCAGGTCAATTTGACCCTCTTGGCTTTCCGTACCGCGCTGCACACAGTTTTGTTGACCGTCTTTATTTTCTATGTCTTTGCAGCTCAGATTGAAATCATTCCCTGTAAGATCTGTGGAGATAAGTCATCAGGGATCCACTACGGGGTGATCACCTGTGAGGGCTGCAAGGTAGGAGCTGTGCTTCCTTCTCTGTTACATCACTTCCTGCCGAACTTCCTGCTTCCTTGTCGGCCTGTGACTTATAGACTGAAGAGTTCACTGTCATGACATATTTTAATTTAATAAAACATCAACATCAGTTCATGAAATAGGTTTTCATGTAACTGTGGGATTTGTTCAGTATCAGTGTCCAGGGTCCGATCTTAAGTTTCATTGTTGGGATGGTTCAGTGGTTTTCAACCTGTGGACCAGGCCCCTGCTGGTCGCTAGAAGATGTAAAATTGCAGATGTAAAAGTAGCTAAACTAAAGAAACTAAACGTGCACCTCTGACCTGTCATTACGTACTCTGCAGTACTGTGTGAATTCTCTAAATGACCATAAATCTTAACAACACCAGATTTGCACAGATATTGTCTGTTAGTGATTCCAGCAGAAAATCACAAAATCATTTTCCTCTACGTGTCCGGAGCTGATGTCCGTTCTACTCTGACCGCCGGGCAGCTCGTCTGTCAGGCCGAGTCTCATTAACAGAATCAGAGGAAACATCTGATGTTCTGTTTGGACCAACAGTCACAAGTGTTTGGCTCAGAAAAGCCCAAACAAGCTGGTGTGTTCAGCTGCCGCAGCTGCTGCTGATGTGACAGCTGTTGGCAGCTGGAGGCTCATTTCACAGCCAGCGAGCAGCTGATGAAGATTTATCTATGTACAAACACATGAGAGAGAGAGTGAGGGGATTCTGGGTAGGCAATGACAGAAATGAGACCAGAACGTCCATCCACAGAACCTGCGTTCAGAAGATGAGAGCGGGACGGAGCACAGCTGTATCTAAAAATAAATCTTCTCTCTCTCAGGGTTTCTTCAGGCGGAGTCAGCAGAGCAACGCCACCTACTCGTGTCCTCGCCAGAAGAACTGCGTGATCGACCGAACGAGCCGAAACCGCTGCCAGCACTGTCGCCTGCAGAAATGTCTGGCTGTGGGCATGTCCCGAGACGGTGGGACACTCACACTCACACACACACACTGCGAGCTTCTAAACACAAATACACACTCTCACCTGCAGAAACATCTGGTGATCAGCAGTTTACAAGATGTTAGTCTGCAGACACACAAAACTGATCATTGAAGGAACCCCTGTGGCTTCATGCTCCTTCAATCTCTGACTCAGGTGTTGTCTGTAGTTGTTGGACTGTTATGTCTCCTTCATTTCTTTCTTATTTGAGAACAGCAGGAGACATATTTAAACAGAAACTTGAATATGATGAGTTAAAAGGACAAATTCAGTGCAGTTTGGACTTGTGCAGAGCTGCAGAGCTGCTGTCAGGTCAGTTTGAGGGAAACTAACCTGGCTCTGGCTGAACTCTCCTCTCCTCTTTTCCCCTTTGTGTGAAAACAGCTGTAAAGTTCGGTCGCATGTCCAAGAAGCAGCGGGACAGTTTGTACGCTGAGGTCCAGAAACACCGTCTCCAGCAGCAGCAGCAGCAGCAGCAGCAGCAGCAGGGCTCCCTCCTCCTCTCCCACCAGAGCCTCGGCAGCCCGAGCCTAGATGAGGCTGAACCACTGTCCCCCCACTTCGGCCCCTCCTCCACTGGCTTCACACAGCTCCCTGATGAGCTGGGAGGCTACATGGAGCAGAACTCCCCAGAAGGAGGCTCAGTGTCATCCAAGGTCAGCTGATTTACTTTCTAGAGGTGTCTAGATGTCTTTTGTTGGAACAGATGCAGAAATGATCAACACAGATTATGTCTTTTTCCCCCACACAGACAGACTCTGGAGGAGAAGGGGGAGGAGGTGGGTTCTACCTGGACATCCAGCCGTCTCCAGACCAGTCTGGACTTGATATTAACGGTATTAAACCAGAGCCGCTGTGCGACTACGGTTCCAGTAACGGCTTCTTTCCGTACTGCTCCTTTAGTAACGGAGAGACGTCGCCCACCGTGTCAATGGCCGAACTCGGTGAGCTGTTATTTTATTTTTTATTTTTATAAAATAAAATCTTTAGCCCCCGTCAGACATCTCGTCACGTTTAATTAGTGGAGGAAAGTAACTAAATACAATTACTACTATACTGTTCACTCACTCACCACATTAAATATGATGCACTGTTGTCAATTAGAGCAGAACTTTACTATCATTTGGTCAGAGATTTTTAACACCTGGCAGTTGTGGCTGGAGGCCTTATGTTTTCAGTCTGTTCCATTCTCGTGAACATCTTGAATTTGAAGCTGTAAAATCCGTCACTCAGAGAAAGAAGAGAAAACACTCTCTTCTTTTATCTCTTAACATTTGAACTTTTCACACCTCTCGTGTCTGAAAAAAGCCAAAAGGGATATTAGTTTAAAAATCACCTGATGTTAGTGCGAATGACAAAAACTCACTCAGCACTTTTTATTTATGAAAGTGTCAGTGTTACGTTTGTTTGTTGAGAAAAGAAGAAATAAAATAAGGACCAAACATCTCCCACACACAGCGCTGCGTGATTGGCATGTTCACAGATTGTTCTTATTTCACCAAATCCCAGGAGCCCTGCTTACAGATCTGATTCCCTTTGTGAGCTCTCGGAACAGAGAAACAATCCGAGTCCAGTCGTGGTGCTGTGGAAGACAGAGAAACACAACACGCAGCACACGGCAGAAGGTTGAAGAGAGCTGGGGGGGAAACACACGGAGAGAAGATGAGGAAATCTTTAGAAAGGGGTGAAACAGAAAGAGAGGAGGAGACAGAAAAGAAGAGAGATGGAGGAAGAGACGAGAGCGAACTCTGGGGCTAAGAGAAAGGTGTTTTAAAATAGCAGGAGGTTGGAAACTCATCTTCAGAGCTCATTAAAATCTCTGTGTGGTAATTAGCTATCTGTTAATTAGGGCCAATTGGGATGTAGCAGGGCACTCGTTGGGGGAAATCATCTTTTTATTCTCCCTGGAGGTTTGTTTTATTCACTTCTTTTCTTTAACAAAAGCATTTATTGTAATAACCCCCAACCCCTGATCCAAACACGGGCTTCATTATTGGTCTATTTTTGTACCTCGTGCCTCGTATGTTTTGGTCTTTGCTCCTATTTCAGATTCTTTCATTAATGTTGGAGCAATTAGCAGCAGCACAGAGAAACAGAACACAACAATAGCGACTGCGTGTTTCTTTTGGGTTTGTTTCTTATCCGAGCTGCGTTCACTAACATTTGTTGACAAAGAACTAAAAAAAATAAAAAATAAAAAACAGGTCACAGATGCAGATTTTTGTAGTTTGTCTTTTGTTAGTTTGAGTTTGTCGTAAATGTTTTTAAGCAGCAGCATCATGTTTGCTCATCAGAGTTTTCTTCATTTTGTGTGTGTCACTGCAGAACCTGTTGCTCACCGTGTGTGTTGTTGTAGATCACCTGGCCCACGTCGTCTCCAAGTCTCACCTGGAGACTTGTCAGTACCTGAGGGAGGAGCTGCAGCAGATGAACTGTCAGAACTTCCTGCAGGATGAGGTGGAGAGCTACCAGAAGAAGGTGTGTTTTTAAAGTTGTAGTTTGTTTTTTTTTTATTTAACCTTGTGCACATTTCTAATCACTTCGAGTATCTTCTCAATCTGCAGCCGCGGGAGGTGATGTGGCAGCTCTGCGCCCTAAAGATCACTGAAGCCATCCAGTACGTGGTGGAGTTCGCCAAACGTATCAACGGCTTCATGGATCTCTGTCAGAACGACCAGATCGTGTTGCTGAAAGCTGGTGAGCATGTTGTAAAACACACAGATAAGACAAATGAAGCATCACATGCAGATCCAGACTAACAGTGGACTCATCCAAAGCCTGAAATAGGTCTGTGCCACTGAGCTCCACTGGGGTCCAAAACTATTAGAACACATCAGTGATGACACTGGGTGTCGACCCTCGACACACACTTTAGTTTGTGTGTATGTTGACATTCACATCTCATTTTAACTTCCTGTGTGTTTGATTAAAAACTACAGTGACCAGATGTTTTAGGAAATTAGAGCTCTAATTAAAAAAATAAAAAATGAACTAAAACATCACAGGAACCAGTCTTATTCAGTTCAGGTCCCCAGCACACTAATCTATAGAGGAACCACGAGTAGACCTGCTCTCTATTGACTTATTGACAGTACTGTCGATGTAAAGACGACAGATGCAAACTGTTAAGTTTTACTAGACACTAAAATCAGAACCAGACCAAAGTTCATATGCATAATGGGATCACGTTAAATAACAGAATCCCTCTTTAATATGTAGTTTTAAAATCAGACGTACTTATTGATTAATCGAATTAGTCAGAAGACAGTGAATCATTTGGGATTCTCTTGAACTGAGTCACACTGTAATCAACAGTCCGTCCATGTTTTCTCTGCAGGTTCCCTGGAGGTCGTCTTCATTCGAATGTGTCGGGTGTTTGACTCACACAACAACACCATCTACTTCGACAGGAAATTTGCAGGTCCTGACGTCTTCAAAGCATTAGGTGAGTGGAGGAACTGTAACAGATGACACTCGTCCCTTTTCACGTACCACAGAGGCGCATCCCAAAATAACATCTCCAGCACGTGATTAGTTTACTGTCTGATTTTCACGTCGGTGTCACAATTCACACTTTGTTAACAACACATTTACATGAGATCATTTCTATCACTCGTTTATTTAATTTAACTCATTTTGTATGTTTCTCTTTCATTACTCGTTAGTGGTTTAGAACATTTTAGGCTTAAACAATAGTTCCACAGCAGCTTCTCTTTCTCACTGCATGTGAAACAGTACTTCCATCAGGCGTTCTGTAATGCACTGTTTGCTCATGAGGAAAAAAAAGGCGCTGATGAGGTATCAGATCTTTTAATGGGATTGTTAAAAGTTTAATTTCACACTGGGAAATAAACAAACCAAGATGTCATATCCTTACGTGTCACATTCAGAGGATCTCCTGTGTTTCTGTGGTGATCACCATGTTCCTGTGTGTGTGTCCAGGTTGTGATGACTTGATCACGTCAGTCTTTGACTTTGCTAAGAACATGTCTTCACTGCATCTGACAGAGGAGGAGCTCGCTCTGTTCTCAGCGTTTGTTCTGCTCTCTGCAGGTCTGTCTCCTCACTCAGACTGAATCAATTTTACCTCAATCCCAGTCTGTGATCCTAAATGATCTAATGTAACAGCTGCATAATGTATGTGTGCGCAGATCGGTCATGGCTACAGGACAAGCTCCAGGTGGAGAAGCTGCAGCAGAAGACTCAGTTGGCTCTGCAACATGTCCTGCAGAAGAACCAGAGAGAGGATGGAGTACTGAACAAGGTACACACTTAAACACACACAGTTATGACGTTTAGCAGTAACCACTCCTGTGTGTCACCTGTTCATGCATCTACTAAGGAAAATGATCCAATCTTCAATATTTGTGTGTAAACCTGTAGGATGATCAATTAGTTTGAAGTGGACATTGGAGTCAGGTGTTTCATTTAGGGATGTTAATGAGTAATAATCACCATTAATATATGGGTTCAGGTTAAAGCAGATGAAAATTAAGGCTTTTGAACAAAGTTCTGACCATAATCCTACAGAAATGCTGAAGTTGTTCCGCTGGAGGAAGGGGCTAAAATCCCCCCAAGCCCATGTTCTGTGAAACATTTAGTTCATATTATTACTACAAAAGGAGTAACACCAGCAACTTTTGCTACACACAAATATTTAAGATTGGATGCTTTTCTACAATAAAGAAATTGTGTGGTTAGAACTGCAGGGTAATAATAAGGTAATAATGGGATAATATCAAGGTAATAATACTGTAATAGAAGTGTAATATCCTAGTAATAACGTGGTAAGACGGGGTTATAAGACGATAATATTTAGAAGTAACAATGAAACTGGGTCATTAGTTCAATAATAAATGTTACGTAGTAATTATCAAAGTATTAGATATAGGTACATTATGTAGAATGTAAACAAGAAGAGCTCCAGTAATTACCTGGAAAAACACGGGTTTCTGAGTAATGACCAAGAAACAGAGCTGTGAAATACAAAACTTCCTGTTTCTACTTCATGGTAACATCACATTAAACCAACTGCATGAGAAAGATGAAAGCCTACATTGGTGCATTAAGATAAAGAAATTAAATGCAGATGTAAATTAATGTAAATCTAAATCATGCCCAGGTGAGACAGAAGTTGAACCAGAGATACTTTTGTCCACGAAGGGAGCTGCTTCATTATTCAGGTTTTAATTTAGATTTTGTGTGAGGTAGGTGCCCAAGAGTTGCTCTTCTACAGGAAACGACTTCAAAATACAAGCGTGGTGCTGAACATTTACTACTACTATAAATGTCTGCCCCCACATTTATTTTGAAGTAGTGTCACTTTTTACACAGAACCTACCACGTGTGCAATGACATTGGTTCAATGTGATATTATTATGAAAGAAAGTAGAAACAGGTCGGTAGGTTTGGATCTCTTAAATCTTATGCAGGAGGGAAGCAGATTAGACTTGAGGTTCAGATTTACTTCATATAAGCAAGAGCTTACAAAGTATCTAGGCATTAAGAATTGAAGTTATTACAGACTAAAAGCCCCGTAGAGAAGAACACCACACCTCCATCTGGTGGAGAAGTTGTGAACTGCAAAATCTAAAACTAATTTCCATTGACATCCACACACATCTCATTTGAACCCAGTGGCTGTAGATATAAAAAGATCAACACACCGTCTCATTCTATATTCATTTCACTTACCTCCTCTTCATGTCTCCTTCACCCTTCTTGTTTCCTCTCCCCTCTCTTCCCGTTCACAGCTTAGATGTAAGGTATCAGCGCTGCGTTCGCTGTGCAGTCAACACACGGAGAAACTGTCAGCGTTCAGAGCCATTTACCCCGACATTGTTCGAACACACTTCCCCCCACTTTATAAGGAGCTGTTTGGTGCTGACCTCGAACTGACTCTGCAGACTGATGACAAGATGGCGACCACAGCACGGAGCCTGGTTTAAACGGCCACGGAGGACACGACTCACGGAGCCATTGACAGAAACCGTCTGTTAGCAATGGCTGCTGCACTCCTGGAAAGATAAGACTGCACAAACAGAGAGATGTGAACTGTTCTTCTCTTCTGTTTGTGTTTCTTCACCTCATCTTCTCATGGCTCTGTGGGCAGAGTCGGGTGGGTCTTCCTCCACCTGCATTGAAAGACACCATGTATCTTGGATCTCTATCAGATTCAGCTCTGACATTAAACAGCACTTTCATTATTTACACTGAAACCTGGGTTTTATTTCTGCACTAGATTATCAACATGTTACTTCACTTCTAAGGCCTCGATCACACCAAGAAGTGTTACCACAAAATTCCTATGAGTGTCCCAGAGGAAAAAAAAGGATCTGGAAGGTTGGTGAAGTAACTAGTGGTGACTTGATGAGCTACTGTGGCTACTGAACTAAAAGCCAATTCATGCTTTCTAGTTACTATGCACATGCTTCTATTCATACGACAGTTGGGGATGAGTACATAGACACATTCCACACGTGCACTTATTTGTTGTGTTTGACTAAACAATGTGAGATAGTGGAGCAGTGTCAAGTTTGTTGAAATAAACAACACATACCTATGTTCCTCGCATACCTCGCATTAAGCGAGCAGGGTCACTTAGAGACTCGTCCGCCCTAAAGAGCAGACAACAAAACACAAGATGAGCAAAATAGTATATATAATACTATACACGGTTCAGTGAAGTGAAGAGTGTGGAGAAACTCAACAGCTGCTAAAGTGGAGGATGGCCCACCGCAGTCACCATAATCAGCTGTGTATCTTCATATAAAGAAGACATTTTGGAAAGAGAAGATGGGGAACGTGAGCTGGGTTAGACCATCGTGAGACGGGTTAGTTTTACCCTACTGATGATGTGTTGTTGCAATAGTAATCCTGCTACACTTCTTTAAGTGGGAAACCCCTTCTATAACAGAGGTGGAGGCCTGACACATATTACCATACTGCTCTTTCATCCATTTCTAGCAAAACCAGGACTACTTCCCACATCCACCAGGAAGGCCATTGTTAACAACCCACGTTAATTACGATAATCGGTCTATGCAGATGCGACAACTACTTCCACTGCCACTGTTCACCTAACGAGTCAAGTGGGATGAGAAAACCACCCTGGAGGAGAAATTTGAGGTCTCATAACAACTTTCCTCAGAGGGAAGAAGCTACTTAGATGACTGCTTAAACATTTTGCCTTAACAAGAAAGACCTCCAGCTGCCTGTCAGCACAAAGTTTTGGTCTGCATACATTAGAGAATTTGCCCTGAGCCTCACAGACTTGGGAAGTAATAAAGTTTACATTGCGGAAGCAGACACGTGATCACAGAAAGTATGAATTGGCTTTAACTTGTCATGGAAAGATTACTGAATGAAACTAGAGAGGCCTAATGGACCCCACCTTCTGCCAAACCTATTCAATAATTAAATAGACACACAAAATGACCACAAAGAGACAGAACCAACCACAAAGAGAAGCAAAACTACTGGAGAGAGAAGCGAAAGGACCATAAATAACAGATCAGTTGTCTCTTTTCCACATGCTTCAATGTCACAAGGTCTTTTACAATATATATTAGTGCCCAGGGGCCTCAGTCCTTGTAAATAGTAACATGCAACCAATCAGAATAGCTCACCAAGCTAGTTACCTCACTAATCTGACCCAACATAGCTGCGGCTTTGTGAAGCAGTTTGCACTCAGAACAAACTGTATGGTGGAGCACAGCTAATGTGACACAGTAGCTTCCTCCAGTCCAGTCCTGTGGACAATTGGTCAGTGGTAAAAATATAAATATTGGTGTGATCGAGCCTCATGTCTGTCAGAATTCTGGTTATTTTTGTGTATCATTGTAAAAATGTTTTAAAAATCTCAACCTATTTGTTTTAATGTAGTGGAAAAAGACAATGACAGACTTAATCCTTTGTTCCAGCTCTTCAGTGAAGCTATTTAATGTTTACACAAAATGAAATACTCAAACCCAATACTGTGTTTTATGGTAAACCATACTGTCATTTTGCCAGATGTGGGAATTTGGGATCTCCACTAGAATGAAAATAAAGCGACATGGGTTTGCAGTCATGTTTAAGAGGTTAATGAAATCATCAAATTACTCATTAATCCATGGTAATTATGTTAATATTTCAATAACACTCACCTGGTGAAAGATGCTGGCTCTCACCGTTTTTCAGATTTCCTGTTGAAATACAAACGCAAAGATGAACTGATGCTAAAACACTCATGAACAAAAACCGATTGGTCCGAAACAGACTGAAACACATTTTTCCTCTAAAAACATTCAGAAACTTCTTGATAGCACCACAGGTTCATGTAGTTTCTGGAGTCATCTGAGTCTTCCATCCTCCTTTCTTCTTCCCAGCAGCATCTTCATCACCACCAGCATCTCTCTCTCGCACACACAAACACACACGGATTGTACCGCCACCTGGTGGTGCTGATAGAAAAGTGCAGCTTCTCTTATTTCTTGTGTCAGTTTGTTAGAGTTTTCATTTGCATTGTCAGATCAACACATCACAATATTAGGTTGAGCCTGTTGAGATGAATTGTGGAGAAAACACCACACGTCGTCTTCCAACCCAACTCCTCTCCTTTGTCTGTGACTCAACTCCAAGCTCATTGACAATTCAAGACAATTCTCTGTTTTCAGACGTGGATTCAACGTAATAGAAACTAGACATGTAAAAAACAAAAATCTCTCGGTTATTGAACTGCTCAGAATCCATTTTACTGAAAGAAAAACACATTATCTCATAATACACCCAGCGTAATACCAGCAATAAGAACAATACAAACACTGCTTCATAAAAAAAGAAACTATGCACATTTAAGTGTGGTGAAGTGATGAAAATGTGTGTGTGCAGTTTGTTCTGCGGTACATTTTCAACCATGTTCTCCTGGGAGGATCAGCAGTTTTTCCCATCATCCTTCACCTTTCAACTGAACTCCAGAAAGAGAATTCATGTACGTTTGTTGTATTCATTCCATCCACTTCATTAACATTCTCCTCATATGGTAGATTACAGGGACATTTAAGCAGGAATCTTTAACCAAACCACTATTGGAACAAGAGGGTTGCTATGAACTACATTGTGGCCTGCAGTTAACAGAACTAGCCTACAGAATTACAGCCTCTGTTAAAAAATGTATTTACCACACACCGATTCTTCTTCATTGTGTTAAGTTATTGGTCAGAGACTCTAGACACGCCATTTATTAGCAACAAACTTAACATTTTAATATCGCTTGACATTAAAGCCACAGAGGTTGAAATATTGTTATTTTAGTCCCGATGGGTTGAGCTGTACTACAAGTACTGCATCTAGCACAGCACATTAGTTGGACCTCCCTGCAAACAAAAACTTTCAAATGACAAACGCGTCTTTACCCTAATTCTAATGTTATAAATTTGTGGTCTTCCAGACTAAACATTGCAAGGGTTATTTTCTCAGACTTAAAGCTTCTCCAGAGCCATGTATTACTTAAATGTTTTCTCAGGGTGAGAAGTACGAGCCATAACTAGTTAATTCACTTTGACATGTAAACAGATGGAGTCCCTCTACATCAGCCATAGTATGTTACAATATGTTCATTTCTAATTAATCTGGTTATAATTTATTTGCAATTTATCTATTAATATTGGGATAACTGGCGTAAAGTAACATCTGCTATAATGATATGATTTCAAGGGTTTTTGCATTTGATCCTCGCATGCAACCAAACAAAAGTTTTACTCAAGTAATCAATTGATTACATTCTTGCCAATTTTAATGAGAAGTCAATGTTTGCACTTTTTTGTTTTTTACATAAATTTGATATTTTTACAAAACAAAAATCACAGCTTAACACTACATTTTAGCACAGTTTTATTAGATATTACACTGCTACTACATGTTATTTAATTTAATTTAGATGCAACAGTTAAACCAGGGTGTGTTGGTTAAAAACGTTCAAACTAAGTTATATAGGTTAATTTGTCCTGACTAATGAAGAATAAAGTTTGGACTTCCACAATCCATGTATGAAAGGGTTCAACTTTAAAATTCACTGTTAAATGTGTATTTTAATGACTCCTTATATCTTGATATGTTTCAGTTTTCAGAATCAGTGTGTCTGCATCACCTCCAAACTTCAGAGAAGTTTTTCAACCACAAACTAATTATCAGTACTATAATCGATGAAATAACCACTCTTGTGTTTAACCACCTGCTCCATCTCACAACATCTTGAGGTAAAATGCCCAAGAAACTGTGTTTCTGGCAAATACTGAACATAACTTTAGCCATAACTGAATGTCAAGCAATAATGTAAATGTTGTATTTTATCTTAACTGTGTATAGTTTGACAGTATGGCATGACAATGCAGCTTCTGATTTACAAGATTTCATTTTGGAATCCTGTTTTGTTATTGATTCATTATTTTGTCTTAAATAGTTGTGTAATCACATACGCTGACGACACACTGTTCTCTCCCTATCCTACATCACTGGTTTCCCCCATTGTAACTTTAGTAACTTTAAATCTGTACAGCTGACAGGAAAATGCTGACACACTGTAGATGTCTACAGGGCATCCAGTGTTTTATGTGTTCATTGACTGGAATCATAATGTAAAAATCTGGTTCGATATACATTGCTTTCTTTTAGATTTAGTTTAGTTGCAGAGTGAAAACATTTGTGTATTTAAGAAGCGTGTTGCGCTAGGCGATCTGTTGTTAGCAGGGTCTTGATCTTACCAACTATGCCCCATTGTATGGTTCCTCACAGGGTACCACATTAAAAGAGAAATTCTAATTTTAAAGAACCACACAGTAATGTAAAACCTTTACCGAGTAGATTTCAGCCTGATGCAACCATGTTCCTATGTGTCTGGTAAACAAATGATTTAACAAATATATATATATAACTGAAAATAATGGTAGACAAATACCATTATATACCATACCAACAGACTAGGAAAATAATTTTTTAGAGAGAGTTAGGCACTGCCAAGGTTACCAGCTAATAAATCGTTACTGTTTTACATCTTAGAGCCAATATCAAGGTGTACAATGTAGACTTGTGTTTTTCTTCAGTCTTGGTAATGAAACCCTGACTAATCAAACACTTTTGAAAACACCAACTATGACGACAAGCTTTCACTTCTGAGTCAATCAGAACTGTGTATAGTTTAAGTAGAGGAACATTTCTGATCTGATCTATCAGAAACGGGGAACATTTTAGGCCAATCTGGGTCACATTCACTCCAGGAGACTGTCCCGAGTTGTATAGAAAACTGATTTTTCCTTTTAAGTGTGAACTTTTATGATAATCAAATATCATAATACAAAGATTTTATTGCCCAGCATGCACCTGTATCAGTGTGCAGACTTGGGTCAGTTAAGTTCTTTGACTAAACTGGTCAAACATGACTTATTTTGTTTTCATATAATGCAGAGCTGCTGTATCTGAAATGTGGTAAAAATAAAACAATTAGAGAAAGAATGCATTTATTTGTGGTGGCTTCTGTCAAATTGCTTTAAGTATAAAAAGGTCCTGAATTAAAGTGCAGGTACAATGTGAAGCCAAACAGAGTACACCTATCACGCTGCCACTAAAGAGAAAGATTTCAGATGGAGTGCTGCATCGAGCCAAAACAACTTTTAGTTAATAATTTGTATTAAATAAATTGGATTTTCCCATTAAGAAATGCCTGTAATCAGGTTTAGATTTACAATTTAAAGTGAGCTATGAGAAAATCTGTGTAAGAAAACAGAAGAGGAGGTGAGGCTAAGATCAGCTAATTAAAAGGCTGATGACAGATAAAGGACATGAAATAATTTCCTACTGGCTGCTGAATTTTCTTCTGTCTGGATTGATTATTCTGTCCAGTAGATGGCAGTACGAGAGTACAGGTGTCTAGGATAAAAACTGCAGCAGGAATCAGTTTTTCAGCAGAAAACCAGCAGATTGAACCAATCTTCCTTGCAACAACAGTCGCTCATCACTGCACCGAGGCTCCAGTCACACACACTGCTTGTATCACATTGCTTTATGGTTGATGGGATTTTTATCTATGCTCAGGCTCAGTATCAAGATGTAGGTTTTAGTGTTTCACATGAAGAAACTGAAAAGATTTTCACTTTCTCTGCCAGCTAATGGACACACTCCATTTCAATTTCTTTATTATTCTATAAACTATTGTTATTTCTTCTGCTTTTAAATCTTTTTGTCTTTGACACATCTGACTTCAGTGTTGTTTTGCATATATATATATATATATATATATATATATATATATATATATATATTCATATTTGCTCCCTCTTTATTGACTGCGAATAAATTAAAATCACACCCATTCAGCTCGGATGAGTTGGCCTTTTGAGGGTCTAGGTAAATAATATCTTTTTCTGCTTAAGTATTAATGAGACAGTACAGAACTCTCGATTTGACGTCACCAGGAGCTTTTAGTAAAACTACAGAAGTCACCTTTAGCTTTGGTTGTGAACATCAGCAAACAAATTATTCAAATTACTAGAAAATAATTGCTACACACAAACTTGTTGTGTGTTCAGCACAGAAGGCTGCTGGAAATTTGTTCTGCACTACTCAAAATCATCCACCGTCTGTTTCGATTAGTCAGTGGTGATTATTTGGAGCCAACTGCTTCTGTTTGTACATGTCAATGTGTATGATAGGACACAACAACAATCCTGTGTCCTGGTGGTTTCTCTGCCAAGCAAACATAATCCTATTCACATTTTCATTGATTTATTAACAGAAAGAGGTTGAGGGTAGAGACTGATAAACTACAGACCCATGTTTGAGTCCAGAGTCCTGTCTCAGATTGGGTTTAAAGCACTTTGGTTATGGTCAGAGAAAGATCTAGGTTTTGTATAATGACGATTTTGTGTAGAAGGTGACTGGTACGTTTTTCTCTATTACCGCAGTCTTTCCCTGACCTTAACCCAGTGCTGTGAGCGTCTGAACCCAACCATTCATCTATTATGTTAACCGCCTTTCCTGTTATGGGTTGTGGGGGCATTGGAGGCAGGTTAATCAATGATGATTGAAGTGCTACCTTTATTAACAGAAGATGATTCACAAGTTGATTGTGGATGGAAATGAAAAGTTTGTGTGAAGGTGGCTGGTACATTTTTCTCTGTTAAGCACAATCTTTCCTTGACCTAAACCCAGTGCTGGGTGCGTCTGAACCCAACCTTAAAAAAACTTGGTGTTGAACTGCAAGACTGGATATGTTAAGAAAAACAAAACAGGATGTTGTCGATTGGACATTTTAGTGGACAAAAATACATCACCTGTATATAGATGTGAAAATGACTAATTTGTCTTATTCTCAGTTCCTCGAGCGTCAGATGCACAATTCTACATTTTGTGTGATGGGGGGGCACTGCCACCTCTTAACAGCTCTCTGGCCCTGCCCCTGCAAACAAACAAATCACATAGACGATGATGAGGAGGTGAAAAGATGTGTTTACATATCTGTCTGTACTGATGTAAACTGGAGGTGGCAGCCTTATTAAATTTTCCATCTGTAATGAGAATTCTTTTAGTAAATTAGTTCTTTACTAATGAACAAGCACCTGAAGCTGTAAATGGGTTTTAATGAAACTAGAAGTTCTAAAACAGCTCACACTTCCAATGCACTGATTATTTTGTCCTCATTACCACCTGTTCAGCCTCACACACACTGAGGCATGATGTAAGGAACATCAGGGAACATTTAAAAAGGAGAATGTTTTCATCCTTCCTGTGAAAACGTGTAGAAGTAAAACGTTCCATGTGAAGCAACAGAGTGTGATCAGCTGCTCCCATCAGTTTTGGCTTCTCACAGAATATAAACGACACCTCGAAAACCAAGAAGAAAACTTAGGGGGCTACTGCAACATGCTGCCACTACAGAGGAGACATCTATTGTGGAAAGTCCATTATTTAATATTGTTGTGATATTGCAAAACTTAATGTGTAATGTAAAGCATTGCTTTACATATTCTGACAAGATGAACAGAACAACTCCTATATGGTTGCCTATCTTGCCTAAATAAAATAACATCCTCCTCTGTCTTTACACACAGCTTTGGGAACGTTTAGTGAACTGCTGACTGTTACTGTGCTACGTAAAACAGTTGAAATCAGTAGTATCTTAGATGTTAGCAGTATAAGTCCTGCTAACAGAACTGGCAACCTCCCTCTGTTTTTGTGCACTGATAACAGAGAACAGTTCACATTTGGCAGCTGTCTATTGGTTTTTCTGTCCTCCATGTGGCTGAAGACAAACTCTTAAATAACATAAGAGACCAGAATTAGAAAAACTCAGTGCAGCCAGAATAACTCTCAACAAAGACCCTGTGCTCACTGCCAAGCTGTAAAGTTCAAAGCATCCCCTGTCCCCTGAATGAGGCTTTGATTTCCACAGTTCCAACAGTTTGCATGTGACTCCTTTCTTTTACCTCTCTACCCCCTCATCCAGCTCTAATTACGAGGACACACAGGAGGACGTCACTGATGACAGGCTGAGGGAATGAGGAGAGAAGGGGGGAGTCACTGGGGAGGTGTGTTTGTCAGTGAGATGGATCAGACTTGGCAGACAGCAGAGCCTGGCAGCAAACTGTGGACAAAGAGAGAAGCGGACTGAGAAATCTGTGAGCTCCACTCGCGCTTAACCAAAAAAATCTGGAGCAAAAGCAGACCTGGACTGTAAATAGCCTCAGAGTCTATTTTAGAGCCTGGGGATTATCTGCTTTCATAAAGCCAGTTTGATAAAACCTCAGCAAAGCATATGTGAAGCAGGACTGATTTCATGGTGGGACAGAGTGAGAGGATTGCAGATTTAGTTACAGCAAAGGTTCTCAGAGGCAGGGATGATCTCAGTGAATAATCGGGCAGAAAAACAGAGCTGCTGTGTTCTCTGTGGGCATTTATCACATCTGACCATGCTCCAAACAGTGATGTCCAAACAGGTGTGTTGGCACTGACATCAATGGGAAACACCTGTTGAGAGATCAGTAGCTGAAAGGTCAACAAGCTGGAAGGTTCGATCCAACAGAAAAGCGAGAATGAAATCCTCAAATAACCGTTTTAATTGAAGAAGGGTCAGGGATGGACTGAGCAAACAGCCACGGTTGACCCTGATTGTTTATTGTGGCCAAAGTGATTTCACGTTGTGAAATTCTGTCAGTGTAACAGTGTTACAGTGAATCCACAAATACTGGAACCCATCAGTCATCAGGACCAGTGACCAGTGGATGTTTGAGGCCAGTATTGGCGTCAGTAATCTGTCATTTTAGAGTTAAGGTACAGTAATAGCACTGTTTGTGTTGTGCCCTTAATTAAGGGGAAATAGCGACAGGAGAAGAGTGAAGAAACCAGCACACTGATCTCTCATCACTCGTTTGTATTTAGTGAGTGAAAGCAGCACTGTCTCCCTCTACTGGTGACCCAAGGTAATAGGCATCACCAGAAGACTAATGCACAATCAACCTACAATCAATCCACAGATAACAATCCTATATATCTGCATCTGGACTACTCTCTTTGCCTTACAGGCTTTACAGTCTAGGCAGATGCTGATCCCAGCATATACATATACAAGTAAACAAAATTACACATCCTGAAATTAGGAAATGATAACTAATCTAATAGCTAATCCCTAATCTGCATAAATTGTCTACAAACTGAAGCCCAGATGAAGCTGGATGATGTAGCAGAGTGAATGTACTACAGAATAGCATCAGAGACACAAAATCCACCTTTTGGCCCAGTCAAAGCCCAGACCTCAACTCAACAGAGAAGCAGTGGTATTAACCTCAAGAGCAGCGTTCACAGCAGACGTCCTAAGAATATTCCTTAACTGAAGCAGTTCTGCGATGTAACATATTTATATTAACATATTTGTTAAGACATTTCAGTCTGAACCAAAGTTGTAAACCAACAGACTGACCAGCTACATGCTAAATATCCTCATGATCAGTGCTGGATGATTTCTCATGATTCCTGCTTCAGCTGGCTGCTGAAAACCTTCTCAACAATACAACTATAGCTTTGAAAAGAGCTGTAGGATGAGTGGCAGCACACCACAGAACTGCAGAGCGCCCTCCGGCTGTCGTTCACCTCAAATGGATCACATTTAGCAGCTTTCACCCCTCCACACTCCTCCGTCTGTTCTCCATTTTCTCATCTCCACTTTGTCCCCACACACACACAGCGTCCACTTCTATCCATCATATTATCTGCACAGCGAGGCCACCTCTCCTGTCGGTCCGCCTCCTGTGTCAGGTTTATCACTTCATCCACCCACTCAGGTCCGTATGGATGGTCTGATAAAATCACATCATGCTTTCTGTCCGGTGACATGCCTGAAACTGCTCCAGGCCAAAGCCATTAGCTACTCTTCACAGTTCTTTTCACTCAGGTCACCGCTGCTGCTGCTGACTCAAATCATTTCATTCACAGAAGGCTTTGACATCTTCTGCTTTTTCACTCACACAAATGGTCGTGCAGATTTATTCCCTAAGAAATAAACAAAAAAGGGCTTGCCACGTTGAAAACAATGACAGTACATCTGTGTTTTATACAGACATCCAGATAGACATGTCATATAGAGAGCACAGTGAAATTCCCCATTAGCCATTTATTCCTTTTCAGGCCAATGTTCCTCTGTTTAAACACACACAGGCAGTTTAAGTCCTCTTTACATTCAGATCATCTCAGTTCAATTCAGTTCTCATGTCTCCACAGACACAAGCTTTACTTTTCTAGGTCTTTCTTAGACCTGCTACCTATCACTCCATCTTCCTCCACTGTCATTACCTCCACCCCTCCACATCTGAAAGTCACCAGGACTGATTCACACCTCCCATGAGCTGCACCTCACATTCCCACTATTACTCCGTTATTTCTTTGGTTCCTCTGGTCTCTGTTGTGTTAGCTTAACCTTCCCTGTGGCGTATATAGAGACGCTGCAGAGCTTACAGCTGAGCTCCTTTTCACTCGTTACATTCAGAAATAACTTCCTGTTACCTGAGTCTTGGGGTAAAGATGTCTTGCTGATGTGCTCACTTTCATCCTCCTCCATTCCTCTTCCCATCTCTCTCTCAGTGTAGCTGTCTGACTTTCCTCTTTTCTTCTCATGTCTCCAGGTTTGTTTACCGTGTACTTTCCTAATCTTTCCATCTGGCAACAAATATTTTCTCTTGTATCTTACAGTCATTCTCCTGTTCCCTCCATCATGTCTCTAACTCTCAGAGCACAGTTGCAGCACTGAATCATGTGTCATAGCTTAAGTTAGTTCAGATAAATGCTATAGTTAAATACTTGCAGAGGTTTGCACACCATGACTGCCTGAAGTCGAGTCTAAAACAAAAAAGATCAACAATAAAGGCCACTTTATTAAACCTGTACAATTTAATGCAATCCAAATTCAGCAGCTTGGCCATGCATTCTACTTTCGCAAGGTTAAAATTTCTCTGTCTTTATCAAAACAATCAGATGAGTACCGTGGAGTGGTGGACAGTTTTGTTGACTGGTGTGGACTCAACCATCTGCAACTGAACATCAACAAAACAAAGGAGCTGGTGATGGACTTCAGGAAATCTGGGAGTCCTGTCATCCCTCTCTCTATACAGGGGGAGGAGGTGGAGGTCGTGTCCGAGTACAAATACCTGGGAGTGTACTTGGACAACAAACTGGACTGGACCAAAAACTCATCAGCATTGTACAGAAAGGCTCAGAGCCGGATGTACTTCCTGAGGAGACTCAGGTCCTTCAACGTCTGCAGCACCATGCTGTGGATGTTTTATGAGTCTGTGGTTCCAGTGTCATCTTCTATGCTGTGGTCTGCTGGGGCAGCAACATGAAGGTGGAGACACTAACAGACTAAACAAACTGATTAGGAGGGCTGGCTCTGTTCTGGGGGTGGAGCTGGACCCTCTACATGTTGTTGCTGAAAGGAGGATGCTGTCCAATCTCCTCTCAATCTTGGACAACCCCTCCCACCCACTGCACAGTGTGTTGGTTGGACAGAGGAGCACGTTCAGCCAAAGATTTATTAACATTAAATGTTCCACAGAGCGCCACAGGAGATCCTTTCTACCTGTGGCCATCAATCTGTACAATTCCTCCCCCCTCTGTAAGGGGGGGGGGAGTGATACTGTCATAAACTTGCTGTGAATACATTGACCCAATTTCATTTATCTATTTACGTATTCTGTTTATATATTGAGTTTTTCGGTATTGATGTTATTGTGTATTTATGTTTGTGTATTTATGTTGGTGTTGGATCTTTCCTGGTTGTGGTTCCTTTTCTTTCTGTCTGTTTTGAGAACAATGGTAATGAGGCAAAACAATTTCCCTCTGGGATTAATAAAGTTTTTTGAATCTTGAATCTTGAATGATGTTTATTATCGAGATCATAGTGGGATTGGGTGGAGGAGTCATCTAATCGTCTAATGTTTTCTTCTCTAAATAAATGAGGGGTCAAAACTGTAGAAATGCCATAACCCACCATACCATACGCCACTGTGTCCACCACCCAGTTGATGGCACTAATTTTTCCAGCAAAGCACAACCAGGTGACGATATTTTGAGTAGAAAATGGTTGTTTTACCTGATGTGGTTACAGCCTCCACACAGAGCGGTTATTTTCATCTCTCCACTGCATGCTTCTGTATCATCATTCTGTAACTCATTTGTGCAACGCTTAGAACAATATTTCATTACAAATTACCCACTGTAAATGTGACAAAATGTTCTCAACATATTCCTCTGTAAGCTGTTTTAAGATCTTTACAAAACTTGCAGCATATAAAGCAAATAGCAACACCTATATCAAGCAAAGACAGCAAAATGGGCTGCTACAACCTGAAGATTCATCCAGTATAATTCTGTGTATATGTCTCTGCCAGGCTGTGTTTAGTATGCACACAGGTGTTTCCTCCTGCAGCAACGGACAGGCAGAATACAAATATTTATTAATTAAGGGCTAATTTCCTGCTCCATTGATTCCAGCTCCCACGTAGCTCTGCTCCTCACCTCATGGGATCATTGAGAGAGCAGACAAACCCCTGAAGTACACACATGCATTTGGATTTCTCTACAACTCCTATTCTTGAAACAGAGGTTTTACTTTAGGTTTCATGGATTTTTAGAGGTGAGTGAGTGAGATAGGAGCTTTTACAAAGTCTTGGTATCAGTGTAGAGACACACTGCCTCAAGGTTGTTGTGTAGGTTGGGTCAAAAGGCAAAAACACAGTCTCACTTAACCAAAGTTTGATTATGTTACTGGGATATGAAATACAATATGCACAAAATAAATGCAACAATCTAAAACCTGGGTTTTGAGCACAGGTTAATAAACTATTACAGTGACTAAAACGACATTTAAACATTCAGACTGCCCTGTATGTTCTGATAAACCTGATTGCCTTTTAGTGGATAGCAGTCCAGTTAACTACAAACATTGATTTATCACTAATAATTCCCTAAGTAAATAGTCAGGCACAAGGAGTTTGGACAATATTAACATTTTCACCTCATTCTCATTCTCATTTTTTTACTGGCTGGTCGAGTAAACATGCAGCTGCTTTCCCTCACTCACTAAACACAGAGAGCCACTTGAGAGTATGTACACTGAAATATACTGACAACTCTCAAAATCTGAGGCATTTTTTTTAAAAATTGTCAAGTCAGTTGATAATTGAGTATTTTCGGTGGAGATTCTCAGTCATCCAGGTAAAGTTAACTGGAAGTTGAGTCATGGCAACTGGACTTATTTCTTGTTAGGTCGAAACGTTTCACTACTCATCAAGTAGCTCCTTCAGTCTGACTACGAATTTATTCTCCAGGTTTGGTTTCACTTCACATCTGACCTGAATAGACTCGTTAGGTGAAACAATGGAAGGTGAGGATGTGGAAAGATGTCACAGCTCCGCCACCCCCTCTAACCCTCAAAAGTGGGCCGTTAGGTGTTTACAACCTGGTGGATGTGTGAATTGGGCTTGACCTTTCTGGGGAAGGATGAAAGGGCATGATAAATAGAAGACAGGTTGTATCTAAGGTCTCCACCTCTGTTGAGTGAAGGGGGTGAAGGTATGTATTTACACTTCCCTCACACCTCTCTCAAACCCCTTGTCTTCTCTGTCCAATATGTGAACATCATTGTCCTTAAATGAGTGTCCTTTGCCTTTAGATCAAGGTACGCAGCTTATTCAGGAAGAGTTATTTCTCCTGTACTGTGCCATCCTCTTGTGTAGCAGCTGTTTAGTTTCTCCAATGTACAGCTCAGAACATTCTTCACTGCACTGGACTACATACACTATATTGCTTATCTTGTGTTTTTGAGTCCGGCCTTTAGGGTGGAAGAGTCTCTGAGTATGTTAGTGTGTTTAAAGTGCACAGGTATGCTGTGTTTTGTCTGAAGATGCCTGTCTTTCTTCTTTTTGGATTTTGTGTCTTCCCTGGTGAATTTGATGTTAATATCCCCTGAGTTTATGTGATCTGTGAAAGCCTGTACCTCCTGCATCTTGATCTTCACCCAGGTGTCATCCACATATCTGAACCAACGAGTTGGCGGTATCCCTGGGAAGGAGTTGAGTGCTTTCTTCTTCACCCTTCCATGTACAAGTTTGCTACAATGGGTGACACAGAGTTTTTTGGATGTGGTGGTCCATATGTCCAACCAGTGGTGCCAAGATAGTAGCTAGGTATTTGGCAGTGTTGTGGGTTACAGAGTTAATGCTACTCACTATGGGTCTGTGGGCGGCTATATTCTCGAGTATCTTGGGAAGTCCATAAAGCCAAGAAATGGCTTCCCCAGGTTGCAAATTGTGATAGGTTTTCCTATTAATGGCGTTTTCCAATTCTAGGTGTTTAAGCATCCCCTTTCATCCATCCCCAGAAGGATCAGGCCCAATTCACACATACACCAGGTTGGAGACACCAAACAGCCCACTTTAGAGGGTTGGAGGGGTTGGCGGAGGTGTGACTGTTCCATCTTTCCACACCCTACCCTTCTATTGTTTAATCTAATGAGCCTATTCAGGCCAGGTGTGAAGTGAAACCAAACCTGGAGCATACATTTGTGGGCTCTAACCAACATTCCTTACTGGTACTTAGATGAGTAGTGAAACGTTTCAATCTAACAAGAAGGAAGTCTAGTTGCCATGACTCAACTTCCAGATAATTGGGTCTTAAGTAATCAGATCTAGACAGAAAGTTGCAATAGTGGGTGCAATAGTTACTGCAAAGCCAGATCAGCTCATGTCCAGTCCAGACGTGGTGGTTAAGTACACGAAGCTGTTGCGTAACTGCCAAAAGCATCAAAAGAATGAGTGATCAAGGATCAATTTAACAGAACCAAGAAATTACTCATGATATTCATGCTTGCACATGCATTAATATGTGTTAACTGAATAGTGAGTAGGTGACTTGATATAAATTGTAGTGAGCAGAATGTGTTGTGTGTAGATTGTGTGGGCTTGGTTAATCTAATCAAGTCAACTTTTCCACTTTAGCTCAGACCAAAGGTCTGATTTTTGCACTAGAGAAGAAAACTTTTCCCCTGTTTTTTAAGTTTAAAGGCTCTTCCATCGCTGACACATTGCAGCTCCATCACTTAGAAGCTGTCAACATGTGGACAGACAGTTCATCAGGTCTTCCAGCAGCAGGCAGCAGGTGGGATCACTATGCTGATGTATCTGGATGCCATTGAGAGTGGCAGGATTAAGTGTGACCACCATGTTGAAAGGAAAACAGCTCTGTCACTTATTATAAAAGCTGATTTAGTTCTTACTGTTCAATGTTTCTCCAAGTCATCAATATCCTACTTGCTAGTGATGGAGCCTGGTCAAAGCTACAAGTGATAATTTAATTCTAACCAGGAATTTTAAACAAAGGCTGGCTGAGTAATTTTTTAATGTTATTTGGTGAAACATGCCAACCTAGCTAGGAAATAATAAAAGAGGTTGTTGTCAGAATCAGAAAGGTTACACTATTGACTACTAATGTTCAGAAAGATGGTAATTTTGGCTTTGACATTTCTGTTTCAGTTCAGCACATCAGTGAAATCTAAATCAAACTTAGGGGTGATTTTGTTTTTTCATGGAAAATAAGGGTTTTGTTTGAGTTAATCAAGGTGATATAGTTTAGTTTACCTGCACTTAAACTCAGACTTTCTCAAAACAGCACGATTCCTTTCCCAGAGTCATAATTCAGTCAAATGTGAACACAGACATAATGCAAACATTTAAATTTTTAATGTGACGTACAGTATCATGGGATATAATTATCTCTGTCTGTGATGTCCATTGCTATTGAAAAGCTCATAAATCAAATTAGAAAGAAGAGGAAAGAATATGCTCTCTAAAAGTTGCATAACTTGTCTGGGAATCATTTAAGTTTTCTTCAGTAATTGAATAATAGTGTGGCATAGAAAGGAAAATGTCTGGAGTTTGTCTGAAGTGGGGCCCACAGTGTCAGACCTTACGCTTGACTCAGACAGATGACTAATGCCAGTTAGGTAACTAAATGCTCACATTGGCGATAAAGATTTGACGATGTGATTAACAGCAGAGACTTTGTTTGTCTCTGTGTTTCTCTGCGGTGTAGGTACAAAAGCATAGCTTTATTTGTTCCTTGTTTGTCACACTGATCTTGTTGAAAATACTTTCCCTCCACCGAGGACAGACAGTGTTTCAGACAGTGATGTGAGCTGTGTCAAGGAATCTGAGCTCTAGTCACTTTTCTTTTATGTCTGATATCGTCTGTTTTTCCTCCCTGATCACAGCCAAACAGCATTATGCTCAGAGAAACCCACCGAGCCTATCAACACTTTTACCATCCTCTAATGTGTTTATCCGGCTTCCTGGAGTGTAATGTAGCTTTGTGCTGCTCACATTTATCTCAAATAAAGAATCTTATCCGACTGCACACATAATGCTGCAGGAATAATAAAAAATGTTAGATATTATAGCTGCCAAGCTTATCTCGCTGTAAACACAGTGCAGTTTCTTGCAGTATGAAAGAAGAAACTGAATCCAAAACACACAAACAGACATGAACTCTAAGGTAAATTCTACCTTTATTGTTAGATCATGTTCAGATATGAAAATAACAGAGAGGGCTGGACGATAGATTATGCTTCTACACTGACCCTCATTGACACAATCCTTTAAGGCTGGAATCAGTACAACTCCACTACACCACAAACAGGTCGAGCACTTAGCCACTGATACTGACAGAGGATACACTAATGTAGTCATCAGTATGCATTATGTAGTAGGAATTAGGAATGGTATAACAATGGTTGTTCTTATACTTGGGACACACACACACAAACAAACATTTGCAGTGTACAGCAAGCCTGAAACTAAAAATGTTGAACTTTTTGGACAGAACTTCTACCATTACTACAACAGAACTGAGAATTGTGTTGTGTAAAACAAACTTAACTAAAGTTAAGAACAAAGATTAAGAAAAGCCGGTCAGGACAGTACAGAAGATATTGAAGAAGTCTGAGACGGTTCCTCAAGGAAAGACCCCAGAGGACAAACTCATAAACCACTGAGGAAGTGATAGTTTGATACTGGCAGGGACAGGATATTCAAAGTGTGTACATGTGTGTGTGGCAAGTTTGTCGATTTGTGAGTGAGTGAGAGAAATTCAGCACGATCAGCCTGTATCCTCCTTCCTTCCTCCTGAGGTGGTTGAAAGTGGAAAGTTCAGAGTTTGAATTTCATCTCTGCTTTCTTGATAAGAGCACTGTCCTGCCGGGCGCCATCGACCGTCTCCTCCCGAGTTCCTCTCCTCCGACCGAAGCCCCCACCAAAGCTAAAACAGCCAATAATTACATCCACTGTGCCGGAAGACCGAACCGCAACACTTAAACAGAGAGTAAAAGTGCTGCAGCTTTTAGACAACAATAAATGCCAAAGTTAGAGCAGCACATCCGAATATTACTGAGTTAGAAAGGGGGAGCATTTGGTTTTTATTTAGCTGTTAATGGCCGAGGTGAGCGTTCAATAGAGCAGAATAATGAGGCAGATCAATGTCCATCGACCTGCTGCCCAACCCACCACACTACCCATTACACTGATGCCTCAGGGTTTCCTAATCTGCTCCCTGAGTAAGAGGGTAACTGGAAATAACATTCAAGAAAGCGAGCTGGGAAGGACTATTGATCCATTCCATAAATGATAAAAGTATTGATTGTTTTAAGGTTTTAGATGATGGCGTGGACACAAAAAACTACTCCATAACCTATGGGTTGTTTTATTTTTGGTGAACTGAGTCAATTTCTGCTCCTTTGCAGCAACAAATTACAGCATTATCTAAACACTTACACACATGGTGTACAGAGTGACACATACATCTATCAGTCACTCACTGAACAACCATACAACCATTTTTACTAAACCTAACCATTCACTGGGTGTTTACACAGTTGTAGTCAAGTATTTTTTGACTGTTGTGAACTTAAAATTGCTTAAACCCATAAGGACCCATGGTCACACTGGTGTCACCAACACTTCTTTTTTCTCCTTTTTTCTTTTAAACTGCGTCCTTTTCGGCAGCGTAGGAAGCTACATGGAATACTGTACTTGTGCTGGACAGTTTTGCTTTTTTTAACAGAGTGTGTATTTTTATCCAGCTATATTTAGGGTGTAGTATACAACTTTTCCTTTAGTAGAAACAGGTCTGGGTCCTAAGCTGGGTTAAGGCAGTCACCATTTTGGCGCCGCTGTAAGGGGTGGCAAATTTCATGATAACAATTATCAAGCATAAATTAAATTAACGCTGACATTATAATATGGGAAAGTTCAAATTAGCAACAGATCCACATTTTGATTTACTCTCCTAATAAATTTAAAACTGCATCAGCTCAGCATTTAATTTTCTTCCTCACTCCCTCATGTTTTTTCTTGCTCTTCTCATACACCATTAATTTTACTGAATTGTTCAACAGTACCAGCATCGCATTAATCGTCTTCACTTGCCTTATTATGATTTTATTGTGTTTGTTTCATGTTTTTTTTTTTTTTGCTGCCTTTTTGAAATAGTAAAAACAATAAAGATCCGAACTGAACAAATCTTTGCAATCAGCAGTCTATTGTACAACCCTACACCTACACACACTGTACTAGCTTCAACTAACATGTTAACACTAGTCTGATCCATTCACGCACACTCCAAAAGGTAAAATTATCCTGCAGAGAATTAAACCATCAGCTATATTCAGGCTCTAATCTGATGTGTGTTCATCACTTCCTGTTACACTCTTGACTTCTGAAGCGTAATTAACACCTTCTCCTGTGTGTAGAGATTGAGTTTCTTTAGATAAAACACAGAAATGTTTCGAATAACTAATTAAAAATTTGGTGAGATATTCAGTAAAGATGTACAGTAACATTACTTTAATCATTAATTAAATTTCTTAATTATGTAGCTGTTTAACTGCACTATCAAATCTGATTTTAGTACAAACACACACATTCAAGCTGAAACTATGTCACAGCACTGTTGGGTAAATTCAAATTCAAACAGATGGCTAAGATTACTTTGTACAGGTAAGTCCAGTGACAAATCAGAGTTATGCCCAGACTATAAGTCACACAACGTTTCTGTACTGCTTCACTTAATAAGACAAATCAGCTGTGGAAAAAGTCTTGTTTATGTTTTCCTAAATGAAAAGTAGCAGTACTAGTATAATCCTGTTTCCAAAAAAGTTGTGACACTGTGTAAATGTAAATAAAATCAGAATACAGATCCTTTAAACTTGTATTTGATTAACACTGTCCTGTACAGAGACAAAAACGCCAGTACCATCACTGATTTACCTGGCATAAACCATAAAAAAAAAAAAAAAAAACAATTCAAGATTTTGTCTGACTGCAAGAAGACAGTTCCGCTTCACCTCAGTCCATCTTTGGTGAGCTCAAGCAGAGATAAAGACAGATTCTGGATCTCAATTTGTGTTTCTGTTAGCATAGCAGAGTTTTAACTTAAGTTTATGAATGCAATGACCAACTATATTGACTGCGATATTGGTTTTCAGATCTGTTTCTGAGCCCATGCTGAGATTTCCACTACAGGATCAGTGCCATGCAAAACAGTTTTTTGGCCTTGTCCCTTATGTAGATGTCTCTGGATTATCTGAATCTCTTTCAATATTGTAATCTAATATAAGTGCAATTACATTCTCTCATACCACAATTACTGTGGACAATATTAAATGCAATATAATTATCAGTTGGTATTATGAGCCTATTTCTTTGGCCATCAAGAAAATGCACAGAATAATTACTTAACTTCTCAACTTCCCCTGCACATTAGAAGCAAAGCAGCATAAAACGTAAGGCCTATCCTTAGGTACTATTAGTTTTGAAGCTGCTATCATTACATCATATGCACTTAAATCTACCTTTCAAAAGCTTTTTATATGGACTGTTCTACTGAATGAAGCGTCAAACATTGGAATTAACGTACTTAAAGTTGTTTCCAGAAATAAACAATGGGAATAAATGATGAGTAATTTCCATTCACAGATCACTAAAACCGTTTATCAATCCGTCACAACACTGCACGCAGTGCAAAGCAGTTTACCCCTACTTTATGCAGACCTTTAGGGAACTGCCTTGCACTGTCTTCACTTGCACGTCAACAGGTCGAGGCCGACAGCCACCCACCCTGAGCCTGGTCCACAAGTCTGTGGAAAGATTGTTGAGGTCATGTAGAATTCACAGGAACTGGTTAAATTTTCATTAGTTGCTGGGATCGCAACATTGCACATTGCAGCAGTTCAATTCCTGGAGGGACTAAACAGCATTCAGGTGGATTCTCATATTCTAAAATCTAAAGAAGTGCTTGAGAAGATAAAAATATCAACTATACACATAATTGCGCAGTTTATTATGTAAGTATAGGTCATAACATTTAGATCATAACACTAGCTGTGAGAACAATTTACCTTACATTCCACCTAATGAACCATGTTTTCCCAATTTAAGTTAGACAAAACAGTGTTGGTGCAAATGAGAAAGAACAGAAAAAAGGAGGAGTATCGTTGATCATGTGGGCACAGTCCAGCTTCATCAGCACCACACAGAGCACATCAAAGCTGAATGTCAACACTGTCAGCGTGTTCGGTGAGAGACGCCTATTGCAGAGAGACAATAGAGGAGCTCAGGACAGGAAAGTGTACTGACCATCTCAGCAAAAAGTTAATGAGCTCCAGAGCTTTGTTTACCAGCAGCTAAAGTGTAGTGATTTAAAATAACACGGACATTAGCTGCAAGCATCTCCCCTGCACATTATACTAATCATAAAACAGGTTGTTTGAGACACAGCTGTCTTTTCTAAATATTTTCATCCCACATATTCTAAAGACATAGCAGCAGTTCAGTCAGAAACACATTAGGTCTGATGCAGGTCTGCTGTTGTGGATGTGTTTGCCAAGATGAATGTGGGATCAAAGCAGGAGCAGGATTACTGTCCCTGTAGTAAAATAAAGGGAAGCTATTTAAGGGGTCATGTAGAGGTTACTGTACAGAATACCAAAATGTGATAGGTTTAGTGCTGCAGGGTCTAGAGCTAGAGTGGAAGAAGTAGAACAGGTGGAGTTTACTGCCTATAGAAGTCTGCCCGAGGTGACAACAGGAATAACGTAAAGTAATAATTAACACTGGAATGCATTTTTCTCTTTTGAAAGAGAATCATCTGACCTTTATAAACAGAAATGCATAAAAAAACCCAAAACATCAGAACAATTACCAATTGACCAGAAGTCAAAGTTATTACAGTACGTTTCTGTGCTTCTTTCCGTTTTCCTTTCTTTTTCAGCAGAGAGCAGTTGTAACAAGGCAAAGCTTTTTACCCCGGGGAGTAATTAGGTTCTTTGAATCTCAAATTGAATCTCAATATTCAATACAAGGGTGTAGTAAAATGCACCTAGTAGTAAAATGCAACTAGACTATGTACAGAAACACATGATTTTAAGGAATGTGCAGTTTCTAGTCTAGTGATCAGCTAAATTACACAAACTAATAGAAAATGTTGAAATGAAACTGAAGCAAATAAATCCACATATTTTAGAAACAAACAAAGATGCAGCAGCTCAATAGCAAACCAATCAGCTCACACCTGTATCATCTGTAATCATGCAGTCACAGTCACAAATGCCAGTGATTCATTCTCATCACAAACTGAATCTGAGAAACACCCAGAACAACGCTGCCAAGGAAACACAGGCTGCACTGAGTCACATGACTTTAGCAGCAGAAAATTACTGTAGCTGAGACATGAGCATAAATAAAGATGCAATACTATAGCCTGCAGCAAGCTGTGGAAGTAACAGGCCTGGAAGCAGCACTAACCCCACATTTATTCTGTTAGCAGAAGAAACTGTAATAAAACAAAATCAAACCAGCGCTGTCTACATGTGCATGACCTCAGAGCAGGTTGAGATAAAGCAAGACAGAAATCTAATCGACTGCACTATCAAACATCGCCGATGATTCTATAATCATGGATCATCATGTTTGAGATGATCCCAGCCCTAACCCTTTGGCCTGTGAATGAGACAAAGACTGTGAAACATACTCCAAACAACTAACTGACCGCAGTACATTGCCTAAACTAGCGGCGTGCTTCATTAGTGTTATTGAAATCTATTTCTATTACTTACCAGTTGACAGTCTTTGGAGAAGACAGGATGGAGACACCATTGTCCAACAACCATGGTTCCAGCATGCAACTGTCCCTAAAAACCACAAACAGAGGATTTTACATTAATACACTAATGAAACATGCATCATCGACCACGTGTGAACTGCTTATGACATCATGTTGGGATATTACAAATAACAAAGTGGCGGGATAGTGGTAAGATTGCTGCCTTTTGCAGGAGACTGGGGTTTGAATCCCACCAGTGGTGTACCTCCAGTAGGGCCTGTAGGCAAGACCTCCTTACACTTACCCTGCCCTTGAACCTTATACCTCACTTGCAATGACTAAATATAAATGTAAAGTGGCAGGACATGAGCTGTGACATCGTTATTCAGGGAACTTCTGAGAGGGCGACCTCATCATCGGAAAACATTTTCTTTTGAAACATGATCAACATTCGTTTCGTCTGGCTGCAGAGATGGTAGACTCTCTGGGGAGCAGTTCGGCCTCGATCAGCTTCCTGAGAGGGTTCAGGTGGGTGCAGCGACAGCCGAGCGCCCGCCACGACTCATTCACTTGTAAATTGGGGGAAATAACAGGACCAGATGTTCTCATTATTTCCACTGGGCCTCGGAGCATCGCTACCAGCCAGTGTTTTGGATCATTTCCAACAAGCAGAAAGCTCTGATTTTAGGGAGAACTGTGGCCCTCTGTCCAGTCCAGGTCCCCTGCTGCTGCTCACAACAGGTGAAGTGAGGAAAACAGCAATGTGTGATCCCACTGCTGAAAGCCTGTTTCCTTTATGTGGGTAACGAAGCACGAACACCATCATTACTGTTGGTGTTTAAATTTGTGAATCCTCTAATCTGACATTTATGAAACAGAAGATTGTGATTTCACTGCATTTTATTTATCCAGGAAAAATGAATATGATTACAACTAAAATAACTGTTTCACATCTTTAAAAAGACAAAAGGTCATTGTCCATTTCCTCCAGATAGACCCAGAATAAAAACCAGTGGGTTAATTAGTCCAGAATTCATTTGAGTTCCTTTAACACTTGGAGTTACAAATCAGGAGCTTAGCTAAGCTAATTTTAACATGTTTAGCTTAGCTTAGCACAAAGACTGCTAGCTTAGCTTTGTTTTAAAAGTTTTGTCCACAACTCAACATTATTAAAATAAATGGACAGCGTTTCTCCTCCTGTTGAAATGTTATAGTAACTGCAGTAGTTTAGTATTTTAAGCTATCGAACAAACAACAGTATCAGGAGTTGTTAAAAAGTATATTGCTTTTCTACAACCTTTAGCATCCGTGTGCTAATATTTATTTCCAAGCTGTCTTTTTAGTCAGCGACTCACACATTACACATATTTTTAGATGTCTCACCTTTTCTGAGGATCATCTCCAGTGTCTATCGTGGAAAAAAGGCCATAAATCAGCCCAGCAGTCAGTAAACAGGTGTTTCCTTCAGTATCACAGTAAAGCAGTGACAGTTGTCTGTACATCCACGGCTACACCACAGACAACAACTGCTAACAGCTAATTCGGCGTTTTCTTAACGATGCCAACTTGTCAAAATGTCAAAATATACATAAATTATAAATATTAAGCCCGAGCTGTTCAGGACAGCTCTCCAGTTTATTCTATGGCAGCGTTGTAGTTCCTCTTTACAGACCACAAGGAATCATGGGAACTGTAGTTCCAACTCTTAGAGGAGGCTTGTGTCAACGTAGAAGAAATGATTACTAAATGTTTGTTTGTTTGTTTGTTTGTTTGTTTGTTTGTTTGTTTGTTTGTTTGTTTGTTTGTTTGTTTGTTTGTTGTTTTACCAAAACAACAAACAAACAACATGTTTCTCATACTTCAGGAACACAGTCACTGCCCTCTGTAATTTTACATAAAGATATTTACTGTGCACACTAAGTAATGCAGGGAAGCATTTATTATAACAGCATTTCTCTGGAGGTCACACTTGCTCACATCAACACACACACACACACACACACACACAATAAAATGGATTATAGCAGAAAAAACAACTTAAGACTGTATGCTTTTGTTTTCAAGGGGCAGCGTTAGACTCGTGGTTCATGTTATTTCCCACATTAAAAATAGTGTTACATGTCTTTTATTCAGCTGAGGAGCATGAGCACCTGGTTTGTGTAGAAACAGCACACTACTGTACCCACTTAGTAGCAAATGCCACTGATTATTTTCCAAAACTCACGTTGGAATTGTTTTGGGTCATTTCGTAAAGACTGAACAAAGCACATGGATCACACGGCTGCTTTTCTCTTGTGGTTTGGCTACACATATCCCTGCTGTTGCCAAGCAACATTAGCCCTCATATTATCAGTTTGCATGTGGTTTAACATTTGGCCAAATCGTTAGTTGTTTTTTATGTATAGAAATAATAATAAAAACAGTGAGAAGCTAATCACAGCAGTGGCAGCATCCAAAGCTCTGAGGCGCTTGTTTAATGTTAAAACATTTCAAATGCGATGCCTCATTACAATTACATCAGACATTAAATAATCCAGTACAATACTGTTTGTTCAACACAAAAGTAACTACTAAATTGCCTAATTAACTAAATTCTAACTACTACACCCATAAACAGCTCTCTAGTTTCCATGTTGGTTACACCTCTCAACTATAAATGCTGTGTGAACAGTCAAAACCCACATCTGAGTCTGAGCGAAGACATTCAGTGTTATTTCTTGTTTGAATAATCAATGTAATAGGATACACCTGGGCAACAAAACTCACCTGTCACTCACATGTTCCAATAGTTTTGCTCACATAACAAATGGGAGGGTTCAGACAAAAGGTGCTTCTAAGTTGTGCATCGGATCCAGATGTAAAAACCTGGAAATAAAAGATGAAACGTTGATGTTTTGTCTCATATTCATGTTCTCATGACAAACTCAGTGTTTTCAGTCTGCAAAAATGAAGTAACTGGCCTCACTGTACTGAGGGGAGTGTAGATCATCTGCAGGTTGTAGCATTTAGTGGACATGCAGACATCTACTTTGGATGTAAATATCATCTGACTGACTGTGTTTATGCAGTATGCTGTGCCTTTTTCCATTTGTTGTGGCTGCAGTTTAGAGAGCCTGTTCCTCAGCATCCTGGCTGTTCTATTTATTAGTACATTCAGGTCTGAGAAAAGACTGATTAGTCTTTCATCTTTATATGTAAGTGACAGCGGAGAAGCAAACAAATCAACTACGACTCTCAAGCATCATGTTTGAGCTCCTCTGAACAGAAACAGATCAACCAGACATCCCGACAAATATTTACCAACCTCATGTCTGCCCACTCGCACTACATCAGGCACACTCTGAAGGTTGTGTTTGTCTAATTGAATTAGTGCCTGTGGTCTCGTTAATGTGGAGCAGCAACAAGGGTTTAACAAGCAGGAGAGCTGTGATTGGCGTGGGCACGGCTTTACAATAATTCCTTGGAAAACAGCGCTATCAGGAATGCCAATGACCAAGCCCTGGATTAGTGCTGACAAAACCTTAATTGGATTTCCTGTACAGTTAATTGAATTGGATTAAATGTCTGGTTGCCATGGCTTGTGCTGGGGTTTGGTGTGTGCACATGAGAGTCCTCATTTTTTCACCACGGTGAAATATGCAGCCTTCTAAAGCTTCTTCACCAACAGCCCACACTTTTATTTTGAATATTTTCTAACTATTATATCTCACTGCTGCAAATCCGTTGATCACTTGGTCCACCACTTTAGCTACTGACATCAATACCTATTGAGCTGATAGCTAATAAATGTCATTCGTAGTTCCCATAGGATAAATCATACTCACTTTGAGAACTGACATTTCTTTAGGCATTTATCGTTTTAAGTGAACTATTTCAAGAACTGTTGGATAAATTGGACTGAAATTTGGTTTAGAATTAATTGCAAAACCAGTGACCTTCCCATGAAGCCCTGCTGGACTTTGAGTTTAGCATTAACATGCTAGAATTGGATGTAAACATGGTAGAAGTTCTACCTACTAAACAGCTGCATGATAGCACGACTGTAGAGATCTAGGGCCTGACTTACTAAGATCCCAAATTGCAGTTACTAAATCACTAAAACTGTTGTGATCAACAACAGGTGTGAACATGCTGGGGGTGGATTTCTGTTTCCCTGTTGTCTGTCATGGAGAGTTTGGAGACCGTCCATACACACAAGCAAGTAATGATTTTACAAATCTCAAAATGACTCACCTAGACGCAACCATTTCCTTTATTGCCATTTCTAAAGTCGGACTAAAGAACCCGTTCCCCAGAATGTTTTTTTATGGCAGGTATTCTGTGGCTCCTTCCTGTGACTGGCTACACCCAACAGTTCCATGACGGCTTCACTGGACGGAAGATATTTTTATTACATTTTTTAAATTATAAATAAATATATTAACATGAGTATAAAACACATGTCCTAGAGACATTCTCTAATTTCTCCTATACCTCCTCATCACCATAATAACAGCAGCCATCTGTCAGCAAGCAGATTGCACCTGCTTTTCAAATGTATGCAATCGCAGCCACAACAATCATTTCATGCTTGATAAATCTCATTTTCTGAGCTCAGTTGATGTATTTACAGTTTCTCCTCTTTGCATTTTTTGCACACAGGTAAATAGTCAAAATGCACAGCATGGTCTATTTTGAAAGACAAAGTTGTCAATGTGCATCTTTTAGTAGATTTGTGTGTGATGACTTTTGCGAGTTCTTGTAGACACAAACCTTTAGTTAACTAAGCCTTTAGACTTGTTAAATGATTATTACCATAAATCACAGGAGAAAGATTTTTGAAGAAGAGGAAGTCTTTGTTTGGCAAAAGAACTGTCCCTGCATTTAACCCGTCCCCCCTCGGGGATCAGTGGGCGGCCACATACAGCACCCAGGAAGCATCTTGCTCACAGCTGGGGAGAGAGACAGGGTTTGAACCAGGAATGTTCTGCATCCCAGGCTGATGCTCCACCTGTTGAGCCAACAATCTGCTGTTTGTTTAAGGTATGACTATGATTCTGCAGGTGTGTATGTATTTCTGTCTAAGCAGCTGGTTAGTGTAGTGGTACGATCGCTACCCTCCATGCAGGGGACTGGGTTCAAAACCTGGTCTACTGTACCTCCAGTAGGGGTCTCCTTAGGCAAGACCTCCTTACGCTTACCCTGCATTTGCCTTTGAATAAGTGTCTGGTAAATGTTTTCACAGTTACTCGTGAGGCTCCACAGACTTTAAGCATCTGGCTCCAGGTATCAGAGGCAGGTAGCCTTCTTCTCATGTATGTATGTTGATGGTTAGTATGTATGTTGATGGAATTTCTCGTCTGTAAACTGGGCTCATTAAGGTCTTCTGGTTCTGGTCATTAATGTTGCTGTGTTTTGTGCAGTTTGATTTCATCGAGTCGACACACACGAACACACGAACCATGAGGAGTCACAGGCTGATGAGCCTGCAGTGCAGTGGGGGTAATTAGGCAGCTCAGACTAATCAATCATCACACTCGTCCTCTTTCTCTTTTAAAGGAAGATTGGAGCAGATTAGCTGCTGGGTGGTTTCTCAGTGTGTGACAGTGAAACAAACCAACATCAGGTTTTCAGCTGGAAAACACTCGAGAGGCCAGTTTCAGCTGCCAGCTCTCATAACATCAAACATCTGAAAACTCAATGTTTGACACATGATTTAATGACTTTAAAAAAAAAAGATTGATCTTCATTTCTGAAAAGTAAAAAAATGAAAGATACTGTTTACCCTGTAAGCTATGATCGATGGACGCCGTCATTTGGACCAATCAGCAATAAGTTGCACACAGCTCATTACTGTAAGGGGAAACACTTGCATTCATTAAAATACCATTAACTTCCGTATTTATTGGAATGAAAAGCTGAAATAAAGAGTTTCCAACATACAGAGGGACTGTATCTTTTGAGTAATTATATATTTTCTGGTTTAACAACCTTGGTGGAGTTTACAGTTAACATTTAACTTGAACAAATAGTGATTGCTTTTAGACTCAATTGTGATTGACTCCTACTAAAAATGTATTTATTGTTGTTGTGGGCTTCAGAAAGAACTCAGTCCCATTTTACTTTGTGTTTTACTGTAGCTTTCATTTGAATTAAATGTCATTTTTACTAAAAAGCGTATAATGACAAAGGGATAAATGTTTTAGAAAGGTTTGTATTGGTACACACAGTACTTATTAGTAGTATTCACTTGGTTTTGGTGTATTTGTGCATTTTGTTTCTAATAAACAAAAAATATAGAAGAACACAAAACCTCAATGCCCCCAGACAGGACTGAGGAGGTGATGTGCAAGTTTACAATCATGCTACTCAGGTTCTTTTGAAATGTTTCTCCCTCAGGATGAAAAGTGGAGTGCAGTTATATCCCCTGTGGAGGCCGACGGGGCTCCAAAAGAACTTTGTCCAATAGCACAGCATGAGAGAAATGGTCTTCAGAGTCACAGTTGATTCATAGCGGTGCTGGGAAAACATCATCTCTGCTGGGGCACCAAAAATGGGAGGAGAGGGGAGAGGAGGGTAAGTGAAGGTGAGAGGAGGGGAGAGGAGCTTGGTGTATTGAGGGAGGTTCCTCAAGTCTACAGCAGCATAGCTAGGAGATGGTTCCACGAGTTTCCAGATGTAGAATGGGAGGCAGAGCCTTTAGCCACCAAGCCCCTCTCCTGTGGAACCAGCTCCCAGTTCAGGTTCTGGAGGCAGACACCCTCTCCACATTTAAGACTAGACTTAAAACTTTCCTTTTTTATAAAGCTTATAGTTAGAGATGGATCAGGTGACTCTGAACCATCTCTTAGTTCTGCTGCTATAGGTTAGTCTGCTGGGGGACCTCTACTGATACACTGAGCTCCTCTTCAGTTCAGTTTAGGAGCTCTGCCACTCCATGGTAAAGCCATTTAAAAACGTTAAATTACTAAATGAGTCAGCAACAGTCCACTGCTGCTCCCTCTGTGATTAAACCATGTTCAGGACACCAACACATAAAAGGGGCTGAACCAACTGTAGTCACCTCAGGAGGGATAGAAGACCACAGAGAACTACAAAGGTCATCACCACACCACTGTATGTGACTCCTCACCACTGGTCCAATATGAGTATCAGCCAACTGGTCTTTTTCTGTGACCTGCTCTTGGATGTTTCTCGTCTCCTTGCCGTTATCTGTTGGTATTCCCGGGTGAAGCTTTGGCTTGTCAGATATCGGTGTTGTGTGTTTCCTGTCGCTGTACATTGACATGTACGTGTTTATCCTGTCCAGAGCCTGATTACACAGACAGAATAACAGAGCAGGGCTGGCCTGGTGTATTAAGAGATAAGAAGCAGCAGATGAGGCTGACGACCAAGGAGCCAAATGTCAAGCTGTCACAGCGCTGATGAGTCACAAGGTGAGAGAGCTGTGACATTTCTTCACAGTGGAGGTGTGAAGCCCTGAAGAGAAAGGGGAGGGCCAGCATGTGTGTCAGGAAAGAAACATTTTCAATTAACATTCCTCATACACAACACTTACCCCATAAAAAAAGACATCCATCAAATGCCTCAGAGCCTTTTATCCAGATCCACATGATAACAAATAAGAAAGGCCTAAAGAATGGGTTTTTTAAATGTGGTTTGTTCAAGTGGTTAGTGGAGACGTTTTTAAATGTCCTCTCCAGCAGCTATTGATGTACCAGCTCCGTGTGCCAAATTGTAGGAAGGAAGCAATGTTTTTTCATGAATTATTAAATGAGGCTGGCTTCATTCTCTGATCACTTGACTCAGTGGTAAAAATACAGACGACACAGTCCAAATGTACACTAAGACATTTGGCATTTCCAATACTCTGTGGAAGGTAAATCCAGGTCAGAACTTTGTTTCAGAACTTTTGTGGCTCGTCTCTTTATTTATTTTTTGGTTTGCATCTTGTGTTATGTTCTCTGTATTCCTACTTTTTCACTGCATTCAAAATGATGTATTGTCTGTGGCTAATGTTTGAGCTGTTTATTGTTTAAACGATCAATGTCATCTGTCTGTCACATGTTCTGTTCATATCGAATAGGAAAACCTGGATATAATGTAAAACCCTGGTAATAGTATAGTTAAAGAAATCATTAATCATAAATGGATTTTATTCACATTATTTGCTTACAAATGCACCCAAAGAGTAAGACTGAAGCAGCCTTTATTTGTTATAATGAAGTGTGTCCCCTGTATTTAACACTTCCCCAGGGGCACACACCTGGTCAAAGAGACATGGTTTGAACCAGGAAGGTTCTGCATCCCAGACTGACGCTCGACCCATCGAGCCACCAGGCCATCTCAGTGCTGACCTGTCTTACAGCTGATAGACAACTGAGGGTTGGAGCAGAGTGGTGGGTTTCAAAGCTGTGTGTTCTGTACAACATCATGCTCGTGTCTGATTCCTGTCTGCTTTCAAACAAACGGACAGCAGTGAGACAGCTCAGAAGACGTAAACTGTCTCCACATGGTCAAACACGTGGATGTTCAGGGCTTCACACTTCACAGTTCTTGCAGCCTTGATGGTTTCGTGGTTTCTTGTGCTTGAGGCCAAAAGCCAAGTACTGACAGGAGCTGACATGTCTGCACTTCGTCTCCACATATTTGTCTCAGAAGAGGGAAAGTTGTTTTCCCCTCACCCTCTCCAGAGACGACTGATGGGTGAAAATTAAACCTGAAGGTAAAATGTTTACATGAGATGTGCAGATTGTGGAATATTTTAATGCTAGTTTGTGAAAAGTTAATGAAAAATCCTAAAGTTTTAATAGTCAGATATGACAAAAAATAAATAAATTGGAGATAGCACCTAAGTCAAATTGGTTTCTAAAATTAAAACACAGCCAGTGGTCCGGGATACACTGAATTAAACAGACAGCGTTAAATCCTGTCATAGATCTCCTAGATTAGGACTCATTTCTGGGGATTTGTGTGGCAGTATGGCTGAGATAAGAAAGACTTAAATAAGCAGGCAGTGTGAATGTTGGACATGATGATAGTTTTAAACATGTTCTGAATTTGTTATGCTTACAGAGAGGATCTAAGGCTGATTTCTTGATTTGCTCCTCTGAGAGTCTGACAGCCGTCCGTAAAACCAAGCACCGAACAGTGTCAAGGTAGTTTTAAATAATTGAATGATTCGGAATCGCAAATAAACATCTAATAAGCAGCCTCTTGCTTATTTTTTGGGATGGGGAAGGTTAGCAATGTCTATGAATGATGTAGACCATTTGGCTCTGAAACGCTGTTGACCTACACTCTCTGAGGTCCCTGAATGCCACTCAAACATGGCATGTGCAGTGACAGGGTAGGATGAGGGAGCGTGTGCGTACGGATATCAAGTGAATGAATCACCCTGATAATGTAAAAATAGACCTTCCCGGCTAGAAGAGTCCGTTAACAGACCCCTGGTTGGTTCCATGTGACTGTGGGTGTTGAATCAGCTTCTCTTAATCCAGCTGTCCATTGACCAAGTTATATGAAACTGCTCACAGTCTTAGTCTCTGTTAAAGGTCCCTTCATTTCAACGCTCGATAGTCAAGGAATGGAACTAGTCTGCCTGCAAGAACTAACTGGACTCCATATTAACTTAAAATACTTTAACTGTTATACTGGACTGCCTGCTGCCTACACAGCATGTAATCACCCATATGAGGATGGGTTCCCTGTTGAGTCTGGTTCCTCTCAAGGTTTCTTCCTGTTGCCTTCTCAGGGAGTTTTTCCTTGCCACTGTCGCCCTCGGCTTGCTCATCAGGGACAATCACATTATTATGACTCATACACATACACTGTTCATGTACTGTTCTTTGGTTGTGTAAAGCTGCTTTGTGACAATGTCAATTGTAAAAAGCGCTCTACAAATAAAATTGAATTGAATTGAATTGAATTGAATTTTCTTAAGACATTTGTGACTGACTGGAAAGATGTGCTCCTCTGCTTCATTCAGATTCGGCACGTGGCTTCATGAATCATTCAGTCGGCTTCTTCTCACTAAATAAACTGACAGAGCCACCACGCGAACAGGGAACCTCACTTCGGACCGATCACGCACTGCCCCCTCCTCTCTGTCTTCCTCATGAGGTGTCTCCAGGGACTCTGAATCTTTGGATGTCTCTGCCGAAGCTTCAATCTCTCATGTGAATGATGGCGAGCTGTCGGCTTCCATCAGCACCAAAGGTGTGCCATGACGCCCACCTGGAATATCAAGCAGCTGTCGACCTTCTCTCGACTGCTCTCCAGGTATGTAAGGTGCAAGCAAGGTGAGGAACGTCATGTTTGTGTGTCTCCAGTTTGAGGTTCAGTGATGAGTCTTTGTTATGAAAAGTGTGACAGACATTTTCCCAGCAACACTGTTTACTCTTCCTTTTCAGCAAAGTGAGCATCCCGCTGTGTATATCTGGGGCTACAGTTAGTTTCTTCCTCTAAAGAACCGTCTGGGTGAATAACATTGCTCTTAAGGTCTAAGACCCTTGGGAGTGCCACCAATTCAGCAGCAGTTCTCCTCTTTCTTTTCTGTGATGTTTAAAATTCTGTATTTCCTGCCCCTCAGGACCCTCCTGTACTGAATACACCTGCTGTGTGAATTACTTTGTTGATTTTCAAAGACAGATTGAACCAATACTCTGCTGATAATCAACTGTCCCTGCGTCTCCTGAGAAAGGTTCCCCTGAGGATCTTTTCTCTCATATACCAAAACTTTTTTCTCCAGTCTCTCTCTCACTGGAGGAAAAACAAGCCAGGTTGAGTTTCAAGGGTGTGCAGAAAGTTTAAAACTCCAGACGTTGGAGTGTACAAGTGTTGACCTACTTGTTCCTTGCTGGAGAAGTAATAGCTAAAATAAATCAGCCGTGACTGTTTATTTGCTCCTTCATAAAAATCCTCCTCAAATTCTCAGTCTGCTTCAAATAAAGTGCTTATCAGACTGTTAAACAGCATGTGGAACCTGTTTCCTGAAGCCAACAAGCCAACAGCATTTGAACATGCCAGAAGAACACGTGTCCACACCAGGTTGTTGCTGTTTTCACTTGCAGCCACATTAAAACCAGACAGATCGTCGACTCGTACTGAGCCACAGTCTGTAGAGTCTGTATATCAGACTACAACAATATTACAGTTACTCAAATGATTCAACTCACACTGCAAATTAATTGTTCTGGAATCAAAAACAAACTCTCAGCTGTTTGAATGAACAAATCAAACAGCAACAATAGCAAAAGCTCAACACAACTAATGTAACAAGATGTCGCTGCAAATTCAACCCAAAGTGCTAATTTGAATTACTACTGACGTCTCACAATTATTCAACCACCAGATGATCCCGAAGCTTCTTCAGGATTTCATGGTGCAGCCTTTTGCTTTTATGACCTGCTACAAACGTGATGCACAGATAGAAACCAGCTTCTGGCAGCTTGGTCCATTCCTCAGTGGTCTCCAGTTCATAAAACCTGTGGGTTTGTGTGCTGCAACAGTTCTTCAAATCCCATCAGTCTTTCTGTGAGATGTCTGTGATGACCACTCTACAACCGTCCAGCACGTCTTCTGTAACCAAGCCTTGGTGAAGTTGTTTTCAGTGTACTTGAGTTAAGTATGTTTGAGATCATCGTCCTGTTGGAAGCTTCAAGCATATGTTTCGTTCTTCTTCCCCCAAACCACTGAACCACAGGCCTGGAAACACAGAATCCACAACTTCAGTGGTTCATTTATATGATTTCATCATTTGTGTTGAATTTGCAGAAACTACTTTTTACATTAGTTTAAATTTTCAAGTTTTTTAGTTCAGTTTAAACTGTTGTTGGATTTGTTCATTTCACACAAATAAAAGATTTATGTAACTTTTGCCACTAACACTAATCTGCAGTTGGGGTTCAATAATTATATATAGATATAGATATATAGATATAATCAAATGACACTTTCTGCAGAATACTTAGTCTTGTTGTTGGCCTGGCTCGGGTTTGGTGGGGATCAGGGCTGCTCTCTATCACCTCTGATGATCTGTACATACAGAATTCTACCCTCAAATTATTATCTGTTCCATGTTTGACTCACTATTCTTATTCTGGTTGAAGTTACACATTTAGCTGTTTTACATGACCTAAATAGAAATAAAGATGTTCCCTGCTGGATGTGTCCATGTTCTTTTTCTTCCCTTCTCTCTTTTTTTAATCAATGCAGACTAGATTGACATAGTTCTACTCAGATCACAGATACACAGCTTTATAACAGAGACTAGCTCTAGTATCTATTTTCCAGTCTTGGGTTGTGATATGAGGCAGGAGCATGAATTTTCTTCCATTTCTATATTTCTAAAAGGATGACATGAAATAAAAGTTAGGACCACTGCTGAAGCAGACACATGTGTACGCCCCACTCACAAACACTGCTGGTAGTGTACAGCAAGTTCGCTGAGAACTAAAACTAGAACAGTGCATGTACCAAAATCTGTTCATTGGAAATGTTGATTAATGTCTGCACTTAAGTTAAAGACTGACTGACTTTCATCAGTGGACAAATGGAGTGACAATTAATATATTTACAGTATAAGGTATCCTCGTCCTCACCGCTTGAGTGATGATGATTAGTGTGAAAACAAGTGCTGAGCAACAGAAACAGAGACGATCTGAAAAACAAGGCTGGATTTATGAAAGTCTTCCTCCACAGTACAGTAGGAGGATTTACTGTCGAGGTAAATCCCACTGGATGAGCTATAGAGCTCCACAGCAGCAGTGATTGTCCACGCTGTGAACGTCTTGTCTTATTTCAAATATTGTCTCCTCTTTTTACAGCAGGGGTGAAAAGCAGGGTGATAAATATGCATTAGCACTTTCACTGCCTCCTCGATATCTGTTTCCCTCTCTGTATGTTTGTGTGTGTGACCTAAACAGCAGGTGGCAGGGTGGTGGTGACAATCATTACACGTAATAAATATTGAAATCACCCCTCTGCCTCGACGGCAGCAGGGAAACATTTACTGAGAAGGAGTCCAGAACAGGAGCTATTTGCTTTGCAAGCTTGACTGCGCCGCTCTCTGGGATTCAAGAAGTGTGTGTGTGTGTGTGTGTGAGGAGGCAGTGAAGTAGTTAAAGACGTAGCAGATGTAATTATTCCTCCATTTACACCAACGGCACCACGTCTGTCTGAGACCTGATCTTTGCATGCTAACCAGTCTGAATTAGATTTCCATGCAGGATGTCTTTCCCCATATTGACCTTGACAACACCTGCTTCTCTCTGAGGGAAAAACATGAAATAAGAGAAACAGCAGGAGTCTGAAATTTGTAGTAACAAGTAAATCCCTCTTCAATTAAGATAGTAAATAGTTAAGGAAGCTTAATTTATGTGTCTAGTAGCATAAAGTGTGTGTACACAGTAAAGTTAAAGGATGTTTTAAGTCAACTACAGAGAGAAAATCTGCTTCTTGGGATTTAGTCTGTGATTTGTGGCTCTTAGGGAGGAGATATCAACTCCCAGAACTTTCAGCAGACTTGAGATTCCTGCAGATCTCAGGCACACAAAGACAGAATCTGTTTAATTTAGATGGTTGGAAGAGTCTGTGCGAGTTCTACAGATTCAGAACAAAGGAATCGTTTACAATGGTTCCTTATGTGAAACCTTAACCTCAGTGGCAGCTAATCTGAGAGGACGGGAAGCACATTGTACTGAGTAGGAGCCCAAACATCAATGATACTGCGACTTGAGAAAAAAAACAAAACTTTGAAGACAAACCAACGTGTTTGTGGACAGAAACTGTGGACATTTCACTGTGGACATTTCACTGTGGACATTTCACTGTGGACACTTCAACGTGAACATTTCACTGTAAACATTTCACTGTGGACACTTCACTGTGGACACTTCACTGTGGACATTTCACTGTAAACATTTCAATTTGGACACTTTACTGTGGACATTTCACTGTAAACATTTCAATTTGGACACATTACTGTGGACATTTCAACGTGAACATTTCACTGTGGACACTTCACTGTAAACATTTCGCTGTAAACATTTCAATGTGGACATTTCACTGTGGACACTTCACTGTAAACATTTCACTGTGGACATTTCAATGTGCACATTTCACTGTGGACATTTCACTGTGGACATTTCAACGTGAACATTTCACTGTGGACACTTCACTGTAAACATTTCACTCTAAACATTTCACTGTGGACATTTCACTGTAAACATTTCGCTGTGGACATTTCACTGTAAACATTTCACTGTAAACATTTCACTGTAAACATTTCACTGTAAACATTTCACTGTGGACATTTCACTGTAAACATTTCAATGTGGACATTTCACTGTAAACATTTCACTGTAAACATTTCACTGTAAACATTTAAATGTGGACACTTCACTGTAAACATTTAAATGTGGACACTTCACTGTAAACATTTCACTGTAAACATTTCACTGTAAACATTTAAATGTGGACACTTCACTGTAAACATTTCACTGTAAACATTTCACTGTAAACATTTCACTGTGGACACTTCACTGTGGACACTTCACTGTAAACATTTCACTGTGGACATTTCACTGTGGACATTTCAACGTGAACATTTCACTGTGGACATTTCACTGTGGACATTTCACTGTAAACATTTCAATTTGGACACTTTACTGTGGACATTTCAACGTGAACATTTCACTGTGGACACTTCACTGTAAACATTTCACTCTAAACATTTCGCTGTGGACATTTCACTGTAAACATTTCACTCTAAACATTTCACTGTGGACATTTCACTGTAAACATTTCAATGTGGACATTTCACTGTAAACATTTCACTGTAAACATTTAAATGTGGACACTTCACTGTAAACATTTAAATGTGGACACTTCACTGTAAACATTTCACTGTAAACATTTCACTGTAAACATTTAAATGTGGACACTTCACTGTAAACATTTCACTGTAAACATTTCACTGTAAACATTTAAATGTGGACACTTCACTGTAAACATTTCACTGTGGACATTTCACTGTGGACACTTCACTGTAAACATTTCAATGTGGACACTTCACTGTAAACATTTCACTGTGGACATTTCACTGTAAACATTTCACTGTAAACACTTGACTGTAAACATTTCACTGTGGACATTTCACTGTAAGACATTTCAACGTGAACATTTCACTGTGGACATTTCACTGTGGACATTTCACTGTAAACATTTCAATTTGGACACTTTACTGTGGACATTTCACTGTGGACATTTCAACGTGAACATTTCACTGTGGACACTTCACTGTAAACATTTCACTCTAAACATTTCACTGTGGACATTTCACTGTAAACATTTCGCTGTGGACATTTCACTGTAAACATTTCACTCTAAACATTTCACTGTGGACATTTCACTGTAAACATTTCAATGTGGACATTTCACTGTAAACATTTCACTGTAAACATTTAAATGTGGACACTTCACTGTAAACATTTAAATGTGGACACTTCACTGTAAACATTTCACTGTAAACATTTCACTGTAAAAATTTAAATGTGGACACTTCACTGTAAACATTTCACTGTAAACATTTCACTGTAAACATTTAAATGTGGACACTTCACTGTAAACATTTCACTGTGGACATTTCACTGTGGACACTTCACTGTAAACATTTCAATGTGGACACTTCACTGTAAACATTTCACTGTGGACATTTCACTGTAAACATTTCACTGTAAACACTTGACTGTAAACATTTCACTGTGGACATTTCACTGTAAACATTTCACTCTAAACATTTCACTGTGGACATTTCACTGTAAACATTTCACTGTAAACATTTCACTGTGGACATTTCACTGTGGACACTTCACTGTAAACATTTCACTGTGGACATTTCACTGTAAACATTTCACTGTGGACATTTCACTGTGGACATTTCACTCTAAACATTTCACTGTGGACATTTCACTGTAAACATTTCACTGTAAACATTTCAATGTGGACACTTCACTGTAAACATTTTACTGTGGATATTTCACTGTGGACAGTAAACATTTCACTGTAAACATTTCAATGTGGACACTTCACTGTAAACATTTCACTGTGGATATTTCACTGTGGACACTTCACTGTAAACATTTCACTGTGGACATTTCACTGTAAACATTTCACTGTGGACATTTCACTGTGGACATTTCACTGTAAACATTTCACTGTGGACATTTCACTGTAAACATTTCAATTTGGACACTTTACTGTGGACATTTCACTGTAAACATTTCAATTTGGACACTTTACTGTAAACATTTTGCTGTAAACATTTCACTGTGGACATTTCACTGTAAACATTTCAATGTGGACACTTCACTGTAAACATTTCACTGTGGACATTTCACTGTGGACATTTCACTGTAAACTTTTCAATTTGGACACTTTACTGTGGACATTTCACTGTAAACATTTCAATTTGGACACTTTACTGTGGACATTTCACTGTGGACACTTCACTGTAAACATTTCACTGTAAACATTTCAATGTCGACATTTCACTGTAAACATTTCACTGTAAACATTTCACTGTGGACATTTCACTGTAAACATTTCACTGTAAACATTTCACTGTGGACATTTCACTGTAAACATTTCACTGTGGACATTTCACTGTAAACATTTCACTGTGGACATTTCACTGTGGACATTTCACTGTGGACATTTCACTGTAAACATTTCACTGTGGACATTTCACTGTGGACATTTCACTGTGGACATTTCACTGTAAACATTTCACTGTGGACATTTCACTGTAAACATTTCACTGTAAACATTTAAATGTGGACACTTCACTGTAAACATTTAAATGTGGACACTTCACTGTAAACATTTCACTGTAAACATTTCACTGTAAACATTTAAATGTGGACACTTCACTGTAAACATTTCACTGTAAACATTTCACTGTAAACATTTAAATGTGGACACTTCACTGTAAACATTTAAATGTGGACACTTCACTGTAAACATTTCACTGTAAACATTTCACTGTAAACATTTAAATGTGGACATTTCACTCTAAAGATTTCACTGTGGACATTTCACAGTAAACATTTCACTGTGGACATTTCACTGTGGACACTTCACTGTAAACATTTCACTGTGGACATTTCACTGTGGACACTTCACTGTAAACATTTCACTGTAAACATTTTGCTGTGGACATTTCGCTGTAAACACTTGACTGTAAACATTTCACTGTGGACATTTCACTGTAAACATTTCACTGTAAACATTTCACTGTAAACATTTCACTGTGGACATTTCACTGTAAACATTTCACTGTGGACATTTCACTGTGGACACTTCACTGTAAACATTTCAATGTGGACACTTCACTGTAAACATTTCACTGTAAACATTTTGCTGTGGACATTTCGCTGTAAACACTTGACTGTAAACATTTCACTGTGGACATTTCACTGTAAACATTTCACTGTAAACATTTCACTGTAAACATTTCACTGTAAACATTTAAATGTGGACACTTCACTGTGGACACTTCACTGTAAACATTTCAATGTGGACACTTCACTGTAAACATTTCACTGTAAACATTTTGCTGTGGACATTTCACTGTAAACACTTGACTGTAAACATTTCACTGTGGACATTTCACTGTAAACATTTCACTGTAAACATTTCACTGTAAACATTTCACTGTGGACATTTCACTGTGTACACTTCACTGTAAACATTTCAATGTGGACACTTCACTGTAAACATTTCACTGTGGACACTTCACTGTGGACATTTCACTGTGGATATTTCACTGTAAACATTTCACTCTAAACATTTCACTCTAAACATTTCACTGTGGACATTTCACTGTGGACATTTCAATGTGGACACTTCACTGTAAACATTTCACTGTGGACATTTCACTGTGGACATTTCACTGTAAACATTTCACTGTAAACATTTCAATGTGGACATTTCACTGTGGACATTTCACTGTAAACATTTCACTGTAAATATTTCGCTGTGGACACTTCACTGTGGACATTTCACTGTGGATATTTCACTGTAAACATTTCACTCTAAACATTTCACTCTAAACATTTCACTGTGGACATTTCACTGTGGACATTTCAATGTGGACACTTCACTGTAAACATTTCACTGTGGATATTTCACTGTGGACATTTCACTGTAAACATTTCACTGTAAACATTTCAATGTGGACACTTCACTGTAAACATTTCACTGTGGATATTTCACTGTGGACATTTCACTGTAAACATTTCACTGTAAATATTTCACTGTAAACATTTCACTGTGGACATTTCCTGAAGCTGTGAACCTCTGATTAACACCTTTGCTCTGGTTCCGATCACTTGATGAGTTTTTACACTTTGTAAACTGAGCATTTTCCTCTTGGTTTGGTTTTTATTCAAACTCCAACTCACCAACATGTGTCACTTCAAACCATACGAGAACGCCCTTTCCACTTATTGGTCAACTGTGTCAGCTGACAAAATACAAGAATAGGATCCTCTGTTGTCAGCTATGCTGTTGACATGTGCACTGCAGCTCTAAAATAGCTCAAACTGCTTTTAACTGCTTTAACTCATGTCATGGTAGAAAACAAAGCCAAGAGAACTGAGAGAAGTTCAGACATGGATGTTCGCTTGGAGTTCAGGCTCAGACAGTGGTAGATAGTCCTATTGTCTGTGTGCTGAGAGAAGAACACTGATGCCTGACTTGTTTTCTGATACTGATCTGCGCGCTGTGTGTGTGTGTGTGTGTGTGTGTGTGTGAGATCTTGGACTTTAGTGCTTTCGTATTTCTTCTGCCCACACACAGCAGCAAAACCTAAAACTATCGAATAAATGGAAATAAATACAGAAGCTGCTCTTTGCTAAGAAGACACTGAAACCTCATTCTAATTCAAACTGTATTTTATCTCTCTGAATATTCTCTACACTCATGCATAACACAGCAGATGTTGAAGCTCTAACTCAACAATAACTCACGTCTTAAATTTATGATCCTGCTGAGATAAATAGATGAAAAGTTCAAAACAAGAGCGGATATGAAAAAGCATTGCAGCTCGTGGAATCAAACTTTTGTCTCCAGCAGCCGACCATATGTCCGTCCACACTTTAAATGCAATATTGACTCAGTTGGAGTTTAGGGAACGTGCTGTGATTTGAGACCGGCTCACTACACTGCAGTGAGTTCTCAACAGGAAAATGACTCAATGATGTTTCATAATGAACACTCTCAGGAGAAGTGATTGATTCACTCACATCAGCTCACCTCTGTTTTCAATTTCACTCAATGTAATCATGGATATGAATGTTTGCAGCAGCTGCCCTCCCTCCCTTCTCGTTCCACCGCATCCACTATCAAACCAAACTACAAGCAGCAGGAGAGAGAATGATGTGATCAGTCGGTGCAGCGTCACAAATCAATGCAAATTCCCCACGCGGCAAAACTAATATACAGTTTTGCTCACATTGAGAAGGTAAATGGAGTTACAACAGCCAGACAGCAGTTCTAAATCTAATGTACTGAAGGGGAACAGTGCAGTGTACTGTATGTAGTGCGCCGTAATGCTATAACCACAAATGAAAATCGTCTTTATTTATTCTTGGCAACAAAAAGTATCGGTTAAACCCAAAGAGATATTGATTTTTGTCATAGCTCAGAAACAATGGAGCCAGAGTACAACATGGAGACACAGAGGAGCAGTTCAAAACATCACTAATGGAAAAAACTAATAGCAGGTAAGGGATTGGACAAAGGAGCAAAGAAGGCAGACAAGCAGTGAACGCAGGAGCTCCGGGGAGAAATCTGACATTAAATGACATAATGTATATAAGGAAGATGACAAGGGAAGAAAGCAAAGTTAGGACGAGGGAACAGGATCCTACCAATTTATTCTGTATCAAACAGAGATTCTCTGTTACAAGGGAAAAGACACAAATATCAGTGTCACGAGGTGAAGATGATTAATTTCGATCACTCTGAATCAATCTGTTCCTTCCTCCCACGCTTCATCATCCCAAAGTGCTCGATTTGGCTGTGTCAGCGTGTCGTTGTGTTAATAAAGCAGCAAGAAGAGAAGATGCTGTGGGAAACTTAATTTAGCTGAGACATGCCAGTATCTTCTCCATCTGTATCAGCGACAACCCATCTGAAATGTGTTTATTAGTTGGTAGTTTTCACACAGCGCCTGAGATGCGTGAGCGTCAGCAGTCGGTGTATGATTGTACGAGTGTGTGAAAGGAAATTGTTAATGGTGTTCAGATAATGGGATTTCAGTCTGTAATTATATCTGATCGCGCAGAGCTTGTTCTCCGTGTGGATTCAGCCACAACGAGCCATGTGAAGTGTGATTTATTCGATTTATTAGTTTGTATTGCTTACGCCACTCGTACTCTTAACACCTTTGTGACTTTTTTATTGTGAACTCTCTGAAACAATCAGATGCTCTTTATGCAGAGATCAGTCAGGTTTGGCTTTGACTCCACCTGTTATTAATGTGTTAAACTATTATTAACTACTATTAATGTGTACTTACATTTATGTAATCATTTTATTATTAAAAAGGAACTAAAATGATTAAAAATCAGGCCACAATCAGAAGGACAGAAGGAGTCAACACAGGGAGAAACATTCTTTAATTCCATCGAGGAACTGCTGTGGAAATAGGTTTAAAGTGTCACTAGTTTTGGATTAATACTTAAATTAAACTGGTTCTTATTGAATAGTGTGAGGAGTCTTATATATATTCCACACAGTGAATTTTTCTTAGCAGTGAAATTATTCAATTTCAGTCCTTTAAATTTACAAAGAACTAATCATCATGCAAATTCCCACTGAGAAAATATGTGAAGAGGAAAAAATAAGTCGTTTTAAAAGACTCCTGTACGGTTTGTGTTTATCTCAGCAGCACTGTTGCGGCTGCTCGGCTCACACTATATGTGGATCTAAAGTATCCCCATGAGAATAAATGGTCTTTCTCCACTGATATCCATTTCCTGCAGGCACTCAGAGCATCTCCACCTATCCTTTTTACTCTGTGGAGCCTCTGGGGCACAACACAGCTCATCAGTCTCTACAACAGCACTGATGCACATATGTAAATGGAATAAGTGCACTCGGACACAACACGTTGAACATAACGGAGTAGAACTGCAACATCTGCTGAGAACGATAGCTACCAGCAGATCACTCACATGCTGCTGCTCCTCCACCAGGGGAGGGGAGAGACACCAGAGTTATGCAGCTCCATTACAATAATGATCAGCCCGAACAAATCCAATAGAAGAAGCGTAACGTTTGTTGTAACAGGTTTTTCTTCACTGAAAGCTGTTCTGCTGCCCCAGCTCTGTCTTCCAAATGTAGCTGGTCTTGGTGGAGCTACAGGACAGGTTCTGGCTAACATGTGATGCTGTCTCTGTGGGTCTTTATGCATCAGCTGTAATCAGCATCAGCCTGTTTAAAATCCAGTTTTATCCTCTGAGAGTGAAAGTGGTGCCTCCCGTAGACTTGAGGACTGCAGGAGGTTGTTCCATTGATTCAGCAGCAGGTCTGTTGCGTCTCAGTGGACGCTCGGCCGTGTGAAGCAGCTTCCTGCTGAGTCCCGGGAAATGTTTCAGCTCAACGACAGCTGATGTTTGGACTGAGCTTATTTCATGATGCACTGATGTAATTCACTTTTAAAAAATGAATCCATTTCACCTCAACGTGCCTCATCACTTCCACTTCACTTAGTAATTTCCTGCATTTTCCGAAATGCCCCGTGCCCCCCCCAGAGGGGGGGATTTAATGTGCTGTGTTCAGCTGCGAGGCTTCGTGGGTGGGTTGACACAAAAAAAAAACATGTTTTACGGTTTAAAGCGATGAGTTGTCAGCCACACAAATTCCTTCTTTACCTGTGGGTGTAGAATCGGTATTTTTTGAAAACTGTTGGTCTGACGTTTTGAATATTAACACATTTCCTTTATAAAGTGCAGCTTCTTCATTTTATCTTTACTGTAATAAGCTTTAAAGACAGAGAAGTAGTTCTAACTTTCTACAACAGCAGCAAATCATTGTACACAGGTAAAGGTGGGTTTGGAGACAGACAGAGGGGTGGGCAGAGGTGCTGGATATGAAACAACCTGTATCCTCAAAGGTCATCCAGCAAACTAACATCTGTCAGTTTGAGGAGAACAAACACCTTCAGGATAAACGGTATGAGCTGGTAAACTATCACTACCACTATCACCTACAATGACCTTGAAAGACCAGGAGCCCAGGAGACAGGTACCACAACTGCAGAAATGAGCATAAGCTTGAAAAGACGTCTTTCCAAAGACGCTTGTTGCACTGAATTTTATGCCAGTGGCTGCTGAGTAGTGTAGAGAAAACCCACAAATCATTTATTAATCAGTTCCACTCGACTGGCAACATGTCACATGGCTGATTCTTCTTCTTCTTATTATTATTATTATTGGAGACTAATTGTACTCTTGAGTTCTTCAGACACGGCTCAGAAATGTGCAATAGAATTGATGCATTATTTGCAACAAGCAACAGTAGCTCCACCGAATTGTGACTTCACTGTACCATCCACAAACAAACACAAACAAACACAAACAAACAACCTCATGGAGAAATGTAATAGTGCAATACAAGCGTGTGTTTTCCTTTAATCACCTTTAGTTCCTGTGGAATAAGTAGAAATCAGTAATGAGTTTGTGGAGCGAGGCCGACCAACCCAAATGTTCCATGTTTACAGAAGATGACGTCTGTAACTTAGTGCTTGGAGAAGAGGTCAGTGAACATTTTAAAAGTTAGAGAAGGTAAAGTCTGAGGTGGCGACCTGGTGTCAGGAAGAAGAAATCTAACAGGGATAAATAACTGATGACACCTGTCAGCGTGTCTCCTCCTGTCTCTTACTGTCCATAAACCACCACCATGTTGTCAGCTCCTTCTACGCCACACCACACATTCACCCCTCTACCTCCACCAGTGTCAAGGACTCATCAAGGCTCCAGTGAGGTTCTGTTCCTCGCTGACATTCACAGTCTTCATCCCTAAACTCCATATTTGACAGAGTCAATTTCTGCATTAATGCCAAATTGTGTCTCTCCTGACTGAACTATATTATAATAAAAACGTCCACTTCCTGTTAGAGCGGGACCAGAGGAACCAGTTTGAGGCTGGTTGCTGATCTTTTAGAATATTCCATTTGTTTCCATACATCCTCTTAATCACAGTAAAAGTTGTGTTTTACACACACAGTAACTGTGGACAACGATAACATGATGATTCCAGCTCCTGCACACAGACTGATTGGTTGATTGCAGCTGACAGAAAGATTTATATATATATATATATATATATTATAAGCTGGTCAAAAAAACGTGTGTGTGTGTGTGTGTGTGTGTGTGTGTGTGTGTGTGTGTGTGTGTGTGTGTGTGTGTGTGTGTGTGTGTGGGTGCGTGTGTGTGTGTGTGTGTGTGTGTGTAGAGGAAACCTGGACAAACTTGGAACGTCTTTCAACTTTACAGGATTACATTCTAATTATCTTGCTGCAGCTGGTGGGGGTGACAGAGGTGGAGAGAGGGAAGGTTGGAGTCAGCTGGGGTTTAAATCACAGATACACAGCGAACACACTGACACCTTATGCACTTTGCCACTGTGTTGGTTCAGGGAGTCTAAACTTGTAATGCAAGTGTGTGGAGGCAGGTGGTCAATGACTATTATTATATTACTGAGAAGATCTGATCGTGCAGTTCAACATCCAGCGTTACGTGTTTTATGGTTTGCTTCAGAGCCTCACAGAGCGGGATGAAGGTCAAAGAACTCCATCTCCATTTGATCACAACATGATGCTCATGTTTCCTTTTATATTATAGAGATGTCAGGTTTAGAAGATAGGCTTGTTTAAGTAGCTCTATTATTATTATTACTTTTATACAATCTTTAATATCCTATTACAATAGTATTAGTTTGTTCCAGTGTGTTTCTCTAAGTCACTGCAGGTCATTTGCGTAAAAGAAAAAAAAAACTGTTATGGAAGTTAAATCTTATATTTGTTCATTAATTACACTAATTAAAATAGAAATGTGCCACTTTTTTCCATGGTATAACTTCTACTACCCAATTAGACATATTAGCTGAGGGTCCTTTTGTTAATTATACTTTTATTACTCCAACTATGTCTGATTCCACTGCTAACCATTGCAGACAGTGGTTAATGTGAAGTGTCCTCTTTCCTAATGATTTGACAGACCACGATAAGTAAAAGCTTTTAGTGTGTTTCAGAATGACCAAGGATCATTTCGGCTACTCAGAGCGACGGGTCTCAGTCTGAAATGAACGAGGGAGGAGAGCAGCAGAAGAGGATAATGGAGGTTATGTGCACGACGGAGAGAACAACAGGAAACTGAAATCATGGAACATGATGGTTCTAGAGTTCCGTGATTTCAGGTAGTTGTAGACGGGGGGGTGGGGGGGGTTCACCTTTATCAGCTGTTGGCAAATAGAGACCCAAAAACATGCACAGGTGGGCGACAGGTAAGAAAACTGACTGAAGAATTAATTCAATAATAATAATGAATTATAAGAATATAATAATTATAATGAATAATTATTATTTTATTTATTGAAAATAAAATAATTTGTACTTTTTCTGCTGTCAGCACCCCGACAGTGAAATCAGTTGGATAAAAGATGAATTGTTTTAAAACTCACTGGGTTTTTAAAAAACGCTGCTATTGATACAACAACAGGAAAATTCCCCGTTTTCATGTTTTCACACACCAGCAGAGTAAAATGATCCTGTGCAGTTAAACATGTTGATGCTCTAAATCTTTCATTTAGTCCTAAAATATTTTCATGAGGTTTTGACAAGTCGTCCTCTGAATGTTCTGCGTGTTCTTTCTCTCCGTTCCTCAGGCAGCAGCTGATGTCACTCAATCAGCCGTCAGTCAGAGCTAATGGCAGCTATTTCTGTTCTCAAAGACTCATTTTAAAAACCCTCAAAGAGCAGCAAATTGCAGCTAATGACTAGTGTGGCAGCAGCAGCTTTGTGTAGATTGATAGTTGTTGCCGGCATCAGAGACAAAGGAGGCTGTTAATTTAAATAAAATATAGCACATGTAATCACTGCTTTCTCTTCTCTGACTTGACTTAAGTCGCTTGTTTTTGATCATTGGTAAAAGAGGAAGAAAGAAAACATTATCAACGTTCGTTCATGACACGAGTCTCTGTACGTTTAGTCTGAGCAGTGCTGTGAGTCACCGTCCTAACTAATGTTCAACTTAAAAACACTTTGGTCATAAACTGAACCATTGAACAAAATGTGAAAAATTACCTGCTGAAAACAGAACACAACTTTCTCTGCACTTAATTATTCAAATATTAATAATTCTAGCCCTTCCACCTCATTGAAGCGGAAACAGATTTGATTTTTAGGTTCTTCTCATTGACTTGATATTTTGCCTTTGGAAATAAGCATCTGATAAATGACTAAATGTAAATATAATGAAAAAGAGGATTTTTTTTAAAATTCATTTATTTCTTTTATATCTGGAAACCAAAAAGATTAAAACATTTTAGTAGATCTTTCACTAAACAGGTGAAGATTTGGACCTTTTAGAACCTGAACAGCTTCAGCAGCGTGTTCCCAGGAATTTATCCAACTTTCAAACACGTCTTTGTTGACTTTGATATATTTAAATAAAAATATGTCTAAAATCATAACTAGAGGAAAAGTCAGGGTATCAGAGGCCGGACGGAGTGATGGGCCGACCAGCTGATCGGTAGGTCCACATTGAACAGTGTGAGTATGGTTCCCTTGACTTTCACTGTTTTTCATTGTTGTATTTATCTATGTGCTGTTTTTAGTACGGTGACCGTGAGTGTCATGACAGGCGCCCATAAATAAAATGTATTATTATTATTATTATTATTATTATTATTATTACACTGTTGGCTGGGCTAAAAGATGAGGTGCTGATAATCTTTGTTTTTGGAGTGTTAAATGTTTTCAGTGGAAGACTAATTGACAACAAGCACAGATACGATGCTCATTGTTTAGTTTTGTGTTTTTATGTTTTTGTCTATTCCATAACTTTAAGAAAGTTTTAGCAGAGGGACAGTCTTTAGTTTTTTTAGTAAAACGTTTCCTTACTAACTTGTAAAGGTGACTGGAACTAAGAAGAAGTTGAGTCCAGCTTCTGTAGTGTCTCATGTCTCAATTAGTATCTTGGGATGTGTGTTTGGTGACCGGGGCGAGAGAGGAGCCAGATTTCCATCCTGATCTGGGAGAAGGAGAGAAGGAGGAAAATGATGCTGTTTACATAAAAAGATCAAACTGCTCCTTGTCTACCTTCTGAATATATCCCACTTTTAATATGTAAATACAATGAAGAGTTTCCTAATGTGTTTCTGTTGATGGAGCAGAAGAGGAAGCTGACTAACTAACACTAGACCCCAGAGTCTCAGTGTGTCCAGAAGAATCAGATGAACTAAACTTTCAAATCCAAACTAGTTTTTTACAAATAAGGAAAGTTGTTATAAATAATCGTCTGTATGAATTTTACAAAACCTGACTAGAGTTAGGATGTGGTTACCCATTACTAGTGATGGCTGAACCGGCTTCTACCTCTGTATCTAGGTGGAGTCAGTGAGGATCTTGGATTATCTGTTTCATACAGTTACAGAAAATGGTTCTGACAACTGATATTTTATTATTCTCACTGGGAATCACGGAGCCCCTTCAAAGCAGGTAAGGAAAAGAAGCCCCCGTCTGTTTATCTGTGTGGGGAGAACATTTAAATATTCATGTGTTGAGGGTTCATTGATCATTTGACACCAAACACAAACTACAGGAAACTGCAGTAAATAAAGAGCGAGTTCATAAAAGGCTCAAACATTTTTATAGATGATGACAGTTATTGAATTTGTGTGAAAATGTCCAGCTTCACGTCGTCGTACCGATTGATGCTTTTTGCCTTCATGACTCACTGCTGATCTATTTTGGTTGCTAATATTGATTCTAGCAATACTTGGTCTGACCTCTTATCTTAGCAACAGTATCTTTCAGCAGTTGCAGCCTTTATCCAGTCATTGCAGCAGAAAATAGCCCAGCGGCGGTGCAGCTACATCAGGTCGTATTTACAGGGAGCAGGAGTAGATTAAACAGGTTGACTGACAGCACAGTTCACGAAGAGACTGTGTCTTGAATCACAAACTCATGATATCTCAGAGTTTCCTCAGGTGGGTTTTAACTCTGACTAATTAAGGCGTTCAAATGCGGCGTAAACGCAGGGAAACATTTAGTACCTCACGCCGTCTTCCTCCTTAACGGCCACTTCACTGCTGCACACATCCTCAATGTGAGCGTCCTTCAGCACCTCTTCACACACGTACTGTCTGTGCTCACCCACACATGTGCAGAAGGCGTTTTGACCTTTCCATGGCTGTGAGGGTGGTACTGCACTGTTACTGTGTGAAAAGAGGCCAGCAGAGTTAAAATATGGCCGGGCAGAGCTCCCACACAGAGTTTCAGTGGGATATCGCAGCCATGACCTTTCTGCTCCTTCAGTGTGGACAAAACCAATCGTGCTGAAGCTGCTGCGATGACGAAAGGATCATGAGAAGCTTTCAGAAAATCCATGTGGGGAAAAAGGACAAAAAGAAAAGAATCAAAGGACCCCTCACAAACCTGAATAAAAGGAAAGAGCTTTCTTTTGTAACCTGATAGTAGCCACGTGAGACTACAACATTAGCATTTGTTTTTTTATGTAGGGTCAGTGCACAGAGGAAAGCTGTGAGCCACTGGAACACAGAGTCAATTCTATCTGAGGCGTCTCACATGTCAAACGAGTGCATTAATAAAAGCTATAATTACTAATGTTCGACACATTCTCAATAAAGTATAATGAAAATAGGACTGGTGGGAACTGGGCTGTGTCCTCACCTGCTGGAACTACTTAACGTTAGCAGGAAAACTGGAATCCATGGATGCTGGTCCAGGTCACTTGTTTTCTACTCAGAGTCCCACTGGATGGAGAGTGAGTTCTGGTTTTGATATAATGTGTAATACATTGGAACGACGGCCGCTTTAAACAGTGACTCCCTGACTTTATTAGACTTAAGCACATATTAAAGGCAGTAACCTCTGCACAGCCTGTTGTGGCTCCTGGTCAGCGTTTGAACACTTGCACAATGTGAGATTATCTTGGAGGTAGCTCCAGGGAGAAGAGGCCAACTGGGTGCATGTTGTTCACTGGTCAGCTTTCACTGCACATGCCTCGAGGCCACTAGAAGTCCAGATGGCCAGTTTTCTGTCGCCCGAAGGGGGAGAGGAGGCAGATTATCTGCAGTCGAACAACAGTCCATAGCTCTGTAATTAATGTAGAATGAGAACCTGCACAACGAAAATAATCTCACATTCACTCTAATGTTCCGTGTACCTGAAGGGGCCTTTTTTAAATTAGAGGTGTATGGTTCAAAGTTATTTCTCTCATAATAAACAGTGTACTGTGGGATTCTTTTTTTATCTTGGCGTCTAAAATTTAAATTCAGTTTGGCCCAGAGACCCAGCGAATGCATAATTCATGAGCTTTTCATCAATAGAATCCCGACTTTTTAAAATACATTCTTGTTAGCAACTGAGTTTGTGAACTAACAAAGTAAAGATTAATAAAAGACGCTCCAGCTAATAGTTACACTACAAGCAGCTCCCCATAAATTAAATATACAGGGAATAAGCAACTTGATTGTGCGTCAATCCCTTTGAAAGCAAACAAAGGGGCAGTAAGTACACATTTAACTGCCGTAATAACCGAGATCCTCTTTGGCATGAGGGGCAATTATGAAGCTATACAGGGAACCTGAAGAGGATAAAGGGGACAAAAGATGGAAGAGAAGATGAGTGGAAAATAGTTTTAGTGGCAAAGAAAGAAATCTTTTGTTTTTCCTTCTGTGAAAAACCAAAAGCAGGCAGAAAAAAAGAGGTTTGAACACTCCCATCCTTTGTTTGCTGCAGCACAAGCTAAACGTGAGCGTGGAATCATTGTAATTATCTTTTATTCCAACACTGATGCTTAAAATACCAAAATCTCATGATGCTGTGGCTGATGTCCCACAGTCTGCTGTAATGCACGTCTTAAAAATAGAGGGATATCTTGAATTAACTGTGCACATTAAGCTGCTGATTATGTTGATTTCCTTTTATCTGCTGCTCATTTGATCTTATTCTTGTTGAAACTGCGTCAACACACCAACACAGCAGAGCATAATTAAAACTACAGCATGTCACCATGGATTCAGTTGAAAAGTAAATAAGATTCACATCTGACCAGTTCATGATATAACTACATGTGAGCAAACATAAATTAAACATGTTGCAGCTCTCATCATTTTTTAAAGGAGGTGAGTTTGGCCTTCGCCAGCAGAAGCATGCTAATGGACTCCTGCCTCACAGACACATGCATGAAGATGTAGATGCTGCATCAGCCTCCTGCTGTACGTACGTCTGTGAAGGCAGCAGGTCTGTGCACAGAGAATCAATCGTCACTGAATTCACTTCTTTTGCCACAGTTTGGTTTTAATGTGCTGTGTCAGTGGTGTGATGAAGGTCGGCCATTTTGGATGGTGATTTCTTAGATATTACTACTGAGAACATCCTGTGTAGAAAATCCTTCTCTCCACCTACAGGTCACAGCAACACAGTGATAGGACATCATTTGCAAACAGGCTGCGGGATTACTGTGCACTGGTTAACGTTCACTTCTAAACAACTGTAGTAGCTCTGAACATCCTTCATTTAGCATTTTCAGACAAAGACAGATTGTATTTTGTGGTTATTCCTGGATGTGGCAGCATGTTCAGCTCTCTACATAAACTGCATGAAGCTTGTTCACTATCCTCCTTCACCCTCGAGCTTCTTGGCCCATGAATGAAATAAAACGATCCTGTGGCTCTTCTAGAGTCTCCAAATCAAACTGATCACATAAATCGACGATTGAAATGAATGAAAATTTACTGCAGTCACAACACAGCACCGGTCCGGATGAGGACAGCTCAGTGTTTTGTGCTCAACCATCAGCGTCTTTGCACAAACAACATGTTCCTCAAATCGACTGCTGTTCTGTATATGTTGGAGTGGAACAGTCATTGAATGATGAATAACAGTGGTAAATCTATTATATTGGATTTTATCGACTTGTCTTATTCTTCGGATTCTTGTTTTTGAAACGGCATCAACATGAACATGCAGCACAGTATAACCTGCACTGTGTCGCTGGGGATTTTGTGACTTGTTCTCTCTGTGAAGAAGACATTTGCTTGTCCTCAGGTAACACCTTACATAAAATGACAAGCTGCGTTTGAATCATTACCACAGCAGGAACAATAAAGTTTGTAGTGGAAATGCCAACGGTTATAAGTCTTTTCTGAGTTGGATGTTTTCCTTAACATAAGACGTCATCTGTGACTAACCTTAAAGTTACATAAGAGGAAAATTCAAGGGTGATGTGGAGGATGGAATAAGACAGCCATCCAAGACCTGGCTGATTTTTCCCAAAAAGGATTTTTATATGTCAAACCAAACCCCGAGTCTGAGCACTCACCCTCGCTGCCATTGTCTCCGCAGACAGATTTATAATCACCAGCTGTTGCAGAAGGCTGAGGAGGAGGAGGGGGATTAAATCCTCTCTCCAAGATGATGGAGCCTGAAGGCTACTTATGTGAATAATAGAAGTGAAGGAACTCCGTATAGCAAAGTGTGCGAGCACTAAACGCCACCTCACCTTATCTGTTCTAGCTGCTGATACTCTGCTTTCAGTCTTTCCACTGAACAAACCGTGCAGTTCCTTGATGCGTTTTATTCATTTTTAACTATAAAGAATCGTACTCTCCTTCCTTCTACTGCACTGCAGTTTTTTGCTGCTATATATATATAAGTGTGTGCCTTCACCTCCACCTCTTGTCTGCATTAATCTCATCCTCCTGCTGCCTGGCTTTCTCCCTCTCACGCAGAATGGAAGTTGAATTCCAGCTGAATACTACAGATCCAACTTTCTTCTTAGGGCAGTAAAAATCCACTGCGCCTGGGAAAACCTTTTGTCTTTTCCTGTTATATGGAGAGTCGATTCTACAGAGTAAGTGGCTTCCCAGCCTAACAGCATGGGACAAAGCATCACATTAGTTGCTTCTTGTCAGCTGCAGGCTAATAAGCAAACACACTACTATGAGCAGAGTCTACATGGATGAAGTAAAGAGGCATGCTGTCTGCTCCAGATGTTCCTCTTCGGTTTAAAACACATTTATTCAGAGATGGTATAGCGCTCCCTCCTATAGTCCTCCCTGTGCTTGTTCCATTACATAGACTATGTTTCACTCCATTACAGATGTAGCTCTTTGTTTTAAAGCTGCAGTGTGCAACTTTCACAATAAAATAAAATAGAAATAAACACACACACAAATTACTGAAATACAAGATATTCAGGAGCGTCTAATGTTTGGTGTTGCTGCAGGCATGGCCCACAGAGGAGCTGGGGAGTGTTCAGATTCAGTTAAAACAAAACTCTTCCTCCAAATGTTGTTGTGGACCCCAGGAAGAGTAGATCTAACAGTAAATGGGATGTTTGCTTCCATTTGCCATATGTATCAGAGCTGTAACCAGATGAAGCAGCAACATATAAAACACCACAGTGGACCCAACAGCCGTCGGTGCACCATGGGATGTGTTTCACACCATTAGACACGGTTCTAACTTCTTCATTCAGAAAAAGGCAAAACAACAACCATTTCTTATTATTTATTATTTATTTTTACTATTTATTATCATTATTTTAATCATGCACACATTTCCCTGGTCAGAAAATCAGACGTATGGATGTTAAATGTATAGTTTATTTATATTAGAATTGCACTGAACCAGCATAATATTCTTTTATTATGTCAATAGTGAGTTTCCTTACAGTGTTTCTCTCTGAGCGTCTCACATACAGTAAACACTGATTCTTTAACCACCAAATGAACGTAAAGACAGTAAAAGACGTCATTCAGGGCATCCCTGTGAAACTCTTGGATCTGTCGTCTGACTGGCTCCTGTTGAGGCAATTCTATAAAGAGTGGAGACTTTAAACATTAAAACTGAAAATAGTCGCCTGCTGCTGCTGGATATGACTGAACAGAGCGATGGTACTAAACCATTAAGGCTGGGACCATAAAAGCAATTCAATGAGCTGAGGGGCACTGAAACACCTCGACTGCACCTCGAAAACCTGTAATAAACTTAATAACCACAGGAAAATTCTAGAAGAGCATTAATTCCCCACTTTACGCTGAAAATCAACTGTGTCCATGAACACTTTGCTTTGTGTGGCTCTTAATTTGAGTCTTTTGATGCTCTACCATCTCTTAACAGGGATTCAGTGAACCTGATGAAATCAGACGTTTAACTCTAGAAGGATAAGTGTCTTACAAGTACAAATGCACGAATGCTCTGTGATGCAGGAACCATCCTCTTGTGATTATATGAAACTACTTTTCTGAAGGATAGTAGGTTAGTAGTGCACCTAGTTACTCTTCCCTTATTGTCTCTTTGTTCTGCGACTGATTAAAGGAGAAGTCACTCGAAATGTTTTTACCAGAAGTCAACAGAGAAACTTTTCATCATTTATCACTCTGATTATAAATGGTATCAGTGAGCTTTAATCGGCCAATCACAGGTCGGCTCTACTGATAATCCGACGACTCGGCTTCCCTGCCTCTGTGTGAATGATCTTCTGCGAGAAGCTGCGGTCGCGTTCATTTAGAGAAACACATTAAATTGAACCTAACGAAACAGTCACACACAGCAGCAGAGTAGAACTGATGCTGAGACAATCCAGGGGGGGGGCAGAGAAGCAGGAAACTCATCAGGCAAAGCACGTCTGGATAGACTAATGGGGGAAATAAACTGGAATATGAACAGCAGCATGTGGAAAAAGGCTTCATTTGTACAGTTAGTCGTTTATTTACCACGACAGCACTGGAATTGGTTTCATTAAGGTTCTGAATCATACTTGGAAGTGATTCAGGGAAGATTTTAGTCCGGTCCTACTGGATCTCAGTCCTGACTTGAACTCTGTTGGCTTCACAGTTTGAACAGACTGAATGGATTTTTTAGATACAGATTCTAAAGGAAGTGCTGTCTCCAATTTCTGTGTTTTTCCCTCTTAACATTTAATCATTTCATGTTTTTTGGTGTTGCAGACACTTTAGGCCACAAGAGTCACGACATGCACGACATCAACTGCACAAAGCGGTGTGCACCAAAATTACTTTAATAATAATCTGCAGCTACATAAGACTGAGAAGCTGACATCAGCTTTAACTAACTTATTGTGATAAATGTTGTAGCTCCTTATGAAAGTAGCACATATAATTTCTGAAATCTTGATGTGATTAAAGTATTTAAAGAAAAAATCTGAACAACTGTTCACAGTGAAACAGTCACTGATGTAACTCCACCGACTGCAGGCAGGAATAAAACGTGCTGTAATCATCAAGCACCGAGTTTACTGTCAGACTCTGGTACATGAGCAAACAAACCTGTCAAGCCTGCAGCTCCACAGTGGTCTCCCTTCAGACGATCAGATCTTCTGTGAATCCTCCACAGAACATTGATTTGTCATAAATGACATTTCTGTGAAACTTGCCTGTTGGTTGAATCATTAACTTGTTCTGAATGTTTCAGTGGACTCAGCAAGATACGTCAGGATCGGCCTTTAATTAGCTGCTTGAATTTACTTTATTGTGTTGAATTCCCTCAAGTCCTTCGATTGAACTTGATTTTAAAAAACATGATGTGGCTTAAACGACTTGAGAAACAAAATTTTCTTGATACACGTGAAACCTCCTGAGGTTCTGCTGGGAACAAGGTTTAATAAATTGCTCTGACCTATTGATCGTTTTCATCTTAAAATGAAAGGTTTGCTTTGAAGAATTCATTCAACAAGGAGGGTTAATGTTTCTTCAGATGAAATAGCTGCAGGAGAGAATATGATTATTGCCAAGCCATCAAGTTGTTTGGATCGAATCTGAGAATTAATCCATAATGAACCTGCTCCTAGAAACACTTCATAGCACAAGAAAACCCATAATTACAGTCTCTGCAGCACCATTAGTAGATATTAGTAGATATTCCTTCACTATTTCTACTGCAAACAGAATAGTGGGGCATGGAAACAGACAGATTTGACAACTCTAATACTGTATGTCGACATCAACCAAGACTCCTCCTCCTCTTCAGTTGTGTGTTAAATAAAAACAACCTCTGAATAATGAAGTCTTTCACATGAAAAACTCAGACATGAGTTTGATCCTTAGATTGTCCTCAGGTCTCTGGATTCACACCTTGTCTATAAGTCTGAGAGGTTTACATTTAAATACAGGCTCTGGTAGCATGTAGTATGAATGAACTGAATAATAATAATAATAATAATAATAATAATAATAATAATAATAATAATAATAATAATAATAATAATAATAATAATAATAATAATAATAATAATAATAATAATAATAATAATAATAATAATAATGTTATTATTATAGTTGTATCCTTTGAGCTGTAACACACCACTCACATAATAAGGCAAGCACACAGCACAGGTTGTAAGCACTGACTGAGGCCATATATTATTTAATAAGATATAGTTGTAACATACAGTTGTAACAAAGGTACTTTTTAATGCCGCAGCACAGCAGATTGATAGGTAAAAGATTTTAAGTGGCTAAATACCATCAGAGGTTTAGTCCAATAAAGAAGTGCTTATATTCACTAGCATGCAACACAATGTAACTGTACAATGTGAGGCTGAGCTGTCCCGTTTCCACTGTGTGATGGGGTGTAATGAGACGGTAAACATCTGCTCACTGGCTATAACACACTGCAAAACCCCGAAGAGGAGCTGAAAGCAGGAGGAAGATCCAATTTTTACTGAGCCAGGTTGCTGCCACACCACCTCCTCTCTCCTCTTTCAGATCTGAGGAGCAGAGGTTTTAAAATGCTAATCCTGTCGACCTTGAAGCCCTGAGGCACCAGCCGAACTAGAGAGGCACATGTCTCCCGAGCTTCCTGTCAGTCAGTAATCCAACAAAGAGGCAGAACCTCCCTGAACACTCCTGCAAACCTCCCTGCCAATGTTCTCAATGCACGTGCGCACACACACACACACACACACACACACACCTGGACACATACATGTAATAGTCACAAACATTGCATCAACAACCTTTTCTGTCTTTGAGATGCACAAGGGACCTCAAACACACATCTGGACCTGTAGATACATTTAAAACGTACCAGTGCAGGTTCACAAGTCACAGAACGTGCTAAGTCATGATTTAACAAATTCTGACCTGTAATGAGCCGTGGTGTAAGGTGTAATATCCAGATTAGAAATCCAACAGTCTACCTATGTGAGGATGATTGGTGAGGATCCCCTGCCAGTGGAGAAGACATTACTGAGGGAGCAATCTGCTCTTCATGCCTGCATGGTTCAACTTCCACTATAATCACTCTCCATTGTGCTCTCAGGAGGAGCACAAGTGCTCCCCCTGAAGAAATGTAATCCAATTCCAAAGCTACAGTAGAGGAAGTGAAGTGTAAACCATTCAGCACAAAGCGAGGGTCTGCTGCATTCCTGGTCCTCAACCTTTTTTCATGCGTAGCTGAGAATAGATTCGGAGCTTTGCATGTCATGTTTTGGACTCATTAACCTACATTTAGCCATCAAAGACATATTTCAGAGTGTCTATTTCAGAAAGCTAGGCTGGAAAAATATATGATTCAATCTGACAGCAACAGTTGTCACTTCATTTAGCAGAACTGACACATGTGCGACTAAAATATATATATATGTGTCTATGTTGGTCCAGGGAGGAGGAGCAGGGAAGACCCAGATACAGACAGACAAACAGCTAAGGTCACAAAAACTCACTTACATGCTCAAAGTCCCAGTGTTCACAGGTAGACCAGGAGAAGAGGTCAACCAGGGGGTAACCAGGTAATCAGCAACAACACAAAGAACCAGGTGAACAGGTGACAAAAGTCCAGATATCCAGGAAAGGACCCCCCCCCCCCCAAAAAAAAAACAAAAAACAGACAAACTGCCAGGAAGGTGGTAAAGAAGGATATGGACAGGTAAAGAGGCAAAATGTCTCCTTGGTGTGTGTGATTGGTGGAGATGAGTCAGGTGGTAAAACTGGAGAGAAGACAGGCAGAAGGAGCAGGAGGGCTGGGACAGGAATGATGGGGGTGGGGGTAGGTGTAGTAAATTAAACAAATAGACACAGTTAATCCACACGATGGTAACAACCAACCAATCAATCAACCAATCAATCAATCAGCCAATCAATCAATCAATCAATCAATCAATCAATCAATCAATCAATCAATCAGTCAATCAATCAATCAATCAATCAATCAATCAATCAGTCAATCAATCAATCAATCAATCAATCAATCAGTCAAGTAAAATTCAAGATTAATAGTTGGAAAAAGTTCTTGAACCTTTCGTGATAGATCAGATAAATAAGTCTAATACTTTATGAATCCTAGAGAGAAATCTCAAAATCAATGAAGACAAAGTTGTTTTAAAGGCTGAAACACACAAAGTCACTGGTCCAGAGAGAATAAGATAAAGATCATTTAACAGCATCAATGACTCCTGCTGTTGACACTGAAATCACTCTGTAGGTCACATACTGTAGTTTACCACAGTTCTCTGATTGGTTCACAGGAGCTTTATGACCTTAAAACTAATCACAAGTGGAGCTGCACTTTGGAGAAAAGCCACCTAGTGTGTCCTCCCCCTGTGGGACTAGACAGACCTCACCAACAGTCCCACAGTGTGGTTCTGTCACAGGGGAGCAGAAGGGATGGAGTGCTGTGTTGGGTGCCGGCCACTTTAAGTCCTGCTGGGCTGGGAGTTCCCAGAAGGAACCCAGGGGACAATTGAGAACCATGCCATGTGTGGCAAACAAAATCACAGAGTTAAGTCTGAAGCCTTGAGCTGAAGCCAAAGTGGACACAAGATGTAGTTAACAGGAGAAACTGGCACAGGAGGAGGGTAGTAAGCTTCATCATCCCTGATTAATTAGCACTCGTCCTCCATCAGCCGTATCGAACGTCCTATTTAACATCATAATTATCCTTTAGATCACAGAAATCCCTTCAAATCATAACCAGCAGCTCCCTGAAGCACCTTTTCTTCATTATCAACTTCCAAGGCTGAATTTTAAAGCACTGTTAATCTGAGCTGCTTAAACACACACACACACACACACACACACACACAGTATGAGCAACTATTGTGATCTTATTCACTGCAGCACATTTATCTCCAAATGCTGCATATTTAAGAGATTTTCCACGATTCACATTCTTCCTGAAAATTTCTTCTCCTCACAAAACAAAGCTGGCACAAGTAAATGAGCTTGAATCAACATGACAATGGCATTAATCATGTACAATTACATACTATGTAATAGATATGAAGACAAATGATAATAATTTATGATTCAACTTCTTTTACAACAAAATTTCCTCCATTTCCTGTCACTGTCTTTATTTTTGTGTCTTATGATGTCTTATGTAGCTGAAGATGAAAGATCTAACATTATACTGAGGTGGTTTTAGGAAACACCTTCAGACTTTGGGAGATCTCTGTCACCGTGTAGTGCTTTGTAATGTGTTACTCATGAGAGGCACAATCTTCTTCTGCAGTGGTTTAATGCAGCTCAATCAATGATCTATTTCCATGAACCATCTTTTAACATTTAGTCTGAGACTGAATGGAATTATCCAGTTACAGATATTTTTCTTAACCATTTTCTAGAAAGATGTTTAAGGTTTGTACTTTCAAACCATCATAAAAAATTCCAAGCAATCAAAAAACCGTGGGTGGATGAAATTCAGACGTGTTTCTCTACTTTCCCTCCGGCACTCGGAGGATTCAACTCTGTCATATTTGTCATTTTTATTTGAAGTAATAAAAAACGACTACACCTGTATTTCCCATGTGGTTCCACTCCAGATGTGTGAAGCTCGTGTTTTCCTGATTCAAATGTTGAGACGTTTCTCATGGTCAGAGGGAGCTCACGCTGTAACAGCTGGTCTGTCAACACAGCAGCTGGACCTCAGGGTAGCAGCAGCTGGCTGGAAACAGATGTTGACAAATGCTCCTTTAATGTACCACCAATGACGTCTGGGGTGCAGAAGAACAAAAGAAAAATGACATGTTGACAGATAAAGTTGTGTCAGATAATTCACACTTCTCATGTAAAAAGGTGACATTTTGTTTTCATGTTCTGCTCATGCAAAAATAAAACCAGTGGAAGGATTTTGACAGAATACCTGAGGCAGCACCGTTTGCTTTTTTATCTGCTGAGGATTTTTTTGTCACATCTGACAACTCCATATTCTACCTGTTCGTTTTTCAGACAAACACACAATGTCCCTTGTTTATGAAGTCCTGATTAGTGCTATGCATGTATTTCCTTTTTTGAATCTAAATTCTAATCTAAAAGCACAAGGGACGTCTTTGTCCGTCCAGACAAGGTGTCCACCTGCTTTTCAAAGTCACCAACAGTAACAGCATTTCTAAGCTGCTCTGTTTTCCCTGCACACATTATAAGAGTGTTAAGGAGTTTAACTCTGACACAAGACTTCGCTGTTTTCCCTCTTTTCTACAGCTTGTTGTTTTAAGTCAAACAACTTCCTGTCTCCTCTTTCTAATTCAAAACTCAAACACATCTCTCCCCCTTTTGAGTTCTGAGTGCATCATTTGCATTTTAACACAACCAGCTCATTTCCTGTCATTTCATCAGACCAGGTTGGTTTTATTAGTGCAGCTCACATACAGTACTGCGGCTTAGAACACACAATTATGTCTGTGTTATCTTTTTCCTTCTGGGGCTGAACTCATCTTACATACATGTATTTTCATGCATTAGCATTCCATTATCGTAATTAATGATACAATTATTGCTTATCATATCTGTCATGCAGACCATTAGCAGCTCAGCCCCTCTGGCTTTCTATCACGTTGCTGCAGAGACCAGAGAGCAGGAAGTGTGGAAATGAGAAAAACAAAGTGTACATCAGAGCAATTAAGATGTCAGGATGACACGCTCAGTGCTTTGGTTGCTGTTCAGGTTTGAGCAGAAGAGCAGAATAGAGCCTTTAAATGCAAGAAGTTCAGACTGAAGACAGTTTGAGGGCAACTAAGAAATGAGGTCATAAAAAACCCACAGAGCAGAACAGCATTTACCTTCATTTAGGCTCAGGTTTGGTCTCCACCAACTCCTACGACACTCATCTGCATGGCTAAAATCGCCTCCCATACATTTTTGAATATGTTTTTCTACACATTGACATTGAGCCTTCTGTCCTCTCCTTCTGCCTTGTGCCAACTCACTCTTATGAAGTTTTTTCTCCTTGTCTCACAGGTTGTGCAGCAGGTTTTGGATGTTTCACTGTTGGCCTGCAGTAATGGGCTTTAGTTCTGGGGTCAAACTGGCCTTTACATTATCATTTTATCGTAGTGAACTCTCCATAGACTTGAGAGGAAGAACTTTTTGTTGTCTAATTATTAAATTCAGTGACATGATCTCTGCAAATTGTTCCATTACAGACATTTAATATTAATCTGAAGGACAATAAATAATAAATGCAGGTTTAATAATTTACTTTAGATTTTTATTCAGTTCAACTGAAGCTTAACTTCTACCTATTCTCGTTTATTTTACTCGTTCCTCTTCTTCCCAGTAACAGCAGACAGGTTAACATTATCTGAACACACACAATATTCAAAGCGACTGTCATTGTGAGGTCACAGCACTGACCGCTGAGCCTGCACAGAAACAGCACTGTGTAATTTGCATCTTAAACATATTTATTTCTGCATTTGTTCTGCTTATGCTGGACACTTTTTTGGTTTTTCAATTTGAAATGTGTGCCGTCCCTGAAATCGTTGATTGGCGATAACAAAAGGTGTGTGATTCAACAGATATTTATCTCTGCCTTTCAGTGTCAAAGAATTGACATTTTTAAATGCGCCTCTTTTTATTGCAGCTGGGATTTTACTGTCTGCAGTGGTTCAGGCGAGACAGAAGCGTCTGAAATTATCCCATCAAGCTCTGTTAGACTGACAGTCCATTAAACAAAAGCAACAAACTGCTGCTTCGAATCTGTGATATTTGCTGCAGCTGAATCATCTGATAGACCAGTCTTCCACACAGATGGCAGATTTAAACATATGCTGTTGTTTACTGCATATGCACTTGTTAACAATATTTTTTAGCACTTTAAACTTCCTTTGATAGTTATTAGTGAGAAAAACAAGGCATGGTATGAGAGCTACAAATACATGCAAAGAGTGAAAGTCAGCCACAGTGCGTGTTCACGGTGATGAAACTCAGTGATGAGTTTTCCTCTGGAGGCAGTTGGTCCAAACAGGCTCAGACAAAATCTGCTGACACCAAAAAGACCAGGGGTCAGTTTCTGCAGCTGACGCAACGTAATGCTCAGTGGCCTGAAGGTGAGACAGGAAGGTACTGTCCGATAATTCATCCATTGGGAAGAAGGAGGTCCTGAAACAACACAGCCAGAGTTGCTCTGCATGTAGGAAGATACAGGCTTTACTAGACTAGTAGGAGTAGTTGAAATAAATATTTGTAGTATGGCAACCCCTAGAGATATACACTACCCGACCAAAAAAAAGTCACACACGCTAATATTTCATTGGACCATCTTTAGCTTTGATTACATCACACATTCACCAGACATCATCATCATCATCATCAGACCACATGACCTTCTTCCACTGGACAGTTCTTAACCCAGTTTTAGTAGTTTCATTAATCTACTCAGATGTTTTCTTTGATTCATCCCAACAATTTGACTCTTCTGAAACAGATTAACATCTTTTCCACAACCACAGGTTGTGTCTTCAGACATGGTTGTTTAAGAAATGAGAAGCTCCTCACTGCATCAGTTAGAGTTAAATAACTTGTTACCAGCTAAAAAATAATCATCATTCAGTAGTTATTCGATGGGAGGCTCTTACCTGTTTGCTTAGTTAAATCCAGGTCAGATTCAGCTCCAGACACAGAGCTGAATCTGATTATAAAGGTCTGTTAAGTAGAGGGATCATTCTCTGGAGGTTCATCACTATCAGATACACCTTTGACTTTTTGTTTCATAGATTTCATGACTACATTAAAAATAAAAAAATAAAGTATTGACAGAGGACTGTATGTGCTGCTGATACGTTGCTTTGACTTTACAACTATTGTAGATGAGACTAAACTCTGCACATTTTTTCATTTTCACCCCATGAAACTGTGTATTCAGCAGACAAGAAGAAATTAGTCAGGGATAAACTGAAGGTACATTTCAGGCGATAGAAACCACTGATCACTTAACTCCCACAGGCAGAAAGAACATTTTACGAAGCCACTTTTTTATTCTTTTCATGATTCCGCTGTAAAGACAGTGAGGAATGCCCAGCAGTAGAGTTTTATCTGAAGGTGCAAATGTAGTTTGGTTTCAGAAACCAGCTTTTATATGAGTCCCAGTTTCTCTTTGATTGCTCAGCTTAATTTTATAGAAGGAGGGAGAGAGAGAGAGAGAGAAAAGGTTATTGGAGTATTTGTTGCAGTGACTCAAGGGCTCTGAGACTTTCTGAAGCTACTGTGACTGTGGCAGTGATGGGAAGAAAATAACATAAAATTCTTTGATACTGGGATTTGATAAGTGGATTCTGAAATGGTTTTGCCACAATTTGATCATCGACTTCTTTGGACTTTGTGTCTTGTTTTCTTGTCCTGACATGCAGTGAACCTGAAACCAATTTGGAGCCTTACGCAAACATTTTTTTAAAACACGGTTTCTAATTTTGGTCAAGAGATTCCAAAAACACATTTGCTTGTTCCATTACTTACGAACCTGACTTTAAATGTCAACTTTATCCATTTCAAATGAAATCTTCAACAAAATAAAGTGAGCTGAAAATGGAGGCCTCTGAAAAGTTTCTCAGTTTCTCAGTAGTTGCCACATTCAGGGATTTGAAGTAAGATATTGGCTCAATACTGAGCTGCAAATACAGCTCATGAATTAGATTACCTGCCGTCCTTCTCCACCGCCATCGCCTTCCTTCCATCACTGCACTTTAATTATCTCTGCTGTACTTCAAACAACAAGCTGCTCGATCTAAACCTTCAGTCAAAGTTTAATTTAGTTCTGCAGAGTAAGTGTTTTCTCCAGGAGTAAATGATGTAAAAAATATACTTTTAACATGTTTTTCATCGCTCGAGGTTTCAGTACAGTACAAAAGATACAGTAAGAATGGGGGGGGGGGGCACTGTAGCTCAGTCATCCATGAACCCCAGGATTGGTTGGTGGTTCCTCCAGGCCACATGTTGAGGTGTTTTTGGACCAGACCTTGAAACCCCACAGTGGCACCATCAGATACTGTATATGCAGCTACCCAACTATAATTTCCCCACTAGTACAAATAAAGAAGTTTAAAATGTAAAAACATGATTAGGGTTGGGTTTAGATAGTTTGTTCCACTTTGTTTACTGATAACTGAATTGTACAAAACATCCAGATACTCAACAACAAACCTGAGTTCATGAACTGTCCGTCGTTCAATTTTATTGTGTTACTTTTGTTCCATTAGATTTTGGATAACATCTTTGTTTTTGAGAAGGACGTTATTTTCTCCTGTCAGCTGCGTACTTGAAACCTTTAGAGATGGAGATGGAGCCAATTGAAACATTTCAACTGGATCGCTTAAAGGAAAAAATGGCTCCAAATTAGAAATTGAGCATTTTAATGCAACTGAAAACAGAAAAGATGAGTAATTTGTGTGTGTGTGTGTGTGTGTGTGTGTGTGTGTGTGTGTGTGTGTGTGTGTGTGTGTGTGTGTGTGTGTGTGTGTGTGTGTGTGGTGTGTTAAGGTCAACACAGCCTGTGCTGAGACATCCACCTGATCTGGTTCAGGTGCATCATTCCTCTACACTTTGGTCTTTACCAGGATCTGATCTGTTTTTTTGACTAAAACAAATTAGAGTGAAACACGGCACCAAGTCTTTGAGGAGCAAAAATATGGACTGAAGGGTTAAAAACAGCGAAAGGTTTGACAGGAATCATGTCTTTGAGTGTGTCAGTGAACCGAAGAACTTGATTAGTTGTTTCCCAGCCCCAATCAAGATCGCCTCAGTTTAATGACTCAAAAATCAAACTGATGATGTACAATGATTCACAATTAATACTCGTTGCGTCAGCGATGTGATTCTGCAACTTCAGACTGTCCAAGCCTTCTTCTCATCAAATCCTCCTCCTCATCCTCCTCCTCCTGTTTGCTCAGCAGCCGTCAGAGCGTCTCATCGCCAGCTCCGATCGGAGGCTGAGGGCTGCCAGAGGAGGAGATTAATGGAACAACGTTCTCCTTCACAGCGATAAAAATTCCCTGTCGTGCCCTTCAGCTCTTCTTGGAGGCCGTATCCAAATGGATCTGTCGCAGTTTTGTGGAGATTAGATTAAATTTGGTGGTAATGTGATGCCATTCTGTGAAGAGAGATAAAGCACCATCTGCTCGTCTCTCCTATTTTGTGTTCTCTCTTCCCTCTGCAGGCTCTCATCACCTTCACAACCCCACACATTTTTTCCTCCCATCCTCAGTTCCTCCCTGTATTTTCTCTTCCATAACTGCACCATATATTTCTCTCGTTATAACTCATAAATGTATCCTCTTTCAACCCTGCACTTCAGACTGCATAACTTCCCTGGAGTAGTTTTGGGAGTTTTTCCCCTCTTCATCTTCCAGGTGCACAGCAGTGGGCTGCAGCGAATTTAACTTCCACCTTCTCTGCTGGAGCTGCCGCTGCTCTGCAGAATGCTGGTGGGTGGTTTAGGCACCGGTGTTAATGCTGCACTCTGGCTGTTTTTCTTTTATGGATTCATTTAACATTTCTAACAATGGTGGAAAAGCTGCACACTGTGAGAAAGTCAACAGGTTCAGCTTCCCTGAGCCATCCTCCTTTCTGAATGAATTCTCACAGTAGTTACACCACTAAAACTCAGGTACACGACTGTCGTGTTTCTGTGGGGATATTCATCACCCACAGAGAAAGACAAAGAAAAAATGACTCCTCATTAAAACCTGCAAATACTGTGTGCTGTGCAAAATCATGTGTGTGTGGACATCTGCCAGACTTAAAGTCAAGACCAATCTCAGTCAACCAGTCAACGGTGAGAGCTGTAGACTAGAAATGAAATAAAGTCAAACAAAAAATCACAGACATTAAACTGTGGTAAGAAACATTTTTTCATTTTTACAATCAGCTCAGACATGCTGTTACCAAGTTACTGAATCAGAGAACAGGCTGGACCTGAGTACTGTGTTAGGCAGACAATAGAAAGAGTTGCCTTGTATTCAAATGCCCTATAATACATATGAATAAATAAGTAGTCAATAAAAATCTAATTCATCCAAAATTTAAAACCCACCTTTAAAAGTACTATATTGAAAGTGGTTCATTTTAGATTTTGTCGTTCAGTGACTTCAAAATAATTCAAATGAATCTTTGTCATTTCTTAATAAAGTTTATTGTTTGATGTGCACCTGGTGCTAATTAGAGCATCCTAACAAACTGTGTCACAGTCTGGTATGGAAGCTGCTCCACTACCAGCCACCGAGGACATTCATAAGAAAAATCCAGAAGAAATACTGTCTTCGTCGAGCACGCAGGATTCTTAAGGACTCCTCTCACCCGGCACTCAGTCTGTTTACTCTCCTGCCTTACAGCAGCCGCTTCAGGTGCCTCCAGACAAAAACCAGCAGACTGAGGAACAGTTTCTTTCCCAGATTTGTCTCCTTATTGATCTCTAGCCCCCCCATCCCCCCCCCCCACTCAACTGCCTCCCTGGTCAATCTATACATACACTGCATCACCTTCACTCCAGTGTTATGTACTGATCACTGCACATACTATACTGCGAACTGTAATGTCTTCTGTCAATTATTCCTTTGCACTACTTGATATTCATTGTGCAACATTGCACATTGCATAAACTGTACACACTCATGTGAACACACTCGTGTAAACACACTCGTGTACATACTCAGGTGTAAATTTCTGTTAATTAATTATTATAAGTATATTATTTTCATAGCATATTTATATTACTCTCACTGTACACACCCATCTGTAACTAATTTCCATATAATTTGTAGTTAGGTAGATTTTCTTTATTTTATCTTACACACATACAGCATGCCTATATCTACTATTATTATTATTATTATTATTATTATTTATTATGATCTTGTACAAGTTTAATGACAATAAAGTTGAATCTAATCTGATCTTACGTCACTGCTTACTGCAGAGAGCATTAGGTGTCAATCTTGACAGGACTGTATTCCTATTGGTTGTGTTCCACCTGTCAGCCTGTCAGGGGCGGGACTTAAAGGAGACCCGGAAGAGTCCCAAAGAGACAGCTATAATTCATTTAGCCCATTTTAGTGGTGGATGCGGACTCCACCAGCTTCTAATGGACATATTATGCCCTTCAGAGGGAAAATATCCATGTGTGTAATTTTGTGCTGTTTCAGCAAGATACAGAGTTTAATCATATGCTAATTGGAATTAGCGTGCTAACAAAGTTAGCACATAATTAGCTGTGATTGCAGCACATGTTGTTACCTGTAGCTGGTTTGTGTTGAGAATTTCGGTTAATGCAAAGATAAAATTAACTTAGAATGAGCTTATTGGAAGCTGGAAATGAGAAAAGTGATGTAGAACTGCTGTTTGCTCATCAGAGAAGACCAGGAAACATTTCTACCCTGTTGGGAGTTGAAGACACCATCTTCACCTCTCGACTCCAGTTTCATCGTCCTCCTCATTCTTCACCACTTGTATCATCTCATGTATCATCTCATGCTGATGTGCCAGTGACAGCTGGAGGACTGTGAGTACCTGCATGTGCTGTTTGTTTTGTTTGTTGAAAGTTCAGACCAACCTGCTCACAGTTCGTCCCAAGTTCACAAAATCACAAGGTTTGGTGGGATTTAGTGCAGTATAATGAAAATTCCTGCTTAGTGGAGGCACTGGCAGTCATTTCATACATATACTTTAGTTATAAGAATAAAAAAACTTTAGAGTTTAAAGTTAATTGATTTCCCAGGTTACCATGGCACCCCATAGTACTAGAGCACCCTCTAATTGGTATCTATTTGGCTACATGCGTTGAATTGATAATACTGCAACTCCTACAACCCATCGTGCCCTAAAAAAGGATGGGATTCTCTTCCAAAACGTCCTCGGATTAAGAAGCTAACTACATTTGGAAGGTGCTTTCAACCAAAGCGAGTTAGAAACTTGCTACAGTCTGGGGTTTTTATGTGATAGCTCTCCTCCATGACTGGAGATCTTCACCAGAACTCCATAAACTAGATTCACAGTTCAACCTGCTCAGTTTCTTCAAACTGAACCATGTAAATCGTTACAAACTACTCATAAATATCTAATTCCGTTCTTTAAAAATCCTCCATTTCCTAAAACAGCTGCTCACAGTAGAAGTTTGTTTAAGACTCTTAAGCAGCAGATTAATTCTGACATTTGGTGTCAAGTTAATATTTGTGGCAGCAGGATGGTGAATGAGTCCAACTAAACTAGCGTGTGTTCATTATAGTGAAGGAACGTGTCTTCCAGTGCAACAGTGTGGATCATTGATGTTTTAATTAATTTTTGGACACAATGGAGCTGAACTGCACAGATGAAAAAGATGCACACAAGAAATTCAGCATTTGAGTCTGTGCATGAGATTTAATGACAAGAGGAAAACATAGGACACAAACAGAGTTTTAGATCTTCACTTGTATTTTCTGTGCTTAATGGAATTCTGTGTGAAATGTGCTGCTCATATTGGTGTTAAAGTAAAATATTCCCTTGATCATTCTTTGATAAGCCAAGTGTGTGGATGCTGCCACAAACATTTTTCCTAGTAATTACTTTACAATGCACCAGTGGCAGTGATGTTATTGTCCTGAAACGTACTTTTTGAAGGCCACACATTTCAACACCTGTGCAGGTGATTGCTGAGTCACGTCCTGTGGTCGTCTGAGGCTTTTTAAACTTACTTGCTGCCTTTGTATAATTCAGCCGTCCTTGTCTGCGACCTGCTGCTCATTCATTATTCCTATACACTTTGTTTTCTGTGGGTCTGCACAGTTAGTTGCTGAGTCACTTCTCCCATCAGCTCCCTGCAGGTGTCCCCTGTCCTCCGCTGTCCACCTGAACATCATGGCAGAGTTACACCAGCGGCCAGATGGTCCTCTGACCCCAACACTTTGTACTGGAACTCAAAGGAAAGGTCATGCTAATGTAAAGAGAGCATGCTAGGAGAGGGAAGTGGCTGGAGAGTGTCGTGTTAAAATCTCCACCCTCCATGTGGGAGACTAGGATTTGAATCCCAGCTGTGGTCCACTTCCAGTATGGGTCCTTAGATACCAACACCTCCTTACACTTACCCTGCCTTAGCCTTGTAAGTCGCTTTAGATAAAAGCTCCTGCTAAATGTAAGTCTCGCGCAGCAGTGACAGCAACGTGCAGGAACAGTTTTATGTGGAGGTGGTATAGCTTTTATTGTTTGTAATTGGATTGTACACAAGTGTGAAAGACTGAAGGACAAACTGCAGAGCGGCAGCATTTCTCTGAACACCTGAGCTTGGAGCCGAGCCGAGGCCGGATCGCAGCTTCTGTTTTTTGGACATTTACGTGGTAATGAACCTGCACATTGCGGTCACATTTAAATTATTCAAACAACATGAACCTAGTTCATTCCATGTGTTGAGCTGCAACATTTATAGCATATAAAGAAACTCTGACAAGGTCAGAAGCTGAGCTTACCTCAGATCACTTTCTCAGCTCCCTTACAGAATTTTGGAAGGAAAAGCAACAATATTGTGGACGTCTTGGTTAATGCTCCGTATTTATAGAAATTCTCTAAAACTCCTTCACAGGCTATTGGCTGGAATGTTTCTGTTTTTTTGTGTTTTTTTGCTAAATGGTTTGCAAGCTTTGGCTTCAGCTGCACCAGTTTCAGCTCAACTGGAGTTTGCACAGAACGGAACGTGGCCTGTGATCCTGTGATGCTCTAACAGCCGTTTCTTCTTTCAGGCTTTCTAAAAGACTCTGAACCTGCGGCAGGGGTTTGCTCCCATTCAAAACAACAGTTAGTTCCAGTCCTGCTGCTGCTAAATCCTGTTGCTCTGTCAGCTGGTGTTGGGTATGGTTCAGGTCAGGGCTCTGTGCAGACAACACCAAACTGGGAAAACTAAAAGCATATATAGAGTATTTTTGATTCACATCAGGTAAAGATGACCTGAGTGAGTTCTGCTAACAGGAGTCTTAAACTCAATGTCTGATTTATTTATTTATTTATTTATTTTGGACAGACTTCTTTTAGTAGTAGTCTTAAAATAAATATAGTGTTGTGAAGTTGGAGTGGCTGTGAGCAGAGCAAGAACTTAAAAACTGAGCTGGAAACAGCAAAGCTAATATTTTTACTAATGCTAACATACAGCAGTACCCTCATGTATAAGACACCTTTTCCTTCCTTCCCTGTCCCTGTCCCTGACCCAGACCTGAAACTGGATGAATGTAATATTTATACTGCAGATCATTGATTTAGTTCTGCTAAACTAATGCAACATTTAATCTTTCGTAGGACAGGACGATAAATTCTGCTTTAACTGCTTTGATGATTATTTGACATACCTGATAACCTGCACCTGGTTATTTGGCCGTGTGTGAGTTATTGTGAATGTTTGTGGTTAATAATAAAGTTATATCAGTCTGTTCATTGTTTTTCTTAGTTGTGTTGTTGTTAAATAAGCAAAAAACTGCAATATACAAGTTAAACGCTGCTCTAGTGTGTAGTCACAAAGAGCAACGTGTGGTTCAGATGCAGTCAGGGCTTTTTCTCTCTTTGTTTATTTTGATGACAGTAACTCTGAGTCTTGTAATAAATAGAAATGTATGCAGATGTCACTGTAATGGTGTGATTTTGGCTCCTCTCCCTACATATGGAGGAGGCTCACCTCATTTTCTGTAGGCACATCTACACTGTGTTTTCTGCCTCTGCTTGTACTTTCAGTTTGATTTTCTTAGAGTTTGCAGAAAAAGCAGTATGATTATTTTGGTAATCCATCAAATTCAGTTTATTCTAAATTTCTAGCAGCAGCCTGTAAAGATTGGGTTTCTCTTGTTGATTCTGTTCATGTTTTCGGTTGTTAGTGGTCTTGTTAAGGCTCATAAACTGCAGAGATGTCTCGACCCTCACCCACATATTAAACAAAATATAACTCCTGTCCAAACAAACACAGCAAACTGTGTCATGACGTTTCCTCTTTCAGTCTCTCGCTGCAGATGCCTGGAGGCAGAATCATGGGTCATCAAGGAGGATTTGGATCACCTGGTGTGGCTGTTGTTGAACTCCATAAGTCTGTGTTTATTTTATTGGTTAGGTTAGGGTTACACATTATGTGCATATTATGGCTGTTCCTGGAGTTTGGTAGTGACAATTACCAACAGCTGTTCTTTAGAAGTATTTCCAATAATTTCCGTGTGCTGGCAACATGCAGGGTGGATCAAAGGCACACAACACAAGGCCTAGCTGAAAGAACATTGTTATTTAGCTGGTTTTCTTTCTGCTGATATGTAAATCATCAGTGTAGATTATAGCCCTCAGTTCAGTTCGTCATCATTAGTCATTAGTCATCAGTCATCTTTATCACAGGGTTTTACATTTATGCTAATATTGGGGACCACCTACTAATTATTAGGCAGCACAGGATCACACCTTTCTGTATTTGTTTTCTTTCCTCTGCACTGAGGATCATGTTAATCTGCTACAGAGACAGAAGTACAGAAGTCTGGGTGCCAGTAGGTTCTGTACTGAACCTGTGAGAGCCGACTGCCTGGGTCAGAAAACTCACCAGTGCAACCAGTGACGCTCTGCAGACACTACAGCATTCAGCAACAGGTGGAGTGTTGATACCATATTGATACCAACTCATTCAACTTCCCTGAATATTTCAGTTTGGAGCAAAGTGGTGGAGGGACGTGCGATCCCTCGAGCCATACAGCTGGTGTGGCTGAAATGTTCTGATGGACACTGAATGTGAAGTCACCATCATCTCTCAAGGTTTAAACATTAAGTGAGGTGCTGCCCACACTGGTTTACATCTTCAAACCAAGTTGTTCTCTAAGTTTAAAAGCACAACTAAAGCACTGATTGCTTTAAAACTGAAATGAAAAAGTGAAAATATCACATAGATAAACCCAAGTAAAAAAAACTACATATGTCCAGGAAGAGTCGGGTCCATCTCTAGACTCAGTGAGTGACCACTCTGTCAACCCCACGCAGAGGTGTGATGTGGTAATTCTAGTTTCTATAGTTTTGGTTTTATTAGTTTTATAGATTTGTTTTGTTAAGTGACTCCAGCAGATCGAATTTTGAAATAAAAAAAACGAAAGTATTAAAATCTCAGCATTCATTTGTTGGATTTTCTCTCTGCTAATGTTACCATGCAACACATGCTAAATACTGCAATGTAAACTGCAGGTAACATTAGCATTAATTAAAATGCATTAATTAAAATATGTGAAAAAATTCCCATGTAAAATTCAACTACATGTAAAATAATATTGTAGTTGTAATGATATTTAACACATCCTAAAATTATATAGTTGGTAGAGAGAATTCCTAAAATTCAAAGGAAACTTATTTTTTAAAGACTTTAAATATGTGTTTCCTTTTTTTGGCATTTGTATTGTAAAATTATATATTTTAATGAAAAACTTCTCATAACCTTCGAGAGAAGCTAAATTCAGACTAAGCTTGGAAAAGGAAAATGATTTTTTAATGAGTAGTTTGATACTTTGGACTTGGACGTGTGACACAATGATTACAGTGTAGGGTTTTTAAGATTCAGCCAAACAGTGGCTTTATCTCTGACAGTCCTCTCCTCCTCCTCTTCCTCCTCCTCCTCAGGTCCTCACTGAAATAGCAGTGGAAAGCTTGATAATCTGACAATCTCTGTGGACGTTCCGGTTGTGGCCGGAAGGCAGGTGCCTTAATTTCCAGTAACGGGCAGTTATTACTGAACATATCTTCTTAAAATGGAGTAGGTAATGGCCCATGGTGCTTTGGGTGCTCGTCTAAGCTGCCTATTAGAGCCTAATGTGATTTACACTGCAGAGAGACGAGAACAGAGGTACAGCAGAGGAGCGGAGAGCTAAATCAGGAAGGGAGAAGTGCTGGTATCTGTGTGAATGTGTCTGAAATGTGAGCATGAATGAATCCATGAAGGAATTTAAGATGAATGTGATCTGCTGCTTTTCAGCAAATCCTGCAGCAGAACTAAATCATCAGCTGAGATGTGTACAGTGATGCCTGAGTTTGCTGCATGTCCCTCTGAGATGTGACGATTCATTCCTGAAGTTCGTTTCATTACTTGCTGCAGTGATACTATCATAGTCATACTATCAGATTAATCACAGGGTCAAGATTAATCTCAGTACAAATGTGTATTTTATTCTTGTCATCACCATAGAGAATGACAGAAATCCAAAGTCTGTCTACCAAACTCGAGAGCCTGCAGTGATGCAGTGTCAGCAGAGGTCACCTTCACCTTCTCCCTGCCATTCCCAATCTGCTGTTAATTAGCCAGAATCTGTTCTTTAGCCAAATAATCCATCAAAGAGCCAGAAAGGTTTAGGAGAACAAGCTGAGAGACTCTTCTGTTCCCCTAAAATAAACTTTTACTCAGATCCTGACGAGGTGATTTGCTTTTGAGCTGGAGTTGATTCAAAAATGAACCAGACTTCATCAGATTGTGCATCTTTGTTGATGGATTGTGAGACTGAGACTGACAAACATTTATTTCTGGTGGTTTGAGTTTTACTGTAGTGTTGAGGACATTTTTGTTGGTCCTCACTTTCTGACGGCTTCAAAGAGCTGTTTCCTAAGTCAGTGGTTTGCGCTGTACTTCACGGCTTGAATAAAACTCAGCATTAGGTAATTTACTTGCAGCACTGATGGGAACCGTCTCTGCTGATTCACCCTCCAACATCCACACTCTTAATTTCCACGTTTTCAGAGTCAGCCTGCTTCCACCTGAACCTTCCAGCTGTGGGCAAATGGATTTCTCTTACTTTAAGTGCAAGGGGCAGGTTAGTGTCATTTTCAGATATGGTGTTCACTTAACAAAATTTCATGGGACTGGGCGCCAAATCAGCAGCAGGATGGCGAAAGTATCACAAAGCTCATATCATTTAGAGTTCCCACAGAGTGGAAAAAGTTGAGGAGCAGTCCAACTTTTAGAGAGCAGGTTTTGTGACAGTTGCAGTCGGCAGGTTAATCCTTGGAAGGTCAAAGCACCTCGACTGCACATGAGCATGTTAATACACCAAATGAGCTACCAAGCTCTGCAGATCACTTTATCCACTAACAAGGTGTTGGGAACACGAAGAGCAGAAAGGGGAAGTTTACAGGGTCAGTGTTTCCCTTTGCAGCAGGCTTCACCAGTTTCACCATTTCCACATCTCGTATTGAGTCGCAGCGCCACAGGTGAGGGCGCCGCGACTCTAGACAGCCTGTGAATCTGCTCCATCTGCCTTTTCCATCCCATCCTGCCAAACAGCCTGATCGGGGAATCAGGCAGTGATTAGTCTCCCCTGAGCCACACATGAAGGTCTATCCACCAGGCTTGTCCTCATTAAGTCTCCATTAGCAGCAGTGTAATGGATTTTTAATGAAGGAGGGAACACAAACACAAAGATGAGCTCAACTCGACCCCGACATCAGTGGGAAGCCAAGCCAATCATCACCCCAAACCCTCCTCATGTTCTGCTGATGTCCTCAGAGGGACACAAATGCCTAAGAATTCCCAATCTTTTTTTTGTTTTACAGTGAAATGGTATTTCTTTCAGTCATTTACAGTAAAACCCCTGCCTGTTATTGTTTTCTGTAAACCTGCATGAAAAAAGCAGTCGTAAAAAAACACAAATCCCACTGACGCATGTCATCTCCTGTGTGAAAGTTGTTTTTCTTCCACTTAATCTCTCATTAGCAGTTTTGTTTTCTCTCTTTCACTGACAAACAAATTGTTTTCATGTGGCTCGGACTCTTGAGAACCAGAAGCAATCAGTTCCTTTTTTTACTGGGAGTGCCGTTCGTCCCCCGACTGTGTCGACTCCCGTTACATGAATCCAACAAATACCATTAAGATTCTTTCTGTGATTCACAGCACTCTGTTAGGCCTGGGTGGGAAGTCATTAAAGCTGCAATAATCAAACTGAGAAGTTTAATCAGCTACGCAGAATCACAGATGAGATCATTTCACATCCATTTTGTTCAAATACTGGAATGTCACAGACATGCATTTGTATAATTCTTGTCTTAATTTCTCCGCATCATTTAAAGAGTCTGTTTTAAGAAAATAAGATGATGATATATGTAATAATATGACACCTCGTGAAGGCTGTGTACCTTGGTGGACAGCATTAAAGCAGAGGCAGAAAATAAATGTCACATCTCTAAGAGCCTCTCCTCCACTAACATAAACTTAAAAAATATATAAGTTTATGTTATTTATTCTATTCTATTAAAACAACAGCTGCTGTTAGAAATCAAGATTTTACCACATAAGAAAATGCAGCTGCTGTGGAATTTATCAGCATGGCTGTGCACAAACCTGTGTCGTTAGTTTTCCATCAGAGCATGAATACCAGCCTCTAAACCACTTCTCAGGACGGGAAACAGGGCCAGTTTCTTGTGGGAGGCTCTTAGGAACAGCTATTTAATTTTCTTACTCACAACAGAAAATGAATTTTGAGCATGCTTTTGCTGATTGTTGCATTTTTTTATTTAGCAAATGTTGCATCATTAGATTTCTCACCATGAAATCTTGACATTTTGTCTGAAATACTTCTTCACTTGGGGCAGCAACTTACTCTCAACCTAAAGGCAGCAATCCATCATTTCCCAGCAGAGAACCATGGCCTTTGACTTCCTCTGGTCACGGATCTCTGCTTGAATATGCTGGATTGCCCCCATTTGGGTTGGACGTTCAGGGTCTCGTTCATTCAGAGAATAATGGAGCAGGACATTGAGAGATTGGATTGATTTTGATTCATCATTAAATCAATGCTACAACCTGACCTGTGGTTATGACCCTTGAACTGTGAGGAAATAAATGAGTAGGAGTTAGTTTTTGTGCCAAGAGGAACCAGCTGAGGTATCTCATCAGTATATCTCTCGTAGGTGCCTTCCACTGGGGGTCTTCAAGGCTCTTCCAACTGATACCTCAGGGGTGGACCCTGAAGATGATGGAGAGATTGTGTAGCTAAGATAGGAAGGTCTAGAGAAAGGTTTCTGGACAACCTTGATAAAACTGCTGCCACTGTGATTGGATTTTGGATTAGCAGGAGAGGAAGGATGGAACTTCCTTTAGTTTCTGAATGTACTTTGTTTAACATTGTGGTTATGGAGGTGCTGTGTATCATAGACACAAGTCTTACCCAGACGTTGACCTATTCTTTATTTACAATCATTGTCATACAACCTAAAATCTTTTGTTCATCACAAAGACCCCACATTCACTCAGTGAATGTTGTCTCTGCGTGCCGAGACAACTAATTTTCCCACCTGCACCTCATAATAATTAGGTTATTGATTGTGTTTTACAGTGTTTAAACTCTTGGCATTTGATTTAAAGGGGTAAAGACACTCCCTAAAGGTCGGCTTTAATTAATGTTGTGACTCCATAATGCAAGTGTGATTATAAAAGGGTGTGTCTGAGAATACTAAACGTGCAGAAATTCCATTAAGGAGCTGTTGGGGGTTTTTCTGTGTAGATATGTTTGTCTCTCATCACCAACAACCTGAACACATCAGACACCTGCAGGACTCGGAGGTAAATCAATCATAATTATCTCCAGGAGAGAGGCATTTACAGTAGCTCAGACCAAAGCTTGTTCTCTAAATTAATGGAAAATTGATGAGTGCAAGGTCAATCACTCAGAATCTTCTGCTTTCATATCACTCTGCACTCTGCAGGCAACACAAAGACTCTTCTAACACTGATTAATACACTTTTACATCAGTGAATAAAGGATGTGCAGATACATCCTTGAATTTCTGTGTAAAAAAAAAAAAAAAAAAGAAATGTTGATCAATTAGTAGTGTCTGAGGTCAGAAATAAATGAAAGACGAGGTCAAAAAAAGAACCCTGGCTCATGATTCTTCTCATGCTCTCTGTGACAAATCAAAAATTATATCTGGTCCTTAACGATGAACAGGTTCTGACACCTGTGACCAGCATTACATTTTCCCTCTCTCTGTTCTCTGCAGGTATCCTTGGTCCAGTTACTACCGACCTGTCCAGTGTTTTTTGCTGCTTGTTGTTGTCTTTATTGCCTGCTGTTCCTTTCTCTCGCCTCTTTCCACTCACCCCAACCGGTCGAGGCAGATGGACTGGTCCTTCTGGAGGTATCTTCCTCTAAAGGGAGTTTTTCGTCTCCACTGTCTCCTGGTGCTGCTCAGTGTGGTTGTTGGGTTTTCTATATCATTCTGTATACAGTTATATTCTGTAAGGGTCTCAAACCTTAAACACTGTAAAGTGCCTTGAGACGACGTCTGTTGTGAATTGAATTGAATGCTGCCCCCTGTCCACAGCAACATTAAAACCAACATACATCAAGTTCTTACACAGTCCAGGCCAAAGTCATTATAGTGGAACCTTTTGAAGCAAAAGATAATCACCCAGTAACTTTTAGTTTCCTCACAGGACAGGGTTTAGACAAATGGAGCAGGTTCAGAGACGCAGCTGAACAAATGCACCTGAAACACAAGGAGCAATAAGAAAATGAAAATAAGTGTCAGACATGTCAGAGAGAGAGAGAGACGGAGCAAAACACAGAAAGATGAAAAGGACAGAGCAGAGAATCTCTGATGCTTTTTGCTCACTTCGAGCTCTACCTGTAATAAGCGTAGCAGGAATTTTCTCACCACAACCCAACAAAGTCGGCACTATTTAGTACTTGGACTGCGTCCTACTGTCTCTTTGTGGCTCTGCGACCTTGTGGCAGTAACGTTACAGACACGGTGGTGCAGCCGCTGCCTGCTCTAATTCAGGAAAAGACAAAGACATTTCCCCAGAGAGCTCACAAACCTCGTAAGTACAGACGAGCGGCTTGTGAAAGCCCATGTTGACTTTATTGCACTGCAGCACATCTGCCATTGAATTCTGTCAGATATGAAATGTGAATAAAATAAATGCTACATTCACACTTCAAGCCTTTAAGGAACAGTTTAAGTGTAGGATAGTGTGCCCATTGGCTACCACTCTAAGATCCCTCAAGAGATTAAGAGGTAACAGAGACACAGGCTGGGCCGGTCCATCAGAGGGACGTCTCGAGAGTGTGTGTGTGTGGCACCAGCCAGAAGAAAAAGTTGTCAAGGTCAGTCGCTCTTAGTTTGTCGTCATTGCTCTGCTGCACGTTACACCAAAGGCTTCATTAGCTGCCTGATTGGCCTCGAGTTCAGCAACCCGATGATCTGTTTTATTATACAGAGTCATTACGGGTCACAACGGTCAGGACTGGGACACACACAGACACACACACGGTTACCAAGTTTATATTACAACGTCCTGTTCTAATATGAGACTGTTCTGAATTAATAAACCAAGCTGACATTAACTAGGAGCAATGGTTTGGTTTCTATTCAGTGCAAATTAGAAATCACCGTCTAATGAGGTCTGGATAGAGACACTGAACAGCTTGACTGTGCACACACACACACACACACACACCACACAAACACACACACACTCTCTAAAAGGCTTTAGAGAAACATCTCAGTCAAAACACATTTTCCCACCAATTTGGCACCGCCCCCAAGAAACTTTAATTGGGTGGAAGCAGTGAGGAGACGACACATGTAAAATCTGAGGATGGAGGTCGGGGCAGTGAGTACCTCTCAGGATAGTTAGTGTGTCATCTTACCCTGTAAGAGCCAGAAGAAGGTATCTCTTACTTTAATGGGGGGGCGCTGAAAGTCTAACTGAATGGATCGATTTTCTGAATTTCATTTTTTTTTGCCCACTAACAGATGCATAACTGTCAGAGGAGCCTGGAGAGATGGTGCAGTGGCAGTGGTCGTTTGTATTGTTGGCATTTTAACCTTAACTGTGGAACAGGAACTAGGTGTGATGAACTGAATTAGTTTTAGATTGAAAGTCACCTGAAAGTGTGATTAGTTGTGAAGTAATGACATTTTCTCTCTTTGGGTTTTATCTAAACACCACATCTGGTATAATCTGTTCTTCCACTTATTTCCAGAGAAATCCTGTTGGAGAGGAGCTAACACACATCAGGTTGCCAGACGATGTGTGTGTTTTGTGTGGAGTGTTAGAAATAGTGGGGGTGGTGTTTGTTGTGCGTCATGTGGTGAAACCAGAGAAAAACACTTTTAAAATGAAGAATCACAACCAGAGGGAAAAGGAAGCGGCTCTGAATTAACATTTCGGGGAGAAAGCAACAATTTGAGCCTGATAACGCAGCCGATTGGAAACATAATGAATAGCTTGGCTTAGTATTAGTATATGCTTCAGAGAAGGAGGAATAAAGTGTTTCTCAACCCATTTCAGACATGGAATGTCTATTCTGTATTTGTTCTGACTTGAGCTCTGTGCTTCACGGGTCACAGGACTCTGAAAAAGGGTTTACAAAAGGGGTTTTTCTTTCAGGATCTCTTTATATTCTACTTTTTTCTTGTGCAAACAAAATAAAATGCAGCTCAGTGGGAACACAAAGTGAAAAACTATCCAACATGTTTAACATCATGACACCGGACGATCTGAAAGATGATGCGTTTCTAAACCTCGCACCATATTTGGTCAAAAGTACGACTAAAACACCTTGGGGTCATACGGTATATAGCTGTTGCAGCTCTCAGAGGATCGAACAGCTGTCATTTCAATCTTCCCTCGTCCTTTGTCTTGGCAGACTTGGAATAACAGCTGTTGTGCAGCAGGACATGCTTTTAAGAAACAGATCAATAGGTATTCAAAAAACGCCAGAGAGATGCACATCTGCTGCCGTCTCTCTTCCCATCTCCTACCGCCCTCTTTTCATCCTCCCACGCCTGCTCTCGAAAGCACCTGCTGACCCAGGTACAATACAGCAGATAGCTTTGCCGTAGTACTGTACAATCGCTAACCAGAACATCGTCCAATTAAAGTGTTCTGTAAAGAGTGGTCACCGGAGTAGAGAACCAGAACATGCTCTTTATTCCCTGTTGCATCTTTAAATTTGCCCAGTGTTGAAATCTGTGTTTATAGCTGGGAGCAAACCAGCTAAAGTACTTGGTACGATGCTGGAGGTGTTCTAGCTCAGAGTATAGAGTCCATGTGTGGTGCTGCAGGTTGTTACCCCCAGAATAACGTGTTGTAGTTAGACACATTCAGTGGTCGGACTAATTATGACACAAACAAAGAGGAAGGCTGGTGGAGTCTCAACTTTCTGCTCTCTGTTTGAACACTAAGAGGAGGATTTGTTCTGTGACTCTGGTTTGTCCTGTTGTGGACTTGTCTGGTTACTGACGCTCTGATTGTGTAGTGCTCTGCTTGTTCGGTGCTTGTGCCGCTGTGTCCCTTGGCTCTGCTCCCCCAGCACTGGTCTCCTGCAGGTCTCTTCTGTTTTCATGGTTTTTGCTACACAGCATGTGCATGGCAGTTTGCTCTGAGATCTCTGAACTAGTAAAAACTTTAGGTGTTGGATGAGAGTGATACATGATATAATATCCGTAATACAAATTAGTCTTCAGGAAATGACAAGTATCAGTATTTATTGTGAGACTGGAACACAAACCACTGCTGACGGCAGGATAAGATAAGACTCACTGCAACAACATGGTTAATGGTTAAATTTCTATTTTGCAAGAGCCTTTAATACTCACTCTGACTCCACCATGTCAATACAAATGGTACCATGTTTATTTTAATCAGTAATATTTAATTACAACATAAAATAACTGACTCAGAAAATACAAATCTCTAATGTGAACATAATCATATATTCTCTCTGTATAATTAAAGGGTCATTCTCCACCATCTAGTTGTTTTTACGATTCTGTAACATGTGAACAGGACAGATTTTATAGTCTTCAAGTAACGTGTCCGGTTTTACGTTGAAGAACAAACCAGTGCTGTGCAGCTCTGTGTCAATTAGCAGTTTCACATCTGTGCAGACGGGAGGGGTAGGAAAATTATAAAGTGAAATCAGCAAATGGCTGAAATAGGAGGAAAACGGGAAACTCTAATTACAGAGTTATCACACAGCGTTGTTCAGTGATCAGTTCTGATTGGTTGATGAAGACAATTACAAGGTCACGTTTCTTCACTTCCCTCTGTAGTGAAAACTGTCTGCATGTTGATTTCACGTTGACAGACAACAGGAAAGAGAGAGAGCGAGGATGACACGTGACAAGCCTGTGTTTAAAGTGTTTCCTGAGGCTGTGCTGTGATTTTAAATGTACAAAATTAACCATGTTGGTTCTTCAAAGTCAAAGTTTCTATTGCTAAACAGGAAAATGCTGCGTAAACAAATATCTGCAAGCATCTCAAAGTTCAAGTTTTGAACTTTGAAAAGTGTGAAATTAACTCACAGGGGACATTACTATCATCTGTTCACCTGTCTCTCCTAATGAGATGTGGTGTCAGGTGACATCAGTGTGAAACAGTGACAGCTATGTGTGGCTCCTCGGTCGCCTCGGTGTAGCTGATTCAACTAGAATCATCTGTGTGGAGATGACGAACGGCTCACTGTTTGCACATGATGATATTTTACGATCAAATCCTTCATAGTGGGTTTGACCTTCGTGTTTTCTATGGAGCATCCAACCTTCTCCAAAACCCCCTTAATGTTCACTGAACTACTCCTGCTTCTGCTGTTAAGTAAATTAAGTAAATGTCCTCTAGCAACGGTGAAGTATTGAAAATCTGTACACGGTACACGTGGTGCAAAGTTCTCATGAGACATCAGCATGGAAAGAAAAATATTAAATTTGAAAAGACCTGTTTTTTTTGCCTGGTGCTGATTTAAACAGATTTTAAATAAATAAGCAAAAACAAGGTCCTTTTAAGCTCCAGAGGCTCGGTACAGGACGTAAGTGCTTAATTTCAGATTCTCTAATGTCTGTAATGCATCATGTCTCCAAACCCCAAATCATCTTCGGCATAAATTATATTAATTTCCTTTTTCTCTGTAGCTTAATCAGCAATCATAACTGATCCTGAAACTTGATGATGGTACAGCTTTGAGATATCAAATCACCAGACTCCAGATTAGTGGCAAGAGGTTAGGCTGCATTCGAAAATGCAGAGGGATGTATTTAACAGAACTGCACCAGCTCAGCAAACCCACAAAGACAACAAACTGTGTGCGTGTGTGTTAGCGGAGGAAAAGAGTCTGTGTCTGTGAAGCCCTCTGTACATTTCCCTACAGAGGCAGCAGCTTGCACAAGTGCTACAACCGTAACAGATGAAGATGGATTAGCGTTCCTGTTTGACTGTCTTAGGGAAGCAGAAACAAGATGCAGAAGCAGCAACAGTTGCAGCGGAAACGCATTACTCCACCCTGCCAAGGTCCCTCAATGATCAGTTCAGCGAATTTGTTGGCTGGTTATCAAAACCAAGACACAGCAGTTTCCTCTCATCTGCCTTTTCCTCGCCTTCCTTTCCTCTGGGAGTGGGAGTTGCTGAGACAGCAGAGGAGCTGCTGTAGTTCTTTTGTTTGATGACATTTGGTGTCTCAGTGTTTGAGGATGACTTTAACTGTGACCCACCTTTCAAAAGAAGACTTCTGGTCTCAGCCCGTGGAGTTTACTAACTACTACTAACATTATCATCTCTCTCAGAACAAAACCTATAATGATACCCATTCAGATCAATTCATAATCTATAAGCAGGAATAATGTGGTTTGCTGTGACACAGATGAATCCTCCAGAATCCAGGTTTAAACATCTGTGGAGATTAGAGATTACAGTTCAGACTTCCCACCCAATCAGATGGAGCTTGAGAGTAGTTGTCGGGTAAAATAGCATGTAGAGAGTTAATCAGTCAAGAAGTTACCAAATGGAGCCTTGATGGAAAACCAAAGATTTTCACAGCTTGTTTCTTAAGCCTGCATCTCTTACTACTCTATATAGATGATATCTGCTATATGAGCTCAGCTATTGTATTAAAAGGGCAGGATTTGTGACTAATTAACATTTCAGTGATATTGACTAGAGTTACACTCACTCTTATTATATTGTGTTCATGCATCATTATGTCCTGATTTGATTTTATGCCTGCGTTTCATTATTTCCATCACATAGCTGTGTTATTATTGATCCTGTTGAGGAGCAGTATTTGACAGTGAAAAATTGCACCTAAAGGCGGAATTAAACACGAGTCTGGTCCAGAGACAGAAAAAAGTTCAACTGTTGTTCTATACATGTTGGAAAATGAGGATTTATGTATTTTGAATTGGAAGAAGTTTGATTTGTACAACTCTGTAATAATGTCAGGAAGACATTATTAACTGAAGGTGTGTGTGTGTGTGTGTGTGTGTGTGTGTGTGTGTGTGTTGGGTTACCTGCCTGTCACACTCGAGCCCTCTCAGGGATCAGTCAGTCTGACAGGTCATTAACCTGATGGAGGCAGAGCAATAGCCGTCTACCTCCAAAAGGTCAGGGAAAGGTCAGATTCATACAGTGGCTTATCTGACGAACTCTGCCGTGCCAGCTCTTATCAATCCCGACTCCCCAGCAAACACACGCCGCTTATACACCTTTCCTCATCTCGCTCCGTGTCCCTCTGGGCCCTTGGGGATGTAGGAGTCTAAATGTCAGAGAAGTGGGCTTTTGACGGGAGGTCACCGGTTCAGAGAGGGGGAAAGATGGTGATGGTGAAATTGTTTCTCCTCCTCAAACTGCTTCATCCAATATGTCCTCACAAAAGGTGATTAAAGGAAATGAAAAGGAAAACCTAGAAACATTTTCTCTGGAGCCTCTTCCATTGTCAAATACCATTGTTCAGTTCACTTCAGTTCACTAACAATGACAGGGACCGTTTTTCATGCTTAATACTTCTCCCTCCTCCTGGACGGACAGATGTGCAATAGATGTAAGAACAGGATGAGCAACCAAGTCGATTTACATGCTATTTTTAAGTTCACCTTCGCTGTGTCTATAGTTTTGCATATTATCTGTACATGATGTATATATTGTCCTTCGTGTTGGCAAATGTGCCCAATAAAGATAAAAAAGTTTGGTTGAGATTGATGCAGCAGAGACTGAGATATGTGACTTTATAGTTGTTTGTAAAGCTCGACCTACACAGGAGTTTTAAGGTCGATGCTGTTTTGATGTTGGAGAGTTTAAAGAACTCCAAAAACACTGTCAGCGAATTTTCCAATTCATGATCAAACCATTTTCAAACATCACTTACTGATGCTTCACGAGAGCATTTAGACGATGTTGTGAGACAAATATGTTGAGCTGTCCTCCACGTGTTTGAGTGTAAAGGGAACGTGTCATACAGTACAAGAAGTAAGAAAGAAAATAAGTCCATGTCCTAACTGAACACAGTTCTATCTCAGCAGACAGGTCGTAACTGATAAAAGAGTTAACAAAATGTCATCAATGCAAACTGAAACAGGACTGAAGTGTCTATGTCGAGCTTCACTTGAACACACCGGCGCTGCTGTTTGGATCAACTCACCCCTGTAAACACTAATAATCCAGCTGCTGTTGTTCCACCCTGACCTGCAGTTCACAGGGCAGAGAACAAGGAAGAGATGCATTTAATACATAAGAAAATATAAAGGTACGTCCCATAATTATCCCGTAGTTACAAACGCCCCCTCAGTTACAGTCCCATTTTCTTGATTTTTATCATTTTTTTTTTGAGCCCTTGTAACAGATTAGAAAAGTCACTTTATTTTAGAATTATTATTTTTAATTATGTTGTGAATTTTATTTATTATTATGAAAATTTAATTTAGTATTTGTGAATTTTATCTTATTGAGCAGTTTTTATTTGCACTTTGTTTGTCCCTTTTGGGAATCTGTATTGCTGCACATCGCCTTTTATGTTCCTCCTGAGTTTCCGTACCTCTGGAGTCTCCGTGTCTCGTCCCCCTCCCCCTCCCCTCACACTGCCGCTAGGCATCGCTGAGGGTAAGTGGTGTGTAGAAACGCGGGTGGCGCTATTATGCTAATTTCTATATAGCATAAGTTGTTTATTATGTTGTTTCAACTGTATAACTTTAGCTTTTAATGTTACAATGATATTGAGCCATTCTCGTTTAGTTTTGACCGTTAGTATAAGTTTTATAGCCGTTTTTGTTTTACTCTTTAGCGCCACTAGCTTAACAGCAGGCCGCCATGTGGTGTGTTAAAGTAGCTGTGTAGAGTTTTTTATTGAATTCTCACTGGAAACTTTATTTTTGTACATATAGGGGTCAGATGTGCAGGACAAGTCAGAAAACAATGTGTGTTATTGTTTTCTACAGGTATGTTTCTTTCCATTTAGTTTTCATGTCTGTTATTTATATCCTGTCATCCAACCACATGCAATAGTTTAGTTATCTGAGTGTATTTTCATGGTTTATATTCAATTGTGAAGAAAATTGTTAATATTTGTTATTGTGGTTTGTAATATGTAAAGGTAAAAAAAAAAGTTGCTGCTTTTGATTATAAAAATGCTATGTAAAGTATGGATTGCAGCAAGGTATAGAGGTCTAAATATTGTATAGAACCTCTGTAATATATGTTGTAATTGTATATGTTATGAGAGAAGACCCCCTTTCCCTCACACTGCCGCTAGGCATCGCTGAGGGGGTTAGATGTGCAGGACAAGTCAGAAAACAATGTGTGTTATTGTTTTCTACAGAGCAAATAAAGAAAAGGAAAACAGCAATCAGCGTGACCATCGTTTGTGTCAGTTTTACACCCGTTACACTGGTGCCGTGACTCCGTGGATCTCCGGTTCAGCTTGATGCTGGACGCCGTGGATGCTGCGCTGCTTTCCTGATCTGCTCATCAAGATTTTGTCATCTTGTGTATCTTTCCTATGTGATTTAGACTTGTGGTACTTTTTTTTTTTTATTACCTTAGCGAGTGCCAGTAGTGTTTTCTGAACCTATTTCTGTTCTGTTTTCTGATGCATTTACTGCATAATGGATAGGTTCATTAGTCCACATCTGTCTAAGGGGAGGGGTTTGTTGTTAAGTGATATCATTGAAAATAGGGATGTGGGTCATTCTAAGTCAGTACCTGATGGTAATACAGATAGTGGGTTGAGCCATAGCCCAACTTGTACCCCCGTTCGTGGGTTCAGAAGAGGGAGTGTCTATACTTCCACCCCGGAAAGTGATGCTGATGCCATCCACCATCTCACAGACATGGTAGGGCAGTTAGGTGCTCAGATTGGGGAATCTATTGTTGCTAAGTTATTGTCGGCTGGTGTTATGAACACATCTGGTGATAATCTCACTACCCCCACTGCTCAGACTACATACCGTGACACTGTTAGACAAGACCTTCCTCATGTGACAGTCCATGTTAAGTCAGACAGAGAACTCCCGACATTCAGAGGTGAGAACACCGACAAGTACTCTGTGCAAGACTGGATTGACATGACTAAATCTCATCTCAGAAAACATGAGATCCCTGTGGATGGCCAGGCAGAGGAGATTATGAGCCACTTACTTGGCAAAGCCAGAGATGTTGTGAGGATTGCCTTACGTAGTGATTCAGGTCTTGATGTTAAAAAGTCACCTGAGATTGTTTATGATGTTCTTCTCCACTATTTTAGTGATGCTCCCTCATGTCTCCCTCTTGCCGATTTTTATGCCACCCTGCCCAGACACAAAGAAAATCCTGTTGACTACTGGATACGGCTGAATAAGGCAGCAGACTTGGCCATGGAGGGCCTGCAGAGGCAAGGTAAACGGACGGAGAACATGGCTGATGAAGTGGCACTCATGTTTGTCAAACATTGCCCTGACCCAGACCTGTCATACACACTGAAATGTAAGCCCACTAATGAGTGGACGTCCCGTGATGTTCAACTTCGTATTGATGATTATCAGAGAGAGCTGAGAGCTAGTGGCAGAGTCACAAGGGCTGCACAGTTAAAGAATCACACTACCACCATCACCACTGACCAGCCTAGCTTATCTCCAGTAGACCCGCCGGTGCCCACACATTGCCATGCTTGTACTCCGGCCCAAGTGCAGCGTCCAGCCTGCTGCCAAGATCATTTGACCCCTGCCTCTTGCCCTGTTCCGGCTGAGCCCGACCACACTGTGCGCTACACCTCCATTCCAGCCATGGCACAAAACCTTCAACAGACGGAGGAGAAACTCCTTACCCGGATGGTTGATATTTTTCAGGGGATGATGGATAAAATGCAGCAACGTGGCAGTCATTCAACCCGTGCCAGGAGATTCCCAAGCTCACGTCGGGAAAGACGCCCCAATGAGACAGTCTGTAAGGTCTGTGATGACGCTGGCCACAGTACTATATCACATTGTATGTCTGACAGATTGTGTTTTACCTGTCTTGCCCCAGGCCACACTAGACAGACGTGCCCAGGCATAAACTCCTCTCAACCACAGTCTTCGGAAAACTGACTGACCTGTATTTGGAGGGAGGCAGTACAGGTCTCAACTCAGACTCCCGCACAGATGTTCCACTTGATGCTGAGACAGTTTACACTTCTGCGAAAGACTCATGTTGTAAAGATTTGATTGTCTATCAGAACGTTCACAGGGTCGGCAGCAGTGACAGCCTGTTTTACACACCTGTTGTGTTTGGTGGAACAGTGGAAATTGGTGGCATGTTGGATAGCGGATCCATGGCCTGTAGTGTCAATGAGGTGGCTGAGATGAAATTGAGAGAAGCTGGTTTACTTACTGACCTTAACAAGTCTGATGTGAATGTGGTTCTTGTTGGATGTGGTGGACTTCGGGTCAAGCCCAAATGTGCTTTTGAAGTGGAGATGGAAGTGTATGGCTGTAAGATGTCAGTTCCCATACTTGTTGTTTCAGGTCAGCATGACGAGCTGATATTGGGGACCAATGTTATCAAGCACATCCTCCATCGGTCTAAGCTGTGTGAGTCTTATTGGAAAACAGTGTCCAGCCCCTGCTCACCCGCAGACCCAGAAGCTGAGCAATTCCTGTCTATGCTTGCAGGTTTGAACCCCTGGAGAGGTGAAACCATCCCAGATAAAATTGGTACTGTCAGGTGCAACTCTGCTACTTGCCTTGAGCCTGGTCAGGAGTATCTTGTCTGGGGGAAGCTGCCAAAGAACACTGCCATCTCCCCAGGCAGTACAGTTATGACAGAGCCAACATCTTCCCGTTCATCTCCTAGAGGTGTGTTAGTGGCAAGGATCGTGACTCCTCTGTGGGGTGATAGGTGGGTCCCCCTCAAGCTCATTAATACGTCTGTCAGACCTGTGTTACTGCGCCGCAATGCAAAGCTGGCTGATGTTTACTCCTGCATAGCCATTGAGGACATGGACGAGGTTGCTCAGCCAGATCATTTTCTGGTCAGCTGTTCACAGTCAGTGACGATGTCTAGTGACGTACATTCTGCTGCAGACAAACTCAGATCAGCTGGGCTCAGTAACGTCGACATTGAGTCGTGTGAGGTTTCAGAGGACTGTAAGAAGAAGTTGGCTGATCTGGTTTTACAGTATGAGGACATCTTTTCACGCCACCATCTCGACTGTGGTGAGGCGAAAGGTTTTGTACATCGCATACACCTCTCAGACAACCGACCTTTCAGGCTCCCCTACAGACGCGTGCCCCCTGGACAGTATCAGAAGCTGCGCCAAGTGCTGAGTGAAATGGAGGACAAAGAGATAATCAGGAAATCAACCAGTGAGTACGCGTCACCACTTGTTCTTGTGTGGAAGAAAAACGGTGATCTCCGTATTTGCACAGACTTTCGTTGGTTGAACAAGAGAACCTTGAAAGATGCTCATCCTCTCCCACACCAGGCGGACTGTCTAGCAGCTTTGGGAGGAAACAGTCTTTTTAGCACGATGGACTTAACATCGGGGTTTTACAACATGCCACTTCACGAGGAAGATCGGAAGTACTCTGCCTTTACAACACCTATGGGCCTGTATGAATATAACCGTCTCCCTCAGGGTCTGTGTAACAGCCCAGGCAGTTTTATGCGGATGATGACCAGCATTTTTGGTGACCAGAACTACCTTAGCTTGCTTTGCTATCTTGATGATCTGCTGGTGTTTGCTCCAGATGAAGAGACAGCCTTGCTGCGCTTGCAGATGGTGTTTGACAGGTTGCGTGGCCATAATCTCAAGTTAGCACCCAAAAAGTGCTTCTTCCTCAGGAGGTCTGTGAAGTTTCTCGGCCACGTAATTGATGAGAGTGGTGTCTCGACGGACCCTGCTAAGGTTGAGAACATCGCAAACATGACATGTGCTGACCTTATGGAAGCTGATGGTGTGACTCCATCACAGAAACGTATAAGATCTTTTCTGGGCATGGTTAACTACTATCAGCATTTTGTACCAGGATACTCTGCCATTGCTAAGCCGCTCTTTGAGATGTTGAAAGGTGAAAAGAAGAAGAGGACATGTCTTAAAAACAAAATGTCTGGACGGAAGCTGTGTGCAGCTGACTGGACACCACAACAAGAGCAGGCCTTTGAAACACTTAAGGCTTCATTGATCCGCACTGTGGTACTTGCCCACCCTGACTTCAGTCGTCCTTTTATGCTGTCAACTGATGCTTCTTTGGATGGCATAGGAGCCGTGCTGTCTCAGATTCAGGAAGGTGAAGCGCGAGCTAGACCCATTGCGTTTGCCAGTAAGTCATTGACTCAGTCCCAGAAGAACTACCCAGCCCACCGTTTGGAGTTTCTGGCTTTGAAATGGTCGGTCTGTGACAAGTTTAGTCACTGGCTCAAAGGTCATAAATTCACAGTTTGGACTGACAACAATCCGTTAACTCATATTCTGACAAAACCAAAGTTGGACTGTTGTGAGCAACGATGGGTAGCCAAGTTGGCTTGCTATGACTTTGACATCAGATATGTCCCAGGTCACCAGAACACAGTGGCTGATGCCTTGAGCCGTGTGCCTTTTGTCAAGGAGTGTATTGGTCACAGACTGCTTGCTGAGCCCTATGCAAGCCTGCTGGCTGAAATCAAGGGCATGTCCAGTAACTCTGTCCAAGATGCCTTCCGGTCAACCAGTCATGCCAAACCCATTTCAGTAGGTAGTGAAGCACTGTCTCCATGCGAACCACTTCACCAGTGCGTTCAGTTCATAGAAGACAAGGATGTGTCTGCCCTGTTGCAGTCACATATTGGATGGGATGCAGGTCCGAGGGCCAGGGCAGTGCAGACGTTACAGCACCTGCCGCAGTTGCTTCCACCACAACTGAACACCCTGACTGCGTACACTGAAAGAGACCTTCGTGACAAGCAGTTAGAGGACAAGACTCTTTCCCGTATCCTGTTTTATGTTGAGAGACGGCGGAGACCCTCTAGAAGAGAGCGAGCGAAAGAGTCTGCTTCTGTCACAAGATTCTTGAAGCATTGGGATAAGCTTGCTGTGAGTAATGGCGTGCTGTACAGAGTCTCAAAAGACCCAAAAACCAAGGCCAAACGTTCCCAATATGTTGTTCCTGACTCCCTCAAGGATGAGGTCCTCAAAGGTGTCCATGATGAGGCTGGACATCAAGCTCAGTTTAGGACACTCAACTTAACAAGACAGAGATTCTTTTGGCCAAACATTGAAAGAGATGTGAGGGATTACGTCCGCCATTGTCAACGGTGTGTTGTCAGTAAAACAGCTGAGCCTGAAGGGAGAGCCCCTCTGGAAGCTATAACAACAACTAGGCCATTGGAATTGGTCTGTATTGACTTTTGGTCGGCTGAGGATCACAGGAACAAGTCCGTTGATGTCTTAGTGATTACAGATCATTTTACTAAGATGGCTCAGGCTTTCCCCTGTAAAGATCAGACGGCTAAGCAGGTGGCAAAAGTTCTCTGGGACCGATATTTCTGTGTTTTCGGATTCCCTGAGAGGGTTCACAGTGACCAAGGTGCCAACTTTGAGAGTCAGCTGATAAGTGAGCTCCTTAAAGTTTCTGGTGTCAGGAAATCACATACTACCCCCTATCACCCTATGGGGAACGGAAGTGTGGAACGATTTAATCGGACCCTGGGCGGTATGATCCGAGCATTGCCCCCTGAGGCAAAAGCAGATTGGCCACGACGGCTGCAGACTCTGACCTTCATGTACAACTGCACAGCCCATGAGACAACTGGCTACCCCCCTTTTTACCTCATGTTTGGCCGAACCCCTCGTCTCCCTGTTGACATTCTTTTCCACACTGTCCTTCATGATTCCACTGTGATGAGCTATGATAAATATGTGGATTCTCTCACCACTGACCTGAAGGAGGCTATGGTGATTGCCCAGGAACATGCAGTGAAAGAGCAAACAAGACACACCCAGCTCTACAACAGGAAACTGAAAGGATCTGACATCCAAATCGGGGACAGGGTGCTCTTAGCCAATCGGACAGAAAGGGGCAAGAAGAAACTTGCTGACAAATGGGAATCCACCGTCTACACAGTGACGGACATGAATCCTGTAACGCACACATATCGCATATGTGACACGGTCTCTGGTCGAGAGAAGGTGGTACACAGGAACCTGCTCATGCTGGTCAACTTCCTCCCTTTAGGGAATTCTTCTGACATGTCTAATCTGCCTTCATCCACATCTGTTGCAAGTTCACCGGTCTCAGACTATGTCGGAGAGGTTGTGGGAACCCAGCCTGAGAGAGGGGATGTAGATAGTGAGGGTGGTGATGGCCCTGGTGCTGGAAGTGACATCAACTCATCTGTGCACTTTGGAGATGGCGTAGGCCACTCAACTCATCCTGTGGATGCTGACAGGAGAACGTTTGAGTGGGTTACACAATTGTCTGTGCCGGGTCTATCTACGGTGGATGTTACTGACAGGACCAGCGTTTCCTCTGATCCCCAGGAATCCCCCCACCCAGCTGATGGACTTTTGACTGGTCAATCTGTGACTTGTGACTCTGAGTCAGTGACTGACATGGTTGCTGATGTAAAACAGTCGAACCCTGTGCTTGACAACATGACACAAACAGACGACACAACGCACGACTTACACATTGTTGATCAGACCGCACACATGCACGGTCACCCTTCTTGCACACACGCACAAGTCAGGTCGAGATTTGGCCGCCTGGTCAAACCTGTTAATCGTCTGATACAGACCATGTCCAGACAGGACATTGTTCAGGATAAGTTTAGTGTTAAAGGTGTTTGCAAGTCTGTGTTTCAGGCTCTCCTTGATAATTTCTGATCCTGGAAGGGCGTTGCCCTATAGCTTTATGAACATTTTGTGATGGTGCATTTTTGCATGTTTTGTATATTTGTCACGGGCTTATACTACACTGTATGATAGGGTCTTGTGGGGTGTACAAGGCACCCTGTTACCAGTAGCTGACGTGAGGGATGAGCGCTGCCCTCTTGTCACTTCATCCTTATGGGATACCTGAGATGTTGGGTTTTGTTTTGTTTGATGACCCTTGGACTGTGATTGTGAGATTGTTGTTTTTCTGGATGTACTGTGTAGTAGGTGCTCAAGGTTGATAAAATTCAGTGGAGGCGGGTGTAACAGATTAGAAAAGTCACTTTATTTTAGAATTATTATTTTTAATTATGTTGTGAATTTTATTTATTATTATGAAAATTTAATTTAGTATTTGTGAATTTTATCTTATTGAGCAGTTTTTATTTGCACTTTGTTTGTCCCTTTTGGGAATCTGTATTGCCGCACATCGCCTTTTATGTTCCTCCTGAATTTCCGTACCTCTTGAGTCTCCGTGTCTCGTCCCCCTCCCCCTCCCCTCACACTGCCGCTAGGCATCGCTGAGGGTAAGTGGTGTGTAGAAACGCGGGTGGCGCTATTATGCTAATTTCTATATAGCATAAGTTGTTTATTATGTTGTTTCAACTGTATAACTTTAGCTTTTAATGTTACAATGATATTGAGCCATTCTCGTTTAGTTTTGACCGTTAGTATAAGTTTTATAGCCGTTTTTGTTTTACTCTTTAGCGCCACTAGCTTAACAGCAGGCCGCCATGTGGTGTGTCGTAAACTAGCTGTGTAGCGTTTTCATTGAATTCTCATTGAAAACTTTATTTTTGTACATATAGGGGTCAGATGTGCAGGACAAGTCAGAAAACAATGTGTGTTATTGTTTTCTACAGGTATGTTTCTTTCCATTTAGTTTTCATGTCTGTTATTTATATCCTGTCATCCAACCACATGCAATAGTTTAGTTAGTAGAGTGTATTTTCATGGTTTATATTCAAATGCTGAAGAAAATTGTTAATATTTGTTATTGTGGTTTGTAATATGTAAAGGTAAAAAAAAAAGTTGCTGCTTTTGATTATAAAAATGCTATGTAAAGTATGGATTGCAGCAAGGTATAGAGGTCTAATTATTGTATAGAACCTCTGTAATAGATGTTGTAATTGTATATGTTATGAGAGAAGACCCCCTTTCCCTCACACTGCCGCTAGGCATCGCTGAGGGGGTCAGATGTGCAGGACAAGTCAGAAAACAATGTGTGTTATTGTTTTCTACAGAGCAAATAAAGAAAAGGAAAACAGCAATCAGCGTGACCATCGTTTGTGTCAGTTTTACACCCGTTACACCCTCTCACTCTGAGCGGTGCCTCCACAGCTCATCCTGTTCAACTTATAGTTGAAACCATTAGACAAATGGATATATATTTTTTGCCAGATTTCTCTCCTTCCATTTGTACTGAAGAATGGTGTTAACATCAGTCTGAATGGCCTCACTCCATCTGCTGTCCTGGCATCCTAATGTCTTCCTCTAGTGATGAAGCATTATTATCATGCAGAAGCCTTTTAACAACATTGGAAATTGCTGTTAGAACCGTGATAGCAAATAAAAAGCTGTCGTGTAGAAGAATGTGTTTGTTCTGAGATCTTAGGGGATTTACAAAACTAGAATGTGAGCAGGCTGCTGTGCTGCAACAGAGAGTTAAGGTTTAAATCTGCACCTCTCGTGACAGAGATGTGTCTCTGAGTGTCTGTGCAAACACGACGTAGAGAAAGTTCACATGGAGAGTTGCAAATTAAAGTAGAATCTGTCAGGGAATGAGTGAAAACACAAACGATTTATCATAGGTCTCTGCATGGTGTACGTTGTTCAGGTTGGGAGTTAAAACTGGTCTCCTGATTGCTGTGTAACAGTTACTGATGTCCCCCCTCCCACTGTGACACCCCCATCTCAACTATCAGACATCCACCTTATTAAACCTTGCGGGAGGTTGGTGTCGATGAGTTGCGTTACCAGACCTGCCTCTTCCTTTAGTCATCCTTATTCTGGCGGTTGCTATTATCACACCACCACTCATTCAGCAGGAGGCCGGCATCCAGCATGTTTCCTATGCTCCTGGTTCAGATGGTGGCTGATGAGGGGCGACTGTTGTCAGTTTAGTTGCAGGTTTAGTTGTGTCATGCTTTTACTGTAGGAGCCCTCAGCAGCGATGAGAACCAGCTACAAAGATCTGTTCAACTTACATGTTTGCGTCTCCACATTTTCAAACTCCACTCTTTAGATGGACGCTGACTCCAATGACACAACTTGAGAACATTTATGAGATTTCACCCTGAAATGCAGAAACTAAAGTCATTATACCACTTTTCCCATATGCAACAGTACTCCCACTTGGAAAAATGTGCTAGAAAAATCAATTGTCCCCTTTATTGTTGACAATAACAATCAGCTTTTGCTCCATTTTGTACTTACTCAGTAGAAAAATGCTGGACTTGTGTTTCCCGATGGAACTGAAATGATGGTTTCCAGGTTGTCATTTCCCCAGAACGCCAGAATGGCTTTTGCTGTTCAGTTTGCAGTGAACTGTCTCCTGTTATATATTTATAACAGAAAATGTCAGATAAAAAATCCATTCACTTAAAAGAAAACTCACTGATGAGTGGAGTCATTCACTGAGATAAATCAAATCAGGACAATGAGTAACACCATGAAGCGAACTCTTCAGATACTTTACATCTTTCACAGTGCTTTGTGTTAAAGAAGCAAAAACACGTGGCCTTAAATGTGTCAAGGAGGTTTTCCACAGGAATCCTCGTTCCTGCGCAAGGGTCCTGTTCGTGTTTCGTAACCACTCCCCTGGTGACTGCCCTGCTGTTCAGATTGAAAACATCAGAGTCAAGGTTAGAAGCTCGGGCTTCACCTGGACTGTTATAAATGACTGTCTGTCTGCGGGCATGACAAACTGCTGACCTCAACTAAACCCTGGGGAAACGGAGGAGGAGAATGGATGATACTACATTTTGCAGTAACTTGTACTGTATATTGATACATATACTTTACTGCCAAATTCATTCTCTCCTCTGTTCTCAGTTGCAGCCCCCCCCCCCCCACCACCACCACTACCACCCACTTCATCATATTCTTCCTGTCACTGCACACATTCACGCCTCCTCTCTTTATAAAGTGTTCCTAAGTGTCCTCCTTGCTCATCCCTCCAGCTCCACCTACCAGCAGAGGGCAGCAGACAGACTCAGACGTCTTCAGTCCTGGTGCCGTCTGGGACTTAGTCTGTGGCAGAACCTAAACTTAGTAAATTATGATCATCGCTTATTCTTGTGGCAAAGTCTCTTCTAGTCACACTGAATTCCTCTGAGTACCCTTTATCCATAAAGCCCCAGGCTGTTTATTTTGGTCTTACAGTTGTAGATCTGCTGCTGATTGAATCTGGGTTGATGCTTTATCATTGGGTTTAAGCAGTTAAGTGCTTTATGGATGTACAGTACTAGTGTCTGCGTGTCTGTAGAGACTGGAGGATACATTATGTGAAGATCTGGGTTTGTGGAGCAGGAAGGAAGATGTAAGGGGTGTAAGGTGTAATAGAGAGGGATTAAAACAGTGAGGTTAGAGCACGACCTAATGCCGACTTTCTGTATGTTCATGTATTTAATTGGGCTGTTAAGCATCTACCTGTGGACATGTTTGTGTAATAATTGCAAAAGAAAAGACTTGAATCTTTTCCTAACCCTAACTAAGTGCTCAAATTGTCTAAGCAGCAAACATCAAAACATCAACAGTAAATCAATGTATTAAATGTTTTATTTGTTTATTTGTTCGGTGAGCACCTCAACACATAGAGCTACATTATGGAGAATATTTTTACCAAAGAATCATTTATAAATTGAGATTAGATATATTAGATGTATTAAGTCTGTACAATCCAGATTCCTAGGATAATGCAAGGTTGTTTAATGACTTAAATGTTGATGCCATTAACAAGGCTGGAACCTCAATAGAGAATGAAAAAACAGCTCAACATCTACTGTCCATTTTGACATGATCTCTGTGTTTGATTTAGGTCCCTTTGTTATTGAAATACCGTTTCCCTTGTCCTGGTTATGGAAACTTAGTTTTCAGACACTGAAACACAGTTTTACACAAAGCTTTAGAAATCAGTCTCAGTGCATGTTAATGTACTGACATTGTTGGTTCCTTCCACTTCCACAATATTCCTGCAGCCAGAGGACTTCAGTGTATGTTAAGAGGAGGTAGAACATCCCAAACCCATTGCCATTGTCATTTCTTTTTATGACACCAATTCTGTAGCACAAGTGGATCCATTAATCGCTGCTTAACGGCAGTTCTTTCTGGCGAGTTCTAGGACTTTCAACCTCATCCAGACAAAATATCAAATCGATGAGTCCATTTTCTTGGCCAAATACTTAACTGTGCAGCTGAAGGTACTAATTACAGTAATTTAACAGGATTTGATTAATGTAAATGGCTCTGTCACTGCTTGCTTGGCAGTTTATGAAGAGGGAGCTTTCACACATCCTCACTAGCAGATCTGAATCTGTCATCAATGTATTTTGACATATGTTTAGATTATTTTTTCTGTACCTGTAAACCAGTCAGTTTACACTTTTATACTACTACTAATAATTACTTAATAATTATTCCTGTAAGTTTCATGTGAGGTGGATACAAAATAAAAACATAAAACAAAGTCTGGAAGCAGGCAGGTGAGTTTTCTATGCATAGTCTTAAGCGACTGCAGGACCGGGTCAACTTTAGAAAATCACTCTGAAATTTCTAGTGGTCAGGAAAATAAATAGAAATCCACAGGTATTAAAAACATTAGATAAATACTGCTGGAGGACTATTTGAAGATATTTATTAGTAAACCCAAAAGTGTCTCGACATGTTTTCACTACCTGCACATTTGGTCTTTGGTAGCATCATAAAATAAGTGTAGGTTGTATTTCCCCTATACTACATACCTGTGTTTCATCACAAAGCTAAAAGGATAAAGTGTGTGAACTCTCCTGTTTTATATAGCAGCAGCCTCTTTGGCAGATGTGCACAGGTCATTAAATTGTCTGACTGGATGATTTATGGAAGCAGAATGGGCCATAAGTCATCTGGGCAAAGGCCAATAAAAAATGAATAACTGATTGGCCAATAAAGACTCAGGAGTGGTTGACTGGTTGTGCTGTAAAGTCTCAGTTTGAATACTAATGCCAATATTAAGTATTTATGAGCATGAAAGAAACTGATTCCACAGCATTCACAGTATTCACATTCAGAGAAGAACAATAACAGCTAAACTGAAATTCCAGGCATGTTGAACAGTGTTAGAAGATACAGAAATTTTACCACCATTGAATTTAAACAAGAGGTGAATAGCTCCCAGTAGACCAGGTGGGCTGCTCCAATTTTGCTCTTTTGTGTACGTGCACTTAGAATTTGTCTGGAGGACATATTTTATTGAACAAAGACAGTTTGGACATCTCAGCAAGGCGTCATTTCATCTGAGCTGCCCGTCAAACCCAGGTAACAGCAGTGATCACCACTTTACAAGTGCTCTCCTTTGACTCTACTCTTCAGTTTGTGGACATGTTTGTCTGGTAAATTCTTCTCACAGTGTTTTTGTGATGACAGTTTTGTACGATGGACTCGGTGTTAGACAAACTGGTTTTTCTGTTGTTTTGTCTTTTAACTGACTAAGTTAGTGTCTGTTTCGATCCACAGTAAACAAGTATGAAGATGTGAGTGATGTTTCTATAGCAAAGATGCTTCTGCCAACACGTTGGAGTTTGTGCGAACTGCTCACATTACTTTTCTGAACCAACAGAACAGATCAAGTCACAAACCTGTCAGGAAATTAGAGATGAAAACACCCAGAGGTCTGACAGGTGGATCCCCAGGCAGCAATCATTGTGATCTGGGAGAGCTGAAACAGTCCACGACTTGTTTCTCCAACCTTGAGCCAACTAATAAGTTCTACAGTCCATGTAAAAACAAGACAAGGCCAACACAAAAGTGTGCATACGACGTGCAAAACACCTGAACCAATTGGTAATGGTTATGGTAATTACAGTCGCAGTTGATAAGAGGAGCTCGTTATTGACACTGAAAAATACTCAGAGCTGTGTGACTCACAGTCATTCACTGAACCATATGTAGCAACGGTTTCTTAGGTAAGAGATAAGCATCCAGGACAGTAAACCACTTCTTTGAGTTTTGACCCATTCATATAAATGCTGCTGTTGATGCCTACAGGTCGAGTTTTCAATATACTCGATGGAAAGAATCCTAAAAACAAAACTCATGGAACAAATGATGTGTTGGCAAAGCGTGGAGAGAGTCCAATAATTGAATCTGGTGAAAACTTTCAGTAAAAGTTGTTTTTATGGACGTGTAGAAGCAAAGTGAATGAGACAAGAGCATTTTAAATCTGAGCTGACGTACACTGCCCGTGTGGAGTGGTAAAGATGTTAATCTGTTTCAGAAGAGGCAAATTTTTGACATGAATCAACAAAGAAAACATCTGAGGAGATGATGAAACTACTGAAACTGGGTTAAGAACTGTCCAATGGAAGAAGGTCATGTGGTCTGATGAGTCCAGATTGACCCTGTTTCAGAGTGATGGAGCATCAGGGGAAGAAGAGAGGAGGTGAAGTGATGCACCCATCATGACTAGTGTCTACTGTAAAGGTCTGTGGGGCAGTGCTATGATCTGGGGCTGCTGCATTTGATCAGGTTCAGGTTCAGCAACGTTATGAGACCAAAGAATGAGGTCAGCTGACGACCTGAATATACTGAAGGACCAGGTTATTAATAAATGGATTTTTTCTCGGACATATTCCAAGATGATAATGTCAGGATTCATCGGGCTCAAATTGTAAAAGAGTGGTTCAGGGAGCATGACTCATCATTTTCACACATGGATTGGCCACCACAGAGTCCAGACCTTAACCCCACTGAGAATCTTTGGGATGTGCTGGAGAAGACTTTGTGCAGCATCCTATTTTTGCTCCTGCAGGCTTTGTACTCTGCAAACTCTCTCGAGTCCATCTTGCTGTATCCAAACATCTTCTAGTTGTTAATACAAGCAAAAGTACAAGAGTTCTTTAACTAAAGATGGAGAGTGCAGAGGCGGCTCAAGTCTTTGGGTCAGAGAAAGGCCAGACAGGATGTATAACCTCCCGAGACTCAGCAGACATCTCTGAATCATTATGTACTTTCATGGACTGTGAAAACCTCCTGTGCCCTGAAGGCTCACAGTTAAACTTCATGAATACAGGAGCACTCAAACTGCTCTGTATCTGATTGAAAACTGTTCACTGTTTCTCATTCACCTTCATTTGGTTTCACTTTCAATTTGTTTTCCATCATCTTAGCCACCATTAACCACTGAGGGCTGAAATTTAAGACCTCCGCTCAGGAATATTCTCAGCATTAAACTAACTAGACGACACAGAGCAGTTGTCAGTTTCAGGCAGGTTTCTGCTCCGATCTGTAGTTCTGCCCTCGTCACAGTTGGGCTGGGGTCACAGCACCGAGGTGATTTATGTTTTCCATTTTTCCAAACTCTTCCTCCGGCCTGTGCTGCCCCGTGAGGAATGACAGAGCCATTTGTGAACCTGGCCGACACCAGCAGGATCAGGTACTGGGCCGTTATCACCGCATGTGGCTGAACTGCTTTAGAGTGTCTTCCATACATCACCTGGAGCTGAGAATGCTGAGGGGTGAAAGGGTAAGCTGCAGCCCACAGGTACAACATAAGTTAGAGTTCAGTGCACACAGAGGTTCGAACTAACTAGAACGCATGCGTTTACACCTCTGTATTCGTGAGGACCAACACTGACTAATGTTATACCTTCCCTAACTTTAAAATTCGAAACCTTTATTGTTTTAAACCTTCTATGTGTGGAGTATATAACTCATCTGTGCCTTTTTTGTGTATCTTAATCATAATTTCATTGTTATTGGTGGAATCTGCCCTAATATTCAGTGGATAGTGTGGAAGCAGCCGACGACAGATCCTCACATTAATGAAGATGTTCTCAGAATAAAACTGTATTTCCAGTTACTTCACTCCGGACTGAGCTAGTGGCTTCAGATTTTTCTGCTCCTGTTATAAATTTCCATTTTTTTTTTCAGCAGTAATCTGTTGCTGGCACTGTTTCTCCAACTAAGCCCAGTCACAGATCATTGTGTTTGATGCTGTGACTTATAAACTATGTAGGAGTACAGTGATTGGCGTGAGAGATGGTGACTCATTCTCCTGCTCCCATACACTGTGTGTACCATATCTGGATCCACTGGGCTGTAAATTGTTGCTTAGCTGTGCCTTCATTCAGCTGAGACAATGTACATTGCCAGGGTTTTGTGGTTGTACTGTGTGATTAAAACAGACCAGTGGTTTCCATTGTTGTCTATACTGTGGCACCTCACAGTGTATTATAGCGCTGACAGATTGACCCCTTGGCAAACAAAACAAAATATGAAAAGTATTTTGAAGAGGCCGTTGTATAAAGTTGAATAGTAGAACATAAAGCTGGGTGGGAATGAGATTCTTTTGCCGTCAGCCCTGTTGTTATTTGTCTCTGCAGCTCGTCTGCATCGACGTCTCTCAACTCAACAGCAATCACCACAAAATGTGCACCGTCTGGCACAATCCTCTGTGATGACAACGCAATGCTGCTGTCCCCGTATTTAATGTGAGTTGTAAAAGTGTCGGCATGATCATCAGTCAAACTCCTTACAGGGTATCAAAGTTGATCTGACTGTTAAATAGAAGTAAGAGCTTGTTCTCTTTAACTGCACGGTCGTCAGAAGAAACGTTCACTGAATGTTTTTCTCACTCTCTAAAGTGTTAAAGCTCATTTAAACATTGTTTAAACCCTTAGAGTCGTGTTCTCACCTAATAAACTCAAAAACATCGCAGTGCATCTGACACTTCACTGTGTTCCTGGGTATAATATTTAGATGATGAATCTCAGGTTGAATTGTTCACAGTGGTACTCTTGACATAAAATGAAAACACAAAAAACCCGTTTCACTTACTTTTTCCACCATCACTTTGTGTTTCATGGATGTGTTCAATAAAAAAAATTGACTGTAACAGTTGAGTTAGAAATACTGTGTCCAGCAGGTGCATGGTGACATTTTGGTGTTAGTCTGAATTGTGTTCTTTCACCTCTTTGTTAAGCTCACAGGTCTTTTCCCCATTAGGAGGCTCTGTCTTACTGTCTGGTAGGCTTCATTCAGACATGACAGGATTATTACTCGCTGATAACTTGCACTGGGGCCACAGAGGCAACATTAAGAACAGCAGTGAGCTGATAATAACATGAAGGAAGTGTTGTTTCTCCCAGGCTGCATCACTGAGGGATTTAAAAAGTGTACTTTACTATAATTAATGAGTAACTTAGGAAATGCAGGCCCCTCTTCTCGCCCTGTGAAAATATACTGTAATACATGTTCTAATTAGTTTCATCACTTCTCTGCTGCCTCTTTTCTTTTGTTTACAATGCCCAGATTTATTTTATGAATTTGATTCTCTTACATTCAGTTTAAATATAAACTGCTTACTTTTGTTTTCTTGCTCATGCTTCTTCAGCATTTCATCTAATTCCAACACATTTTTCTTGACGTGAGACTCGAGAACAGAATAAACGGACACTCCATAAATGAGACCATAACATCCTTTTTCCGGGTCGTTGTGAAGCTGGTACATGTTCTTTTCTACTTTTACATCATCCTCATTTGAAGTTTCCTGGGGTTAATTAAGCTCCCGTCTGTAATATCTGTATGATTTACTCCACTTTTGACTTTAATCTGATTAGATTTGCCTCTGTGATACAGTATGTGCTCATAAATTAATCGTTGGTTGAGACTTTGCTGGCTGACCTCAGGAGGGATCTGCCAAGTCGAACTAAATGTCCACACATTGGCCTTTTCCAACCCAGCAGAGAGACGTCGACACAGTGGACGGCGTGCCACAGTAATGGTTGACTCCTGCCTGACCCCTGAGCCTCGCTTTTAATCTGAGCCCAGAAGGCTTTGACATTTCTCTGACATTTACCATCACACCGTTACCTCACAGAACTGAAAAGAGCCTAGTTACTGCCTCTCAGCAGTCAATAGCCATTTAGTTCATCCTGCTGCAGAGGCCCAGTAAAAAGGAGGCATCTGTGTAATCCCATTCGTCTCGTCGGCCATTTTATAAAATATAAACAGCTGCTGTTTGATGGTGGTTGGTACAGTTCCAGTGTTTCAGTCTTTACATCTGGATCTTGGGCCTCCAGGAGTCCAACCGCTCTCTTTTTCTTTTCTATGTTGCTTTTATTTTGTGTTGTTGAAGAATACGGGTGTCTTCTTTTTTTAGGTATTGTAACATGGATGTATTAAGCAGAGTACACAGCGACATGCAGAGAGTCTTTACAGTGAAAATAAGATGTCTGTGGTATGTGGTGTATGTGATGTGAAAAGTCTCCTGGAAAACAACATTCAGTTACATCTCAGAGTGTCACTGTCACCGTGCTGTTGTCAGAAAGTCTCGTTTTATATTTGTGTACATCTTGATTTTCATGAGATGCTCATTTAATCAAATAAAGAGGGCAGAGCTGAATCGAAACACTCAGGTCCTCAGGAGTAAGAACTAATCCTATTCTTCCATTCTGAGAGGGTTTCTGGACTTTCTGTTATAACAGCTATAAAGTCCTTTTTAAAATGCAGTGTGTCTTTATGTCACATCACCTAAACTGTGTCATGCTGGAGCAGATTATAAGCTGCAGAGTTACTTCTCAGTCAGACTGAAACTTTTTAATGATTCATTTTTCACCACCTGCCCTCGGTCTCCTCGTGTGAATCAGAAGTCAAGACAGACTAAACAATGGACCGTGAAAGGTCTTTTGCAGTAAGAGCTGACTGAAGCTTGGATTAAATCAATGTCAACCTTCGAGGGGAAAGAACTCAAAGGCAGAAAGTTGTTCAGCGTTCATGAAATTAACATCACTCAGCCTCAGCTCTCTCAGACTGTGCCATTTGACAGATGCCTACACCCTGTCTAGGTGCTGGTGTGAATCAGAGACTTGGATCAGAACATAAATGGATTTAATGTTCTGTAAGGAGTTGTCTCGGCCTCTCAGTGCTTGTGTATAGATTTATAGACTCTTGAAAGCCTTCATCTTCACACCCAACTAATTAATGAGTTCATTTCATCCCAGTAACCACACTTGGCAGGATTTGTGAGCTGTAGGGTGCCTGCTTGTGTGACACATTTCTGATAACTGTACCAAAACAGTCCAAGTTCCCATTAGGACTGCAGCATGCGGAGCCTCATCAGAGCAGGGACACGCTTGTTGTCTGCAGCGCTGTTCTATTGTGCTGTTTTTAAAGTGGAGCATGACGCTGTGGTGAACTGTGGGATACGCATGATGATTTAGGGTGAATGTAGGTCAAGTGTAGTATGAATCGGCCCAGATTTGGGAAACTTGAACATGCACTTGACAGTTCTAGGGCAGAGGTGTGTGTTCTAGAGCGAAAAATAAAACCAGAACTTCCGGGTTATGTTGCATAGGTAAGAGAACCATCACTGAAAGTCCTTTGTAACTATGCTAATACTCACATATTTTTCTTTTTAAGTTAGTTGTGGTGTTTATAATGATCCAGTATTGTTTAGTATTTACTTTCCTTTACTGTCCCATAAACATGGGAAACATGCAGTACATACATGTACCTGTGCTGTGTTTTCTCTGGGACCTGTAGCTGCTTCTGTCCTCACTGTTTAACTTTGGTTTTGTATGATACTACGGAAAAGGAACACACACAAAGACTAAATAGATTGTGACTGACAGATTTAGCTAACTCTTAAGGGTCTCGGAGTGTTGGAGCCTATCTAAGCTGACATTGGGCGAGAGGCGGGTACATCTTGGACAGGTCCTCAGTTCATCGCAGAGCTGACATACAGAGACCGATTACCATTCACACACACAGTCACACCAATGGACAATTTAGAGTGACCAATGAACCTAACATGCACGGTGGGAAGCCGCGTTATGGGACAGACCATGGATGTATATAACTGGATACTGTACGAAAACATTGGGGTTGTAACGATTCTCCAAATCCAGCCCTCGAGTTTTAACATTTGCATGTCACTGAGCACCCCTCGAACACAGATAACCTACACTCTGTACTGTCCCTGAACGCAGCGCATTGAAACAGCAGCTGATAGATGACCAGCGCTACTCTGGACTCACTGTTACTTTCTTCTTACTTTTCTTCTCTATGAAAGTTGCACAGTTTCCCAGAGTCCAGAGTTTAAAATTACAGGGATGGGCCAGTTTGAGCCAGGGTGCATCATGTGATCAATGCAGAAGTTGCAGTAAAGCGGTTTGGCTGCTTTGTCAAACCCTGGGACCAGGACGCAGCCTCTATGTTGACTGCGTATCCTCTTTATTTCAACTTTTTTCACTGTTCTTTTTCTGTATTAAAATGTTTTTTTTTTGCAACTGCTTTTCCTTATTCTCAGTATTCACGGAGATAATAAACAAGACTGTGGTCTGGTGGTCGAGAGTCACTGCTCGAGCCTTCCAAGTCCAAGAAAACAATTTCAGACGTCCACAAAAAAGTCCAAATTCTGCAACTGCTACCACGCTTGTTAGTGTTGTACATGGCTTTCAGAAATGCCCCTCATTGCGCAGTCAATAAGTCACACACATTTCCTCTGCTAAGAACAGGCTCTTTATCCTTTATCCTACTTCAGCATCTTTAACCATCGACTCAGGCTGATGCACGATTACAACCAGCCATCATCATCATGATCATTCCACTGGCTGTGGTTAAAATGTGAAATAAACAGTGGCAAATTAAAGCCTGGAGCTCGCTTTCATCGTCAGCCTGCAGCACAGAAACACATTAAGGCTTCGAGAATTGTGGTTTAGTACAAATTAGAATAACAATGCAAGTCAGATTTACGTGGATTCAGGCGACAGACTCCATCACGTCTGATGTTAATAGCTGGCAGATCCTGAAGGTGTGTTTGTGCTCAGCAGCTGATTTCCCCTGAGAACCCTGAAATAATTTAGCTAATCCTGCTGCCTCCTCCATCACAGAATGCCTGTATGTTCCTGTGCTTACGTATATCCTTGTGTGAATGCCTTTGGGTGAAGTACTTGTACCATGCATATTCATCTACAGCTTGTGTGGGTTACACACGCAAGTGATGTGCTGACAAAGGTGTTTTAATCTGACATGACTGAGCAAGCTCGGGGACTTCCTCCATTTGTCTCCTCTTATTACTTTGTTAGAGGGTATTTACTGTGTGAATTTATTCATGACTTTTTACTGCTTTGTCTGTATCTTCTCTGTCAGGCTTTAAACATTGGGGTGAAAAATGTCTTCCCCTCATTTGACAGAATGTATTTGCTTCTTGCTCCTGCCAGGTGATAGACTTTATCAGCGTTTCTTGCCTAAAGTTCTGTATGTATTTTGTAAACCTTTCAGCCCTGTATCCTGGTGAAAGCAGTTGATGCAGATACATTTTCAGTCGGCACATATATTCATTCAGCAGCTGCTGTAATCCATTGTAGCTTGTTTGTTCAACTGCTCACAATGTTGGATTTATGAAGCTGTGCTGTGACAAATAGTGAAGGTTTTATAGTTGAATATATCAGGCAAAGCCTGAATCAAAGTGCAAATCAGCAGTGACATGTTTCTTCAGAGGATTAAATCAGTGAAAAAGTATGTGATTACGTTTAATACTACCTGGTTTCATTCTGACATCAAATTATTGGAAACTGAATGTTACACAGAGGAAGTTACACGACTGTGTGAAAGCAAAGAAGATGGATGGATGTGGACACAAGTCCAGCTGGATACAGCTGCAGAGGTGTAAGAAGAGAGGGAGGGCTGGTATGAAACAAACGGCCAAAAAACAAAGCTTTTCAGTTTTATTTAAACAAAAATAATCTCAAGGCACTTTACTCATAGTAAAGAGGAAAAGTCCCTTTGAAGGAAGAAACCTCCAGCAGAACCAGGCTCAGTGACACAGAAAGAAATATGACAACAAGGTGGTTCCACTGGGGATTGAACCCAGAACCTTGTGTGTGTACAGCAGATGTGACCAGTACGATAAAGACACACATTATATCTCAGACTTACAGATCCTGTTGTAGTGGACCTCACACTGACGTGATTTATTTAGTTATTAAAATGATAACAATCGTACCCTGTGTTGGACGGCGTCTGTCTGGCAGCTTCAGAGAGCGTCTGCTGGATGTTGGGCGTGGAGCCAGCTGAGGACGACAGGACTGATCCTCTGTTAGCAGAGACGGAGCCTGGAGCTGTCGGCAGCTTGGCATGAAGAGCTGTGTGAATTTGAAAGAGAGAACACATTAGCAGCTGCATTCACGATGAGCTCAGAGATGCAGCAGACATTCATTCCTATAGGCGCTGTTGGCTTTGTTGGCAGCGTTTAGAGGGAATCTCCTTCTAATTCACTCCTTGGGCAGCGAGGTGTTGTAATGTAGAGTTGTTTTAAGGTTGTCACCTCTCTGCTCCTGGTGTCGTGGGAACTATGAAAACTACTACTTCTTATTGACAGTACAAGTATTTCAACATGATGGGATTTGGACTTTATTGCCTGTGGTAAACTCACAACACAACAGTCTAGAAGTACTATAAATGATAAATGTTGGAGGAAAAAGGTGCAAGAAATAATGTGACAGTGCATGAGATAACAGGATTGCTTGAATAGACCATCACAGCTGTCCATCTAACGTCTGTACTAGTGATTCAGCTAATTCTGATGTGCATTTGCTTCGTCACATTCATGGCACAGGGGCTGCTGGAGCTGTGAGCAGTGGACAAACTGCATTGATGATTGAGCAGCTGCCAGATTCCAACCTCTATAAATAAATAGCAACATGTCCAGTCAGGCTTCCTGTGTGATACAGATCTATTACAGACCGAACACCGTGTTTCGATCAGGCTTCACATGGCTCCCTCACTAGACTAGAGGGTGTAAGTAGATAAGAGTGATTACACTGAACAACCCTTTCCTACCTCCAGAAATGGCTCATTAGGAGTTTTTGGGTGTAGTCTGGGTTGTAGGACTTGTGAAGTGACTTGTGTATGTTACTCAGCTGTGGTTTAAAAGCAGCGCTGCTGGTGTGGATCAAGGTCGGACCTGGAGTGATCTCTGAAGTGATTCCTGAGCTGTGTCCCTTATCTTCCTGTCATGGAACCATTTGCCCCTTTTCCACTTACCCTTTATAATCTTTCCACACAGCTGTTTAAATCTTACAGTTACGCAGGTGTCCATTTGTATTAATACACAGGACATATGGAGCTGCAGTGCACCAATCAATACAAGGACTAAGATCTGCAGCGACAGTGCAGACACGTTCTGCTCTGGGGTAAAGTTACCTTTGGTCTTGTGTCTGCAGAAGAAGAAATTATCCTTCAATATGCTGCATTTAATGAGTGAAATAATTTACCATCCACCTGCATCGTTTAATAAAATCTGCCCCCAGTGTTTCTAATATCAAACAGGGATGGACTATTGGTCAGATCGCCGTCCTCCATGTGGGGGCTCTTAAACAAACCTCCCTGCACTTACCCTGCCTTCGCTTCCCAAGTCGCTTTGGATGAAATCATCTGCTTAATGACAAAACGTAAATAAATACAAACATATAAAGAAATAAATAGTTTTATTTTGCAGTAATAAAATAAGATGATTCTGTACTTTCAATGGTTGAAACTTGGTAAATCGTTGCTTAAAGCTTTTAATCTTTAAAGAAGAAACCATACGTGTGTTGTCTGTTGCCTGTGTGTATATGTGTGTGTGAGTGTGTGAAGGTTAATAGGGTTGTGGGGGGGGGGCAGCGGAGAACGAGGTTTCGATGAGTCCCATTTGAAGCGCATCATTACTCTCTGGCTCCTGGCTGCGTCCTCAGACAAGCTGATCTATAAATACAACTGGTCCAGACTCTGCACGAAGCCGCACTTAAAGAGAGCGTGACTGAGCAGCAGCAACAAACACAGTGAACACACGAAAGAGAACTAGAAATGAGGCCTGGACCACTCAGAGAGAGACAACCGTGTTGTTGATAGATGAATGACAGCGTGACCAGATGACTGCAGGTGCAGACGTCCTGCACAGATCCACATCCATGTGGTCTCCAAAGGTTTTAGGACTTGAACACCAGTGTGATGCATCCCAGCATCTCAGTGACTCCGTGTCTTCTTCTATGGTTCATCACAGTGGGAGGAACAATAAAGTAAAGCGCAGTGAATGGATTTCATCGTCAAACTGATTATTTTTGCTTCCTAACTGACGACTAACACCAAACCCATTGATGTTCTTGGTCCTGTGTGGGAGGGTGCCTGTGAAGAATCAGCTCCATATCCAGTCAGCTGTTTTCACTGCTTTGCCAAGATTTCCTCACCATCGTTTCACAATCACATCGGCATCACTTTCATCAATTTTCTGCTTCCTCGGCTGATTGAACGTTTAGCTGAGTGTATGACTGAGGCGGTTCCTCAACAAATGAGGCAGCGAGAGAGCGTAGCAGGCCGAGCGCTCTTTGATCAGGCCCAGTGCTGAATATTTGACATCAGCACTGACTGAAGAGGTTGGAGACAGAGAGAATCCCATAAACACTTACAAAAGAAGGGGCGGAGATGCTGCGCTCGCCCTCCAATCTGGATAACAAGACTTCCATCAGGCCTCGAGCAGCTTGTTTACCTTCCACTTACTGCTGCTCCTCAGATTTTCAGATCAATCAATAGCTGTGTACAAGCACAGCAGGGGGCTACGACAACACACACACACACACACAGACCAAGCCTCAGTCTTTTTATCCAGATAAATATCTGTAGAAAAAGACTGAGGGGTCCTCCTGCCTGCTGATGACTAATGGGGTCAGTTTTGATTTTCTAGGTGTGGCACAGTTTGAAAACTGTAAATATGAATTTACCCTGTGTCACATATTGATGCTCAAGTGTATCTATAAGATGCCTTTAAACACTGAAGTACGGTTTTGACTGTCAGTATTTGAAGCACTCATGTCAAGGCTCATGCTACAGCTATGATGAGGTTTGAGGTAATTCCTGAAGTTCATGAACATGTAGGTGCCACTGTAGTAAATGGACATCATGGACAACTGGAATTACAACAGACCTCGTCAACAAAGACGACACACGAGATGTAAAAAATCACATTATTCACATGTGGAGGAGGAGAAACGAGGGAGAGACAAAGAAAGAGACACTGCACTGGACTGTTTGTTTCTTCTAACATGTTTTTACAGCTTCCATTGTGCAAACTTCAAATGCATGGCTGCAATAAATCTGTTTTTAATTTAGTTTCATTAAAGGTAGCTTAAATGTGGAGAACAACCAGCAGCAGAGATCACAAAACTAATGAAGTGCTGTAGGAAGCCTGATGTACGGATACCAGCATCCATAAGTGTGTGGAGGGGTGTATAGAGGCTCAGCTGGAACTAAAGGGCCAGAAATGCTTATAGGAGACTTTCTGCAGACTGCTGACAAAGAGCTGTTATCATCAAGATCAGGCCATAACATCCAGGAAATCCCAACAAGATAAACACACCGACACAGAATCAAAGCCCATCCTGCAGCTCTCCTGTGTGTCAGCAGGTGACAGAGCAGAGTGGGGAGATAAGGGTCACAGTGGACTCATCAACCTGGCAATTTCCTCCAGGTAAGCAGTTTCACACACAGAAATAGATGCATCCACACATATATACAAACACACACACACACGCTTTAACACAACAGAGAACACACATGAGATTGGGTATATTACTGTATGAGGTATATTAGTGTCGTCCCCATCGGGCTGTTTGTTTCCATTCCACATTTTTACGCCGGTCTTTTAGTTTAGAAGTAATGAAGTGAAGTGATGTCTAAAGTTTTCACATCTGTCTATGTTCTGTTGTCTGTCACCGACTGCAGTAACCTTTCAGCGATCCAGGCTTCGTGAAATCTGCACCTCCTGCTGTTCGGTGGCTGTTTTCTGGGAACAAATCCAGAGAAAAAGGAGGCAGATTCATCACTTAGAGGAAGACGAGCTGCGATCGAGTCGAGCCAAATCTGGGGTGAAATACTGTTGTCGCTGTTCCAAGATGAAAAACTCTCTGAGGCGAGAAGGGATGACAAGGAGCTGTCGACGTCTGGCTCTGTGACGTTAGCGTGTTTGAACAATGTTTATTACAACCTGGTCACAGTTCCTGTTCATCTCAAAGGTGTTGGACCAGGGCGTGGTCAGGACTCCAGGACCGGGGTCAGACCAGTTAAACTGGGAAAACTGTTTCTTCATCAGTCGGGTTTTGTGCATGCGGCCATTGGCAGCACTGTCTACGTGCTGTTACTGCAGTGCTGGGTGGTTCTAGACCCTTTTTAGGGGGGTGATCAACTATCAAACTCAAAATGTAGTGAAAGTATAAGTTCTATTTTTTTTATTTGCTGTTCTGCGTGTTCTGCCCAGCGTCCAGTTTGGCAGATAGATAAACAGCGAGAGACCAAATGAGAGAGAAGAGTTACTAGTTTAGTATGAATAGATATAGATAAGATATAAATCCACCATATTATTTAAATATCTACAGTGTGACACTGTCCCATCAGCTCATTAGCCTGATTGGACGTACCCGTGTCCTGTCCATACAGGCTCTCTCCTCCCTGCACTGACTGATCCTCGTGTTCACTGATCTGATTTTTTGGCCTTGTGGATATTGGCTTGGTTTTCTGGATTGTGGGTTCTGGTTTTGGCTCCTGATGAATTGTTATCTGTCTCTGGCCTGTGACTGTGGACTTCCCTGCCGGTCCTGTCTGTTTGGGTGATTCGGATTCGGATTTCTTTAGTTTGTTGATTGTTGTTGTCCTTATGGATCATAGAAGTAGAAACTCTGTGCTGGTCTCTTGTTGTTTTTCTACAGAGCTTCCCTTCCCTTCAGTGACTACGTGCAGAACACCAACTCTGGGTGCTGCTGTTTTGCTCTTGCACCACCATCTCGTTCATCCTCACTCCCTGCGGTTCACCCCACCCGGCACTGCTCCACCTGTCCATCAAGACTAAGACTACTCATCTTCCTGCTGCAGACACAACACCTGCAACAAACAAGCCAACAATTACTAACTAACTCACAAAATACGTAACCTAGCAGCATCTCCTTCCTGTTTCCTGTGCCCAGTGTTGAAGTCTTGATGAGAGGCGAATCACTGACCAACTCAAAGGCAGGAGCAGTGAGCTATCAACCAACCACGTCTCGTCAGCTCAGATGCAACAGCACAGTTTGTCTGAACGTCCCTTCATGTCAGACATGATCCTCACATCATTCATGAGCTTCATACAGTTTCCTTGAAAAATGCACTGTTCAGTCCTCAGACTCTTTAGCCTGAGCTCCACTCGTTATGTTTCACCTCAGGTCTCCACCTCAGATCATGACAATGGAGCTAATGGAACATAATTTATTTTTAATCTTCAGGACAAACACAGTTTATCATATTTCCACCTCACAGAGCTCTAAGACTGAATTGGTCTGTGTCTGACAAAAGTAAATCTCAGTGCGGCAAAAACACAATGAACACACAAAACGAGGGCTGTGGTAACATGACGGAGCTTTTCTTCACCTCCACTCCCATTTCGATCCTCCGAATGAGAATCTATTCGGTAACAATGGGATGTGTTCTTTATGATGGAGGCAGAAAACTGATTCTGAGAATAATTCAATAACAGAGCCAAAGCTTTTTGACTGCATTGAAACACGCTGCTATTTTCAGTCCTGAAGTTGTTGATTAAAAACGAAGAGGTGCCACTCAGTGGTAGCATGAAAAAATGAGACCCGCCTTGAACACAATAGAAGAAGAGAATAGAGAGAAGGGAGGGAGCGGGTGAACGGATGGAAGTGGAAGCAGAATAATGATGATGAATTCACTACCATGAACTTTGTCACTCATTGTCTGAGCTACAATGAAATGTGCCTCCGACACAAATGGAATCCATTTTCTAGCCCGACAATAATTATCTCTTCTTTATTATTACACTGATGTTTTTTTGTCGTTCTGTCTCAGCATAATTCAATTTCTTTTTCAGAGGGGTTTGCAGACGGCCTGACACGTTTTCGGTCAGACTCACTGCCCTGTATGCAATAGAAAGCTGAATTCAATTATATTGTTTAAATTCAAACAGAGGACAGTGTTTTGTTTGGTTCAGACACATTTTAAATATTACCAGAATTCTGCCTTTCTGCCTTTCTGCTGATCAAAGTGACTCATGTATCAGCATCATTAGGAGCAAAAATAGCAATAATAACACGAGTTGGAGGTGAAGTCCATTATTTTCTATGCCAGGATGATGTAAAGAGAACAGGACGATTTCTCCACCTGTGGCCACTTATCACTGAGAGAAAGACAGAAATGAGAAACGATCATTACCACGACCACTTTTATCTTCGTCATCATCTAAGATTGAGCAGAAATGCACAAGTCAAGAAGGGAAACAGGTAAACGTCAGCGTTTAACACTGGCTGAAAGGCCCCAGCTGTTGTTACCATCTTAGATCCAGAGGCAGAGAACTGCACAGTCTCACTGTAGGTTCAAGGTGAAGCTCTGCCTTGTTGGGATATGTAGCATTGTGTAATAATCACATCATATGTAGGCCAAGCATCCCAGAGAGCGACTGAATCATCCATGGCTGCAGAAAAAGTATATATATATATATATATATATATATATATATATATATATATATATATATTTTAGTAGTATAAAGCCAGGCTGGTCGCAGGTTGCTCAAAAATCAGACACGGGAAGAGAGACAGAGCTGCATCCACGGCCACAGACTCTTCTTAATTTTCTATTTTACTTTTCACAGCTTCTACAAACTACACTTTTCTCTATGTGCTGCAGCTGGAGGTTGAATTTAAACTGAGGCTTGTTGAGGCCCATTTTCAATAATTCTAATATTTATTATAGTCATTTATATTTTATTTTATTTATATTATAAAAGTAGTGAGTAATAAGATGCCGGAGAAGACCTGAATATATAACAATCAGCAAATTCAAGTTATTCACAAAAGGTTTAACAAAAGTTTCTTCTGAAATGAATCCATAATAAACTAATCAAGGTTATTCACCGTAAATATTTAAATAATCTACAATATACATGTTCATGTAATATCACATAAAACAACTGACTAATAATTCTAGTGGAGAAACAGGAATGTGTTAATATTATCTAATTAAGGTTATTTTAATGTGTACATGATTTTATAAGATGAATTCATTCTAAGACTGTAAAAATCTTAACTTTACATTATTGTCTTCAATAGCAGCTTTGGCCCTGGAGAGTCTGAGTCTCAGTCATTCATTCATTTATTCACCTGATGTGGATTTGTAAAAGATAGATTATATATTTATATACATACATATAAATTACAGTATGTAAAAAGTGCACTTGCTTAATTAAAATCAGAGGATTCAGAGAAGTGTAATGAAAGCGAAGCTGACTGTATACGCTCCTGTTCATCGTGACTTCTGTTCTGTGACGAACTCTCTGAGTCATGATTCACCGACTCTCTCTCTGTTGCTGAACACTGTCTGAACTGCAGGCAGGACCAGAACAGGCCAGTTCATTTCTGGAAGTCTGTTCTGAAGGAGTCTTATAAAAGGTATTCAGATGTTTTAATTGGCTCAGTTTTAATTCAGCACATTTTTGTGACTGCTTCGTCTTCCAGGCAGTTTCAGACACCAGGAAATACTTCACAGCTGGAGGTCTGATCATTTCTTACTAAAATGTCTCAAATCAATTAATTGTGGGTAATTATTGCTGCAGCTGCGGAATCTTTCACGAACGCCTGTGAGGTTCAAGTGAAACAGGCAGGCCTCCCACCTGGAAAACCATGGAAACATCCTGGAAAATCACCAGGAAAACAATGTAATGTTTTTACCGTAATTGTGATCAGGTTTTACAAACGGAAATCGTGCAGGAAAACTTCAACAAACATTATCTGCACAAGTGCAGCAGGTCGTGCAACAAACTAATCCATGATCTATTTCAACATTGACTCTTTCTCAATGAATGCATGTTTGTAGGAATTCGAAGGGGGGGGGTCAGTTCTTCTTCTCTTCCTCTTCAGAAACTGAGAGAAGGAGTGAAGAAGAACGTGAGAGAGATGCGAGAGCGCCTCAGGGGAAATCGCCTTTGCTGACAACACAGCACTGCTGAGATTAACTCTGTGGTAAACATGCCTCCTCTGCACGTCTCCACGGGCCGTTAATCAGGGATGACATGCAGAAGACGGGACCAGAGGTGGAGGGTGTGGTGAAGGCTGGAAAAAGCAAAGAGGCAGTGACATATATTTCGGAGATATCGGCACTATCAGCAGCCCGCTCCCTGTCTGTTCTCGGTATGTGAACAGGCTGTGAAGTGTGTTCAGAAACATTTTCCATACGAGTCCTCGTTTAGGCAGGAAAACAGGACGCTGACTCGTACAAACTGGACTGCAGATGTTTGTGAGGAGTCGATATGAGGGAGAAGAATCTTTATGTGTGCTGTGGATCAGGCAAACGTTCATATTCATAAAACTAAACAATGATGACAGCGTGTTAGCTGGTCCTGGTTACTCGGCGTCTCTTGATTAAAAATACTTTTCCCTCCTCGTCTGTCAGTGGTCTTTACATTCATAGGCATTAATGGGTGAAGTCAGTGGGAATGTGTTCGTCTGTAGGTGACAGACTCGTGACCTTTCCCGTGCTGTAAACATTGATTCAACTCATTTCTGGTCAGACGTGCGAATCCCAGCAGACAGGTTCCTAAATCTGGTGAAGTCTGAAAGCAGAGGAGTAGAAGCCGACAGCAGCTCATCAGTGACCAGTGTCATGTAGAAGTGAAACTACGACTATGACTGTGTTTTACTTCACATGTACATTTACTTAGTGTGTGAAGACGTACACATGGTTTAATGAATCAAAGGTACTGTAGAAGTATTAAATATGAAAACATGACTTGGTGTAATAGAAAATCTGGATCAGCAGGTTCAGCAGTGTAGTCCAGATGTATCTGTTCTGTAGCCATGTTTTCCAGGAGTCCTGGGACATTTCCAGGCTCAATGATATATAGTATGTATAACCTCTCCAGTTAAACACCTGGAGCTCTGTAACCTGTCTCTATTCCAGCCACTGTACTACGAAAATGATCTTGTTCTTTCGATTAACGCCCGCAGCTCATAACCTTGGGTGACGTTTGGAATATAGAGCAACTAGAAAATTAAAAGCTTTGCCCTCTGGCTCAGCTCAGTTCACTACAGGGTCAGCATTCGTGCAGGTGCTTCACCGGTCCGCCTGTCAATAGCACACCCTATTTTACCATCGATCATGAACAAGTCACAGAGATACTTTCACGTCTTCACTTGGGGCAACGCCTCATGGGAGCAATCCACCATTTTCTGTCAGAGAATTATGGTCTGAGATTTGGAGGCGTTGACCTTCATCCCAGCTGCTTCACACGCTGCTGCAAACTGCTCCAGTTCATGCTGAAGTTAATGGTGTAAAGGAGCCACAGAACCGCGTAAGCTGCAAAAAGCAGAGAGGGAGTCGGAGGTCCCTGAACTAGAGACGCCTCCTCCCGGCTGCACCTTCACATCTTGTGCATGAAAATCCCAAACAGGATTGTTGACGTGGGACCTGGCAGAGGCCAACACCACCTGCAAATGTGGAGGGATGAGAAAATGTGAACAAAGCAATGTAGTGTACAACACAGCTTAAAGTTTCATACATTAAACAGAAAACAGATCCTTTGGACACTAGGAATAGAAAGAATCATGTTAGATTGAACCTGTATGTGACAATATCCAAAACATCAGAAGAAGTTTCAAACAGCACATCCAACAGCAGCAAACAGTAAATGGGAACTATCAAACAAGCCCAGAACAAAGAAAGCTGAACTAGAAGCAGACGTTAGGATCGTCGTCGTCTTTTCTCCTGCAGACATCAGGAAAACGTTCTTTATCTGTGAAGGTACAGGACTGTGTCCTGTGACCTAATCAGTTCTCTGTACATGAGGTATCCTGTGATTGGAGTCGTGGATCCATGCACCCTAGACAGATGAATCCTTGAGATTGTGGTGATCCAGCGGAACACTTTCACACACCGAGTTTAACACTCATGTCGTGTTTCTTCTTCTGTTCTTCGATCATTTGGAGACTCTCCAAACTATTGATCAAACACACTTTCTATCATGGGCAAATCAATTTTAATGGCAAGTAGCAAAGTCACAGTGAAGAACACGTACTCACACACAGCTGTGCGTGTTTGCATCCTGGACGTGTTATTGAAGCTGGTGGGTGGACACGGACGCTCCACGCTCGCTAACCTGCTGCTTGTTGTCTGATGTGAAGCGCCTCTGGCTTGATGACGTTCTGCTTTTCAATTAGTCTAATGAGCAGAGTCAGTGTGAGATCGGGTTGGGACAGTCCTGTCAGTTCATCACACCATGTCAAATCATGCAGCATTTCATAAGAGCATCTTTTAAACCAACGGGCTTTGATCCAGATCGATGTCCTAAACCTGGTCTCATCTCTTGATCTCCAGTTTCACCTTACAGTGAGCCCTGCAGAGCCGCCCCAACTCATTCTCCACAAAAAAGGACTACATTAACTTCACCCCTCCACACGTAGGTGTGTTCAAAGAAGCCATTGTCAGTGATTTATTGGTCTGCTGTCCTTGTCCTGCTGAAGGGACTTCCTCTTTGTCTGGGCTCAAAGAAGCAGCAGGCATGAATATAAATGAGTTAATCAATTTCACACAGTTTGTCTGCCGGACAGCCCCCACGCTGTTGGCTTGGAAACAAGTTCAGATAAGAGCTGCAGAGCGTGCCGACAGGGCTGCAGCGTCGCTCGGCCATGTTTCAAACCAGCTTTGGACAGAATCGAGTCTAAGAGACGAGGTCGGCCTGTGGTCCACTGGTCTGTATCTCGTGTCACTGGGCTCCTCTGTCACATGTCAGTCCTCTTGTGTTAAATGCTCTAAACTGTCTATGTTTATTTGCTGATTCGCTGCATTAGTTTATGTGTTTACTCAACTCGTCCTTTGTGTTAAACGTGATTTCACCTCTTTTTTATTTTCAACTCTGCTTTTCTTTCTCCAGTTTTCTTCTTCTTCTCCTGTGTAACACTGGTTTGTAGAAAAAAGAAGAAGTCATCCTAAGACACTGTTTTATTTCTCTTCTTCTACTTATTGACAGAATTCATAATTTTTTAAATAATTTGTGTTATTAATTGATGCTATCAGCTCGTCTCTGTCTTATATTCTCTTGGCTGCTCAGGTGAAAAAGGTTTAGCCACGCCTCTTCCTGCAGAGCTCTTTTTAATCACAGGAAGTAGCAGCAGGTGTGTGTATGGGTTTCAGCACACAGGACAAAAACAGTGTGAATAGCACACGAGGAAATGCTGCAATGTGACGGTCTGTGAGTCTGCTGGAAATGCTAAAGAAGAAGAAGAACACGAAGATGTGGGGAAATAGGGCAACGACTGGATGATGACTGTTTAGAGAGGTCAGAGGCCACGACCTGCTGCAAGAAGGTAGGATAAACCTGCGTTTTTTTATGTACTGAAAGTCATTTAGTGACGGATGTGCAACTGAAACACACAGAAATTAGACTCTATATTATATATTGTAGACATTATATTATATTTTCTACTGAATTAAAGGAAGAAAAGAGTCCATGCTGCTTCAGCCTGAGTAACTAACTGTCACAATCTAGAAGAGCGACAGGATGAACACAGAGTGGTTTGGTCTGATGTTTGGTGGCTCAGTCGGTGACGTGTCCATTTTAGTAATTAATAAAGGAGACGTGAGTCTCTGTTCACGTGACCCCTACTGTGTGAGGAGTTAACAAACATGGTGATGTGCACAGTGAGAGTGTGTTAGGACAGAGGTTTAACGGGATCTCATGTGACATAGTAGTAGTAATAATAATAATAATAATAATAATAATAATGACTTTCTAATATTTAAGCGCCGTCTTCACCTGATTATAATTGAGTTGCTTCAACATAACAATAAATATTCATGCTTTAGTTTCTAAAGATGTTCCAGGAAACTAATGAAACAATTTGTCTATGAATGTTTTGCAGCTCTGTTCATTACAAACATTTAGCAGATGTGTTAATTAACATCTCATGTAATTGATTTTTTAAAAAATAATTTAGGAGTCGTTGTTTTTTCCAAAACTTCGACTTAGAACCTGTATGAAGTTATTTTAATTAATATAAATTTATTTGCCCTTTTTAAATCATTGAAGGTTAAAAAACAGATCTTACTGTACAGTTTTATCAAAGCGAACGTCATCACCTTCACCAAGGAGGACACTGCATTTACTTATTTACTGGTGCGTTCGTCCTCACTGATCATTAATTTTAACTTGATTTACTCAGTACACTGACAAACAGGCTGTATTTGGGGTGTGTTCAGGGAGACCCTGTACGAGCGACAACACTAAAACACAGTAAATCAAACTGATGACAGCAGCTGCTTGTGCAGTTTAAGTAGTGGTTTTAAATAAATAGTAAAACTTTGAAGTCTAGAGCTGTGTCTTTCTACTTATTTGTGCACGAACAGTGATGAAAACAGAAGAACAGAGACTGTCTTTAAACTCGCCCTGTCTGGTAAATGTCCACTCTCAGACTCCACAGTCCCTCTTCGTAGCTCCGCTTCATGTTAGACATTCGTTGTTCCTTCCTGTTGGGGCCACAACAATCTGTCTCCCTTGTTGAAAACAGTTTATGTTGTTAGAAACTGCTCGCTGTCCCTGTAGAGCAGCAATTCAGGCAACAGACAGCATTTCTACAAACTTCCTGCAGTGAGCGCAGCAGATGTTGTGAGCAGGTGTTTTGGCCTCTGTTCCAGATGAGAAGTCAGTTCTGTAATTGGAGACCTGGGGCCACGTTGGACCCACACACACTCGCATTTAGCACCAGCGCTGCACCGCTTGGGCTTCATTTACCAAATGTTGCAGTATGTCTCTCTAATGAATCCATCGTGTAAATGCGTGTTCACCCTTTCGCCCTCATTAACTGCTGCTGCAGCCTCCTCACTGAGCCATGCGAGGTCAGAAAGAAGAGGAAGGCCCTCTGATCACCGGCCGTAGCTGGCGGCTGCTGAGAGGCTCCTCGACCGTCGCCCCATCGGGGGGCAGGATCAGGAGAAAATACACTTTTAATGAAGCGGAAACTGTGCAGTTTACTTTCATGTTAAAATGCAAATGAACTCATGTAAAACAAGTTCAGAATGCATGACACATGACACATGACACTGGATGTTGGGACATTCGATAAGCATCTCGCTGCTGGCTGGTGTACGTATAAGCTCCTGAATACATTAAAGGACATTATTCTGCAAATGCTGCATGTTGATGCACATTTGGGTCCTGAGGGCTGTGTCACAAACTTCAGCTTAGTGTGCGTCTGAACCTAACATCTGTGGTTCTGGAGAACTGCTGTCATGACTGGCTCTATGTGATGTGCAGCATCAGCAGAATTGCGTCTGTGTATTAGCTTCACATTAGTTTGTGGAGTTTTGTCCGACATCGTCAAGTCTCAAGTGGACGACACTGACATTTAATAGATCAGAGGCACTTAGTGTATGAGATCATAATGTCAGAGATAAAAGCAACATATTTTTACAGCCTGTGTTTAAAGCAGCTCTTTTCACCTTCAGACATAATTAAACACACTCGTGAATGACAATTATCACTGCTTATTACCTTTGGTTCCTCACCGTATTCCAAAAGTTTGAGACTTAATGAGATTAGAACTACGAGTAAAAAGTGCACTCACTGTTTTCTTTAATTAGAAAAAACCCACGCTCTGAAGGAACTCAAATATAAATCCAGCATTTTGATCAGATGCATCATAAAAACACTGTGTGCTCTTCGCCTCTTTGGCAGCAGCAATTATCTCCTTCCAGTTTTAACCAGTTTTAAGTTGCAGTTTGCTCCTAATGAATGATAAAATGTCACCACAGTCTCTAAAACGCAGCCAACGAGAGCTGAAGCCACGAAGTGTTCCGAGAATTCAGAGAAAACTAACAGGGAAACGATTTTGGTCTTAGATTCGTTTTGTGTCTGTAAAAGAATAAGTAGTAATTTACTTTGTGGTGTTTGTTGTTGTTGGCATCACTTCGGGTTGGGGCCTGACTGATCTGTCTGACTTGTGTCATTGTCTTGTCTGATGAAGACTTTTGAATCTTTAGACTTAAGAATTTTGTTTTCAGATTGCAGATGAATGGAAGGAGTAAGAAGCAGTCCGAGCTTTAAGTGACTTAAACATCCGTGCTCACATGTCGGATAATGTAAAGGCCTGTTTTCCAGTAGGGTGTTCGCTGAGCAGTTAGCAGATGCTAACTAAGGCAGAACAAAGGCATCAGTTCCATATGTTCGGTCAGTTTTAGTGATTTAGACTCAGACAGGACCATACTTGACTTTTTCACGTGGGTTAGGTTTTGATTAATTTGCTCTTTACTGTCCATCTGAATAATTGAAGTCTGTAATGGTTTAGATGTTTAAGCTTCATCTCTGCATGTTGCACAACTCCATAACTTAAATAATATAATTATTAATTGTCCATTTTACTGAGACGGTATTAGTCAGGTCTGTCTTCGTATGTTGGTCTGATCTGTTTCTGATGGTCCTGAATGACGGGCGCTGCCTCCCGGACCAGTCTGTTGTATCTTTGGTTTGTTTGCCGGTGATGTTGTGGGATTCTCCCTGTAATGATCCTGTTTCACGTTTGATTGTGCCGTTCACACTGAGTCGAAGCTTAAACACTTATCTTTCTAAGCAGCAAATGTGTTTACATTTGGTGCCGTGTCTAATGATGGAATAGTCTATTAAGTCTTACCGTGCAGGGCTGCGGTGATTAATGAGGTGCTTTTAGTGCATGTTCTACATTATTGCAGAGGAATCTACATATGTATTTGAATAAGAAAGTAATTTGGCATCAAAACTTTATGGTTTATTTCTGGCTGCTGGGAGCAGCAGGCTCCCTATTAGTCTGCCCCTGATTCTGTTTATATCCACATTTAACTATTCCCCATCCCTTTGTGCTGAAACTCTGTAGAAAATGTCAAATGTGTGAACTTGTGTGTTCTGAATGAATCAAATATTAAATATATGAAACCAAACCCAGACATTGTTGAAATTAATTAGTATATTGATTGATTAATTTGAGTCTGGAGCCTTGTGGCAGTAAACTGAAAACTAAAGGACATGCTCTCAGTTTAAGACAGACATAGACACAAGCTTTTAATTAACTGAGCAGAGAAGAACAAGCTCCTGCAACACGACTGTAGAGATTTGATTTGTGACAACTGGTCGACCCACCTGGACCAGGTCTGTTCCAGTCTGGGTCAGTCGTATGCCCAGCTTGGTAATAACTCTCCATTTATCCCACGAGCACGGAGACATACATAGAGACCATTTCTAACTCCTCAGACATCTGCAGTGTGAGATGCCGAGCCGCTCATGGCAACAGTGAAAATGAACAGTATGTAAAACCCGAGACCTTCACTGATCATTACTGATCTTTTACTTCAGAAAGGTACCGTTGGATACTGGTACCGAGTTCCACCAGGTTCTAGTAACTTTAAACTGCAAAGTACTGGTGATTGGTTCTTTATTGTATAGTACTGTTCAGGACTAGACCACGTTACGACTTTAACAAAACACTTTTTAATTTAATGATTAACAGGTGATATTTCAACATCACCAGGTCTGGATTATAGTCCTCAGTGGGGCGCTCGCCCTCTCCAGGGACCCAACAGTCAATAAAACACCAGCAGGACAATAACCACCCCTGAGTAAATATGATGGATCCATCGGTGTCTTCCTTCTGTGAGTCTAATCACTGCTGAGAGAGAAGGAGCTTTGCCCACCTCCCCCTTTATTGAGCTTATGACAAAGAGAAGAAAGAGAGGGGAGCCGTTATTGCCATTGATCTGAGGAGGAGGAGGAGTCCTTGGGGCCACTGGTGGGAGTTGTTTTTGTTGGAACCACATCGATCCTGCCTCTGCTCTGACACTAATAATTGGCCTGTGCCCGGCCCGCTCCCCCAATGGCTCCATCACCTGCTCCTGCTCCACGCAGAGCACAGGCCACAGCTCCCGTCAGGCGGCTCGGGACCAGGGAGCGACCTGGATAAACCCATCAGAGTGGCAGAGAGGAGTCTTTAAAACATATGAGCTCAAAGCTGCACCAGGAGCCTCTTTCTTCCAGCTACAGTCTGATCACAGACCACGAGCAGACTGGAGGCTGAAGTTCCTTCTCAAATGGAAATGAGCTGCGTTTCCAATTAGTAACAATTAATAAGAATTGAACTGTTAATGCCTGGTTAATAATTCCCACTTCTCATGCACTATTCCATATTTGTGTTTCTGCTGTTCTTAAGTCTTTACTAGAAAAGAAGAATATAACACACGAGTCAAGGTTCCCAGCTTTTCTGATTCAGGTGTTGAGAAAATATTAGTCAACACTGTGTCAGTCAAACAGTGACTGAGGGAGAATCAGCGTGTGAAGAAGGTTTTCTTCCATCAGTACTAATCTGAAAACCGATTGCTGAAGCGATCTACAAACTTTCCAGAGCTTACAGAAATATTTGAGCGTTGGGGGGGGTTAGGCCTCAGGTTAGCTGGTGGGTAAGAGTAAGATCATAGTTCAGAGAGGAAAGTTGGAAAAGCTTTAAAAAGAAGGTGGATCTAATAAGCTCTGGGTTGTAGTCCGTCTCTGGTTGTACCACTGTGAGGAACGTGCACAGAGTCATCTGCAAAACAAACGCAGGTTTGTGCCTGGATAGTTTTTCACTTTATGTTTATTTAGTTATTTCCTCTGAGCGTGATTCAGAAGTGATGCTAATGAAACGCTGATCTAGCCAGTGGACTGTTCAACAGATTCAATAGATTTGATTATATTGGTCACTGTGAGATCTGAGATCTTTACATTTGTCTCGCAGCACAAAACTGCACAGTGGAAAAACTCTTTTACTGCGACTGCAGACAGATCTTATTCACTGAGACTGAAGAATGACAGAAAATCACTCACAGGATGAGAAGTAGAAACAATCAGAACAACTCTGAGCTATTTATCATTATGTTCCTTTTTATATTTACTAGATGTAACTTTGCTTTACAGTCACACTCTGTAAGGTCTTAAACAAAAAAGTTCCTTGATGACTTCTGTTGGGATTTGGTTCTATACTAATAAAACTGAATTGAATTGATTTTGAACTGCGTTACACAAACAGTTCTTATTTACAGCAACATTAGTTAATTAACATTTACCAATTAGCATAAAGCTACATCTTCCAGCTGATCATACAGTTGAGTGAATGAAACTGAACATCATCCTCCTCATGAAGGAGGGACCGTGGTGTACCTAACAAACTGGCAGCAGTGTAGTTTGGTTCTGTTTAGCATTGAGCTGAAGCTGAACACACACACACACACACACACACACACACACACACACACACACACACTAATTAAGCTCATGTAATGTTTTTCCCTTTACACATATTTGTCTTCAGTACTCAAACCATACTTGAAGTATTATCTGTAACAGATGTGTGTAAAACCTGGCAGCATACAAGTGACAGGAGAACGAGGAGGGTGACTCAGTCCGAGGGAGGCAGAGCTGTGAGTCAGTGATAAATGCTGAGATCAGCTGTGATGGAGTGAGTGGCGTGTTTCTTAATGAGACACGTTTTATGACCGGAGTGAGAGGTTGATTCCTCCACTGGCTGTGGTCCGGGTGCAGGTTGTTGATGGTGTGAGGAACCTGTGATTAAACTGTTGAGTGTTATGAGTTTGAAGACGTTCTCCTCCTTTGTTCTGTTAGTGAAGCACTGAGTGGGTCACTTCTAAGATAAACTCCCTTTGAGACGTTTCATAGAACCAGTGTAAGTTTCCAAGTCATACTTATATTAAACAAATGAAACTAATAAAATGTTCCCAGAAAACATTTAAATAAAAGTTATTTCATATAAAAGAAACCCAGCGTCAGGGTTGGTTTTGTGATTCAGCTGTTGACTCAATGAAACCATTAATTCATATAAACGAACAGAACCTCACATACATACATTTGAATTCACTCTCCGTTATGTTTAGCTGAGTTTAGTTTCAGGTTGATCTCAATAATACAAACGGAGGAGAAGAAAGAAGCTGGTGAATTAGAGGTTTGAGAAGTTTCTACAGAAGATTCGATCCTTCAATGAATACTAATCTGAAAACCTTCACATCACTGGAGTCGGCTGTAACTGACGTGAATTGAACTGACGACTGCTTTATTCTCTGTGAAGAAGACAACTACAACTTCCCAGAGTCTACACACACGTTTGATATCAAATTATCTTTCATGAATTCATGAATTAGCATATTGTACTGTAGCCCCAGGGTTGGCTCTAAGGTTAGTTACTGCTTCCTCTGCAGCAGTGTGTGTGATACAGTGTTGGGCAGAAGAAACGTGTTCAGCAGAACACATCATGATAATGAGTCTGTGGTTCAGACAGATGAATGGAGAGAAGAACAGGATCCACTGGAAACCACAGGTCATACGTGATAATCACAGTTTCTCAGATGCTGGAGATGAAGAAATGCTCGACAGTTTTTCAAGCTCTATTTTGTGACAGAAAACTGGAGAGAGGGAGCCCATTATTCAAACAGCACATCTACAAAAGACAATTCAATTTCCAGGCTGTGGCAATAAATGTCAGAGCGGGAAACAGCTGATGGAGAGTCGGAGTGTGTGTGTGTGTGTGTGTGTGCGTGTGTGTGTGTGTGTGTGTGTGTGTGTGTGTGCGTGTGTGTGTGTGTGTCCCTCTAAGGTTAACACTTCATACAATTTCACCTCGAGGTCCATTCATTAGCTTCATCATACCACACAGTTTTCATCAGCTGATACATTTTGAACAGTCATCATAGGATTGTTGATACTTTAATGAGCTTTGTTGTATTTAGGGTCATGTTGTATGTTGTATGTAGTTTGTGGTGACGTGTGTTGGTAAACGCACACATCGGTTGGTCGGAAACCAAATGCAGGTCTTGACCCAGAGAACAGTTGTCTGGTCCCCACTTGTTCAGTTAGTGTTAGTTTGGGTCTGTCTCCATCTGCCTCCTCACAGTATCATGGGAACTCTAGTTCCAGTCCTTGTCTGTGGTATTTACTCTGATGATTATGACAAATATAACTCAGACCAACAAATAAGAGCTTTTTTGTTCTGCAAACACTGGCGGAGCATCAGAGGCTGCACCTGGGCCCCTGCAGGCCCCGTGGTCCCCAGTGACGGCTTGTGTTTGCTCAAATAATGGAAAACAACAATGCCGTAATTATTCTTAGGTAGAGCATAGGTAATGGTTTCCTCTGCAGTACATTTACCAGCACTTCACTTCACGACTGCGCTAACTGCAAAGTAACAGTAGCTACGCAAATGTTTGGTCATTCAGAATCACACAGACATGCAAACACACGAGTGGTCCCCACAGGAGAGCTGTGGTTCAAAGTTCAAGTTGAAGAAATTAGATTTGTGTTAAATCCGTCCGGCTGAGCTGCGAATGAGGAGTTAGCATATAGCTGCTCAGTTCTTAAAGTGCTGCCCTCAATTTCTATAACATTCATATGGATATTTATTGTGTGTTCAGTTCAACCCTCAAACCAAACGTCAGGACTCTGAGCGTTGGCTGTTGAGGTGTCTTCACTGAGTCATTGTACATATGTGCAGTGCCTCTGGTGACACTCTGTGCATATGGGGTTGGCTGTCCTACATGCAGAGAGCCTGACTAATAATTGATAAGTTGCTAAGAACCCTGGAGGGGAGTGGATGTATTCCCGCTGTGAACCGTCAGCTCGAGGAAAGCTGATATTACGTCTCTGTAACATGTGCCAGAGTTGAAGTCTGCTGCAGGGCTGCTCCACATACCGATCTTTAACTCGGCCCTGAAGTGCAGGGTGTGTGTTAAAAGCGTTACAGCGTGCAGCTACGCAGACCTGCTGAAGGTCTGAGATTCTTCGAATGGCAAGAGTTGTTGTATGTCATAGAGCTACTCATGTTAGCATGCTGCTCGTGTTAAAGGAATATACCAGATACCTGACTGCCCTCAGATCAGTTACACACCAGTAATCAGGATCTGAATCTGTAGCTTCACATTGGAAAACTGTGAGACAGAAATCTGCTTTATCTTTATGTCATAAACACATTATTCTGTTTTAGAATCTAGAGCCACATCTCCAGCCCCACAGCTGGTGATAGATGGGTTTAGACGCACTCTTCAGTCACATCCTCGGTAGTCCTGCTGCAGCTCGATCTGTCAGTTAAAAAGGAATAAAACTCAAAAGAAAAGGCACAACTTCAGCTGTCGATACACATCCTGTAATAATCAGAGATTCACTACATGTTGGTGAAGATAAACTGAAAACCGTAAATGTTGACGCCTCGGTAAACGGCACAAACAAGGATTCAGGAAGCAGGTGATGTGAAGAATGCAGATTTAATGTCTGGTTCTGGAAATAAAGGTGTTGACAGGTTGTAACGTGTTGTGGCTGAGGACTCCCTCCTAATGCAGGTTTTCTTTTCGTGTGTGATCTGTGACGGTCTAGCTTTACTACCTTCAGTATTCAGCTTTCTAATTTCTACTGACTGCTCTCTGTTCAGTCTCAGCTGTTCCTCCATCCAGCGTCTCTGTTTGGCAGAGACGTTCAGTCTTCTGAATCCCTGTATCATCAGCACCAATGCTGACGTGTGCTGAATATCGTTCGGTTAGTGAGAATTAGTAGGTTAATTACTGTGATTGACCTATTTTACATGAACAAAGATCCTTCGATCTATTCCCAGTTTTATTAGTGCAGCTTCAAAGACATCGTTTCTTTACTACATTGCATTTTGTAGCTTTGGCCAAAGCCTCTATCAGCTGTAGAGATCTACTACTAATCTAATAATTCTATTTAACTCGGTTTTATTTGTATAGCACCAAATAGTCATCTTAAGGCACAGAAAAAGGTTTAAGATCTTAAAATATGTAGAAATCAATCAAATTAACACTTTTCACAAGTTCTGTACTAGAAAATTTTTAACAAACCTAACTCACAAAATTAGGAATGCTCAGATTGAACTTAAATAAGTGCATTATTAAAACCTATCAGCGTTACCTAATGTTTGATTTGCCCTTCATGCAGGAGGCTGGAGTTCAAATCCTGGCTAAGGACCTCCTTCTTCTTACCGCCTCTTGTACCCTGTAAGTCACTTTGATATGAGCGTCTGTCAAATGACTAAATGTAAATGTAGTTTACTGATGAGTTCATGCACACTGTGTTCAACTGTGGTGCTTTTGCAATAGTCAGGTTGAGTAGGTCTAATTTAGGAGGTAATGGCAATATCAAATCACACTTCTAAATAAATCCATAAAACATCTAATTGGGTTTTTACATCCATTTACAGCTGCTCCACCAATGCACTCGCACGTGTTCGTGTATCAATACACACTGGATAATTTTAACAATATGATACAATATACTTTGGATTGCACTCCTAAATACTTAACCTGCAGAAAAAGAGAAATAAATGAAGAGAAGATCACTGCTGGGCTATTACATCCAAACTGAAGTTACAGTAGTTGTACACACATGGACGTTTCACACAAGCTTCGATCTCCAACCTCGATTAAAATGATCAAATCCTGAATATCTTTATGTCTATCTATCTATATGTTTGGTTTAAAAAACCTGCATTAAAAAGTCTTTAAGGATGAAGAATCAGTGTAGAAAAACTCCAAAGTGATAAAAAAGGGCAAATTTATTTAAAGCACTTACATAGAAAAATATGATTGATTTGAGTCAACAATAATAAATAGAGCGCCTGACTTTCCTCAGGCTCTGTCGGTACAACAGTACAATCAATATCCAGTTTCACAATACAGCAAAGGCACTAGCATTTACCACAATCAACAACGAGTCAATGGAGGCGGTGTGGCTGCAGCGGAGGGGGGTGGGGGTGAGCTCTTCATGGTATAGTTCACACTCTGCCCGTGCATGCAGCCGTCACGTGCACCATCACTGACACTTCATAACACACTCACTCTGAATTATTTTAAGATTGGAATCAGTTCCTGTGTTTTTGTCCAAAAGCAGGTGTGAAGGAAATAAAAGGAGACAATGGGAAGAAGAAATGTAATGATGATGTAAATCTGTCCTGTGCCACTAGAAAAGGAGCCTAAATACACCAGTCTGAGCCAAAACTGAGACCTCTGACTCAAAACCACTAACAGAAGTCCTCAGAAGATCACGATGAAATAATATTAATAAAATAATGCTGAGCTGTGGGAAGTGTTGGACGGACAGACCAAGCAAACGATGAGTTCGTCCAAAAATAATGAAAAACTAAAATTCTACTTAAGAAGGATGACTGAGGTCCAACTGAAATTAAACTCAGGTAGTTGAAGGTTTTTGGATTCTTCTTCAGTTCTTCAGTGGTGGTGTTCACATCCTCAGTCACTGAGGTCACATTAGCTGCAGAGTGATCGGACTCACGGACTCTTTGTCTTTGCTTCTATTCTAGATATCTGATCTTCAGACGTCAGGACACATCACTAATTAGATATCTGTTCATTTCTGACCCTGACAACAGAACAGTTTGACTAATGTTACAGACTTTTTCAGTCTTAAGACATTTTTGCTGCTGTTTTGCTGTTTATTACATATGTAAGGCTCCTCAGTTATGTGATAGAAGATGCAGTTTAACTGCTGTGGAAAATCAATCAAAATCAAGTTTAACGTAAGTTAAGAGTTGAGATGATGATGTCAAGCTGAAAAACATTCATTTGTTTAGATTTGAAACAGCTCGTGGATACATAACATTTGAATAAAATGATTTAATTTCCGAAAAAGGTTTTTAGTAATTTCAGTTGGACCAAACAAAATGTGGGGTTGTGGTGGTTCAGTAGATGGCACATACAGTGAATCCGACACATTAGAGATGTAACGTACGAAGTACCAGAAAAAGCTCCTGTTGTAACAACAACTCACTGAAGTGTCAGTGTTGGTCATGTGAGTTGGTCCCAATCACTCGTCGTTCTTCTGCTTCTTTCACAGGATGAATGATGGAAAAATGCAAAATAATGGTTATTTATGAAAATAACATGTAGTGCAACTGTTTACATGCAGGGAAACATATGACCAAGACAGAGCGAGGGGACACTGACGACAAGCAGTTAGCGTGTTGGAGACGTGCCACATGATGCAGGTGTGTCTCACACTCACTCACACACACACACACACACACACACACACACACACACACATCCCTGAAGTCCAAAGAAAATGTGAAATAATTTGACTGGGACATGATGGATTTTCATTTAAAGGTCAGAAAATAATAAAGGAAAAAAAAAATCAGCTGATTCTGATGTAAAGTTGTAATCAAACACTGTAACTGTTCATTATTCATTGGTTTTGATTTACACTGGAGAAAAGAAAAATGGAAATGTCCTTGAATATGTTACTAAATATCATGGAAAGTGATAAGGCTTAGTTTTCTCCAGTTCGACTGGCCTCTCGATGTCGTCTCCTCATTCGTTTTCCCAAAGCTACACCTGCTCCATCATAAGTGTTGTTCAATAAAACATCCAGATCTCCATGCAAACGATGTCTTCTGGAAAAAACTGATTGTCTGAACAAATGGTAAGAATACGTTTGTATTTCCCCTCCTTAAAGCTCTGTCTCATCAATATCCGCTCTGCGACTGTCCAATAAATTCAGCGTCCAGGGAATCTGCGCTCAAGCCGTCCTTGAGTTTTCCTCTTTGCATCTCGTCCTTGGTCACCTTGAGGTGGGGTCGACTGGAGAATTTAAACACAGGAGCCCACCAATGTTTGAAGGGGCTGTAAAGCTTTACCATCATATTAGCGCTCGGTGCCGGTACTGTGCGCGGTGCAGCGACGTGTCAGTACATGTCCGAGCTCCTGGAGCTCAGAAGCTGACTCTGAACCAGGACTCGCTGGCTCTCAGCAGTCCTGGTTCTTACATGTTCCTCTGGGCCGTGAGGTACTTGAGAGCAGCCGAGCCGTACTTCCTGGACAGGTCCTGGTGGAACTCGTCCTTCAGGGTGTTCAGACAGTTGCGGTAGCTCGAGCTGGAGCGGAACTTGGAGATGTCAAAGCTGGGAGCGTGGGGCATGTGGATCATGAAGGCGTTGGGGAGGACCATCAGGTCGTACTCCTGTAAGAGTATCACAACAAACGGCTTCAGACCAATGAAGTGAAAGTAATGCTAAAGGTATCTGATCTCAATAACAAATATTCTGTTTGGGCCTGTTAGGATACAGCAGCTCATTTACTCCCACACAGAGAGCTGAAACGTACCAATGATGTGTGGGAGTAACAATTCTCAAAAACCTATTTAGCATTTCTGTATTTCATTGACCAGTTCTAGTCAACAGTGAACCGACTTATTTCTCTTTGTCTCTCTCAGTTTCAACCCATGTCATCCATCCCCACTGTGAAGAAAGAACCAACAAGTTAAAATCCATTGATACAGTGAGTTAAAAACTGTGCTTCGCTCTAATATGTACAGGATATCTCAATGCACTGTTACCATGGCAACAATGTTGATAGACTCCCCTTTTCTAAATGTTGGATTGTTCTGTGATATGAGTTTAAATATAGAAAATGGTTTTCATTTGCTTTATGATGTCATGGTCAGTCAATAACAGACTTTATTACTAGATTTATTACTATCTGAGGAGAAATGTTTCACTACTTTCATCAAGGAGCTTCTTAAGTCTGAGGAAAGTTGTAGGTTAGTGATCTCCAAACGGATCCTCGGGGGTGTTTAATCTGAATGGGCTCATTAGGTCGACAACAGAAAGGTGGGAAGTCATTTGTTGTCCTATTATCCTTAGAAGCCACCTACTGTAGGTTCACATGGAAAATACTCCATGTGAGGTGAAGTTCTCAGACACAGTCTTCAGTTTTCCATGCTGCCCTTTCATCCGTCTCCCTCCTCCATGTAGGCCACACCTGCCGACCCACTATGGGGGTAGGATGGGTTGTAGGAGTGGCCGTCTACTAACAACTCTGCCTACTCATACCCACCTTATGAACCTTTAAGTCATTTTTTAAACAAAACCACCCTGGAGGATAAATTTGGTTTTCTAAGTCCAGCTGCCATGAATCAACAAAGGATCTTCATATATCACCTATTAAGGTAAAGTTGGTTGAGGTTTTTTGTCTGTAAAGTAACCAAAGCCGTCAGATAAATGCAAATCATCATCACTCCCATTGTGCAGACGTACCTGTGCATCCAGCTCCATGATGTGGGACACCTTGTTCCAGCCGAAGCCCACAAAGCGCTGGTCGTATTCTGGACAGTCTCGTCTCACCACAACGTATGGTTCGAAGTCCGGCTCCCACTCCACCTTGTAAGGGGTGGTTGCTGTTCGCCATTTGGCGTAGTTGGTGGGGGCGTGACCTTTAGGCCACACATGATACCTGCAGAGGTAGGAAGAGAAGATAAATGAGAAATGATCATTGTGTGTCCAAAGCTGTGTTCTTCAGGGGGAAATAACTGGCTTACACATCTCCCACTCCACTTATTTGTCATGTTCAGGTACCTGAAGGTGTAGAGACTCCCCATGTCCAGCATGGAGAGCAGCTCCGCTTTGGATTTGGGGAAGGACAAACGGTAACGCAGAGTTTCGAAAGCTGGAACCACCAGAGCCTTCTTGGCATGAGCCATGTCCAGCTGAACCACAGACTTTCTGCAGGGAGCAAACAGAAGGTGAGATCACATCAACAGTCGCAAGTAAAACCTGTAATTACCGACACATAAAGTAGTATTAAATGAAGTCTGTTACACTGAGTACGAGTAAACCGAGTTTAAAATTCAGAAATAATTTAAGTATATACATCAGTTGTCAGTTTTTAGGTACATTAAAATATAAAATCTAATACAACTGAATCACATGCCCCCAGTTTTATACTGTAGTGTTGATTTTTGTTCACTCTGTTTGTAGTAATTAGGATTGATAAAGCAAATAACAACACATTTACCAGACAGGTAATCAACTCCTCTCTGAAACAAAAACTGATAATTCTCACCTCCTGAAGGAGGATTTACTGTGATATAGTAAAGCTATTATAAAATGATTTAGATCTAAAAGTAGACCAGTATGTGCAGTGTGTTGTTCAAAGCGATGGTCTTCTTACTTCGCAGTAGTCTCACCTAAATAGACACATTCATAGGACTCTTATAAAAACCTCCATTAGTTGTCATCACTCTTTTTTGTTACTGTAACAACAGTTTCATGTTTGCCATGAAAAGAGGTTTAAAGTCTGAAAGGAACAAAGTGTTAGTGGTCTCACAGCTAATTCTTAGTTTCTGAGGCCCAAAGAGGACAGCATGTGCCTTTTCTTCCCCTCCTGTCCTGGTCGTATAGGACTACAGCTCATCTGGGGTTACGTGGAAACCATAAACTAGTTCTGACGTGCCACTATTGTACTGCTATTACACCTGTGTGGGAGGTACGCAGCAGTTACCTGAGGTAATCGTAGAGACCGTACATCGGCAGGAAGTCCACATCGGTCAGGAACACATAGGGAGTGTTGGCGTTCTTCAGAGCCACATTCCTCACCAGGTTGACTGGGTAGAACTGTCCCTCCTTATAGACGATGTGGTAGCCGACGTTTTTTCGGTTCTTCAGGACTTCGGAGGCCTGAGCGTAGCGCAAGAACTGCTGAGCCTCTGCATCGGACATGTAGAGCGCCAGGCTGATGGGGCCTTCCCAGTGCTTACAGATGGCCTCCAGCATCTGCAGCCTACAGGAAGCACAGACGGGGAGATGATGGGGACTAAACTACCAATATTAAATTGAGCTGTTTTTACTTTATCCTTTTGGAATTCTACACTTCCAGGTCCAGGTCCAGTTACTAAATGGACACTGTAATGAGATTTTCACTGCTGTTTCCGAGGTCCATAGAGGAAAAGTTGTCTCGGCTGGAAGAGCAAAGCTCAGAAGCCAGATTACAGCAGGGTTTCCTGACCTGCAGCCTTCTTATCTTATTATGAGGTGAGTAGATGTACAGTGTGTTGCTAGTGTACCTGTCCATGGAGAGCTGAGCCACCAGTGTGATGTCCGTGTCGTCCTCGGTGGGTGTGTACTCGTACTGCAGGAAGTAGAGGTGCACTCTGTGAACGGTGAGACGCTCCCGACGGAAGTCGTAACACTGATCGTCCTCGTCCAGCTCCTCCAGAGCCGTCTGCAGCTGAGGGGACACAAACACCGTGGTGAAGGAACCATTTTCAATCAGACTACCTCGTTTCCTTTTTGTCCAAACTGGACCATAAACACCAAAACCAATACAACTCATCTGGTCTGAACAGAAGCAGTGTTACCATGGCAGCCACACAGCTGATTCAAGTCCTGCTAAGTAAAAATGACATGTTATATTTGGAAATTATTTCAAACACCGTCTGTGTAGCAGTGAATGAGCAGCTGAACTCGGTGTGTCTCTAACCTGGACGCTGTCTGGACTGGCCTGACTCGGGCAGCCGAACAGCTCCCGTCTCAGCAGGTTTCCGTCGTACTCCAAGAAGGTCAAGTAGAGGTTCCTGAAAAACTCCACGTGTTTGTTCTTCACGCGCAGCTTCTTCGGAGAGTTCCAGTGGATTACCTGAAACCATCACGAAGGTAACTCGGCACAAAGTCACAATATAAAAATACTATGTCAGTAGTTCCTTTTTCTGCTTTTTCACCTTTACCTCACAGCTGTAAATGGAAACTTTGATGATTCAGATAAATGTGTGTAACATTTAGAACCAGACATAAAAAGGTACAGTATCTGTGCTATAGCCACTGTCTGACAGGGTATTTGGCTCAGACACCATCTAGTGTGGATTGTTGATGTGACTGCCCCAGTAGAAATCTTTAGTTCTCTGACCATCGGTTCACACTATTCACCCTCAGGCTCTGAAGGGGACTTTACATCTTCAGGCACCTGTAGGATCATTTATGTTGGTGCGATGGGAACATCTGAATGTCCTTTTTAAAGACGTGTCCTTTTTACGTCCTATTCTCAACCCCAGTACAAACCCTACCTCCACACTTGATGTGTTGTTGCTGTCCTGAATCAGCTGTTTTGATTTCCTAAGGCAGGTAAAGTGGGGATTTGTTCACCACCTTGCTCAGAACAGTTTTTTTTTTTAACACCTTAATACTTGCCTCCAGCAGTAAATAACCGAAGGTGTGTGTGAACGTACCTTGAGGTCGGACACCTCGGTGTAACACTGCTCAGAGCGAGTGTGATCAGACAGCTGGACGTTCCAGAAGCAGGGCAGCTGGTGCACCAGGACCGGGTTCTGCTTTATGAAGGCATTAAAGATGTCCTGTACACAGGGGACAGACAACAGGCAGCTTTAACAAGAGTCAGTGTGTCCGAAGGACTCAGTGGATTTTCAAGGACACACGTTGAGGGCTAGTTCAAGGTGAACATGCCTCAGAAAGATAAACATGCTGTCAGTGTCTTCATGTCTCTGCTGGTTCTCCGCCAACCTCAACACTCAGTCCAGCTGCACTGGAGTCTTAAGACCAGGACTGAGTCTTCAACCACAGTGGTTTTATTGTGACTAAACTACATGTGTACATATGGTAGCCTACTGTTTAAAATCCAGAACCATCTGACTAATCTGAATTTTGAGTTTTTAACAGTGTTATTGTTGTATTGTTTGGTACAGCTGCTCATTTATTTTTAAATATATTGATTATATATTTTTTTATTTCCGAGTGCTCTGCCTCTGTTTTTTCCCAGTTAAATTGATTTACTTGAACTCGAGTGTTGAGATAAAGGAGTTCTGATCTCTACAAGTCTTTGAATCACTTTTGTGATTTTAAGTTACAGAAATACAGTAAAATTGAAAACTGCCTGTAACCACACTGCACTGCCTGTTTTTAAAGCCCAGTCACTGAGCTCAAGTTCAGTCTTGACCTTGGAAATCTTTGACAGCACTTTGCACAGCAAACCTTCTGATGGAGACTGAAAGGTGTGACTGAAAACTCTGGAAGAGGCTGAAATGTTTATTTCCTCCATATGTGTGTATTTGTACAGTATAGTAAGAGTCCTGTAGATGAAAATGAACCCATTGGCTAACACTAGCATGTTTTATTACCATATAAACTGAAAATAAAACAATGGAAAAACCATCATACACTTGTTTCTGTGTCTGTCTCGTGTATAAAAACTTGAAAAGAACCCGTTTCCACTGACTCATGTATTAATAGTATTATACTGATAATAATACTTTGCTTCTAGATAACTACATGAAACTACCAGACTACATTTATCAGTGTTGTGTGGTCTTTGGTGGGTGGAGGTTTTCCTGACCTGGTCAGCCAGCGATGTACTGAGCATGCTCATTAGCTCCCTCTCTGCCGTCAGCCTCCACATCTGCTCCCAACCGATTCGCCGCAGTCGTTCCAAATAAAGTAGAATGACGCCTGGAAGAAAGCACACGACAGGTTCACCACCTCTGAACTGCAGGTGCTGAACACTCCCAATCAAACTGGATCTGTCCAGAAAAAACTGTCACCTGTGTTGAAACCTCGTCCCAGTGCGGGCCAGGGTTTGTGGTTTTTCCACAGGTTGCCCAGGTACCAGTCACTCTGGTTCTCCACCAGGCCTATGACCTGTTTATCTGCAAGAAAGCAGCAAATAATGACCACACAGTCCAACTCTAAAAATACAGTTAGGAACAAAATAAACTAAAACTAATCTTCTTTCATCAGCTGAACAAATTAAACCAAAGAGGACATTCGCACTGAATTGAATGTTTTGACTTTAAAATTGATTAGCTGCCTCTCGTTGGACATGTGGCCTTTGACAAACTGCTGCACCCACATTTCACTTTGCTTCATCAGCCACATGAATGAGGCAGCATGTACGCAAATGTAAAGTAATACACATTAAAATAAATTAGAATTTTAATTGATAAATTCTGAAAAATTGGACGGCACAGATTGTTCATGCTTCACGCAGAGATCAACGTTTGAGAACTAGTTTATGCAGCTTGGTAGAGGAGTCAGTCGATAGATTTTTAACATCTTACCTGTAAACTTCCTAAAAATGCCCCATAGCTCAGCGATATCGGTGGCGAAGGTGATGTCCGTGTCCAGGACGATGACCTTTGACAGGTCGGAGGGCAAAGCTTTGGTAAGTGTCAGCTTCATCAAGCCGTAAATACCTGAGTAGTGTTTGTTGGGGATCCACGACACCTCGGACTGAAACACAAAGAAAAACATGTTGGATTCATTTCTGTTTCTGAGCCGCCATCTTTTGAAACGGGTATCACATCACATCACACTAATCATGTACAGTGAACAACAACGACACCACGATGATGCTACAACCAGTGTGTGTGGACGAACACACCACCACCTTCAGCACATTTGGCAAAAGCTCTGTACAAGTTTTTTGAGTCTGCAAATAGTCTGTTTTAATAATTGTCCTGATACAGAGTGCACGGTGTGTACATGTGATCGGCTGACTGTCTCGGCTGTTTGTCTCCAGTTCAATGCGAGTCAATGGAAACTAAAGAGGCGGCAGGTCGAAGCATCTGACAGCACAAAGGACTCATTGTTCAGCACAGAGAGTGAGGGAGGAGAATGTGATGATGTGACGGAGGGAGCGCCAGGTTGGAGTCACCCGCGCACTCATTCAGGCTCGTTCCTTACATTCCTGTCGCTCTGAGAGCACATTCATCAGCTTCATTTAAAGTTTTTGGTGCTTTTGTACTCAAGTGACACTTTGCTTTGGGAGAACAGAGTTTCTCAGCTGCCTATTGTTGGTTTCCAGTGAAAACCCTGTAGCCCCGGTTCACTTTAATGAGCAGAGTCTACAACTCCAAATCACAAAGAAAAACTCTTAAGTGGCCTGTGGTGAAGCTACACTGAACAATCAGGCTTCGGGAAGCAAAATCTCACTTTACAGGATATTGGAATGTGAGTCCAACATGTAACAATAGAAACATCTTAACTTTACTCTGACATGTCGATAGCTGCTACCCACAACCTGTCCTAACAACTGAACCTTTCACAAGCTGTGATAATATCTGGGTTATTTAATTTAATAGTATAATGACCATGATTCAGCATATTACTACTTGTAGAAGAGAAGTTTCTTCCAACTCGTCACCTTCACTCTGTGGTATTATGGTACATTAAGCTCTACCTTACTGATAAAAACCTAAAGAGTCAAAAATGAGGCTAAGCTGCACATTGACCCTTCAACACATGCTAACTATCATTCCGTTGCATCTTTAATGAACCTCAGACACACAAAGACGCAGGCGGAGGAGGTCACTGAATCTCTGATGTGTTTTCACTGCTCCCTTTTTGTATTTATCTCTGTTGCACTTTGATGCTCTGTAAACTTGTACCAACTGAGTCTCTTATATTAAAGGGAATTTCTAAAGATATAAGTCGACTTGTGTCCTCACAGCTTTGGACTGTTGACACTTTCCTTTGATATGATAAATGCAGGATTTGACTTTGAGTCACCTTGTCCTAACAGGAAGCAGGAAACAGGGATATGTAAATGGATTGGCTGAGGACTGACACGGAGTGTTTGAGGCAGTAGTTTCCTCTTACCTTGAGCTCATCTGCATCGTAGAAGCTGACTTGAACGGACGGTACCATCCAAGACTGGAACAGAGAACTCAAGATACGGTTGGCTACTGTGTCGGTGATGAAATGAAAGTGGAGAGGATTTCTCCTGAGAAATAGGAAGAAAAGACAGAAAAAATGTGGGTTTATTCCAGCAACACTTCTCCTTCTCAAACTATTAAACCTTATCTGGATTACAGTCTAGTGTTGTGGACAGGTTTCCGCAGGTTTGGTCTAAAAGCATCAGTGTCCTCATTCAACTTTCAACAAACACCAGAGCAGCCCTGTCCATCCAGTTAATATCAAGCTACCACTCAGCTACTTGCTGCTGTTTATTACATGACATTCTAACATGGAGGCTTAGATTACATGTCTAACTTTTATCAACCACTCCCATTAAAAAACAAATCTTGAGTCCTGAGTCTGACTTCCTATACATCATTTCTCTGTGACATACACAGCACATGTCAGTGATCCACACTGTCTCACTAGCTGACATGTTCCCCTGATACAGTCCAACATACATCATGCTGCCTCAAGAGGCAACATGTTGATTAATCTGCTGCTAAAAATAGTCTCCAACAAATGAAGAGAGGAAAGAACTAGCATCAACCAAGGCCAACATCGCTTCACTTCTGCTTCATCTGGGACAAAACATACTGCAAAGACTACAACAGTCAACCAACACGTAGGTTCTGTGTGTGAGGAAATAACCCAGGCAGACACAGGGAGAACATGCAAACTGGTGGATTCACACCAGGAAGGACTCCAGCTGCACAAACTGTAAACAAAGCAGCATGTTCTCACCATTTTCACCCCACTGTTGCTCATCACTAGGTCTACTTATGAAAAGCTGCAGACAGGAGTCCTATTAGTCCTAACTGTGCAGGAGCACCGCCAACACTAAGCCAACAAACGTCAGCTCGGGCTCGAAACCTGTACGAAGGACGGAGTCAGAGTCAGATGGTACCAATAAGTGCATCTTATTTACAGCTTTATGAAGCCTGGACAAAGAGATGAATGTATTCTGTGTTAACCCAAAGATCATAAAAACTGCATTTTCTACACACACACTTTGACTTTTATCGAGGACCTCTGGCTGCAACAGGAGTCGCATTTATCTAAAAACCAACAGACCAGAAAGAGAAAAACCCAAATACTGTGCAGCATCATCCAGATTCACTGAAACAACCACTCACATAAGCAATCTGCCATTTAGTTGGTTTGTCAAATCCACATCCTATTCATTGCCAAACAGCAGCACATCAAATAGAATGAGGTCAAATATAGGAAAAAAAATAACTCAATTGATGTTTAAATCTTTAAAAGCCATTTGAGCAGAGCTTATTGAGGTCAGCAAAAATCCAGAAAAGAGCACAATGAAAGCATCTCGACGTCTAAATCCACTGAGTCCTGAGCATTAGAAAATAACAAGTTAGAAACAGGACAGCTGTGTTCAGGTCTACACAGAAAGACAAATCAACGAAAAGCAATAATGTGAAGAGAAAAGAGAAGATCCTGAAACCTCAACACAACATTTCATTTAAAGCTAAACTTTTCTCAGACTGTTAGAAATGTTAGGTTGGAGTTCAGGATTTTCTTCCTTTCAGAACTTCACATTTCATTAAAGGTCAGGTTTTTATTTTCAACATCTTTGTGTCTATGTTCTTTACAGGCTGATTGTATTCAAGGATTTTCAAGGTACGAGTGCTTTCAAGAGGTCAACATCCTCTTCAAAGCATTCAAACAGCTGCTCGAACTAATTCAAGGACACAGAGAGAGAAACAGAGGAGACGTCTGTTTGAGACTCACCTGTGAAAGAGGACGGACTTGACCAGCGTGACCACGTCTCTGCTGGCGTTGTGACCGGCACAAACGCACGCTACATGGATCAGCTGCAGAGAAGACAAGGAGAAGACAGGGAGAGTCAGCGGCACTTTAACAGCTCATAGTTTTAGCAGGAGGCAGCTGGATGTCCACACTTCCCCCCTGGTCCACAGCCTTCATCTCTTCATCTTTATAGCAGATTGTAAGAACAACATGTGACCATCAACATCAATGCTTTAGCTGTGAGTTCTGCGTAGCGTCATTAATGTTCTCCTCAAAGTCTGAAATCTCCATTTCTTAGTTTCTAAGCCTCCATTTTGGAGATACAGTAGATACCCCCGCCCCACTACTTCACATAATCCAGGACATTCACTCCACTCTCTGATGTGAATTTTCATATTTAGCTTCTCAAATATGTATGATTTCATGTCAGTCGCTTTTCAGCAGCAAAATTCTTTGAAAAGTTGGAGCTCAAAGGCTGGAAACCACTTCAAAGAGTGAGCGTGTTCCCCCGGATTTTAGTCGCTGTCAACCTCCCTCGGCTTCGTTTCATCGATTAGTTTGTATGAACTGCTGTGATGTGGTGAGTGTGATGGTGCATGTGCAGCAACATTATTGTCTCCGATGGTTCGGTAGCACTCTGTGGAACATTTAACACAGATTAGCTGCTGCTGTGTTTCCTGTCCTGACCTCACACTTCTGGACGCTGGGCGATCGAGGACACTCCGTGTGGTTGTTCTTCTCCTCCGCTGTGTTGTCCCCGTCCTCTGGTCCTGTGTCCGCAGAGGCTCCCCACTGCTGGTTGCCATAGTTACCATCGGGCGGCTGGACAGCGGTGCCCTGCGATTGGCTGAGCTGCAGCCGGATCTGCCGGTTCTCTTCCTCCACCTCTCGAACCCGCGACTCGAGGACAGCATGCTCCAGGACCCGGGCTGCAGGGGTGTCGGACAGACAGGGAGCCAGGAGGAGAGAGCGACCGTCTGAGGAGGAGACAGGAAGCTTAATACTGTTGGCGTGTGTTTACAAGACAAATTCACATTTTTACTGGTTACACAATCATACAGCTGTCGTTTACAGTCCTCCTCAGCCCTCTCCAAGCTCATGTACATTCACGTCAGAATAATATCTACATCACAAGAGGTTTCACACTTTCACAACAAGGTCTGCATGTGCATTTCTTCCTGATGGTTAAATGGGATTCCACTGGTTCCACCAGTTGTTCCTGTTACGTATTAGAAGAATGACGGACCACTGCTTTTAATATTTAAGATCAATTTTTGCAGTGTCAGTACATGGACCTCTATTGGTCTCTTCAGTGGGTCCACCTGCTCATCACCAACTGAGCCTCTGAACTTTGATGCGGAGCACGGTACATTATATCAACATGTTTGCATTGTCATTGTCACTGTGAGTTCAGCATTTACAGTTATATTTCTGCACAGTGATGACGAACTCCAGGTCTCATCTCACCCCTTCACAATCACTGGAGGTGACAGCACGTAGCAGCGTGGTCATGGTTTTCTAGCTCATGGTTCGAACATGCTGAGAATTGGTGAGCATCATGTTTTCCCAAGTCTCACGCTTGAAAATTGGCTCATCACACTTTTTCTCCTCTTTCTCCACCTTCCTCCCTCAGTTTCTGACAGACTAGGGTGTAAACGAACTCCAGAGTGGCCCAGGGTGGGGTTTCTGTGAGGTTTGTTACTAAACACGGTAAAGAGATGAAGACCAGACGACACCGATTTCCTGATGGAGCTTATTTCTGAGGTCGAATTTAAACACTGGACTGGAAGATTTGACAAATTCATTCACCTGTAACAGTTTATGTCCATTTAGGGAGCAGAGCTGGTCCAACAGCTACAAAGCAGAAATAATCTACACGATTAACATGCCATGAACTAACTAAACAATCCAGTTTACATTTTGGCACATGTTTAAGAGATGTGAGAAAATAACCCAGTGGTTCAACAGCCAACACTCGATGAATATTTATGTATCTCTCTCAACAATCTGAACACAACAGCAGTGAATCCAAAAAGCGTCTTTAAATCAGACAAGTGCCGCTGTTTTTTCCTCACTTTATTTTATTCTATTCTTCTTACTATTTAACTGTAGGTAAAGTGTATTTATACACGTGTGCTACAGGGTTTTTAAATTCCTTGTATATTTAATCATCATCTTCCTTATTCTCCTTTTATCTCTTCTTCATCTCCAGCCTTTCTTCTCTTTCTCCTCCGTCTCAAATTCTTCCTCCTTCTCTATCTCTCTCCTCTTTCACTCCAACCCTGTCGAGCGGCAGCTGACCCACAGCTGAAGTGAGGCATGCTGGGAATGCTCATGTCCTCATCTGAGGCGTAGTGAAAGAAGATGACACTGACAACAGAGGGAGGAAGAAAGGAAGCACCTTTAAAATCCGCCTTATCTTATTGATTTATTTGTTATATATAAAGTAGTTTATGTGGTAAGTGATGCAGTTTTATGCAGTGTTGTAAATATTAATGTCCTTTACTGCAAAAGCAGCAATAGCACCTCAATAGAAGTAAACCAAATCAGCATTTTAGAGCAATTTTTTAGTCATTTTGTAAAATAATTTTACTGCAATGCTTCAGAGAGCTGTCAAATAAATGGCAAAAGGTTCAATATGTCCCTCTGAATGTAGGGAAGTACAAATATGAAATAGCACAACATTAAATGGGACGTAAAGATTACACTAAACTAAAGTACCTGTATCACTGTGTTTAGAAGGTAATATTTGTCATTTTAACTACAAACCTTGTAAAACCTGCTCTGGTATTCCTGTATTTAATTAAGGGCACGTCAGAGAGTGAAAGACAGAAGGAGACAGAGGAAACGGAGGAAACGGAGAAGACAGAACAGAGAAATCGGAATTTGATCTGTAGTCAGACAAGTTTAAGAAATCTGTAGCAATAGAAAATATTGTTCGGAGCACTGACGCTCTCCGTGAGCTCACTCCATCACTCTCAACACTCTGCACTAAAACGGACACTCTGCACTGTAACTAGTCATCTGTCGTCCGTGTTTGAGTGTGAGCCTCAACTAAGTGGGATCCTATTTCCCTGCTCTGCCTGCCCTCCACGAAGCCCTCAACTCCACGACAAGTCAAAGGGACAGGAAAGCTAGGAATGCAACTTAGTCACACCTCGCCGGGCTCATTAATTCACTAAAGAAAACTGCGTCAACGTAACTCCACAGTGTACGCTCTGTCGATTTGTCTAAACGTCAGTAGTGGGTGTGTGTGTGTGTGTGTGTGTGTGTGTGTGTGGTGGAGTCAGTCTTTAAACCCTTTATCTGATCTTGACCCTCATTCCTCAGGAAGCTCAGATCTTGCTCGTCTCCACTGAAAGTTTCAGCTTTAAGTATCAGTGTGTACTGGAGATGTGTGTGATTACTGGTTATACACAAACTGATGTGTGATGTGTATGTGACTTTCTGACTGCCTGTGTGTGTGTGTTGTCAAATCTCTTCCAGGAAACAGCCTCACAACATTGTGGCACAGAATTCTCTGAACTGACCCTGGCTGCTGTGACCATCCAAATAAAAGAGCTGACTGCGGCTCGCTGGCGTAGCCTTGGTGGCTCTGTGGGACGTCAGAATGAAAAATCAAACTGAACAGAAAATAGGCTCCATGTGTTTAATAATTGAACTTAATAGCAGGATTGAAAGGAAATCGAGCTGAGTTGCAGAAATCGTCTTATAATTGATGTTTTCTGTTCTTGGTGGTTGAATTCCTGTTGCTGTGTCGGACCCAAACCACAGCTGCAGTCTTTTTTTTTTTCCATCTATCATTTTAACTTTTCAAATGTAATATGCATGAAAATTACACAGTGGATTCTCAGATTCTCCTGAGTAATGAGAAGTGTTTGGCAGTCGCATGCACGTACTGTAAATCTCTGAATCAGCCTGTACTCACTCTCAAAGTTTCCAGCCAGCAGGTAGAGCCAGGTGAGCAGGACGATGGCCGTAAGAGACGCCACCAGCAGCTTCAAGCGTCCACGGCACAGCAGGTTCATGATGGGATGGTGACACTGAGGGCTCTGAGGGTCAGGGTCGGGGGGGAGGAGGGATTCAAGTGGGGCTCAGTCCTTCACCGGGTCCTTGCAGCATCCTTTTATCTGAGGACAGAGAGAGACTGTCAACTATAACTCACGTCACTACACTGGTTGTGGTTGTGTAGTGGTGTAACAGAGTGAAGCATCTTCTCTCACAAACAATCTTTGATCAGATATTAGATTAGAAAGCAGTACAGAAAGGGTCTGACTGTGATCTTTAAAACAAATCCATTAAAATATATCTTGATATGTCAACTCGAGACATTTCTAATTAATGTTGAAAAGTTAAAGACTAAACTACTATTATGTCTGATCAAGGCCTGAGACTGAGGGGGTCATGAAGACCTTTCCTGTACCCTATCTGAACTCTGGAATCTAATCTTTTTGTGAAGGTGTCTCTGTCCAGCTTCACACTGACGGGTCAGGGAGAAAGAAGCGTGAACCTAGTTTATCACTGTGAATATCTAAATGTCCTTTTTGTAATGAGACACAGCAGTTTGGTTCCCAGGTGAAAACTAGAATGATGTAAAGATTTAAAGCACACGGCTGCTGAGTGTCTGTCTGCAGAGGAGTTCAAATGATCCTGAACTGTTTCAGTCTGATGAGGCAGAACTAAAGTGACAATGAATTCATCAATAAGTGTCGTGTTTGTATCACGTAAACATGAAAAGCATGAAAAAGGAGAAAGGCCTCGACAAGCCGACAGTCCATCTCTGTCTGCGCTCGCCTCCCTCTGCGTGCTGAGCCTGGTTAGAGCAGGAGTTCTGTCTTTGTTTCACTATGTGATTCATTAATCCCGTTTTAATTAGGCAGACGCCCGAAGGAAACAAGACCAGAGACCAACAGGAAAACAGCAGAGTGCGAGTTTACAGCGAGTAAAGGGTTCCTGTTGGATTCAGAGCTGCAGGATCAAGCGGCTGAGGAGGAAAATAGCACCGATTAAAGATCAATGATGGATTCACCAAAACTGGAAAATCATGTCGGAAAGAAAAACACATATGTAAATCACAGTCATCTCCTGCTGACATTCTCCCTCTGGAAACCAGCAAATTCATAAACCGTGGTTTTCGGATATTTCATCTGCAAAATCCAGTATTGTCAACTAGTTTCTGTGCAGCATCATACAGTACAGGTAGATAATCATGCTGTTTAAATTTCTTTAGAGACTCATTAGAGAAATGAGCCGAGAGGTCTGAAGTGAGGTGATCGAAAGCTGCCACTAGTTTTCTTGGTGTTAACTGTTGTTTAATTTATTCAATAGCCTTTTATATTATCATTATTATTATTATTATTAATATTACCCAATAACTTTCCTGGAAGAAACAATCTAAGTTTACACTTATTATTTCAGTTCAGTTGTCTGTTGAGTTTATTTCACGATGACATTTGTGCTTAGTTTAAGCCCAGTAGTAATATTAATGTATTACTGAAAACAGTGTGTTTTACAATAGACAATCATTTATGCATGTTCAGCTGACCTGATGTACTCCAAACTAAAATACTCTAACTACTCTACTAATACTAGGTTACTGTGCAGTCAACTGGAAATAATTCATTGGAAATGAAGCTGAGCTTTGTCTGTACAGTATTTTACTTTTGATTAATACACCGTGTGTTTCCATTAAAGAAAATAAAAATAAAAAGTAACTTCTTCAACTTAAACAAGTAGCTTTGAAGATGTGGTAAGAGCAGATGGAAAATGGAGGCACCAAAATGAGACAAAACACAGTCAACCTTCAGCGTTTAAATAAAACACGGTCAACAAAACAAACCTAAGAAAAGATAAAGTACAGAGAAGTGAGACTTGGGTCAGGAGGTAGAGCCTCGCTTTCAGGCTCTGCGACTTACAGAAGCAAAAACATTTCAAAGGGCACTTCAGCAGCTCTTCAGAAGGATAAATGTGAGTGGAGATCTTTTTAATAATGATCCTCAGCCTTGTGTTTACACTGCTCCATACGTCTCTGTCAGGACATTCTGCCGTCGCGGCTCTTTTGTCTCCTCAGCAGCTGAATCAGCTTCACGTTAAAATGCAGAAAACACAGCGATGTTTGACACACACGCTTCCTCTGCAGCACCTGAAGGTGACCTTCTGCAGCCCTTCAAGAAACGACTCAGGAACCGCTGAGACAAACAGGAACTTCAACCAGCACCATCTGTGGGACATTTCATGATGGTCACTTTGTTTGTCCACAGTTCAAACATTATGAAACATGTTATTCATGGATGAACTGACCTCCCTCTAACTCCACCAGAACGTTTCCACACAAGCTCAACTAATTTTTAATTTTAATGACGCCATAATGTTCCCTTTGGTGTTTTCATTTCTCGGCCTGAGGCTCGTTAGGTGGGCACTAGAGAAGGTGAGAATAGAGAACGAGTCGTTAGTTGAGGTTGTGAAACTATTTGAAATAACAGGAAGTCCAGTTGGCAGGACTTCACTTCCACATAACCTCACCTGGGGGTTAGAGTCGTCCAGCTGTTTCAAATGTTATGAGCCTGTTAAATGGTTGGTTGCCATCACACCCATATTTGCTGTATCGCTTAAGAAGGAGCAAACTGCACTTTAGCAGTAGGTCGGAAAGTGCTTATTATCCTTAGAAGTTATAATTAGGTGACATCTGGCAGCTGTAGTACATGTGACAGAAGCTCAAATTCTCCCATAATTCCTGGTTACCATGAAATCCAGTTAGCGAGGAGGTTGGGGGAATAGATGGGATGACAAAACTGGAGACAGTTCATTCCTGTTTCAATGTTTATCGGCAGTGTTTGTGTCTTTTTGACCCAAATCCCGAACTAAGCAAACAACACACTGTTTTATAGTCACGGTGGTCAGTATGGTTCACTGTTAGAAACACGGCTATTCTTCAAATGTTGTGCTGAAATCCACGCCCAACACTCTGCCAGACGCTTCAACTTTCCAAGTACATAGAGATGATTTATGACTTAATTAGTGAGGTTGATGTATGCACTGCACGTCATTAAGAGCAATGAAAGGTGCTGAGAGGGGAAAAAAAGCAAGGAGAGTTAGAGAGAGCAAACATGGGGGGTAGAGAGAGGTGAGAGCAGGTGAGGAGGTGGATGGAAATGGGAGAGGAGATAAAATAACACGAGCGATAAGAAAAAGAAAGGAGGGACGACTAAGTAAATGGAGTCCAGGCTGAGTTGTGGGATGCGGAGGTGTACTGGCCTTTCAGCATTCAACACTCATAACCCCAGCGAGGATATAAAAGTGAGGGACAGTGCCACTAAAGAGGAGTTTAATAGGCAGCTTTTGTCGATTCTGCAGGAGCTGCACAAAGAGCTTACACTTCTGAGCTCTAATTGTAGCCGTAAAAACAAAAGGCTCGGCTGGTGATATGAGGAGGAACCGTCGGAGGACTGTGGTAGTTTACAGCCTCCTTGGGCGTGTAATCGGAGCTGAGAACAGCACTAGAGGGTCAGCGGAGGCTGCGGGGGCGGCACCAAGGTGGAGGCACAACAAATAACTTGGTGTAATAGCTGTAAATTAAAGGATAACACATCGACCACAGGGACTCAATGCTCTGCCAGTTTCTACACATTCTTCTGAAAGAGGCACCTTGTGATTCATTTACTGACCCAGAACCAGATTTATTTGACAAGTAGCAGGTAGAAGGAATTCAAGACGACTTGTCTGCCACAAATGAATCAATGCTACAGTTTCTGAGATGAATGTGAGTGTGGCTCTATAATCACCATCTACAGAGAAGTGAAAGGATTTCACAGAATGAAGGACTGAGTTTAGAAAAGTCAGTTCATCTCCAACATCAATAAGAGTCATCATCCAAGAAGCGTGAAAATCGAATGCAGCGTGTCAAATGTTTCTGCCCACAGAGTCCAAACGTAACATGAAGCAGTGTTCAATTAGCAAAATATTAAATGCATTAATAACTCATTTCAAGGACAACTGCACACACCAGAAAAATAAGCTCTGTTGGCCTCCTACCCCCACAGTCATATGTCAGGTGGTGGAGTCGGCTCCCAGGACACAATATGGCGTCCTTAGAAAACGAGTCGATGACGCCTGTCCTAGAGTTGAAGTCAGAGGATGACCAGTCAGTAAGTTTCATTGCATTGCATTGGGTTTAGTAATGTGGTGACACAACATATATGAATAGAATAGAAACGGTTTTAGGTTTAAGGTAGCCCTGAATCCTTTACGGTTGTGTGGAGGTCTTTTACATAGTATAGTTGTCAGATCCCTGCAGTGACTGCATCAGGTTTCCATCTGCAGCTTCCTATGACGAGACACGAGGTTAAGCACGATGTGATCTTATAACACACTGAGACTGGTGTGTGTGGGGTAAAGTGAACAGTAGAAGTCAAAACCATAACCAAGGTCTGTCTGAGCTGATGGATCTGTAGTGCTACAGGATGATGTCAGCACTGGAGAGGATCTGGGTCCTGAGGAACAATCTACTGATCATTTCCCTGATTCCTGAGTCGTACCTGCAGAACCTCTCAGTGAATCCTGTTAGTGCTGTGGGGGAGGGGGGCATGCAGTATGATAATGCAATTAAGACCTGAAAGCAGTGCTTTGGTCCAGTGCCCGTGTCCCCGTTCAAACTGAAGGGCTTTTTAGCACCAAGCTAATCACAGAGGGGATAGTCCTGATTAAGGGAATAATCAGCAGGCGCTTCCTGCATTAGAGGACGGAGATAAGAGAGGAGCCGGGTAATCAACTCCACTCACTGTCTGTTGACCGCGCTGACCCCCCACCCTTACAAGACGTTCAAAACATACCTATGGTTTGTATAATATGGTCCAGCAGCTAATCAGCTGATTCTCTCGGAGGTTTGGAGTCTTTTCTACATCAGGCCGTCTTCACATTACCGTAGCAGAACATCTGATGGTCCTGTAGGTAGCCGGTGTTCTCTGTTAGCTAGCTTCAGTGTAAACTGCAACTGTGGGCTTCAAAGCAGCCCTGAAAAAACAGCATCGATAACCATTTAACTGGATCATGGCTGACATCATTATGAACACTGCGGCGATCGGGACACAGGTGTGAGTATTATCGACTTCGCTAAGGTCTGGTGGGAAATCCCATCAGGAGCCGAGAAAGCAACTAAAGAGAGTTCGAACCGAGTCCTAAACAACAGGGACACTCCGTTTTATCAGTCTGGGCTTCAGACTCACGAACCTGCTGCTGTTTCCACTGTTTGCTGTTGGTGTTAAAACTCAGGTCCAACGTGTGAAAAGCTGCTTTGTGCATCTGTTCCACATCCGCTGCCCTCCAGCATCTCTGTTGGTCATATTTCAGCATCTTCCTGCCCTGTTTTCCGTCCTCACTCTCTGTTTCATGACTCTGCTCTCATCAAAGGCTCGTCGTGGCCCCGCTTTCCCCCGACCGACATCTCAACATCGAAGCAGCATTTCTAGGGAAACAGACAGTTTCTACCCTGCACGCTGGAAAATCCCTGAATTATAACTCTCAGTGTAAGTGAGAAGATACAACTGCAAGAGCTTTTGTACTTTAACACCAAATTAAGAGTGAACGTCCAATTTAGAAAATGAAAAACATAAATGATAAAGTCAAAAGCTAGCAAATATTAAATGTCATGAAATAGGAAATGTATTCCAACATAAAACGGAGGTAAAGGTTTGTAAAGCAATGAGACAATATAATCAGAATAATCACACGGACAAGTGACATTTGATTATGTTCTTGTTCTATGTCTAAGTTGAAAGACGGAGCGATACAATTCTGATGAACAGCATGTACTGGAAAGCTGGGGATTGCTTTTAATCCCTTGTATTTAACTAGGCATTTGTTCTAGGCACCAGCGACAGAACCGAAACACAAAGGGCTCAAACATTCATCACTTCCAGAGGACAATGTTCTCGAGGTTGTGGAGCAAATTCCAGTTTTCACCATTTGCTGGTTCAAGTTTCTGACGTGACTTCTCAGATCACAGAAGTTCGATTCACATGTGATTTGTAGCTGAAACTCGACCAAAGAGCAGAGAAGCAGAATGAAGCCACGACATCGTCTTCAAGTCTACCCACATGTTTGTAGACACATCATCGCAGACTGATTCTTTACTTATCACAATATGTCGTGGGCGACACGATGTGGCTCGGCCCTCATCTTTCATTGGAGCCTCTTACATGGCTTATTAGCACTCACTCTCACCGTCCCATCACTAGTTCCCCTTTGAACATTTCCTGTCCTCCTTTGTGTTCCTGTAACAGATCGACTGTAAGGTACACTCTCCTGCTCTGATTTTAATTTGATTCCTTTGGGTCATAGAAGCGTGCTTGACTTAATCTGCTCTATTGTCAGCGCGCTGGTCTGCTTTGCGAGGTTGAGTGTACTTCTTTGTGATTTATCAGGGTAAGCTGAGGTGGGATTAGTGAGTTTACGACCGGGGACGACCTTTTCATTTCGTTTCCCTGCTGTCCTGCACACACAGGCAGGAATGCACAATGATACACTGTCCTCTCTGTACGAGTCTCTTTGTCTCTCTCACAGATAAATCCACACTTTATTTTACACTGTATCCAGCCCACAGAGTTTAATGACCACTGCTAACTATGTTGGGTGGGTTTATGCTGATCCCTAGATTTAACATACTGGACCTAAACGTCTTGTTGTCACCTTGATATTAGCACAAACGGCAAAGTTCAGAGAGTGAGCAGTGTGGGTCATAATGTGTTTAAATACGTGTGTGTATGATAATTATTAACCAGTTTCAGACAAAGTGTTTGTAATAGTCACATCATGTCCAAACAAAAACCACTAAAGAAGATCAGTCACATAAAGTCAGTTTGAGAAATATGATAAATACATAAATAAGTGTTTTCATCCACAGATGTTATCATTGTTCTACTGACTCTTCTCTCCTGGAAATCTGCACCTTTTACTTTATTATCCTATAGGTGGACACCAGGAGAGTACCTTGAATTAAGACATATAAAACATACAGATGACACAGGTGAAGCCCACACTGTGAGGGGTGCTTCTCTTATTTCCTCCAGACTCCAGTTGTTCATACAGGAATTATTTTGTAATCATGATTTAGCGCTCAACCTGAAATGTCCTTGACATTCAGATCTCCTTGACATTCAAGAGATTTGGTCTCCATACAAATACACACACTGAAGTCTCAAAATGTAGACTTCGATCGTTCGATTTGTACTTCCTGTGTTTCCTGGGATCATACTTTGGAAGCTGCATGTACATTAAGTGTTCATTATATACTATAATACTATAAAGGCATCATAAAGGAGCAGGAACCTCCAACTTGAAATACAGATGATGACAAATGAAAGAACAACTTAAATAAATGAAGATGCTATGTTTGAATGATGTTATGGTATTGGTGAATCGTATGCTTTGGCCTTCACAATCATCAGATTGACCCATTTAAACCCCGTATGATTTTGGAGTGATATTCTACACACCACTCTCCTCCACCATCATGAAAACACCAAATTAAACAATGCCAAGGTGTAGTTAAGCTCTTACTAAGACATTTTTGCGTTGGTCACCTGTCTGCACTTTCTCATATGGTCCCATTCACTTCCACTGGAGTTAAGGTACAAACCCTACAGAACCACGTCTGCTTGTAAGATATCACAGCACACATCAAGAAAAGCACCATCTCCTGCAGTACGCTGAGGCAGACAAGCGTAAAGATGCCTTGTAATAACATCTCAAAGGCAAATAGATAAATTAAATAAACCTTTGCATGAGAGAATGAGAAAAAAGCTTTGATGACTCAACAGACAGAAACCTGACGAGATATAATGTGCACTGCACAAGCTGTGCTCACAGCACTGAATACAGGACGACTGAGGACAGGTGACTATAGAACATAGATATAAAAATACAACAGATTTCTTCCTCTCCTGCAGTTTATCTCCACTTGTGCCATCTCCAAATTCAAACTACTGGACTCACATGATGTCGACTTGTGTCAGACGAGCTGAAAACAAACACACCAACAACCTCACACATGTAAAAAGTGATTCAGCAGCAGCAATGACCTTTGCCCTGTTGTCCTACCTGGACGTTTGCTTTCCGGCACTCAGTGTGATTTAAACATGTGGTTACGAGTCCAAACTCAGCGCCGCTCAACACAGATCTTCCTCCTGTTAATCGTCCTATTTCAGAGCTCTCCTGCTCCAACAGTCAACTCCACAAATCTTTTCTCTCTCAGCAAACTTTTGTCCCATTTCTTCAACCTCTGTCGCTGCTCCATGCCCTCCTTTCCTTTTCTCTGCTGCTCTCCTCCCACCGCTCCTCCTCCTCCTCACCCTCCCTTTGCACAAACACACCATAAATCGCCTCCACCTCCGAGTGAGCGGCTCTGATTTCAGCCCCCTCTCCTCCCTCTCCTCCCCGGGCTTTTACTGAAACGAGTTCAGCTCTGTCAGACAGATGAGAAGAGAAAGGTGGAAAGAGGAGAGAGGGAGAAAGGAGCCGTGTCACCTTACACGCTGTCAGGAGTGGAGAGAGGAGCTTTTTGTGTGTGGGTTTTTTTAAAGCTGTGGAATGCAAAAGTCTTTGAGAGCAAAATAAAGAAGCTTTGGATTCGGTTGTGCAGGGGGTGAGCAGACATTTTGTTCACCTGCCCCTGATCACGACTAGTGTTGGGTCATGGTACCTTGTTAACTTCTAATGTTTGTACTAGTACTACAGGAATACTGTTTTAACCACTTTATTCCTTCCTGTGTCTCCACTTCTTCTTCAGTTTGTCAGGATTTATCAGCAGGGAGGCCGCTTGACTTTTGCTGCTTACATTTGTTGCTGGTTTCTTATAAATAGATTTTTTGGAAATTCATCCATTTAATTTCTACAAACAGTAACTACTAAACGTTGAATAACTTTTTCTGCTTTAATTTATAACCTGCACACTAAATACATCTGCCAAGTATGATTTAATTCTGAGTGAAATTATTCCAGCTCATTCTCTGCTTTTCTGTGTCTACAGGCACGACCTTAGGTTCCATATTAACAAATGCACGGTGAGGGAGTGAACCCTGTGTAATTACAGAGTACAGTGTTCGGCGGTGCTGTGCCAGGAACCAGTTGGAGCACGCTGCATGCCTGAGTTAACGAAGCTCTGCTGATGGACGCTTCATTAAGAACAGGGATCAGTGGAGTGGATCAGCAGGGAATGCTGAAAACCAACCGCACCTCTGCACCCCTTATCTCTTCTCCAGGAACTAGTCACACACTCTATCTGAAGTCGTAGCCTCAGGGGAACCTCTCACCTGAGATATGCCGGGAACGCCTGTAATCACAGTGTGTAATGTAAACTGTAAGCAGAGCTACTAGAATCCACACTTATTTCAAGAGTTGTTCAGTGACATACAGCTGAAATGAAAGATACAGAACTAATAATAACCTCTCATTGCAGTTTTTGTTAAGAACATTGTGATCCTTTGGCTATTGAGAGCCAAATCCTCAGTTCCACTGGCCACTAAAACATTAGTTTGATTGCTGTTGTGTGAAGAGTTGAAACTTGATAATGGACAGAAAGACTCAGGAAGACCTTTCTACAACATACAACTATCTCTAATGCCTTCTTTCAATAAGTCTCAGGTGTGTATCCACACTCTGATATAGCTTCTCCCTCTGCACAATAAATCTCCACTATTGTCTAGAAACACATCAGTGAGCCACTGCTGCACTGGACGATGCACAACGTTCCTTCATCACCATAAACACACACAGTGACTCAACATCCTGCTGCCACACGTACGCAATAGAGACCAAAGGTGAGTTATTCAAGTGCTGAAATAGTCAAACTAATGTTCTAGTTTTCTATCAAACAAACAGGAGGAGCATTGAGAAATAAATGAATATTTGTGACATATAGCAATTCAAATGTTTGTCCATCGTGCACGTGAGTGATGACTAGTGCAAACTCACCTTCTCACAAATATAATGTTATACTGAAACACTGAAGTCCTGTTGTGGTCACGGTGGATGGTTTATGAACAAAACACTGTACTTGGAGACCCAGGACTGAGTTCTGTGTGTAGCAACCAAAGAACAAGATGTAAGGCTGATGACAGATGCTGGTTCTGGTTAACTTAATACAAAGTCACCTTCTGACTTTGTCAGTATTAAATGCAGATAATGATCTTTTCCTGCTCCCCAGTCACATGAGCAGGTGCCGAAACAAATCATACTTGAACTGTATAACAAATTAAACGTGCACACTGACATTTTGTGACTTGACAGTCGTCCTCGTTATCAACATTTCATCATTTCATTTAATTTTTGCATTTCTTGTCTGGGGGGTGAATCCAGTATGAAAATCAGTCTAAACTAACAAACGTGAAATGATTTCAGACAAACCACAACAACAACTGACGTAAGAACAGGTCTTACACTGGGCCGCAGCAGCTCAATGACACTTGCTAGAAGAAAAACAACATGTGTTTATGGTCTGCTGTCTGGTTGAGAGTTGTGTTGGTGTGAGGGGATCAGGTGACCGTCCTCCAGACGATTAGACAACTTAACACCAACATTTCTCTCCTTGTTATGGGGTCACAGGTCAGGTTTACTAGCCCACAGGGGGGAGTTACCACAGGCTGGTAGCTCATAAACAAGAGAAGGAGGGGAAAAGGTGATGAGACAAAAGCTCGAGTTTCCTCGGCAAACTTGTAGAGAGTCTGGTGGATTGTGGGAGAAAGGGCAGTCGGTGGACAGTGGGGGGCAAAGGAGAGGAGTCTGGTTTCCCTCTTGCACCTGCTGCACCTCACACCTCCTCCTCTTGACTTCCAGGGAAGCCTGAGCTCTGCTGACTGTCTAATCCAGCTCATAGACCGCCCCTTGAACTAAAAACTAACCATCCAGCTTCAGTTCCAGCACAGAAACACCAGCAGACACTGAGCGGTCGCATCTCAGTTCACAGTTTTATCAGTTTTAACAATGTGAAAAATAAAGTTCCTATTTGTTTCATTATTTAAAGAAAAAATGTGCATCACTGGGCTGAAATGCTCAATCAGTGAAAACTGATGTGGATGGTAGCAAATGGTGCCACATCACTGCATTTAACTACAAAAACAGTGGTTTTTATAAAAAAAGACAGCAACAGCTCAGTTTTTCTCTTCTTCGAAGATCTCGCTCCATCTCTTTCAGAGTAAACATGTGCTGCCCTCTGGCTCTGTGCTGCCCACGCACACGACTGTATAAATAATATGACAATTGACTTGTAGTTTACAGATTCTCTCTCTCTCTCTCTCTCTCTCTCTCTCTCTGTCTCATACACACACAAGAGCTCTTCTGTCTATGTCTTTATGCTGCGGCTGCCCACACATTGCACACTGATATACACAAAGTCCACTTCAGGACAGTGGAGAGGGTCAGAGGTTCCACTGAGAATATATTCCCAGTCAGGTGTCATATATTCACCTGCTGTTTCTGATAATGTCCTATAGATCAAACATAACATAACATAACATAGCATAACATAACATAACATAACATAACATAACATAACATAACATAACATAACATAAAAGATATCTGCGGGGGTTTACAAGGCTGTCGATCAATACCGGTGACTCAACGATTGCTCGGCCAGTTACACAGATTTCTGCTTTTAAAAACTTTCTTGCACAGACTTGTTTTTGAGATAACTTTCCAGTCCTCTGGAAAAACAACAAACTTTATCAAAGTTGGTGCTGTACATCGTCCCCTTTTTGCACTTTTCCACAGCAGGGACGTACTGAAATGTAATGTAAGTTCCTGGCACTGCTCAGGAGGTGAAGCCAGGAACTCCTCAGGGGTTAGTGGCAGTGCTATTGATCATGACTGGGTTATGGTCAGAAACAGTTTGTACAGTGTGATGTCTGATCTTGTCTGAAGGCAAAAAGGGTTTTATAGTTCCAACATGCTGGAAAATAAAGTAAAAAACCAGCAGTGATAGAAAGAGACAAGAATCTCATTTAAATCGGGAGAAAGCTGCACATTTTTAGAAAGTGGCTCATGCAAAAAATTAGCAGAGATAAAATCTGTTATTCATGTAAAAAGAGGCAGAAATAGTGTGAAGAATGACAAAAGGTCAAACCCTGGTTCATCTCTCATCTTTCAACAGCTGACCAATCACAGGCTGCGTTCACATGCACGCACTGATGCTACAGGCGTTGTCCTCAAGTAGGCGTTTTAACTAGTAAGTAATAGAAACCTGGTTACTGTAATCAGGGTAGAGCATCAAAGAAACTGTGTTTCCCCAGGTAGGTGTCTCCTATGGAGCGACACCTCCTCATAAAACAAGTCAGACGGAAACTGAAAACAGAAAGTAGTAAAGAAAGTAGTATTTACAGTGTTTATGAGTGAAATCCAGTTTACATTACATTTACATTTAGTTATTTATCAGACGCCTTTATCCAAAGCAACTTACAAGTCAGGTACAAAACAAATATCTAAGCCAAGGAGACGAACGTTAAAGAAAAGAGCTGCTTCAATTTCCTGGGGTGTAAGTGCATAATTTGTTTTTAACATTTAAGTGCAGAGAAATATTTATTCCTGTTATCAGCAGGTTTTTAGGTCGTTCCACCATCAAAAAGTTTAGCCTGGGATCTTTTGAGGAGAGGGGACCACAAGATGTTCGCTTGCAGAGCTGTGGGTGAGAGGGATCGTAGACCAGGATGAGTTCAGGTACCGATGCTGTTGAGTTGTTCTCTCTGTAGGTAAGAGTCAGGACTTTGAACCTGATGCAGCAGCTCCATGAAGCCAGTGCAGAGATCTGAACAGTGGTGTAACGTGTCCTTTTTACTGATCAACAATGAGACGTGCTGCTGCGTTTGGGATCCTCTGGAGGTTTGATGGTGCAGCTGGTAACACTGCAGTAGTCAGGACCAGATATGATCAGAGCCTGAACAATGAGTTGTGTTGTACAGTCCGAAAGGTAAAGTCTGATCTTTGCGATGTTAAAAAAAAACCCTAAAATAACCTGCATGCAGATTTGCAGGTTATTTTAGGGTAGAGGAGACATCCAATTACTGATCTGCTTCATGTATGTGTGGATTCACATGTTACTGGTGTAAAGCTGGTGTGATCTTGCATTGATTGAAGTTATACAGATGCTTAGACACAGTCCAACATCAGAAGAGTGTGAGAGGAGGAGTTTTCCAAAGCTATGAAAGGCAGACAGAGATGATGGTAGTACACTGAGAGCTGTAGCTGCCTCTGAGATGTCCTCAAAGGGCCACGTACTGTACGCTATCCTGTAACTGCATCGATAGTTGAGTGAGAACACATTTGGATGAACTGACTGCTGCTGATTAAATGGCACATCTGTGCATCGTGTCCTCTGTGTTTTTTCTAGAAACCTTGCAGTGTAGACGCATAACATGGAGCTCAGCGGACCTGGAGGCGATCTCCGCTCCATGATGTGGCGGAGCGGCAGCTGAAACGCAGCGGAGGCCGAATGAGAGCCTGCAGGCAACAAAAACTACCAGCTGCTCTTTCCCTGACCCCAACTTAGATAACACGCTCCATCTGAGGCTGGAGGGTCGCTGCCTGCCCACACACTCACTCCTTTCCTCTTCGTACATGAACAACTGTGTCTTCACACATGCCCCCCAAAAGTCTAAATCTTTCTTTCTATGATTAAATCAGAAGAATTCTGATAGTAGCGCTTTTGTGTCTGTGTAGAAAAACGTCTGTGAGGAACAACAGCCTGGGTTTCCCACAATTCTGTTCCTGCAGAGAAACATGACGCAAAAAAAAAAAAGGTTTTGTTTTCAAGTCCACATCATCAGAATCACCTGTGTCTGTCGACAAACACTCACGGTCGTAGCTTTGCGATGCTAAAATGTTTTTAGCTGCACCATTTCATAAGATTTTAACTGATAGTGTTTTTATATGAATCTATTGTCAAGTGACTGAGATGAAAGTCGTCACATTAGCTGCTGATATAATGTCGATGAAGAAGAGGACATGACTCAACTTCCAGACTGTTCATATAATGAAAACACAGTAATATTTGTAAATGTGCCAGGACTGTGAGTAGTACTGCACCTAAACTCGTCTGTCAGTGAAGATGAATTAAGTTTAATTTGGGCCGTAAACTGTTTGTTTACTTAACATTGTAATTTAATCTGATCTAATACATAAGAAAAATTCTATTTGATTTTAATTGGTCATGGCAGATCATTTAGGTGTCAACTTAGGTTTGTGCTGGATGAAAACCAAAAAAAAAGATGGAAAAGTGTAACTGTGTGTGTGTGTGTGTGTGTGTGTGTGTGTGTGTGTGTGTGTGTGTGTGTGTGTGTGTGTGTGTGTGTGTGTGTTTGTGTGTGTGGTTTGCTTTTTTTTTTTTTTTTTTTAAATCAGACCAGATCTTTGTCACAGGAGGGAAACAGGAAGAATCCGACCATTTTTCATATCGGGAGCTACAGATTCATCCAAACAGCAACACAGTGTCAGACTCTGGCCTCGATGCATTCATGCAAAACAAACACACACACAGAGCTGCTGACGCTGCCCTGTTAACCCGTTCTGCAGCCTCTTCCCGTCTCTCGTCTTTAATAAGCTTCTCTCTGCTGATCCCTCTGCTGTCACAGCTGTCAGTCATCAGCACTAACAGGACCAGACAGCATCATGACACACTCTGCATAAGACACACAGAGGACACACACACACACACACACACACACACACACACACACACACACACACACACACACACACACACACACACACTCTGCACAGCACCAGACTCCACCAGCAGCAGGACCACGTCCAGCACAGCAGGCTGCAGTCATGTGATGTGAAAGCTAAATGAGTCATAGATACACACACCACCACACTGTTCTCATGTTGTATGAGAGTCAGAACCAATCTGAAGCAACCACTGGATCTACAGCTCAAACCAGAGACTGACTTTACATCTACACTTTGTCATCTACAGTTTTCAAACACTGGTTTTGTGAAGCAGCCCAGAGACCGAATGGTTGTGTTTGACTCAGTCATCTCTGCGTCTCCGCCACTACAGCACAACAGATCTGAAATGAAACATTAAACCCAAACCTAAGGACCTCACTGGAACTGCTACATCCACTTCTACTAATTCCAAATGAAGACTAACGAGTTGTAAAAGATTTCTGAGCACCATCAAACGAAGTAGCAGTGGGAACAAGTGTCTTCAGGTGGGGAACGACTAAATCTGCTGAGTAGTGAGATGCAGCTCGTTATTCTGCCACGTGTCAGACTAAACTCCATTTACTTAAGAACAGAACATATGTGGCCACAAACCTGCTACTTGTTACTCAGCGATTCTTCCATCACTGCTGCGGTTTCTGCTGCTAACCTCTTGTCCTATAATGAAACTAGACCCTCTAATTAAACAAACTAATGGTGATGATGGTTTCTTTCACCATGACCACAGTTCCCTCTGAAACTTAATGAACCTAAACCATCTTCTTCCCTAAGAAAGCTGCTTATAGTTCTAAACCTGATCCTGATCAAACTTTAACCACAGCAGTTTGTCCCTGGTGGAAATGAGAAACCACATTTCAAGCTCTCCACACACTTGGTTTAATGCAGAGGAGCTGATCTGTCTTTCAGAAAGTTTGAGAGGCCAAAGCTGAGGCAGATCAACTGCAGCCGACATCTGAGTGGAAATGTGCTCTCTCACATGTCGCTCATAATGAGTCTAACATGAGTCTGACGGCCAGGTGTGCCACACTCAGACTGTTAGGTCAACTCATTCACATGACGAGAGTGGAAATGAAAAGACACCTGGGAGGCTTGAAATCGATCTTTTCATGGTTTTGGAAATTAAATTGTGTCAGACGTGTTTGAAAGACCTATAAAGCCTCTGTAATAATAATAATAATAATAATAATAATGATGATGATGATGATATTCCTGTAAAAGTCAGGATTCGTTTTAATAGGTTTACTCTCACTGTAGGTTTGCACCTGTTAAATCACTGAGCTGCTAACCCCGTATGAATCTGAGCACAACCTCTGATCTAAGTTTAGAACTTTATAGGTCATTCACAGATCTGGACTAAAGGCCAAACCAGATTTTTACAGTTAGAGCTTTAAAACACAGAAAGACCTGAAAAGTTTCTTTTAACTTTCTGTGGAAATCAGACTAAATGTTCAATTTGTTGTTGAAGTTGTATTTCTGACATGTTACGGGTTCTTAATCTTGTAGAAAACCAGTGCGTGTTTGTTAGATGTCAAAGCACACATTAACGTGTGGATTGGACTTTATCTTTTCTTGGTGGATCATTATTCATGTCCACAATCTGCATTTCAGGCTGCGTGCTTATTGCACTTTGATGCTGTGAAACGTTGTCGAGCTGCTGCTAATGTGGTGAGTCACATGCTGCTATTTCTGTCCGGGACACATTAACGTTCGCTCACTGGTCTGAGGTCTGCTCGGGACACTGATCTTCGTACAGATGATGTCCACGATGTGATCAACATCCTTCCTGCATCAAAATGCTCACCTTATGATTCATAGATCTGATTTGAGCTCTTTTGGGCCTTTGACTCGAATTTATCTGTGAAAAAGCATCTTGATGTTTCTTAATCTTCAGATTTGTTGTGTGAAAAGAAGCCCTGAAATATACCCTTCCAATTTTCTTAAAAAACATAAATATATCTCTTTACAGCAATATGTGATAACACAAACAACAAAAGATCATTTTTTGGCTTAAAATCAGCTGAAGATTAATTTTCTGTCACTTGAATCATTTATAAAACTACTAAATGCTGCAGCTCTAATGATATCTACATATATAAACATCATGATTCTTTTGGTTGTTTTAGGAAATGTTAAAATCCGTCCTATTTCTTTAAGTCACCATTTTAAACACTTGCTGAGCTGAATAAATGATGCTGCAGGTTTCTGAAGTGACAAACAAACTCTTGCTGCATCTGTTACCACCCAGAGAAAACTGCTTTCTTGTTTCCTCCCTCCAACATTTTACACTCCGTTTCTTTTATCTTATCCAATTTTAGCACCAATTATGCAACAGCACGCAGACCCAGAAAAGCTGTGAAACTGAATTTCACCTCACCCCCCTTTGGCTGCTAATCTACAGAAATCCAGTCCTATCCTGGTGAATCACAAAAGAGCTGAGAGGCGTTTGTTTAGGACGCTGCTGTGGAGTCAAACTGCTTTAGGATTTGATTTTGAGATTGTGGCGATTCCTTGGTTTAAATGTGGCGTACCAGAGGGTGAGGGAGGAGGGGGAGGAGGGGGAGGAAGGGGACTGAGGAGGTAAATGATTAAATATAGTTGCGAGTTCATTTCCCTAGCGGAGCCGCGGCTCCATTTCTTCCCATCCACCAACAGAGATTCATCTCTCTGACAGCGAGGAGGAGGAGGAGGAGGGGTGTGTGTGTGTTGTTTTACTCACGTTGTGAGGATATGCTGCTGTTTATGCAGTTACACTGTGGGGATGTGACTTCATTATGGGGACAAAAAGTCCCACATAGTTAGGTAAAGAAAGGGACAGAGGATTCACCGTGGTTAGGTCAAGTGTGCAGAAAATGAATGCAAGTCAATGCAGTGTCCTCTGAAAGGATGGAGGCGCGTGTGTGTGTGTGTGTGTGTGTGTGTGTGTGTGTGTGTGGACAGTGGCAGCAGGAGTAGTGGTAAGTTTTCCCACATGTCGTCTCTCCCTCAATCTTCATTTGTCCCTTCCCTCCCTCGTCTTCTCATCTAATTTCTTCATCAGTCACGACAACTGCAGTAAATGGGCTCAGGGGAAGGTCTCATCATCTGAAGACGAGGACAGGAGGTAGTGTGCTGCTGCTTGAGCTGCTGCAAACCTTGAAGGGATTTATTTTACTTAAAGCTTATTTTCATAGACTGTCAGGTAGGATGACAAAATCAAGAGGATCATTTAATTTCTAAATATTAAAATCCAACTGTTTACATTTAGTTTAGAGGTTTTTAGTCGTCAGCATCACTAAAACTGAACATTACCAGAAATACCAATGATTTCTGCTTGGTTAGAAAGTTCAGCAGCTTCTAATTTAGTGTCATTTGATAATGACTAGTGCCTTAAGGGCTCTGTAGAGTGTAGCATACAGTAGAAGAGCATAGCAGAGCGGGGAAAGAGAGTGGAGCAGAGTGGATTGAGTCGCGTGCTAAAGGCTAAAGTTGCATATTGTACCTCGAATTTTAATTTTTTAATTTACTTTCTTCTGTTAGTGGATGAACTCAAAAATCATCATCAAAACGTTCTTTCAGCTTCATTTATAATGTATTTACATTATTACTCTTATGGAAAGAAAAACTTTTTATCTTTAGTTCAAATCTTCAACTTTAGTGCTTGTATCAAATACGTATGTTCTCAGTCGGTGCCCAGCGTTGTTTCACCTCTTGACCCCGATCCAGTCTCCGGGGCAGAGAACTGTCCCTCTCCTGGGAACACAACCTAATTAAACACAAAGCTTCGAGCCTCCTCGAGCTCCTAGACGACCCGATCAGCAGGACCACATGACCTCGGATGTTTGTTATCTGTCCAATCAGAGGCAGGGTGCGGCGCAGGGGTCAGAGGTTAGGGGATTAGGTGTGGGAGGACGAGGCATTGTGGGTGAGTGCCCTGTGGCCATTTCAGGTGACCTCTGTCAGGAAACTGTGGTGGGGGAGAACTCTCTGTGTGTGTGTGTGTGTGTGTGTGTGTGTGTGTGTGTGTGTGTGTGTGTGTGTGTGTGTGTGTGTGTGTGTGTGGGTTCAGTTTTTACGCTGTGATTTAACTACAGGACCTTCACACACGCACCTGCAGCGTCAGATCTAAACATCCAAAGCTCAGCTAATAATTTTAGTTAAGAAGTTATTTTATTTGCAGTTAATCTAATGTGACGTGAAACACCACCAGCAGCCACATGTCCGCAGCTCGGGGTTTTTTAGCCTCTTTTAGCTCCTGGTTTTGGATTATGGCACATTTACAGTGTGGAGATAAAGCTCCACTACCTGCTCATCACTTAGAGAGTTGGAGGGTGGGTGATAAAGTGTGATCAGATGATAAAACATTACACTGAGATGGTTTCAGAGCTGACTTGTTTCATGTTTTCTATTCACAGTATAATGTATATGTCCAACAGTATAAAAGCTAAATTAGTTGTGTTCAACTACAGGGTGAAATATTGGCAGTATGGGGTTGTGACCTCCCTCCATAACCCATGAGCAGGACTGCCAATGGTGTACAAAAGGCTGCAAGTATGAAGTGAACAAAAAAAGGAAATTCTCTTAACAAGAAAAAGCAGCAATGACAGCAACAATATATGAACTAGAAAGTAAAGCATCTCTACAAGGAAATAATGAGACAAATGACACATAATGACAATGAGCCATAATGATAGCAGTCACAACAAGGCTGGGATGTATTGATTAGTGAAAGTAACAATAGTGCAACAGAGAAACTGCACTGTCATTTCAGAAAATAAACCTCAAGACACAAAAGCAAACATCCAGAGAGCCGCCTCTGTCAATGTTACACCATTACATACTGTATGATACTGTTGGATATTATTACTCATGCATTAATGTGGAGGCTGCGTTCTACATCAGCTGAAATGGATCCACTTGACCAACTAACTCCGGTACACCCACCCACCCTGACCTCAGTTTACTGGGTCTTGCACATGTATGAACTGCAGGAAGGAAACTGGAGGTTGTGCAGGTATCACGTCATCTGGTTTATCAAGTGGAAAATTCTTGTTCGGTTAAATTGGGATCGAAACGCCTCCAGAGGACGCCTACACCTGAACTTAACATCCTGCATTACACAAGGCTGTTACACACTCACACGTAGAAACAGCTTCCTCCAGCTAATTCAACCAGCAGCTTACTGTGTAGTGATGGGGGATCCTCTCGTGCTGCACAGACTTCAGAGGCCGTTTATTCCCAAACTCTAAATAATCTGCTGCAGCCGGGGGAGTGAAACAGGACGGATCTCACAGCACTGCCTCGTTTTTATCTTATCAGGATGAAAACACTGCTTCGTGCTTCCTTCTTCTATTTCTACAACTGCAACCAAATCCCAGCACTTCGCATCACAAACACACATGCAGCAGACTCTGTGTTGATGCTGCGAAGGCTGTGTTTCTAAGAAAGAATTTGGGTTAAAGCCATTTTACAAATATACGGAGGGAGCGACGTTTAGAGTGGATGTGAGAAGTGGCAGCTTCAAATTATAACGTCTACTAAAATGAACCAGACGTAGAGTCTATAGAAGCATCTTCACTCAAACTAAAACATACTGACAGAAAACACAAAGCTTAAATATCACCTCTGTAAATCTCGTATGTGGCTGGCGGGGGGGGGGGGGGGGGGGGAGCATATCTAAAGATAAATGACCTGACAAGCAAGAGAGCTGTGATGCACACAGATGTTTGACTTGGTCTCAGTACTGCCCCTTGTGGTCAATATGGGAAACATTCACTAAGACTGCTGCACCAGAATGAGTTGAAGAAAACTGCACAACAACATTTAGGTTTTAGAGGAACAGGAACGCACAAGTTGATTCGACACCTCTGATGTAGTGGTGGTCCATACAGTTTAAATATCTGTTCACTACGACATTTTCAAAAGATTATTAACTGACTGCATTTTAAAACACACAAACGATCACACTGTAACTATCAGTGAATCCTGAACCCGATTTCATCTTCTGTGTCATCAACCTCCATTGTAGTTGTTGTTGAACTATTAAAAACACATCATGAGTCACTCTGCTCAACTGGGTGACGAGTTTTACCTCATGACAAATGTGACAGCAGTAGCTTTTTAAAAAGAGCTCTAATAGCTCCGAACAACCATCACTTCTTTCTTTAGGAACCCGTTTCAGAGACTGTAAAAATCAATGGTCATTCTCAGCCTTCGGAGCCCTTTTTAAAAAATACTACAGTCACATAATTTGTGAGGAACACCCGTCAGCCACTGGCAGCAGAGCAGCTCTTATGTTTTTTTGAGCAACAACGGAGCTCGATGGCACAGATGAACACGATAAATCACAGATGTTACTGTGTGTGGATGTAATTCAGTGTTTGGTTTGTATTTAATGACAGTAACAGCACCAGAAAACAGGCCCGGCCTGAATCCTGACCCAACACCAGCACTCGTGTCCCCAAATTTAACTAATTCACTCAGTGAGAACAACTCCTAGGAAACAAAACACGTGACCGGTGATTTCTAGTGGACATGTCAGAACCTGGTGGCGAGCTACAAACAGTCCATGTTTTTACTGCATCACCTGTATTTGGTTGTATCGTTGAATATTTACAGGAAGTCACATTTGCAGTAGTATCAACCTGTCAATAGATTTTCTTTCTCATTGCTACTGTGCTCCACTAAAATCATGTTTAATGTTTCCCATGATACAAAAAAGTAATCAGTCACATCAAGATGAGTGCAAGATATTAATTAGTATAGAATAATAACACAATCTATAATAGAGGAGGGCGGGTCTCTGTGGACTACCGATGTGAATTTGTTTCAGTGTGTAGTTTTTCTTCAGCCTCAAACTGAAAAATAAAACCTGTTATTGTCTTGATCCGGCTGATTTTACACTTCACATGGAGTCATTTTCCCTGAAACAATAAATCCTCCCCACGCCCACACACACACACACACACACACACACACACACACACACAATGACTGAGCATAAGAAAAAGGAGTGAAGAACAAAACTGTGACATTTGAAGCAAGAAAAAAAAAGTATTTGTTACTCACCAGATTCGCAGAAGTAAATCCCAGTGAGGCAAAACCGACGGGAAGCAGTCAACAATTCCAATGGGAACCTTCAGGGGAAAATCCAGCCTGGAAAAAAGATGTAGATAGGAATGAGATGACAGATAGTATGACAGCTCCGGAAAGATTACACATCAGCTCAAAACATATATAAGATGTTCAATAAAAACCAGTGACAGGAAAAGATGGAGATTTATGTTGAGCTGTGTGAACAGAAAAAGCAACTGAAGATCAACGGAGCTGTCAAACTGCAGAGCAGACAACTCATTACTGACATTATTAAAGGTACAATTCCAGATCCAGATGTTTCACCTGTCAATCAAACACAGCAGATGGGAATGTGAGGTTTTAAAATGTTTCTGTTTCCAAAGCCGGGGGCTCTCAGTGTTCATACTAACCCACGTCTCACTTCCCTGCCCCACACAGCACGCCAAATACAATAAAAGCATTATTTAAAATATCTCCTCCGAGGTTCCAGACCAGTCACAGTTACTGTCTGAAACCAGAAATCATCTGTCAGTAACGTACCTTCTAATCCGGATCTTGAGTTGGGTCCTTAAAGACAGGTTTGACTTGTCTTTAGCTTCAACATGTGAGTGAGTGTGAATGAGAGGATAATCGTAAAGCACTTTGTCTGGACCACAAAGTGCCACTTGAACACGCTGCCAGCTACTGCGATCAGTCTACATGACCCAAAATAAGTCTCCGTACCAGCAGGTGGCGGTATTGTGTATTCAGCGTTCAATTGCAGGATACCCCCTTTCAGTTGTTGACTGCCGCACTTAAGGAATCTTAAAGAGTAAAACCTGAGCGTAACAGTGTCCAGCACCAGGATTTGTGGACCTGGAACGCTGTGAGACTGTGAGACAAACCTGATCAACACCAGCGTGGAGATAAAATATCACCGATCATTTCTGTATCAAGCTTAAAGTAAAACATGATTTCAAGGCACAGTTGACTGTTGGGAGGGTAACACACTGTTACAGAGCTCTGAGGGGACGAGGAGCCGAACAGAACACAAGAACAAGTGAATGAAAAGATTAAAACACAACACTGAAAAGAGTCTTGTCTTTATTTTGTCCTCCTGGTGCTCGCTGAGCTCCGTCCAGATGGCAGCTCATCTCTGCAGCCACACAGAACAGAGGGAGGCGACACGATGTCTGTCAGAACCCCCGTGTAATTCTGCCCCAGAGCCCAATGGAAGACAGAGCCAACAAAGCATCACCCCGCATGACGACAGTCTAATCTGCATCCACATCCCGGAGCACGTGGGGGGGTGGGGCTGGAGTCATCCTAAACTGTGGGAGGTCCCAGGCTGTTTTTACTGCTGCTGATAGCGGGAGTGCTGCTGTTGTTTGTGTGCTAACGGCTCTCTGATGGCTCCAGGAGCACAGACAGATTGGCTCGTAGTGTGAAACAACAGCAGCCATTAAAGCTGCTCCATATGACCTGGGGGGTATACGGGAAGGGGAGAGCCCTCCCCACTGTGAAGGAGGATCATTTCTTTGCCTTTCTTTCTTTCTCTTCTTGTCTTAGTTGACAAAAACAAAATTAGTGCATTTTCATGCACTCAGTAATCAGATTATTCTCTTCTCTACAGAGTTACTTCTAAAAAGAGGTAAACAGTCAATTAGGGGATTAGAGAAGTAGATTTCTCTCAGTGAACTCAGAATACTAGGTTTCTAATCTGCTTTTTACAAGAGCACATGTGACGAACAAAGACTGCAGACACTCACTACTCTACTATCTACTATCAGCTGAGGAGCAGCTGCATGAAAGGAGAGATCATTATGCGGAGTGACGCATCATTGTTGTTAGATCAAGTCCAACTAAAACTGACACTAACACAAAGTTAACTGTAGACATTTTTCATTCACTACACATTTTTAATCCAGACAGTTTGTGCTATAAATAGGAGGGCTATGACTGTCCGTCACTGTGAGTCTCTCACAGCGCTGTCAGTCAGCTCCCCCAACACACATATCAAACAAATATCTGATTGTTCAGTTAATATCTGTGAATCAAAATCAGCTCAGGGCAGAGGAGAAATCAGATTATTCTTTAGCTGCATATATACTCAGATTTCCAGTAACCAGGCTACTTGAGTGCAGATAAACTCACATTATTTCAAATCATCCAACAAGAATTAACTGAACCAGAAGCTTTTGAGTTTTGCCCGCTAGAGTATAGTTGCTCCAAAAGATCTGGATCCAGTCTTGCTACGTCCGCTCTGTATGGCAGACTCTCTGTGCTCTTCTTCTAACCAGACAAGAACAGATGGAGGCCACTGACAAGGCAGCAACACCTCATGGTAAAAAGAGAGAACCTAAGTGACTTAATCATCATTACAAACACAAAGCTGAGTCACACTGGACTGAAGCCAATTAGCAGCAGTCTGAAGCTACAGAGGACATCGGGCAATCAGCACTTTGATGTACGACTTTTCAAAGTGACGTTGAGCTCCAAAGAAGTAAAATCACTTGATCAGACTGCAGGTGCAGCCATTTGAAAAGGTTCAGAGGAATTGAATATGCCAAGAGGAACATGTGGAAATTCGTGACAACAAACACTAGACTGAACCAACACAGAACCATCACAAGTCAAAAAGAACAGAACCGAAAAGTGACATAATAATGAAATAATATAATTTTTTTAATTGAATTTAATTTTTGCTGTTACTTTTAGTCCCTTTGGTGAAATTGTGGACAGAGTGCCCCCTTGAGGCACCAAGGGTTCGGGATTCAGTGTCTTGTCCTGGGACATACTCAGGATGCAAACCACCAACCCTGGGGTTCGTAAACAACCGCCAACTACCAACTGAGACACGGGCATCCCATAATAATAAGGAATACAAAAAATTAGCATTGGAGTTAAAATCATCTGACCGTTATGTTGTTTTCTGAGCATCAGTTTCAGTCCAAACTTCAGTTTGTTCTTCTAAGCTTTCAAATTTACAGTAATTTACAGACCGACAGGATCCAAAACCTGCTTATCAGGGCTAAACACCATCATCACACACATTAATGACTGGAATCAGGGTTAAGATGGGCGTGTTGTGTAGAGAGTCATACACTGCGTCACCAGGGTCAAGTCTGTATATGATGACTACAGTAAGTAAAGTCTGTCCTCACAGTCTAAAATTCAAAGTGATCAGCACTGTGCACTAACTTCGGTGTCAGTATGTAATCAGTCAACTTTCCCTAAAAGCTAATAAAAAGATAGTTCTAGTTTGTATGTGTGAATGTGTAGTGTCCACGTGTCGCTCAAAAGAAACAGATGAGATTTCTGCCATAGAATTTAAAAAGGACTTAATGTTTACTGAAATCCTAAGATTAAAACTGAAGATAACTGGTTTTGAGCCATTATGATCACTGGATGTTGAACTACCTGTAACGTCTGATAGTCTAAGGGCCATCACACGTCTTTCTCCCCCAAACAGATAAATTTCCATTTGGTCCATTGTAACAATCCACACCAACACAGAGAGCCGTGCGTCACTATACCACCCACACACTCATTTAAGCTCAGTTTCTCTGGCACATTTAGTGAAGTGTAATGTGCACAGGCAGCAATTCAAATCACACATATCTCCTGCTGTCTCTGGCAGTATATTGGTGTGGTCAGGGCAATGAAGTAAAAGAATTTACTACACCAGGTCAGGATGGATTAATGCTTTAGTTGTAGTCATTCTGCATCCAAGACATCTCACACCTGCTATAAATTAAGAAAATGTAAGGCCTAATTATACTTTAAATGTCTGGATGGCTCAGAGGATCCAAGCCATTTTCACACATGCACTGGAACCCAGGAATTCTCGAGACGTTACCTAGATGAGCTGCTTGTATGAAAACACAAATATCCATGTCAGTCGGCCTCAAGATTGAACCAACATTAGTGCAATGTCCAAGTAATGTCTGAACCCATGTGCACATACAGCAGGTAACTGCCCAGAGACTACCTTTCAAAATACAGATGTCTGCGATGTACTTTTAACCTCACGTAACACCTCCTGAGTTCTCTACCCAGAGACCACCTCTTGCCAAAACCAGACTACTTTCCCAAGTGAGAACATGTCTGACACAGACAGCCTCCTGTGGTGTGTTACATGTGTGAAAGTGTAACTGCGTAAAATGTCCAGACCTGATTCTCTAGACATTGTTCTGGAGTTCATATGTGAAAACAGTTCAAATGATCTCAGTTTAATCCTCCACTTATGATGACACAGATGTGTGGATGAGATCTCTTCACATATGTCAACACCAAAGGCTGCAAATAGGCTACAGAACTACATCATCCACCTGCTGGCTGTGCCATTTGTACAGGTCATCAGGGCCTTAGGATCACATTCAGACAGAAACACGATGCCGGGGTCAGACGGCACAGTAGAAGCCAAATGGATGGAGTGAAAATGGGCATCGGAAGAAACATTTATGTGATGTACATGTAACATGTAAATGTCAGGTAAAACATGCTGTCTGTCTTATATTTCATCCAAGCCACCACAAAGTTTCACTCTACAGTCGTCTAATTTGACCAAATGACCTTGTAAGTAAGAACATCAGCTCATTTGCACTTGACATACAACGCGAGTCTAGTTCACATCCAACCTATACTGTATTTTCCAATACATCACACACGCTTGAACTGTGCTGCAGTTCATTTGGAGAAATAACCATTTTACCTGTCTGAGGTCGGCGATCTAGAGTTCAAACAGCATCTCTCTCTCACCCGGACAAACAAACCGAGATGGTGAAAACACTGCAGGGTTTTTAGACACAAAGCTTCGGTGTTGGGATCAATTTGGGTTTCGAGGCCTTGAATTCTCGGTACAGTCGAAACAGCCGAGGACGCTGCTGCTGGGTGAAAAACTGAAAAGGGGGGAACTGAGATAAGACAGATTTTCAGATGAGTTTGGGGACTTTGGGAGGGATTCTGGCTTTGGTTGGAGGTGGGGGAGTGAAGGAGGAGTTGAGGAGGTTTAAACATTCAACTACATTTCTGCTCCTGCTAGTGCAGAGCAGTGAAAGGTGCCTCATCCTCAAAAATAATCAGAGCCTGAATATTGTTTTTACAGCACAGTTTAGACAATGGGACGGAAAAAGAGTTGATTTTTATTTTTCCATTAGAATCACTATAAAACAATTCCTGAAACTATTGAATAAAAACTAAAATACGCAAAAATAAACAAGCATTCTAAGCAATAATGGTGGCTTTGAGCTGCCAACACACAGACAGATATTCACTCTACATGCACGATTAACCCATTGACTCGCTCTCCCTGCTGCTTCAGTAGCTGGTGGAGCTGGCAGAGTACTTTGGAGCGAGTGGTGGAAAATAATGAGGTTATCACAGCATCGCTCCACGCTTCATTACACCCGCTCAGCTCTCAGATATCCCAGCTCCACCAGCGCTACACCCAGAGCCCACTGACTCAACCTCAGGCCAAAAAAGGCATCCCTCGGCTTTGGGTTTGCACATTTATGTGTCTCAGCTAACGGCCATTTCCCAGAACAGCGGGTGCTGTTTGTTGGCAGGTTAGAGGGTTCTGCTGTTTACTGGCATTTGGTAACAATGCTTCATTGTGGCTTTAACTTACGCCAAGCGCAAATTAAAAAGAAAATTAGCCTTTGGAGTAAAAGCAGATCCTTTACAGCCAGCTGATAACAGAATTACTACATAAAGCTGTACAGTTACAGTTGAGGTATGTGGTTTTGGCCAAGAGATGCTGTATCACAACAACCTAACCAGGCAGCTGAAGTGGTTCAGTTGAACAGCAGTGAAAATCTGGCACCTCACTCCACAGTCACGGTGAGTGATTTGAAATTGAAGTTCTCCGGTCTGATTCTGGCATCAATGCTGCTTCTCAGCCCACTTTGGCCCACTTCCAAACTCTAAAACCAAAACTGGCAGCGTGAACTGAGCCGACTTACATCTGGTCCTCTGGTGCCAGAACACAACAGAGCGAAGTGAGCAGGGACTGTGACTGACGTTCACACAGCTTCAAATGCCTCAAATCTGATTTTATTTCCTCTCATATTTAAAACAAACAGATTTCCACGTCTGTTCATCCGGCTTTTCAGACTCCCATACATTTCCTTCTAAATCTGACACATATCAGCTTCATCACTCCAGTCTGAACGGTCACTATCCATCATAACTCAGCACTGGCATTTTAGGAACAGTGAAGAACAGATGTGACAGGTGTTTACGATGTGAAGCATCAGTGGTGCAAACACATTCAGCTCATTTTTTATAGTAAGTATCTGATCTGAAAATCAGATTTTTTGATGGACAAACTGAAAAAACCTCTCAAAACCCAGCAGGATCCAAACTAGAAGAAATACTTCCCCATTCCATCAAGAAAGGTCTTCCTTTTGTTAAAATGTGTTTTTTAGTTTTTCTCTTCATTTCCTTAAGTCAGTCTCCCTTCAGTATTAAATAAAAAGGTCAAAGTGAACAGACGTGAGGTTATAGACAAGCCGGTCACATGACAGCGCTACAGTCTCACCTCAGTGTCGAGGTGAAGTTTCACTCACACTCTGTCAACGTGACACAAGCTGAACACATAAAGTGGACGTAAACACCATTTACACACAGATTAGCCTCATCCATCATCACAGTGCTCTCTCTCTTTGAGTCAGAAAAAGACAATAGAGCAGGAAGTCACAGCGATCCACGAAGAAGCTGGACCAACAGACAGCTGTCAAACAAGTAGTAGTCAATGAACATCGATGTCAGAAAGGAAGCAGTGATTTTAAGACAATATAGTCTTATAGTGTATTTTCCTAAACCAAACCAAGCCAGTGTTTGGACAGATCCAGCGTTTTGTTCTGTTTCCTGGCGACAAACTGTGGATCTGTCATTTTAAGACACAGAAGTGGCATCACTGAGGAGAAGGTTTGGACGTGTGGGTTCACCATGGTTATCTAACAAAAGAAACCTGAAAAGTCTTTAAATATGAACAAACATCACTATGTTGTGGGCTGGAGAGTGTGATCTAAAATCAGCCCTCCAGAAAAGCAGAAACGTTGGTCCATACTGCACCTTATGCACCATCTGAATCGGACTTCATCATTTTATATTGGTCTGGATTAAGAAGAGTATGAGTTGGAGCTGACGCTGGCTGGTTGGTAGTTTTGAAAACTTTCATTTGTTCAATTGCGTCAGCAAGAAATTCAATAATGCAGTAATTTCATTACCTCTAGTAAAGTTATCACTCAGCACTGTTGTGCTGTTTGCTGTTTTCCTATTTTGTGTTCAATTATAGCTCAGGTGTTGAAATGGCCACTGCCATTGTTTCTGTTGTCATGACAACTGTTCTAGTATTTAACTGTTGATGAAGAGTTTAAACACAGCAAAAGCAGAGGGACCGTTAGTGGCCCCATGCAGGTTTAGGCTCACGTCTGACAATAAAATCTGAAAGAAAATGATCCATATATTTAGTATTTTGTTTCCTAGAAGATTGAATTTGAGTCGTATCCTCCCCCAACAAAGACACACGCTCAGACACAGGCTTGTATCTGCTCAGGATACACTACAGAGGCTCGGCGCGTTCTCCAACCTGAAGTTTAATGTAAAGAGGCACAGGAGTCTTAAAGAAGGCTTCACCTTCTCACCAACACAGGACTACTGTTAGAATATGAAATCCTTTTCAGTCAGTCAGTTTTTTGTTTTTCTGTATTCAAGTTTTATTATTTGTGTTTTTGCTGAATGTCTTGGGGCCAAATTGTAAAATCCACCAGATGCACATTTGGGATTTCGGCCCTGAAATGTTATAAAACTGGAAAAAGTATTTTATTGTGGTCGACGTAGCGCGTTTTTTGCCTGGGCCTTGGAAAGTGCTGCGATTATTTTTAGTTGGTACCAGCGCTTCAAAACTTTGCTTGTGGATGTCAGCAAACCTTTTCACACCATCGTCCTCAGTGTGAAGTGCAGACTCTCATTCTCTAAAAACGGACTGACAGGAAAACACAACTCATGCAGAGATGATTTCATACCAGCAGACACAAGAGATAAAGTCTGTTTGAGGATCAGTTTCACGGCAGTCAGACGCTGTGAAACTGAAATATAAGACACACACACTCTAATTCCTCAGCAGTCCACACCCAGGGCGCTGAGTTCAGGAGCATTTGGAAAATGGATACTGCATTATTTATGAATAAGATTAACAGCTCATGTTCAATGTGTTTCCGCTTTTACACAAAAGTCTAAAACATTATCTTGCTTTTTATCTGTCCTCCATCCTGGTTTGGTCTTTTAGCCACAGGCCGATCGCGTTAGCTTCTACTGAGCCGAGCGGCGCCACGCCTCGTCTCGCCTCCTCCAGTTCATTAGCAGCTTCATCGCTTTTACTAAGGAGACGATGGCGCCTTCCATTGGCAGATAATGAGAGACACAAATAGGCAGAGGAAAGATAAGAGTCACGAATCACTGACAGATTTTCCTGTTTATACACACCTCTCATCGTGACAAATACACACACACACACACACACCGAGCAGCAGAATGTGTAGGTGCAAAGGTAGAGAGTTGTTCTCACACACACCCGAACCACATCCCACACAGACAGCTATAAAAACATAAAGAGTACACTTGTACGTTCAGTTGTTATTGTAATAGCGAGGAAAAGCTTTCCAAAGTTTTGCAGGTACATAAGCAGAGCATGTCTTCATGAAATCCACTCTAGTGTGTTTAGTACAGGGAAGAAGACTCAGTCAGAGCTATACATGGTAACCAGCTCCGAGTCCATTTTATGTAACCATGTAAAATGTTCCTGTTTACTGAAACATGGTTTCTGTGAATCAGGGAGGTGTTCGCGACTTCTCCTGGAGAATCTGGACACACACAGGTACAAGTAATGTGCAGAACAATAAAGCTGTAATAGTTAGAGACGTGAAAGGAAACAGCATCATGTTACTGACGGTAATTGCATCTGAAGTCCAACTAAAGCTTACACTATGATTTAAGCTGATTCCACAGTTCCCAGGACACTGCAGGGCCCCTCAACGTCTGAGTTCCTGTGTGACCTGGTTATTCTGAGAAACCCGAGCAGCATTTCCCAAAAACACCTTAAGATGAGTTTAGTCCCTCTGTAAATGTATGGGCTGGTCTAATCCTGGCATTAAGGTGCTTCTTGCAGGATCCCAGTTTCTTGCACACATATAAACCCAGCTTGTTGAGGGTCTGCCTCCCAAAGCTCCAGTTGCACTAAGTGAAGAACACCCACAGAGAACCGCTGCTCCCGTCCACCTCCCTGAAATATTTAACACACTCTCTTCTCCCCCTCGTTCCCTCTCTGTCTTCAGTTCCTCCTGTCACTGCTTCACCCTGACTCAGCATCTTCATAGCCTCAGCATCAGTTGAGTTTCTCTGCTGCTGCTTTTTCTCTGTCACAAACACCAACACATTAACTGGAGAAATGGTTTTATAGCCAGGGAAACAATAGGAAACAAAGCTAGTTGATGCACAGCACTCGTCCTTTCTTATCCGTTATTCTGTGGCCTTTACTTTGGCTTCCACTCTTCTAAAAGCCCAGTCATGTATTACTACATATTAACATTACAGTGGCTTAAACGCTAGAGAAGCCAGCGCCTAACAAAAGGTTCCAGATTCAAAGCCTGAATCAGCAGGATCAGGGTGGTTGGGGACAATGAGGAGCTGCTGCCCCCTTATTATCACCAGTGAGATACTCTCAGGCCTTCAGAGGTAACACGGTGTAATTAAAGGCAAACAAGCTGTTGAGATGTTGCTGAAAGACCTGGAACAGTGGGTGGACCTTGGGTTGAGATTGTTTTTGTCCAACTACATATGTTCTCTTTTGTTTAAAATAAAATAATATGAGTGTTTATGGTAGTTCTTGTAGTAGTCATGGTTTTAGTGAAGGGTTGCTTGGTTAGTATAGGTTCCAGAATTAAGAGTGAATTTAGATATTTTAGCCTTTTAACTATCTCCTAAAGATAATGTGTCTTTACAAATAAACCACAATATTTCTCTAACCTTAACCAAACTGCTTTTGTTGGTTAAACTAAATACTGAAGTCTGGAGTCGAGCTCAGCTCTGCACGTTGACTCGGTTCCTGTTAATCACTTCATTCATTCATGAAATATATGGCATCGTGAAATAATTATAATACAATTATGGTCACAAAAATATGATTTGATTGAGTTTGCAATTTAGCTGCATAGGAAATGTATTTTTAGGAGACAGGATTCAACTACTGCTAAAACACTAGAGTCCAGTGTGAAGATAGTGGGCTCTAACTAAGTCTATCTTCAGACTGAAGAAGCTACTTGATGAGTGGTGAAACGTTTCAACCTAACAAGAAGAAAGTCCAGCTGCCATGACTCAACCCTCAGATACACTACCAGTTCCTTCCAGGCAGTGTGTGGTTACAGGCACTTGACATTTGCTGCAGAAAGAAAATACAGCACAGTCTGTTTCCAGGAGAGTTCATCAACTGCTTAACAAACATTTCGAATAGGGGATTATTTCAAAAATCAAACACACTATAAGTTTTCATTTCTTCTATTACAATTTCAGCTTGTTGAAGCCTTTTTTTTATTTTTTACTGACTGAACAGTTTCTGATTTCTGTGTGAAACAGTCACATGTAGAGACACACAAATGTCCGGGACCCCGTGACAGATTTGTAACGAATTGAGCAGAGCAGCGTTTTGGAGCAATCATCAAAGTGTGACTGAGTCAATGAGGACGAAGCCTTCAGCTGCCTCAGGCCAGCTTTCTGTCCACAAACAGCCTGAGACAGAAAACGAAAAGACTAAAGTGATGGAAGACAGACTGAGGGTTGTATCTTCCACCACCCTCTGTCATTCATTTCACTTGTGTAGATCTTTAGAAACTGAAACTGCATCATATACATGCAGAAATGTAAAAGCTCTTAAGCACAGTAGTTAGTTCCTTTTCATTACTCAACATTCAAAAGTTAAGAAATATATATTAAATTTGTGTTTGACACCGTCTTCTAAACAAATGTACCGCACATCTGACATTTTCCTCATACTCTGGTTTTAAATCCTGAACCACGAGAGCGACATCAGGCCACAGACAGACTGCTGGTCTAAACGTCATTCAGTTAGTTCAAACTTCCCCCTCACGTCAAGAGGGGAAACGAAGCAAACAAGCCAGAAAAAGGCTGCATCTGACACAAAAGCTGCATCTCGAGCTGATCCATCATCAGCAGTCAAACTGGACACTGCTCAGGAGCCGAGCTGTCAATCAAAGGGACAATAAAGACATGCTGGGAGCAAAGTTCAGCTCCAGTAGGATTGATGAGAGGAGATGAGATAGATACAGACAGATGGATGGCAAGACCTCTCCTGGGAATCAGACAACGACGCAGCCAGTTCTAAACCTTCAGACTTCAGACTGCATTGATGGTGCAGTGGTGGAGAAACGTCTTGGGAGGAGGTTCATGTGTACGTAGGTCTGGTTTTCTCCAGACACTTCCAGTGTTTAGGTCTTGCAAACTGACTCCATTACAGTTGTTGATGTTTTCCATTTTCTGTTTAATTAAGGATTCACATTTTAATTCCGGAGTCCACTAACGATTATATGATATTAAAGATAATGTTTTCTCCTGTGTCTTTTAGGCGCCCTCTTACACAGCACCAGGCTTTTTGTCCCCGAGATTTAACATTAGACAAAATTCACATTTCCTTCTGAAGCATCAGTCGGATTCCTAACGTCGTCCGACAGAAAGGAAAGAAGTGTGATCATCAATGAAAACGGATTGCGGAGCCCGACAAAGTGATACTCTGCTCGTTGGAGCAGCCATAAACTGAACACACAGCTCCAAACCAGACTTTTTCTTTGTAATGCACAATTCAAACCATTGTGATGTTTAAGCATTTTTTGCCTCATTTAGTTTTTGTAGCCAGGCTCATTCACACAGCTCTCACATTTTATCATGTTGTGGCTCGTTCATGATTCAACCACTTTCTTCTTCTACAATAGAAGACAATACACAATGTAACAGAGCAGAACAATAGAATAACGGGCTCTCTCCATAGCTTTAAAAACCCAAACATAATTTAACCAATCAGAAACAGGACAGGACTTTTAAAGATTCTGCAAGTAAAGCTGTGGATGTGAATCTGTGGACCCAAAAGTAATGACATACTACACAACATCTATACTAAACTTTAGTAAAGTCTGAGTTTGGAGGTGGATGCTGCCCGTCAGCATGCAGAAGCTGCCACTTCACAGAAAAACTGAAAACAGAGCTCCGTCTTACCTAAAGGAGAGTGAGCGAAGCATCAGGAGAGAATCCTGTCAACAGAGTCACGAACAGCTCCTCGTGCACAGACACACGGATCCATCAGATACACTGACTTACTGTTTCTCACAATCAACAGCATCTCACGCCCAGCGACAGCTGATCTGAATACGAAGAGGCCGACGACAAGGACAAAAGAGCCTGGCCTGGGGACAGCCGACACCTCCCGAGGCTAAAACACCTCACCCCCACCCCAAACACCTCCCCTCACTCATCCTACATTCATGTGGCCCTGCAGGAGTCCTGCACACACTCTCAGCACCCCCACCCACACACCCACACACACACAAACACACACACAGCTCAGCAACATGGTGGAAAATGCAAAAGTGGGTAAACTGAAGGCCAGAACACAAAAAAACCTTAAAAAGATCCTGAGAGGGAAAAAGTTTCTATACAGTATAAAAAACTGAGCTGTGATTAAGAACAAGAACCAACGTGTAAAAACAGATGTTCTTATCTTAAAGTGGTGGGTCAAACTGGTTTGACCTCAGGGTCCACATGTATTTTAGTCATAATACAGTTTACAGTTTATTTCCATCCATCCAGTGTTTCAGCACCGTCTCACAGTGAGGACACACTGACATTTATTTCACTAGATAGAAAACGAAAACTGCAACTGCGGCTTGAATTTCAGCTAAATATGAAACCCAACAGCAAGAGAGCAGGGAACATATAAAGAAATAAGAGCAGTGCATTAGCAGTTACAACTAACCGAGGCTTATTCAGGCTACTAAACCCATTTTACAGCTCAAGATGTAAACAGGCTTGAATAAAAGAAGAGATGCAGCAGTGATTAGAGAACAAAAGTCATTCTCAAGCTGAGTCTGTGCGTCACCACAAACAGCATTTTACCTCCAACAAAACAACATTTAGTAATTTAAGCAGGACACATATTTCAGTACATTCTGTAAATACATAAAACGCCACTGAGATGAGTTGTATCTGATGCTTGTATCTGGATTTATTTTACTAATCAATTCAGGTCACCACATGCTGATCTTCTGTTTTCACGTCACAGAGTCAAAGACTCAAATCAGGGGCTTTGTTTTAATCAACAGTGACGTCCATAATACTATCAACCATCTAAAGAAGAGCCTCCACGTGGCCTGAGGCTGTTCTCCTCAGTGTGCTGAAGCTTCAAAATCATGGATCTGTTAGTCAAAGTGGACATGAAGCAACACGCCCACAGTGCAGTCGGCGTTGTGTTGAACGCTAAACGCCTTCTGATGCCCGTTTTTTAGTTTCACTCTTGAAGGAACAAAAATAGAAGCAAAAGGTGAAAACAGCAACAGCGTTGACGTGTAACGTCTTACAGAAGAAATCATTTCTCTGGCCAAGCTGAAAGTTCAAACAGTTCAAAGCTGAACAGGAATCATGTTCACACACAATCACAAGTCAGGTCAAACGAGGGTCCAACTGCCTTTTTTCACACCGACTGTTATTCTGGCAGGAAAACGCAGCACAGAGGTCACTCTCTGTCTCCACTGGCATCCGAGTCCTATCAGTCACTGCAAGATGACATCAGGTCAACTTCAACTGGAACTAACAAATCTGACAGAGAGAGTTTCATGGAAGTTTCGGTCATGTTTGAGTTGAACAGTTTTAGCTGCTGAAATAGGAACACAAAGAAAAAGCACCAAAAATAAATGCAGCAGGTTTCTCTAGAAAAAAACAGAGTTAAACTCCCACATGCAGCTTGCAGCAGCATCACTCTCCTCTGCTTCACACCACACAGAAAAACAACTTTCACATGAGATGATAAGGAGGAAAAGATCAGAGGTCGAGCTCGACACCATCGTCCATTTTTAGGCATTTTTACAGATCCTGAGAATGTTCATAGCCTCCCGACTTTTATCCTACTTCAACAATAGGCCCTGATTTTCTCAGATGCCAAAGTCCAAATGGAAATGTGTCATTAAGTTGACTGGATGGATCATTCATGTTTGACAGTGACCCCTGTTTTCAACATTGGACAACATCCAACCTGTCCCCTCCACTGTCGTTCCATTAAATACCAAGTACGTAACAATGCAAGCGAAAAATTCAAACTTCAGAGTTAATCTGCTTCCGGATGGTGGGACTGTGGGTTAATTACATGTGACTGACAGTGGCCTGAAAATATTAGAAAAACAACTCCACGAATGTCACTTTTCTGAGCCTTAAAGACTCTAATGCACCGTCCCACTGGAGAAATGATGTTCTCTGGTACATCAGAGCAACATAAAGACAATCAGTCTGACTTGTTGTGACTCCTCAGCACATATTGATGTAAGACACAAAACCAAGTTAACATTTCTGTAACCTCCTGAAAATGATGACGTCGGTCGGCTGTTCATAAGTCAGGATCACAAAACACTGTGCTCCAGAAGAAAGAGAGAGAATGTCTGAATGTCAATGTACACAGTCATCTGGATGTCATCTGGATATTCAACATCACATCTCTGTCTTCTCTACTGAGCGATGGCCAGATCTTCCCTCCACCTTCCAGTGTAGTTGTTCAGAACAGCTAGGAAGGAGCATAACCCGACCCTTAGTCAGAAAACTCAGGCCTACATTTCCCAACATGCAAATAGAGAGAGATGACCTATACATTAAAAACCCTGAACAGTACAATTCACTGTGAGTTTGCTGCATTCGCATGAAAAAAACTGCGATTTCTGCAGCATACTTTTTGATTGATGTCTTTCTTCCTGCACAGTCTGTAGGCGCCACCCCTCCTGTAAACCAGAGGAGGTGAGGAAACATCTCTCACAGACACTGTCGTGTGCTACATGTGGAATGAAAGGACCACGTCTGGACGTGATTCTCCACTGGTCGGCGTTCATATGAGAAAATGACTTACTGCTCGAGTTACTGCTAAACCTTTGTGCAGCAGTGGTCCAAGCCCAGAGCACTCAACGCTGCACCAAATCACCACCAAAGACTTTTAAGGTGAAAAAGCTAAATGAGTAAAGTTGAGCATGATGAGTAAACTGACGCTGAGGTGTGACAAAGATATATTCTGATTCCCAACTTGAAGTTCAGAAATCAAAACTAATGTTTCCTTTCAGATCATCATTGAAATCTTAGTGGAGCTGAAACAAAAACAAATTATGAAACTAAAACATCAGACTCCTCATCAGACCGGAACAAAGGTGCATTTCAATATTTCATTTGGCGCTCCTCCTGACTTCCCATCAGTTTCTGATCGACTGGTCTTAGAAATCACAAAAATGCTCTTAACACAAGCTCATGATTGAATAAATGACAATAAAGCTCCCGTCAGCAGACGTTTTCATTACACGGTGTAAATCAGAAAGGAACATTTCAAAGTGGTGATAAACCAGCCTCCTAACAGCAGAGTTGGACTCACTTGTTAAGGTTTCATATTCAGTATTGGCTGACATCAATCTGACAAACAAAAACACAAACACAGCAAACAGATATTGACCTGAAATCAATCAGGGCCTCAGAGGGATGGTTAGCATGTAGCCCAGCAGATCACACAGGTCTGCAGCTGTCTGGACAAGTTGCTGTGAAGCGAGGACGACTTTATTAAAAGTTAAACATTAGTTATTTCCACACAGAGAAGAGTGGAAACGGTGTGATGGACGGTGAACGTGTGGAGGACGCATCTCTTCTCTTGGCTGATGATTAATGAGATTTTGCATATTGCTTATGGAGAACACAGTGAACATAAAAAGTCTAGATCTTCTTCTGCCCTGTAGACAACAGGAGCAGTCTGTACACAAACCTTGTTATTTTTAGCCATGTGTTGCAGATAATAGGAACTTTAACCACAACCACCCCTCAAGCCTCACTTTTAATAGCATATTTTATTCTTGGCCTTTGGCTGCATCAAATATTAAATGTCTTTTATTGGTTTTTTGGTCACTGGTACCCCTCAAGCCAGCCACTTCCTATTTCAACTCCCTCAAAACTGCAGCAGTAATGGGACACCCAATGCATTTTTAAAGATGAGAAAAACTGAAGAAGCAAGCCGAGTAATAAAATAAGTGCTGTGCAGTGGTAATGTGCAGCGACTTGCTGTAGATCTGTCTAAAAACTCCCACAGCTACTGTATGCTGGGCCCTTAACGGGATGAACAGTCCCAGTCTGTATTTTCTGAAACTGACATTTGAACATTCACACTGTGATTGGTCAGAGCTTTTCTGAACCAGGTTTTTTCCACAAACCTGACTCAAAAGTAGTTTCACAGCAAATCAAATCTCACTTTAGTTTGTATTAGTAAAATAAACCAATCCAACAACTTAATGATTATAAAATAGTGATCTGTAGTGACCACCAATCCATACGTGACCAGCAGATATACAGTGTAATGTACTGTGTCTGTAGGAAACACACAATACAACAGTAACACTACAAAAAACATGTTCACATATAAACATGCTGTCAGATTTAGTTGGGTTTGTTTGGACTAGTCCACAACTCTGGCCCACTTCTTTCAAATGGACTAAACAAGACCAGCAGGAGGTGTTTATATCCCTCTGCAGGATGTGGGTCAATGCTCCGTTAAAAGTTGGGTGGAGAAAAACTTGTCAAGCTGCAGTCAGACAGGATGGAGATAAAAGCGAAGGATGAAGGTGTACAGTGAGGTCCGCTCCACCTACATCAGAGTCCGTATCGATTTTATTTTTAAGCATCCTGTTACACAACAGAGCAACAGAGTTGGGAGGGAGGGAAAGGCTCTCTGAGGCCAACTTCAGCTGGAGACACAGCAGCAGCAAGGACACGGAGAGACGACGCTGTACAGGACGTCACAGTTAAACCTTCTGGCAACAGTTTCCATTATAGAGAGAAGTCAGAGTGTGCCTGAGTGCATTCAATCCGTGAGAACAGAGAGGCACGACTGGCTAATGTCTCTTTCTGCTTGGTCAAACATGTTATTTATTTCTCATTGTGTGTGGCCACAGGCTGTAAATATATCTGTAATTACCCACACAGCCGTAAGGTGGGGTTAATAGAGAAACCATTAGCAGATGGAGGATAGATGGAGGGAAACAGGGAAGTAGAGGTGGAAGAGGTGGAGGAGAACGCAGCTATGGACATAATCTGCAGATATCATTTGTTAATTCAGCTGATTAGAAATCTGTCAGCCACCCTGCTGCGTAATGCTTGTAGAGAGGTCAGCAATTAAATCAGGATCAGCTGAAAGAAAAATGGGAATATGAGCATGAAAAAGGTTCACGAGGCTGCAGCGTATTTCGATTGATGCCAACCACTCGCACTGAAAAACCAAAGCAGTGTTCATCTGTCGGTGGCCTTTAGATCCACACCCTCTGGTCCCTACTGAAGACGGAAATCACAAATATGTATAAGTCCTCAATCTCCATCACTGGAAGTCACTCGAGGTGTGAGCAGACAATGGTTGGGGACTATTTTCAGCAGAGGATTAATACAGGGTGGTGCTCGAGTCCATATGGAGGTGAAAGGTGAATCTCCTTCTTCCTACTTAAATATTTGTGACACAGTTTATGCAAACAACTGCGATCTACACTGACTGACTTGAAAAAGAACAATATCATTGTGATTTCCAGCGCACAGCACATCGAAGGCAGCACATCAGGAGCTACCTGACTAACCGTAGTCCAACAATCACAGTGACCTCACGGCTGACTCAGCTGAAAAGTCAACGGGGCTCCGTCTTGTGCCACACACCACAAAAACTCCACCGACAGACGACAGCAGACCATCAGCTCGGTTCGTTCCTTCATTGTTGATTCTCATCTTCACCAGCCTTTGGCAGAAAGTGGATTTTTTTATTAATCTTCATCGAACATTAAGTCTTTTATGCTTAATGTTTGAAGAGGAAGAAATATTTTTATAGATGAAAAAGTGCTGTGAAATACAAAAGTTACGGTTAAGAAGGTAGATTCCAGTTATTACACTATGAGCTCCACGAGCCGCAGAACACATTAAAGCTCACTCAGCAGAACTAGTAGCTTTAATATTATAATACATATACCTTTGAAATATTGAACAGTCATATTTTAATAGGTCCACTTTTCAGTTCAGCAGACAATAGAGGTTGTTAAAGACCAGAGCAGGGCCAGAGTCAGATGTCAGGTAAAACACTACTGTGGGTCAAATAGCACAAAGACATGAAAGAAAGAAGAATTCAAAGAAGGATGTAAGAAGCGAATGATGAAAACCTAACAGCAAGTCTGTAGTTTGTGTCGACTCCTTATTAAAATCTGTTATTTCGTGATTAAAACATGTGAATAGAGAGGAAGACGAACGTGGACGTGTAGCTCCGCTGTTTCACTCCAGTTTATTCTTGGCTTTCATACAGTCAGAAGAGCTTTGGATCACTGCATCTGAGACTTAAAGCTTTTAAGCATTACAATCTCTAGACTGTAAACCTGATCCAAATATTCACTTCCCTTCAAGGAATCAATACAGTATTCAACTGGTGCCATCACCTTGGTGCCTAGTTATATCATGTCTGTTCTGGTAATAACAGCAGATTCACCTCCTCAGCCTGGAAACATGACAGTTCACATCACACATAAAGAGCTGCTTCCACATATGGGCAGTGGAGGATGCACAGACGTACTGGAGAAGAAAACAACCTTTGGACTGCTTGAAATTGAACCTTTAATGCAAATAATGAACATTTCAGCAAAGCAAACATCTCAGTGCCTCAAAGGCAACTCTGTCTCTGGAAGCTCTGCTTATACTGAGACGCTCACTGTGATTGGTTAAGCTTCAAAAAAGGTTGTTGATGGTTTTGGATTAATGCTCAAAAAGTCAACAGCAACTTGAAAAACCAAAGCAAACCACCACTCTCCCCACGTTCACCTAACCACATGCTGTTGTTATATCTTGTTCATCCTGCCACATTTCATTCATCAGGATGCAAAGTACATGTCCTGCACTATAAAAAAAATGTATCGTAAAACTAATGAGGAGATGAATCAGAGGTCCACACAGGCAGAGGAGGAATGCTTGTAGTTCTTGGAGCTTGGGTCACAAGAGGTGACGGTCAGAAAACAATCCAACATATGAAGGTGTGAAACAAGCTTTTCATCCTCATTTTAGATAAAAGCTTCAAACTAATCTCAAATAATGGATCATACATACTGGTTTTACACAATCAGCAAACATTAGTAAAGTAATACTTATACATCCAACAGCAAGAAACTCCTCAACTTAGGGACTTAAACTGGAACCATGAAGGTGAAGGAATGTGACACAGAACAGGTTAATTCGTGTCACATGTCCTCTCCACTTCTGTGGCAGGGACGAGGTTTTGGTATGAAATGCCTGATGGAGACCAGAAAACAGTACTTTGTTAGTAAAGTTGAAGACCTGAAGACTTCCCACAGACTCATACTGCACTAACCTCTTAACATCTACACAATGGATGAGAGCCACTAAACTCACATGACAAAGAATCAACGAGGTGGACGGAGAGAACAGCTGCTGTTGCACCTTAGTTCTGCAGATAAAGACCCAGTTTACACAGTCAAGGATCAGAGGTGACTTGGTGCTTATATCTGATGCGTGAAACTAGGTGAAACTATCTTTATATCAGAATATAAACCTTTGGTCACACTGCAGTAAAAACATCTCCCAACATAAGTCATGTTTTACAATCTCACCAAATCATATTTTTTAAAAGAAATGTTAGATTACCGCCATGATCAAGGACACTGGAAGAAAACCCACCACCCAAAGGTGCCAAAATCATATTCATAATAACAAACTGTGCTGTGCTCACATTCCTGAATCATTTCTGCTCTTTTATGAAAAATGCTTTAAAAATACAATTAGCTGACAAAAACAGCTCAAACTCTCTCTTTATTTTAGAAACAGATCAAATTCAGGGTTGTGGCTCCGAAAAGAAAATATGTTAAAATTCACCTTTCCTGTGACACACACCTGAACCTCTCCACACATTTGTGCTGAATGAATGTGGAACATCTGCTGTTTTTCCTGCTTTGTCGCTCTTTATTTATTTATTTTTACCATTGCTGTTCATGTTCATTTTAATGCTTTGACATGTTTATTGTCAAAGTAAAAGAGTTCCTGCAACTATCCTGCCAATACAAGCAGAGACAGTGTGACTTGTAGCTCCTACTCCAATGGATCCTCCTTTTCCCATAATGCAATTTAATAGTGCATCTTTGATTAGACTCTTTCTCTCCAGTATACAACTCTCCAATATCGTCACTGGTCAGGTTCTGGATCCAGTTTCCATGCTCAGATAGCATCCTGACATGCGTCACTGGCGTCCCCCTCCACTAAACCCACTCACTGCAGCATTAACATAAAGTGCTTGAGGTGAAGTGTGAAATGGTTCTGTGGCAGCCGGCAGCCCAACTCGAGCGAGTCATCGGGAACTCCAATCGCACACTTGAGAGATTTCCCAGCGAATGTAAATGACATTTCTCATTTCCTAAATCAGATTTTACACTTCCCAGACGGGTTAAGTGTGGAGTCAGTCATGGCAGCAGGAGCCAAGTGCTACAACTCGGGGTTGGGTGATTGTTCGCAGCGGCGGGCTTTGGCAAACCTTCAAACAAGTGATAAATATTTAAATGGGGCTTTCTAAAACATTCGGGACACGAGTTCACCTCTTATTAGAAAGAGCGAGACGACACTTAGGGGAAACCTTTCCTACACATTGTGGTAACTCGTGTAACAAGCACAGGGAGTGCAGCACACAGAAGAACCTGGGATTTCATCTACCAAATGGTAAAACATGCAGGAAGTAGGAGTGAGAGGAAGCAGCAGCAGCAGCAGCAGCAGCAGCGTGTTAAAGAAGTAACAGCATTTCCAATGTGGTATCTGTGCATCTACCACTGTCATCAATAGAGTGTTTAGGCCAACGTGGAAACTAAAAACCTGTTCCATGTACAGATGCTTCTGTCACTGTGTCATAATAACAATAGATTAAATCAGAAGGGAAACAGTGAAAGGAGACGTTAAACCTACTGAGAATTATCGCCCCGCCCTGACAACCTCCCGTACTGCCGGGGGGGTGGTGGAGACCAAACCAGAGCTAAAGGAAATCAATCGGTCCACCGACAACTAACATGCAACAAGTCCAGTCAACATCAAGCATTTAGGAGCAGGACGCCCCCATGTGCCGAGGTAAAGCATTACAGCGTCCCCACCTGACCCCCCCACCTCTGAGGACTTTGCAGCTTTGTAACAACATCAACAAACATCATCCCGTACTGATAGTGAGTCAGCTTCTGGTGCTCTGAAACACTTGGCTTCCATTTAAAGGCCCCACGTCTCAGCCACTCCGGTTCTGATGGTTCTTGGTTGATGTGGCCACACCTGGTCTTACTGCTGGTGAGTGAATGTGTGTTTGTCTGCTACTGATCCACAAATGTGCCAGAACCTGGATCTCTTCCTTTTTAAATAAAACCACGGTGCAGATTTGAGTGTAGGAGCTTTTAGAAAAAATATATGAGACAATAAATCTGAGAGCTCTGATGGATCTGACTGCAGAACGTCCATTAATGTGAATTTACAGACGGACGTGTCTTTTCCTGTTAACACCAACTGCTCCTCTGTGACTATTTCTATTGACTCTTTGAGAATTTCCACTATATGCAGTGTTGTGAATGGCGACAGGACTGAGTACGAGTCTCCGGTGTCAGTGCACAGCTTCACATCTACAGCAGCTGTGAATCTAAGATTTCTTATTTGGGTCATGACCTTTAAAAGTAAAGTTAAAAGGTCGTGAATTTATGAAGGACGAACAAAATAAAAGCATTTCAAAAAGAAAAAGCTGGAGGGAGCAGTGGGGGGGTAGTGGGGTC